>NC_088268.1:1226078-1839117 GCF_036013445.1 Caloenas nicobarica | reverse complement strand
AATGCTGCTGGAGTCTCCTGAATACAGCATTGTTTTGATACAGGGCTTAACAAAGCCAAGAATCATCTTGCAGTCTTAAGATACAGTAACGCCGTATCTGCAAGCACTGCAAAAGGCTTGCTTAGTCCTCTGGTAACATTAGATCTAAAATAAAATTAGATGTCTTATTTATACTAACACAGGCCACACAAATAATGTAAAAATAATGATGCACAATATGCAAATAATGCGCAAATGTGAGTTATGTTTCCGCATATTTAGGGATTCTTTTAGAATTATTACAGTGATCTGTATCATCTCACCGAAACACAGATATCGAGTGCATAGTCCTTAAACAGGACTGTTTGTTTTCTGACCACGAAAAACCAGGCAGACTTCTGCAGGCATTTATGTGTTTCACAGCATATTGTGACTTAACACAGCCCTTGTGGTTTTGGCTCCCGAACTGTCCCAGCAGCACTTTAGATCAGCAACTCAGGGCTCCGGCAGACGAACCGCTGAGTCTGACAGATGAAGATATTCCACCTACAGCTGCCACGCGGCTGCCTCGCCAAAGATCCTCATCTGCCACGTCTGCTGAAGGGCCAGCGATGGGCGGCCGCCAGCTCGGCCGCCCCAGGGCCAGGTTATGGACCTCGGCCGCCCCAGGTTATCACCGACACCATTCACTGCGGGACAGACACCAACAGCTCCAGCCCGAGAACGTGAAGAACGAGCTGTAAATGATGGAGGGAAAAACTAAGTTTGCAGATCACCAAGCAAATACATTTCAGAGCAGTGTTAACGATTCAGGTTGAAAGAAAGAACTTCTCCCCGCGCTTCACTGAAAGCATGTCTAGTTAGGAAAAGCTTCCCACTTTTTTGGTTATAGATTTGGCTCATGTTTGTTGTGGGACTTTTGTTTTCTTGTGTTTTCCGTTTTGTTTTGGAAAAGCTTCACGTCACCCAATGGCGATCTGAACCAGGACTGCAGTGAAATCCCCACTTTACTGTCTCTCAGTCTTTAGAATCATAGAATCTTTTCAGTTGAGAGAGACCCTCAGGATCATCGAGTCCAACCATAACCCAACTCCAGTACTAACCCATGTCCCTGAGAGCCTCATGTAAACGCCTTTTAAACCCCTCCAGGGATGGTGACTCCAGCACTGCCCTGGGCAGCCTGTTCCATTAACAAGAACCGAGCAGCAGGTGCCCTGGAAGACAAACCCTCAAGCCCTATAGAAACCAGACTAAGCACACGTATCGGTGCTGAAAAGGCCTAGTAAACACACAAGGTTTGTCCTTTCCATTAAAGAGCAACTAATATTTTACAGGAAGTTGGGTTTAGAAATAAAGGGGTTTTTTTACTAGAACTGAGTGTAGCGCTTTCAAAATCCTGAGTGTGACTGACCTGGTAGAGTCGAAATCAGGAGCTTTTTCCCTCTCTCACTAGAACAACGTCAAAAAGGGAATAAGGAAGGACACAGGGAACTCTTCCTACATCCCTGTGGATATGGACGTGCAGGGTAGGATCAGCAAGATAAGCACACGAATTTGCACCACCGCCTGAAGTAGCTCACTTGATATTCCTTGGATGGAAAAGCAGCTGAACAGGAGCACTGTTATTTCTGCATCCATCAGGCGCTGCAAAAGGAGGGAATTTCTAAATGCCAACTGCACTGAGTTGTTAAATAATGATAATGCAAGGGGAACATTAGGAGTACGGAAAGGGACTTTAATGGATTGATTATTCAAACAGATTGCTTGATTTACACGCTTCTTATTTTAGCAAGTTATCACCGGAAAGACTGCGTTCATTTACTTCCTTTAGATTTTACATATTTTTCCTGTCAAGATAGCTCCCACTCCGAAGCTGAAAGACTATTCAAATAATCCTGTGTGCCAGCACAAATACCACTCAGAATTAACACATAAATAACCTGTAAAGTATCTACAGCTCATCTCCCACAAGCCGAGATGACTTTGACCACATCGTCGCATTTTTAATTCCAGGCCAGTGGAATCCAGAACTCTCTAAAATTATTTAAACCAGGATCTTTTCAGACAACATATCAGCCCAAGAATTCAGGCAGGCTCCTACTTCTGTAAAGTCACGTTCATTAGGTAATAAGCATTAATCACCAAAAGTCAGAGCAACGCTACACTGTTTATCAGAAAGTATAATAACAAAGTTTTCAGCCACTAATTATTATAATTATTTCCAATAATAGCAGCACGGGCTTTCAAATTAATTTTGCTATTAACCTTATTAGGATTATTTTTTTTAGAACTCAGTTTAATTAACAGTTCCGAGCTCTGACACATGCAGCTCTGATCTCTTCCTCCTGTGAGCAATCAGCTCTGAGCCCCTGCAGAACAGGAACACAAAGAAACACATTGGGAATCAACAAGTCTGGCAGTCCAAAACTGTCAGTGTCTTTACACCCTTTAAAAATAGATATGAAATCAACTGTTAGATCGACAAATTCTTTTCTATATTATTTTTCTCATGTTTTTTAAGCTAAGAGGTTTGTATCGACTTTCTCGCACTCACCCGATCATGTCTTCTGCAGCAGAGGTTTCTCATCAATTCTTGTAGAGTTGGAATAACACAGATAGTGCTAAATTACTAACAATTAGAAGCTTAGAAATGGTCACGTATCAGCTCCCCAACACACTTAGTGATCATCTTCCAGCAGGCAACAAATAACAGAAGAGGGAAACGGATCCACTGCCAGTTTTCCAATGACTTCTGAAAACAAGGCAGTGCTTCATGTTTCTCAAAATATTTTGCTTTTTGATTTGCAAAGCATTAGCAATCCATAGATGTAGGTGTCTACTAGCAATCCATAGTGGAATATGACTGTCAACAGTTATATCTCTGCACACACCTCGTGACACACGAAATCCACACTTACCCGACAAGGAGCAGCAGCAAAGCTGAGACCCTCACCCCAAAGTGGATTTTGTCATCTAACGAAATGCTGTTCAGACCTAAAGCATAATGTTTTTTCACCCCTATTAACAAGGGAATTTAAACCCACAGCACATACAACCCTTATTACATGCATTTTAAATACTTCATATATTGTGATGCAACAGTCACTACTAGATTACAGTGTGCACATAGAGCAAACATACTGAATACAGTATTTTCATATATAAACTAAGCATTAAGGTTTATATTTACACAAATATTGCACACGCTCTTCTGGCCTGCTTCTAACTGAATCTTATTAATAAAACGATCACTTAATCCAGTAAGAAAATGTGCCTATAGCTTTGGATACAACACGATGGTTTGATGGACTTGCAGATAAGGGCCGGGTTCAAGCGTTTCATTCCCAGCACTTTCATGCGGTGCCAACAAAATTACTACAAATCCTGGTTTTGTCAAAAGGAGAGTGGAATGTATTTGTGAAATGACTCTTTTCCTCCTAAATATATTCAAGAGAGACTTACAGGAAAAGAAATAAAGCTTAGTGATTTCCTGTTCGCATCTTTGTCCTTTGAGAAAGAGAACAAAGGAATCTGACACTTCATATCTATACACATTTTGAGCACTCGTTCTTTGGCCTTTTAACTGGAGGATCGACTTGCGTTAATGCTCATGGAAATAGTCCTACGTATAGAAAAATCAGCTTTGATAAGTTGCTGCTATGGTGCACAGGTCATTAATGCTGATAAGCAAACGCCAGGAAATAAGGACAGTTATTAACTTCTCTCAAAGTCCCAGGTCACAGTAGATAAAACAAATATATTTCTTCTCTCTCATGCAAGTAAAGCTTTTTTTCTTGAAGCCACTTGCTTGTGTAGTGAAATTTCTCAGTCCTAAAAGAATTACAGTTCAGCAGGGAAAAGGCCAACAGTTCTAGGAAACAGGCTGCACAAAATCCCTTCTAAACTGTCCTGTAACCTGATACAACAAAAATCCTTTCCTTAGTCCAAAGCTGTTGATGTAACCTCAAGCAAGACAGATCAGGGACCCAGAAGAGTTGAACCCCACTGGAAGGGGCAGCTCACCCTGAAAATCTCTCGTCTGGGCTGCGACTCTTCCCATTGTGGAGAACAACAGATCCCACTGGCCAAGCCGCGTGCAGGGGCAGGATTCCTGCACGGCCTCTGCAAACGCTGCGGGGAAGCCCTACAACACAGGATCCATATGTTAAAACAAACAAGCCTGTGCAATCAGCCAGCAACAATAACTCTGAATTTCCCCTCTGCCACCTAGTGCTGCTTTACCAGTGTTAGCCCTTCAATTCTTTCTCGTTTCCCTTTTTTTTGGTGGGGACAGGGCAGAAGAGGGGCGAGAAGAAGACTGGAGGGAGACGATAAAGTGTAATTCCATCAGCTCAGGTTTGGGGGTTTGTTTGCACTTTTAGTTTAAACAAGTCAAACTTTATTTACTGTCCTTCCACAAACCACTAGTAACTCTTCATCACAATAACCATCTCCATTTCTTCTAATTTTTCCTACTTTAAATAGAGAGAAACTGCTTATCGTTATTAAAACAAAAGCCTGCTAATATTTTATGAAGTCAGACCAACATTTCCTTGTCTTTACTGACTGCATCTCCTCCCACTGTGTCTCTGAGCCTCATGACTGTTTTCTAGAAGCAAACTGAACCGGTGACATGTAGTGTCCTCTAATCCTCCCCCATCACCAACCCAGGACCTTGCAGTTTACAGCACATTACTCCTCTGTAAACAAATGGCTCAGCATTTTGTATAATTGGATTTCATCCCCGAGGTGATCCAGGCATCTTCGGGAGAGCACCACCTCCCGCACTGGTGCCATCACTCATGTTATGAGTCTTGTTTTTACACAAGCAGCAACACCTCTATCACCTTTGTGATCCGCTGCAGGGAGGTTCTTGTTCCATGGGCCAGCGGATGCAAAGCCGCTCACAAGCACAGCGTCCTTGCCAGCTCCTGCTCAAGCAGACGTTTCACCCACCACCTGCAGGAGTCCTGGGAGAGGGACCCTTCTCAACAGGTCTCTGCACATGCACTCCAGAGATCTCCAACAGACCCCATTCTGCACCGCACACCGAGAACAGTGTGGCCAGCAGGCCCAGGGGAGGGATCGTCCCATGGTACTCAGTGCTGGTGAGAACCCACCTCGAATCCTGGAGGCAGTTTCGGGTCCATCACGCCAAGAAAGGCCTTGAGGTGCTGGAGCGAGTTGAGAGAAGGGAACGGAGCTGGGGAAGGGGCTGGAGCACAAGTGTGATGGGAGCGGCTGAGGGAGCTGGGGGTTCAGCTGGAGAACAGGAGCTGAGGGGAGACCTTCTGATCTCTGACCTGCCTGAAAGGAGCTTGGAGCCAGGGGGGTCGGGCTCTGCTCCCCAGGAACAAGCGCCAGGACCAGAGGAAACAGCCTCAAGTTGCGCCAGGGGAGGTTGAGGTTGGATCTGGGGAACAATTTCTTCCCCAAAGGGCTGTGGGGCATTGGAACAGGCTGCCCAGGGCAGTGCTGGAGTCACCATCCCTGGAGGGGTTGGACAGATGGAGATGAGGTTCTCAGGGACATGGGGCAGTGCCAGGGCTGGGGGAACGGTTGGACTCGATCAGCTTGAGGGGCTTTTCCATCCAGACTTGCCAGCCCTGCACCTGGCTCAGCCAGCACACACTGCCATGAGCCTTCCACAACATACCTACATTCAGGAAGGTGAAATTTTGGGGTTGATTCATCAACTGCATTGACCAGGTTTCCGCTGACTATATAAAGAGATCTTCACATCACTAGCTCCTGTATGGTGTCCCTGAAACTGAAATGGGGTTCACCTCCTGCTGGGAGATCTCTGCACCTCCTTCCCTGTGGCCCCTGCTCTGAAAATACGGTGGCAAAATGCAAAAGCCAGATCCGTGGATCTCGGTTCCTCAGCTTTGTTAGCTGGAGCTCCACAGGCTCAGAAAACAGTAACAGGCCTCCCCGGGGCCGAAAGCAGGACGGGCGTGTTGTCCCAGCGCCGCACCCCAGCTGCCCTGAGCGGAGCTCACGTTCGCCTTTATCAGCGCTGGGGTTAATCTGCAACCAGATCAGCCACTCCAGGATTAAGCGTACAGGAAATAAAACAGTTATTACTAAATCTAAACATTAACTTAGTGCTCCTTGACTATCTTGTTTTTAAGCCCCTCTTTCCCTCATTCAGTAGGGAAAGAAGACGGTGCAAACACCCAGGGGTTACTGACAACGTAAAGCACCATTTTAATTTTAAGCAGTATAACAGCATACACACAACATAAAACATCACCTCCACAAACTAGGGAGACTTGCAGAAACTGGAGATTCTTTTTGCTCATTTATTGCTGGCCTCCTTGCTCACCGATCATCCCGACCCAGGGCAGTATTCACAGTCCTGTTTGAACTGGGTTGACTGAGATGCTTTGCTCCTCAAGTCCCTCCTCAATCATCTGCTTTACCTGTGTTTCCACAGAGATCTGACAGAGAACACAGAACTAAGCTCCATGGGTATGAGCACTGACTGCCCAACACACTTATTTCTTCAAAGGTTCGTAACCAGCCGCTCCTTTCTTGTTACCAGCAGCCTCTGGAGGGTGAACAACATTAACACAATCAGACAATACCACAGACTTCATAACACACTCACCAACTGTGAATACACAACCAACACGCATCATGCACCATATGGCACGGCCAAAACCAACTGGTTATTTAAACACAGGCTCTTGCTGCACATCTCAGTTTCTCCACAACACTGATTGCTTCAGAAATGTGTAATTATGATGCAAACACTACAAAAATAGGCACTGTGATGTTTGCATCACATGCTAATCAGATAGAAGTAGTATACAACAACACCACCAACAAGGTATCAGAAGGTAGTATTTTAAAAGCTTCTGAACTATAGCATCCCATTGGCCAAGCAGTGGTACCCATTTGCAAATTACAGCTTGTTGGATGACAATTACTTCAACTCCACTGCAATTCTTGAGGCTGTTATCTTCGTAGGTGGACCAGATGCAGCAGTGTGCTGTGCAGCTGAGTGTTACTGGACAGGGTTTGCAACTGCTAAACTGACCCAGAGAAATAATGAAAAATTCACAAGGGACCAGTTCCTCATATTCAAGCTGAAAGGACTGCGCAAATATCTAAACAGATTAAAGAACCGTTATTAAATCAATGGTATCAACCCAGTAACCTACATTAGCAGATTGCAACCCTTTACAAGCCATTGCTCATGTATAATAGCACCTTTATTGCTGCTTCATGAACCCTGGAATTGGCTCATGGCCCCCTCACGTTCCTCTCTCTCCCTCACATTGTACCCAAACTTAATTAAAAAAAAGAAGAAAAAAAAAAAAAAAAAAAGAGGGAAAACTGTTAGATAAACTGCAACATAGAGAGAAGTCCAGCTAGGCTGTGGTTTTTAGCCATGGTCAGCTCAAAGCCAGGCAAGGTGGTTTGTGCTGGCGTTTCCATCATTAAATCCCCCCCGAAAGTTCAGATTCACAAGGAGCATCGGAGGAACGAGATAATGCCCAGTGCACAGACCTGGGCTCAGAACAGCCGAGCAGGAGGTTGGTTGTCCACGCTGAAATCACCGGTAACTACCCCAGCACGTGCAGATCTACAGCAGAAAGGGCGATTCAGGAGCAAAATGAGCTGCAGCCTGAGCAAAGAGAGTTTATTCTAATTGCTGCGACCATGGAACGAGCCAGACAAGCAAGGGGGATTTCTGACGGCACCACTTACTCTGGGATCAAGGTATTATTTCAGCTATTGACAGATTACTCCATGAGGCATCCAGACAAGAGTCTGACATTAGAGGACACACTGCCAGGCACTCCCATGCAACACTGCAATTACAGGCAGTGCCTCCTGCACAGCTGGCACTCACAGGCTGTCATCACAATAAAAACTAGGACATTAAAAGAACAAGCATCCTCTACAGATCTGAAAAAATAGCTGTAAACTAGTTCCAGTGATCTGTGGACCTCCAGCAGAAAGACCTGTACCTTCCTCCATGGCAAAATAAGTCTGTGCCAGGCTTCTACCTTTAGTAAAAAGGGCATAACTTTGAAACAAGGCCCCTCAGCCAGTTTGTTCAAGGCTTGTGCAGCTGGCCTGTCAGGAACTCGTTGATTTGCTTCATCCCTTCAGTGCCTGATAAACCCACAGTAAATATATAACAAGTATTTTGACCATATAATACTAACCTGACGCCTTTCCCAAGATGACACCTTGCAGACGGCGTACTGTAAAAGCTTTAAATGGGAAAAAGACTTTCAGCAATTAAATTCTTCCACTGCTGGAAACATTCCCTACTTCCATCTTGAGGCTGAGCAGCTCAGTGGAACTTTCACACAGGTATTGAACTAGAATACAGACCTGTTCTTACTTCTTGGGACAGAGGGATCTTACTGCCAGAGTGTTTTCTGTGACTGCTCCTGGGCCAAGGAGGGAAATCGCACAGACGGAGCAGGAGGGGTTGGGTGAGATAAGCTGTACCTGAGCCCCAGGACCACCATCAGTCCCTGTTCACCAATACGGACATGAACGCCAGTCACAAGTGGTGTCCCCAGGGCTCAGTGTTGGGGCCAGTTCTGTTTAATCTCCTTATCAATGATCTGGATGAGGCGATCGAGCGCACCATCAGTCAGTTTGCAGATGACACCAAGTTGGGTGGGAGTGTTGATCTGCTGGAGGGTGGGATGGTCATACAGAGGGATCTGGACGAGCTGGATCGATGGGCTGAGGCCAATTGTCTGAGGTTCAACAAGGGCAAGTGCCGGGTCCTGCACTTGGGTCACAACAACCCCATGAACGCTACAGGCTCAGGCAAGAGCGGCTGGAAAGCGCCTGGCACAGAGGGACCTGGGGGTGTTGGTGACAGCGGCTGAACATGAGCCAGCGTGTGCCCGGGTGGCCAAGAGGCCACAGGATCCTGGCTGGTGCCAGCACTGGTGTGGCCAGCAGGACCAGAGAAGTGATTGTGCCACTGTGCTGGGCACTGGTGAGGCCAAGCCTTGAATCCTGGGGTCAGTTTTGGGCCCTTCATCATGAGAAGGACATTGAGGTACTGGAGAGGGTGCAGAGGAGGAGACGGAGCTGGTGAGGGGCTGGAGCACAAGTGTGATGGGAGCGGCTGAGGGAGCTGGGGGTTCAGCTGGAGAACAGGAGCTGAGGGGAGACCTGATCTCTGACCTGCCTGAAAGGAGCTTGGAGCCAGGGGGGTCGGGCTCTGCTCCCCAGGAACAAGCGCCAGGACCAGAGGAAACGGCCTCAAGTTGCGCCAGGGGAGGCTGAGGTTGGATCTGGGGAACAATTTCTTCCCCAAAGGGCTGTGGGGCATTGGAACAGGCTGCCCAGGGCAGTGCTGGAGTCACCATCCCTGGAGGGGTTTAAAAGGCATTTAGACGAGGTTCTCAGGGATATGGGTTAGTGCTAGAGCTGGGTTATGGTTGGACTCGATGATCCTGAGGATTTCTTCCAACTGAAATGATACCATGATTCTGTGAAACCGAAGTTTATGTTCAATGCAGTAGCGAAACATCATCTGAACAGTTCATACCAGACACAGAATGAGTTAAGATAGGGAAAACAAAATGTTTCCAAAACAGGATTAAATGCTCATGTGAAACTCCAAGATGCATCAATGAGTCCAGGGAAAAGCCCCAGCTGCTCCTGATACAACCTAGTTCTTGTCAAGCTTTGCTTTCCCAGAATGTGAAGGTGGGAGGAAGAGGTCAGGACTGAGGAGCTGCTCTCCAGAACCTTTCCTGCTGCTGCCCTACAGCACAGTTCCTCCAAACTTCACATGTGTCCAAGATCTTGAGAAATCCTGTCTCCAGCGATTCAGGGAACATTTTCAGTGCCAGACCTTGTCTGTCTTGCCGTGCTCGGAACAGCCTCGCTCTGCCCCACGGCCCTTCTCACCCCAGAGCTGCTCCTGCTGCCGCCTCTCTGAAATCAGCCCAATTACAGTGTTTTCTGGAGAAAGTTTTGGAGGACAATTTACTATCAGCAAACAAACATTCAAAATTCTGACTCTATCTAAGCCTACCCCCAATAACATCAAATGGTTTAAGGATGCCCTAAATGGAAATGCTACTAACAGGAGGCTTAAAGGTCATCTCAAAGGAAAACTGTATGCAACAAAAAGACGGCCCGTCGATTCCGCACACACGATTCCAGACTGCCTCGACTCCATGTAGGGCAAAGACAAAAACCAAGGAAAATTACATAGTCAAAGGAAATTTAAGGAGGTTCTTAACAAATCTTTTCAATATCAGGGAAAGACATTTACAAGCAACAGCACTGACCCTGTGGCACCTCATAGTTATTGTTATTTTTTCTATTATTGTTAATACAAGAACAAGACACGCAGGAGCTGCAAGCTGCAGCCTCCAAGCACTTGGGATAACGCGAAAACAGAAGGTTTTTCTGATTGTTTTCTCATTTTCCTGCCTGTTGGCACTCAGGATAGTCACCGATCAGTGAGGTAACTGGAGGGACACGAGAGGCAGTTATTGCAATATAGTAAAGAAGGAAACTGTGCCTTTATAAACATACCTCACCTGGGGCTTATTCCTGAATGCGCTGACACTTGAATGCTACTGCCCAACAGAGACCACGTCAAGCTTTCAACTGTTTCCTTGTTCAAATCACTACTTTGATGCCAAATAATTATATCTTACATAATATGGCCTCTATCCAGACTAACAAAAGCTTTCTGAAGGAACCAACACGCTCTAAATTCATGTTGATTTAAGATATTAAGTAAGCTGAATAAACTCTTTAAGCTATATGAATCTCTCAGCTGTTTCAGATGTGCGTTATGCCTTCATCCTTTATTAAAAATAAAACACCAAATAAACAACAAATAAAAGCGTCTGCCAGCTGGTTCTTTGCACTGGGAACTAGAACTGTCAGGTGCGGCCATAAAAATGTGACTTTGAAAATTACATACAGATGAGCCTATACTTTTAGCATTTTTAAATTCTCTAGAGAGCCTGCATTTACACGTTTTCACAAATATCCTTCCCTTGACTGACTCAAAACGGTACCTCAGAGTGATCAATTCAGCTCAAGACTAGTGAGGAGTTTAAGTGCACCCAGGGCAAAAGGAAACCAAACTACTAAAGAAAATGGAACGACATCCTGCCCGACTAACAACTCACCTGTTTGCAGAAAGATTAGAAAAGAAATGCCAGCAACCTACTCCTGAAGTCAAAACTAAATTCCTGTTCAAAACAAAATACCATAGTAGAAATTCTGAGAACTTGGAAGTTTTCAATCAAAAATAATTCATGTCTCAAATGTTGCTAAAATTATGACAGTAATCAATTATCACTCGCTTCTCAGGGATCTTTGAAATGTTTGTTACTGTCTCACTAAGTCTAAAAAGCTCAAACCTTAATCCAGGACAGTATTAAAGAAATACCTTCGATAAATCCAGTTGCTTTTTCACCTTCAGAAAGATTATTACAAGAATATTCAAACAATTCAGTCTTTATCTGGTACAGTATTCAGCGTTATTTACAATGCCAGTTCATATGCCTTAAAAAGACAAACTTTAGAATAAAGCTAAAACTGTCACCGTGTCAGTTCAGAAGGATATTTTATTCCTTATCCATAAGTGTATGCGTTGCATTCTCTGAAGGAAGAAGCAATGGGACTTCGGATGTTTAGTGAGTGTCTGAAAAAAAAAGTCATTCTGCATTCTCACATGGGTGGCAAACACGTTAGAAAGATCTCTAAAAAGGTTTCGGTATCGAAGCTCTCGCTCCGGTATAAGTTTGAGACAGGAGACAGCATGAGAAAGCGTTATAGCAGATCAAACGCGACTCTAACCCCTCAGAGCAACACTCCACTACATGGCAGCGACGACTTTCTCAGTCTCCACCTGCCAAAATAAATCGACTGCCATTTAAGGTTGTTAAAATTTTTCCCCGCTTAATCATTGCCTCACTGCAACATCTGGCCAAGACGACTGTTTTGCTGAAGCTGGTTTGCCCTTATGCAACCGCGGGCCGTGCCGACATCCTGGCGTCACGCTGGGCTGCGCCAGCCCCGCCGAGCGCGAGTGCCCAAGGGTGGAATATATTTAATAATCACAGGGCTGAAAAGCACCGTCCCTCCCCGTGACACAACCAACCTGAATCCTGTGGAGCTGGACCACCCCGAGCAGGGAGGATCCTGCGAAAAACATTTCCCTACCTGAAGAGTTATGCCTGTTTTGACAGAAGGAATTTAAATTGAGAAGAATGAAGCCATTTAGGTTTCCTACAGGTCACCTGGTTGTTGGAGCCCCGAGGGAGCACTAAAGCATCGATAACAATCTCCTTTTAGGAAGTAATATCTGTAAATATTAGGAAGTAATTCTGTAAATTATGGAACCCCACAAGAAGCATCCGAACAAGGCTAATTTCATCCTGGAAATATTTTATTTAAACCCTCTTGTTTAGCTTCACTCCTTTAATCCATAAATAGAGATGATTGCCTCCTATTTAACCTTCTCATTAATTTCAAAAGGCAATTCTTCTTTAAACACCTGAACAGCAAAGACAACTGCTCCTGGATCCAAACAAACTGTGTATAAAGGACAAGACAGGCCAGAGGACAAAGATGTTAACAACAAAATGCTGGGGGATGGAAAAGAATGGGAAAGAGTGTCTTGAGCAGCCAAAAATACCTGAAACTACAAATATTTTTAACTTCTTGTGTGTTCAAGTTCATCACACCAGTATTTGAGAATGCCCAAACAAGACCCAACTGCAGATGCTGCTACTGGTGATGAAGTTTCTTGCTCCCTGTGGCATCCAGATTAAAGCGTTTTCCCCCAGTTCTCTCCTGCCCCTTCAGCTCCGAGAGCTGCGCAGCCCCTGGTAAACACAACTACACGGCAGTTCTCCCATACAGAACCAGGTCCTTGCTGCAGCTGCGGTTTTGCAACAGTGAAACTACCATTAAGATGGAGATTACTCAGGGACTATCTAGGAAATTAAAACCCAGGACTGGTGCGGCTCCCACTAATTAACCACCAGGCTGCTGCAAGGAGGAGCATGAGCTCTACAGAAACCAGCCAAGAGGTAGAGTCGATGGCAGGAATAACGCATTATTGCTTTCTGGAAGATGACCTCGGGCAATTTCCACTCCCAGTTATAAAACCGGGGCAGATGGGAGGGCAGGGTAGCAGCAGGAGCATTAACAGAGACGCGCTCCGGCTTCCCCTGCGGTTTTGGGTTGTCTGCAGGTGGATAAATGGGAGAAGAAAAAGCAAGCTCCCAGATAAAGGCACCGGTTAAAGTCCAGTGACTATTGGGCAAAATAAGTATTAAGTAGCGTAAACAATACACATTGTAACAGCACTTCCTATTGTTGCTATAGATGGATCTGGCAAATATGAGTCACCTTTGCATGAAATCCCGAACTGGAAATCCCAACCTGCTCTCCTAGCACAGTCATACCTGTAGACAGAAAAGTAATTAAGTCTCTAACAAAAAAAAGCCACCTCCACATGAACACTGGTGTTGGCCCAATTTGTCAGGCTGGACAATTTTGAAGCAGATGTTGTTTAAGATCACAAGATGGTTATATTTGGAATAAGAGGAACAATCTCATACACTATCTTCACAAGTATGACCTAATAAATAAGTTTCCAGGAGATCCCAAATACACTTGGGAACAAAGCAAGTCAAACAGAGACAAGTAGATGCTATCTATATTTAATAGGAAGGTGATTCATTATTATTTTTTCAATTTCTTCTCTATGATGTAATTCGAGGCAAATCGAGCAAGAAAAATCCAAGCCAGACAAAGAACGGCTACTTGCACTCTGCAAACATGAAACCCAAAAGCGAAAGAGTGATAAACACTGCAGTGGGATCCAGAAGGACCAGAAAATGAGTAATAGTGAGCGTAATTACAGAACATAACAGCAAAGCAGAGACTTGTACCAGGGTAACATGAGCAATGTTTCTGTGGCTTCCAGGGAGTCAAGTGCCGCTGAACAGCAAGGCCTCTGAGAATACTTCTGAAGACTGACATGTAGGATAACTACGCTAGAAAGAAAAAATGAACACAAATACGCTCAGAAAACAGCGTTTCAATGGACACATTCTATGATGTCTCTGATGGAGCAGACGGTGGGAATCGAGTGCTGAGGAAGGGGTACAGGAGGCAGGAGGTTTGTTACCCCCATGAGTGGGGCCCCCAGGACCCCCTTGTGCCACCAGTTCCCACCCTGGGATGCTCTCAGGTATCCTGAGCAGAGAAACAACAGATCCTTTTTCTTGTCAGGCTTATTTCTAGCCAAATCTGCGCCAGGGACATCCCTCCAGAAATCCTTCAGTTCTTGTATCAAATCAATGTTCCTGTGGAAGCGAATTCTGATGCTACCTGCTCCGCAAAATCCTTCTGTTGCCAAAACTGAAATTTTGTGGGAACACAGAGAAGGACAGACTGCAAACCATTCTTCCACTCTGAGTGAAAGATGTAATTTCAAAGGCAAAATCCTTGGTGTGAAAACTCTATGGAAGGACAAGTTAATACAAGTTAATCCCAGAGAACCCAAGCGGTCGGTGGCAGCAACAGCAGCACTGAGCAGGGAGGCGAACACAAGGCAAGATCACAGACTGAGAAATAATACTCACCACTGGCACTTGTGATTCATTTCATGGGTCTCATGATAACTGTTGTTTAGTTTTAAATGCATCCTCTTAGAGGAAAATGAATACAACCGTCTTCACTCTTATTAAGAGAGGTTTTCAGCTTTCATCACTGGAAAGAATGGTTGGAAAGCAACCACAGCATATCCCAAAGGCTTAAATGTCAGAAAGCAGAAAACAAGAGCAGTGAATGGTGGAATCTGTCAGTGCTGCTCACTCACCACTTACACACAGCGAGTGTCCTTGCTGACGGATGGATGGTTTGTACATGGTATGGATGTTTTTTCATGGTATTTCCTCCCCACATTCACAAAAAAAAAAAAAAAATGAACTATTTGGCACTCATAGCACTGGAGTGCACAGAGTACCAAAATGCAGGTCAAAACTACAAAGCAATTGCTGTCTTCGGTGACAGAGGTTTTTGGTTTGCACAATATCCATTGCACTCTGTTACTCAGAGAATGAGTATCAAAGGCTCCCACTCTCCATGTGGACACCCAGGGACGACCAGATGGGTGGGCACAATTGTGTGATTTTCCTACACACTGTTACCCAGCAAATTACGTGGGATAAGTCCATTCGTGCTATCAGCTTCTACATCAAATGCCTCATTAAGATAAATAGAGGCTGCTCATTTATCTTCAACTGTTTTGGGCTAAGACAAGCCAATACATCTACATCTGAAAGGTGAGAGGGTTGAGGTTTTTCCCTGGAAAGCTTTCCCAGACTGGTTATGGGGCTTACCATGCTCACCAAGAGCCAAGGATTTGGCACTTGAGGTGAAAAATACTTTGGCATTGCACAAAGGATGTGAAAGCGGTGTGGGAATTACTATTAACGCAAGATTTCTGATGCATAACTGACATATGGAGGAGCCTTCAAAAAGGCAGCAAAAGTGTCTTGATAAAAATAACCCTCAATACTGATCCTGACTGCTTAAATGTTTGAGCTCTGCAAAGTCTTGACCACATCCCCTAGTACAACATACACCAGACCTGTTGACCAAGCCAGTCCTGCTGTAAGAACCTGTTAATTTGTTCCATCCTGCAATTTATTGCAGTTTAATAGTGTACATTAGTAAATGTAACCCTAGCAATTTTTTCCTTTAATGTAGTCAAGGTGCTACAAAATGTCTTCAAAATTCACTATGTTTACTGTATTTAAGGTCTGTTATTTTTTTTCTGGATACATAGACACCACAGGCAAGGCAGAAGGTTAAAATGTTGTATCAGACAGAGTTTAACATTTTAAAAGATTATGACCCAATTCAACAGCTTTCATGAGACAACTATATTTCCTACACGATACATTTTTACTGCTCCCAAGCTAGCTAGTACAATAAAACAAGTTAAATTGCTCTGATCTGTATATCTGCACAGGGTCTACTCACTAACTTTAGTAAACTGCCCCTCAGCAAAGCAGCTGAAGTACCAGGTAAGAACTATGGAAAAAGCTCCCAGGAGGGAGATTAAGATCAGCTGAAGAGTTTTCTCCCCAAAATCAGTAGCAATAAATCTGGACTGGCCTCTAAAGTTAATCATGGCCTATGGTGTATCACCAGCGCCCCAAAACAACATTATCACCTCAGAGAAGTCATGGAAACTGTGAAGATCTCTCTGCTCTAAGCTGGCTGCTTATGTTCCTTCGTACAGCTGTCACCTTGGCCCCTTCACAAGAGCATCAAAGATCCAGAAACCCAACAAAAAAGCAGGAAAAAAATAACCAGATATCATTTAAGCGAATTAAAACGTTGAGATTTACATTGCTACTTATTTGCCACATGACAGGGGACAATACACATGGCATCTTTTTAAAGATGAGTGTCCACCGTCATGCTTTCCTGGCTTCCCTACTTCTACCGTCTCGCTGGATGTCCAACACTCCTCTGCTCCTTGGGAAGGAACACCCAGCACCCAAATCCCCCAACACCCAGCACCCCAAACCCCCCAGCACCCCAAACCCCCCCAGCACCCAGCGCTTTGGGCATTTGGGGTGACCAACCGGACCAGCCACCCCTCCGCTACCCGCAGGAATGGAGGGACAGCACCTGAGGGAAAGGCGGCAGCCAAATTTTGCTTAAAAACAAGACTCCTTTTGACAAAAAGCAGCCCCCCTTTAAGTTTCCAAAACTTTAAGCCCTTAATGGAAAACATGTTTTCTATCAACTGATCGGAAAAATTAAGCAAACTATTCCCAATTATTTCAAAATCGTTCAACTTGCCTTCAGTTTCCTATCAAGCCCAGCTTGTATGGTTATACACCAGGCTTAAAAAGGTTTACACGTATCTTCTTTTTCTTGGCGTTTCCTCAAAGGGTTTTAAGTTCAGTATAACGAATCAAGATTCGGAGAATTAGCTGCCAGAGACTGGAGATGTCTAGCTTAGGAATGTCTGCATCCTTGAAAGCCAGGATGCACTGCGGCCCAAAAAACAAGAACAAAGACAAGATTCCTATTGTTTGTTTTGCTAGAGACATACACGCTATATTTAATAGGGAAAAAAAAAAAGGAAACTAATAAACTCCTTTTTATATACTTATGCCTGCAAGAACACAGTAATGTCCTTAGTGCTGTTTTCACCTAAAAGAGGTCGGTACATAAACCACATTAAGCAAAGTTACTTTCTTACTGCGACACAGACGAAACTCAAAAAAGGAAACACTTTATTATCAAGAAGCATTGTCCACAAAGTTACACATCTAACCCTCGGTCTTATTTTAGAAAGTCTCCCTGGTAATTTGCCTGTGCTTTTGAAAAGCAAGCAATATGTTTTGAATTATAAGAGGTTACAGGGACATTTTTGTGGTAAATTTAGACTTTCATTTGCAAAAAAAAAAAAAAACACCAAAGAAAAAACCAAAAAAACCTTCAGCGTTACAAAAATCCTTTCGGAAATAACATTTTTTTGTCATTGCTAAGCACTTTTCAACAAAGTTTAATAGCTACTGTTCCAAGGAGCTGTTTACATCCAGCTTTAAAAGAATACTGGGGTGCTTCTAGCCCTGCAAGCAAAAGGAAAAGCAGCATGGCGTCTTTCCGATATTTGGAGAAGCAAACAAAAGAGCGTATATTCTCCGCAGCATGCAGGGGCAACAGATTTTCTAAGCAAATTCACTTAAAGACTCCGGGTGCTCAGGGTCTGGTACTCCAGGATTTTTCTGGCAGCCTAAATTATACTCACAGCTCTTTGAGGATTCTTTCCTTTGTTCCCCTGGTCTTTACACCCAGGATCAGGAAGGGACAAAACACCAAATAAGCTGGTGTTAATAAGAAGTGGAAGGCGCTGTTTCTAGCCTCGCAAGTTTATCGACTCGATATCCAGGAGCTTTATAAACAGAGTATGGGAAGAGAGGCCTTCAAACAATGGGAGCTGGATTTTTCCTTAGAAGATGAAACTTCATTCTTGTAAAGAAAATAACCTGTTTACTTGAAATTTAGCAATAAGAATAAAAGTAAAAGTTATCCTGTAGATGTCTAGAAGATGTCTAGCTACATGAAAGCCTCATTGTGCCCTGGAT
Organism: Caloenas nicobarica; assembly: GCF_036013445.1. Classification (NCBI taxonomy): domain Eukaryota; kingdom Metazoa; phylum Chordata; class Aves; order Columbiformes; family Columbidae; genus Caloenas; species Caloenas nicobarica. The sequence continues at coordinate 1,820,986 of NC_088268.1, read as the reverse complement.
AACCATGCTGTAAAGGTTTTTACAGCCCCTGCAGCTCTTGCAGGCTGACACGCCACATTTTACCACCTCAATATACCATAGAGGAGCTCTCCCCAAAGAAAGCTGTGCTGTTTGTACACTGGGAAAAGATAAATGTTTTTGTTTTAGTTTGTTTTTCTTTGCTATTCACTGTGAGACAGGCTTTGCTGCCATCCAGTAAGCTGTTAAAATATGGGGTCTCATTATTCCTTGGCTGTTTCGCTTCCTGGACAGAATGCTGTAGTAAATTGCTCAAGCCCCCTTTAGTTTTCCTACTGCGAGTTTCTCCGAGTCACTGTAAATAAAACCCAGAACAATGTGAAGGCACTGACCAGTCTGATGCTTATCATGGAAGCCAGATATTAAAAGGGAACCTTTTCAGAAAGTTTCAGCTGGTGCCCCAAACTATAATTTATTTGAGGGGTCGCAATGTGCACCTGCTCTACATCAAAAAGCGACTGAAAACCTTTGCATCAGGAACCCCCTTCCAGAAGATTTATTCAAAGATTGTCAGAAATTCCAGTGAAACACTGCTTAAGTTGGCTTGATCTACATAAAATGTGCAGGATTGCATGTGTACAGGGGAAAACACAAAAATACAATCTTAAAACATTATGTTTTGGAGATGGAGTTGGACACACTACCCTAAACTAAACATTCACCTCTTGCAGCACATCATATACCGCATATTGCAAAGAGTCCTGCCGCAAAGCTGCTGCAGATTTTAATTCCCCAGGAAGATGTAGCGAGCCTCCAGGCTTCTCAAATTAAGTTACATCGACCTTAAATGGGAACAGACCATGATACTATAATCAAATTATTCTCTGCATGAACAAGCTCAGATAGGATAATGTCAGGCCAGGCTCTGTCCAGACCCAAGAGAACGTGAACTCCCCCGGGCACAGATCTTGTATGGAACCAGGAAACTACTTGAACAGATCAAGAGGATAATCAGCGGTTACGGCATAGCAAACCTCCTACCACGGCAAAGTTTGGGTCGGTTTCATAAATTAGACATTTAAGGAGGAGGCTGTGTCTTTGTTGAAATTTATAGAGCATTTCTTCCATGCCAAAAGGAGCAACTGAGGGAAAAGTACACAAGTGCTCACCATAAAGTTCTGATATGTTAACAGATGAGTGCTGTGGGAGAAACTGATAAATATCTGAAGGAGATAAGCTGTGTTTCTGAGGTCAAATGGGAAAGAGTGAAAGAGATAGGTGAAGCAGATAAACCAGAAAGCACAAACAACCTCTGTGGATACACTTTGAACAGGCGTATGTGGGAAAAGGGCGTTTGCCAAGGCGTAAGGCAAGAGGCGAGCACAGCGATCAGTGCGAAGGTGATTCTAGGTGAGAGCTTTAGCTCTGTGTCTAGCTCAGACTTGGGTCTGGTATATTATAGGGGAAGCAATACGATTTGGCTTTGAATGTAAAGGCCTAGAAAGGACCAAGTCAGATGGTACAGACAGAACAAGTGAATTGTTGCCCAGAAAATCTCGCTCCTCCCGCCCAACAAACCTCCAGCTGACTCACCAGGCAAGGCTGGAAAGATCGACACCGAGACCAGAGAAAACATCGGCACCGAGATCAGAGAGGACATCGACACCTTCGGGAGAGCTGAAGGTACCTGAAGAGACATGTCAGCAAGGGGAAGGTTGGGCAGAGATGTCCATCTGTATAAAGAAGGTGCTGAAGGCCAGAGGAGAGAGAGAAGTCACCAAGGATGGCCAAGAGGAGAACACAATTATAAAAATATAGCCAGGAGGTCAGCAAGAGGAGAAAGGAAGGGTCGGGTGGGACAACATTTCTCAAAGGTACAGTGAGAGTCGTCAACTGACACCCTGGAGTACAGCAAGAAACATTCACGGATGAGAAATGACATCGTGGCAGGTGAGCAGCTGTCTGGGGACCACCTAACAGGTTTAATGCCATAATTTCACCCAACAGTATGTTTTTCTGGAAGAATGCTCTGGATCAGGCCAACCCAACAGCTACACACTAATTATTCTCTGAAGTTTCACGTATCTCGAGGCTGGCAAGTCAAAACAGACAAGAGGCAGCAACAGGGCAGACGCTGCCAGCTGCTAAATTGAGAAGGGATGGGCAGCAACATCACAGCCACCGGGAAACACGCGCTGCAGAATGCCTCAGCAGACAGGTGGATGGGACACAACGCAACAGTGGTGAGACGCAAATATTCCAACAGTGTTCAAGGAGAAAATGTAAAGTCTGCGCAGAAAAATGGGCTGAAATTAGGGGGGACAGAATGGAAAGTACCATCACCATCAAGAGTTAAAGCAGGAACAAACTACGATTCTAGCAGTGAGATTGAGAAGAAGTACAGCACTGCAAGACCAGCTATGATAATAGGGCTGGGTCCTCTGGTTTGTCATTAATGACTATTTTTAAAATAAAAGGTCTTTACATGCTACCCCTCTCCTCCTACCTCAGCTTCTCATCGCTGGGCTACAGCGAGAAATTTTCTAGAAATTGTATGTCTGCTTCTGCGAACTGGAAACGAGCATTTGCTACAAAGGGACACGCTGCTCCCTGTTTAACACTCACAGGCAAACCCATGTTCAGACACCTCTTTTCCTCTCCCCCTCTCAGAATTTCTTCATTCCACAACAAGATGCAATCATGACCCAGGGACTGAGAAAGGAGGGTGATGATGTAACAGTCAAATACCTAACGAGATCTGCATCTCTAAAAGGAATTTGAGTAAGACTAAAGGAGAAATGTTCAGGTAGCGTAAAAGCTCGCTCAGCCCAAAAGGAATGCAAGGGGTCGGCGGAGCTGTAGGGCAGGAGAACAATCTAAAGAGGTAGATTTTTGAACCTAAGTCAGTTCAAAGGACTCTTGACTAAAGGACACCACGAGACTCATTGGAAATATTACCTGATGTTTACTGTAAAAATTTGGCAGATCTTAAAGCCAACCTTTAGCTTGTGAAATTCAGGTGATGGTAACTTCAGTTAAGATGATGCAGGTTTTACAAACCATCTCGAATGTGTGGTAGTCAAAAAAAAAAAACAGGATTCTGCTTCACAGTACCACAAACAGATGCACTGTCCGCTCTGAGGATCTTCAGGACCCCATCAGAATCTACAAGATAATTGCAGAGAAAAGGCAAGGATGAAAGCAAAGAGATTGCTGAGGAATTCTTAAATTACCAGTGTTTTGTAGATATGCTTTGTGTAAACAGCAGAAAAAATATTTTAAAAAATGCACTAAGGAGTAGGTCTGGTGCTCGGCATTACCAGCGTAAGAGTTTAAAACTGTAAGGTACCCTGAAAGACTAATCTCATTCATAAATCTGACCTTGTATATTATTCAACACCCATGTGTTACAATTATTAAACACTACCTCAGCTACACTGCTGTAAAAAGACTACTGTAAAACTTCACTCTGGGAAAAGAACGTATTCATAAGTCAGGGGAGGACAGATGTGCAAAAGAAGATTCACTGAGACTCTGTAAATTCAACATATATGGAGGCAAAACAAATTCCATGCCAGACATCACGTTGTTCAATGCTTTATTCGTACGAACACTGTTAGGAAACACAGAGCCCACCTGTCGCAGCTGAGCTGAACATTAAGTCTCTGCAGAAATCCAAAAGCTGGCCTGGATCCCCCCTTTTACTACTTGTGTCATTAGGATTTGCTTTGTAAGCGAGATCGATGGCCTTTCCCACCTCCCAAGATCAAGCTGGACCCTGGCCAAGCCCGTACGTCAAATTTTGATGGACTAAGGGGAATTTTCATTCCATTCATTCCGAATTCTGACACCAGACAGCTCTCTGCAAGCTGAACCATTCTGAAGAAGCCAAGAAGAGCTGATGAGATTTAACTGCTGACCATCCGAGCAGCAGTGAGGAACGTTCTGCAGCACCCGCGGTGACAGGCACCCCCCGCGGGGACAAAACAGACTCTTCCCAGCAGCTATTTAATTCAACACCACATGAACTATTCAAATATTCACATCTATTTAAAATGAGGAAATTAAAATGGCTTAAAGGCATGAAAAGCTTGTTCATTAAGCATGAATATTTCATTACTAAAAGCACGAATGAAACCAAGCATTTGCATAATATTTCCTCTGCCAGGATTAAAGACGCTTTACTACCTAGTGGGAAGCCAAACCTCTCCCACCGCAACTTCAACCAACACCATGAATGTTTAAGATGGTGCTCAAAAGATAAGAAAGCTGGTGCAAAAACATCAATACAATATGGACAGCACCCTTTCCTCCTACACTTTAAGTCAAGGAAAGAGTAGAAAGAGCGCTGAAGAGATGAAGAATCAAATGTGATCTATGATCCACATCCCGGCTGAGAAAATATTGGTTCTAACATTTATGGGGATTCTTGATTTTCTAAAGACAGGAACTTTAAGCATTGAGTCAAGCCCAGAATTTGTGCGTGCTTTGCCAGACCTGTCGAGGACAGACAAAGGGAAAATAATCCCCCCAAAAGATGCCTTTTTTTTGAGAGACCCAAAAGGTATCGCCTACATACAGCCAAGAAAAACCCTTCAAGATATCACTGTGCAGCATTTGGAGCCCAATTCCCTGTTTCCGTTTGCTACAACCTTTTTATAAGAGGAGAGCCTACACCTCACCCTGCCTGCACAGCAAACACCTACACAGAGCTCTCCGAGAACCACACTTTCTTTCCAGATTCTTGATACTAAAAATATTATTAATCATAATAAACATTAGCTGTCTTTTGAAAGTACCTGCAGTAAACACGCATTTAGGGCTGTTACCTTAATGTAGGATAGTTTTGAAAATGCTGGGGTTTGCACTGCGAGACATAGTTGAGAAACAGTAGAAAAAGCACTTTTGCATATTTTTAACGAAATGCAGAATTGTGGTTTAAGAGGTCAGAAATCGCAGTGTGTGCAGGGAGACAACTATAAGGACTATGAAACTGTATTTCTTCACAGCACATCCTTGGGCTCAGGTGGGCTGGGGTGACCAGGAACTATCTGAGCAGCAAGTACGGCCTTGCACATCGGGGTTCATCCTGGAACTACTTAAAAAAAAAAAGGGGAAAACAACCCAAAATTCCTTTTACAACCACTACACCTTACCACGTGCTTTCACAGTCTTCCTTGCATGCATCCTTGAATTCTTTAATAACCGTGACAAAAATCTATTCTATTCCCAAGAGGAAATCTGCACAATGCTTCTGAAAATGAGCAACCCGCTAGAAAGGATGAGTCAAGTAACACCTGCTCACGAATCAGATGTGAGAACAGAAAGACCTTGAGCGCACCGCTCATACGGGACTACCCCGAACGCTACCCTGCTGTTGGGATATAGAATATTAATAGTCTACTTTCTACCTGGTTTTGCACTTCCAGCCCTCGGCTGCGATTCGGAGGCATTGGATTTATCCACCGCCCAGCTCAGCGGGATCATGTCTTGCTGTCCCGCAAAACATTCAAGACCTTGCGAGGAGCAGCTGGTCTGAAGTGATTCCAGAAGCTACAACTGAGACCGCAGAACAGATCATTCAAGAGATCAAGCTCTTTGCATGCTGTAGAGACCATTTTTAAAGCTCTGAGTTTTGATTCATTTGTCAAGATAAATGGTATTTGTACAGGAGAGTGCAATGAGTGGTCGTTGCAGGATAATACAAGAAATCATATATAAACCAGAATATTTCATACTTGTAAAAAATAACCTTTTTGCCCTCTTCCTTACAAGGAAGTAAAAGAAAAATAACTTTTATCACTCGGCGTGATGCGAAATGAGGTGATGTACAGTTCAGTGTTTCCCTTACTGAAGAGCTCACATCACAAGTTTCATCTGTGCCACAATTTCTGCGGAACGTTGGCAGCTCCTGCTGCTCCCTCTCCACAGGCACCATCTCACTCCACCTGCTGCGGAATAGTCACAGTCACATTAAATCAAACCCTCCCACTGAAATGAAAGTGTTTTACCAAGCCCAGAGCAGGACGTTCTCCCTTCGGTTACAGGCGGGTAACACTTGGCATACGGCTGAACACCCGTGAGCGCCAGGGAAAGGATCCGAGAGTTGACACCAAAAACATTCCCTGTTTTAGGGAGTCTTTTCAACTAATCTCAACAATTATAAGTTCAAGCTTTGGAGTTTTTCTGTAAAGAAAGCAAGCTAGCTACTGAGTCCACACTAACCACTCCAATACTCCTGCTTCTTTTTTTTTTATTTTGATGACTAAGAATCACAACCAGGCGCTGGTACGAAGCCCACTCAGAACTGAGGAATTCAAGGACTGGATGATTTTTATTTACAGTTAATGTGTAACATGCAGTAACCTCTTGCGTGTCCACATGAAATGGCCAGTTTATTAAGTAGCTGTAAGACACGGCCATGAAAAAATACTAAAACTGTCATATCCTCACTGACTGATCTACCTGAACCTACAAACACCAGGGCATGAAGTGTAGTGATTGGGAAACGAGGCAGTAAATTCACATTGCACCCATCCAGCTACCCAGGCAGGTCCTCACACCGACAAACAAACCAGCCACGTTAATCCAGCCCATATCAACACCACTAAATTCAAGTATTAAAGTAACAAAAAGTGCAAGTTCACCATTTCTCTTTTTCCCACTAGAGACATCCTTGGGGAAATATCCTCGCCTGCACCGACGCTGGTATGATTTCAATTCCACTCACATCTGGGCTCACTTGGGAACTAAATCCAGCACAACCCGTCTTGGGTCAGCCAGTGACCCCGAACAAAAATAGCTCTGGCAGAAAGCGGGATTTACGGAATAGGGTGGAGCCCGTCCCAGTAAATGCAGCAAACCCAACACTTGAAGTTAATGATGGAGAAGCAACGATTTCTCCGTTCTGTGCACGACAAGCACAAAGGTGACTCGTGCCATCTACACAATGTGACAAAACAAGTGACACATCAACCCTTCAACAGGTCAGAATCTCAGGTGTAATTTGGGTCTGACACAATTTAAAACATACCAGCTGCAAGCGTCAATGACTATCTCCAAAGCGGTAAAAATAAGAGACGCAAATGTTGCTTGAGAATTGTATTAATAATCACAGCAGCAGCGATGCTGGGTCAGCAGGCCAGGCCCACAGCTCTGAACAGGGCTTAGCAGAGTTTAGCAGTTTAACAGAAAAGCCACACTTCTGGTAAATTCAGCCTGGCTTTCCCAAATGTTCCAGTGCAGACAAACCTCAAATCAGGGGATGATAGAACCAGGGTTAGAAAAATTAATAGTATTATTTTTTAACGCGGGATTATTCTGCCCATAACACAGACACAAGATTGCAGCAAAAGCAGCGCACACGTTCTCCTGCAAAAGAAACCGGAGTTTGAATTGGTGTCACAAGGGAAAACCTGGTTTTGAGTGACAGGGACCAAGGTCTTGGAGCTGAAGGGACAAGTGATGGTGTATTAGATACAGCAGGGATGTCCAGACAGGTTCTTAGGCACAGTCAGCAACAGGACAGGAAAAACAATAAAATATCAAACTACGTATCAACTGTAAGGATCCAGAATTGCTGGCTTGTTCTACTCATCCTCTTTCATGCAAAACCAGCAAAGTCTACCAGTGCAAGGCACCTCTCAATTAATTAATTTGATTCCTAAACACAACCAACATGCTATGTTGATTTTTAAGGTATCTAATGATCCATTTCCAATACTTCATTTAGATTTCTAGTACACATTAACCAAAGAATAAGAACCCCCAAAACAAACTGTTACATGCAAGTTTCCTGCTAATTAGGACAACTTCGTTTGCAAGCTCTTTGTAATACAATTATAGTGTCATAGCATGCACAAATGAGAAACAAATTTAAACTTTTAGAGGCACTGAAAAATGTATTTAAATCCGACATTTCCTCACATTCAAAGCTCAACTGCTCACATTACATTTTTCTTAGTATTTAAACACAACTGCCCTCGCTACCCAAATAGAAATCCAAAATATAAGAGCAAAATTAGTATGAAACATGCTGGTTATTATATCTCGCAGTGCCAGACTCCCAGACCTGACCTTGCAGCACCTCAGAAGACGGGTCCACCTGGTTGTGGAGCACAAAGATTCCCAAACACTCAGCAGCTGATGCAGCCAGAGCTCAAAATCTACAAATTTTATGCAGAAAGGACATCACAATTGCCTGAAAGAGCTTAATTATCTAATTCCTCTGCAGTTTTATGCCAGGTGAGGAAGCTTAACCCACCTCTCTTCCCTTGGCTGTTGCCAGAGCTGCTCTCAGGTGCGTTCAACAACCACAGGGGCCTGAAAAGTTATTGATTCCAACATCTCCACAATGCAAGTGGCAGAAGAGGAAGGGTCAGTAAAACCTGAGCAAAACTGGTGGGTAGGGGGCAGGCAATAAATCACATTTTTATCCCAAGGGCTTCCCTTGGGAAACTATCAAATCCTTGCACAGGCAGGGGCATAAGGGTTTATCAGGAAGAGCTCACATGAATGTTTTATAGCGGAAAGAAGCAGCCGCAGACTCAGGGTCCCCCCAGCTGACCCAGTGCCACTCAGGATTGAGTTGGATCCACAAACTGGGGTGGGGAGGCAGATCTTCCCCGAGCCCATTGCTGCTGGAAGGGAAATAAAACCATAAAGATCACGAACTGTCCGTGAATTGGATCCACAAACTGGGGTGGGGAGGCAGATCTTCTCCGAGCCCATTGCAGTTAGAAAGGAAATAAAACCATAAAGATCACAGACTGTCCAGGCAGCGCGGGTGCACAGGTAACTCCTGCAGGGCTGGAGCAACCTTGGACTTGGTGACTTTTATTGCTGGCTTTTTTGGTTTTTTTTTTTTATTCCGTCTCAACTTTGCACAGATGTCAGCACAGACCTGTTAGAGGGTATGAGGCGGAGATTGAAGCAGAAGGGGGTTTTCTGAAAAAAAAAGTCCCCACAGGGAGGGCTCGGTGCTCACTTGACTCTGCCAAGTGTCCCGATTTTATACAAGTTTCCCCTCTTTTGTGCCGGGTTTTGCTCGGTCACCTCACGGCGGGGGGAGGCGACACCTCCCGCTTCAGGTCACTCACCCCCCTCCGCACCCCGGTGACCAAAGTGCTGGCGACAAGGCGGGGGTGTTGGGGGGTGGGGGTAGGAAGCGAGAAAACGGCGCCTCACAACCCCTCACACACCGGGGGAAGGACCCACCGCCCTTCCCGCGCCTCACACCACCACCACCCCCCGCCCCGCCATAACCCCTCTCACCGCAGGCGGAGGTTGGCCATGAACTCGGGCATGGTGACGGCGTCCATCAGCACGAAGTCGGCTTTGCCGAACTCCAAACTCTCCTGCTCCGCCATGGCGACGGTTGGGTTGACAGTGACCGGGGTTTGGGGGGCGGGGGGGCAGAAAGCGGGGGTGCCCGCCTCGCCCCCGCCGGGCCCCGCCTCACCTGCGGTGAGGCGGGGCCGGCGGGGGCGAGGCGGGCACCGTGCACAGCGCCTCCTGGAGGCCCGCGCAGGGAAACACACACCCCCTCACAGGGAAAGCGCGGGAGAGACAAGCGCGCCCCCTGCTGGGGAAGGAAAGACGCGACCTGCAGCTGAGGGGACTCAGTGAGTTGGGGGGGGGGATAGAAGAGGAGGATATTTGGGGTTGAAGGGACTTTCCCGGCGCCATCCCGGCCGTGAGTAGGGATATATGGAGTGCGGTGTCAGCAGGTTTGCTGATGATGCCAAAGTGGGAGGGGTGGCTGGCGCTGGGAGGCTGTGCTGCCGTCCAGAGAACTGGGCAGGCTGGAGAGTTGGGCGGGGAGAAATTTAATGACACAGAACAGGGGAAAGTGCAGAGTCTTGCATCTGGGCAGGAACAACCCCGGGTTCCAGTATAAGGTGGGGAACGAGCTGTTGGAGAGCAGTGTAGGGAAAGGGAGCTGGGGGTGCTGGGGACAGCAGGGTGACCATGAGCCAGCACTGGGCCCTTGTGGCCAGGAAGGGCAATGGGACCTGGGGGGGATGAGAAGGGGGTGGTCAGTAGGTCAGAGAGGTTCTCCTGCCCCTCTGCTCTGCCCTGGTGAGACCTCATCTGGAATATTGTGTCCAGTTGTGGGCCCCTCAGTTCCAGCAGGACAGGGAACTGCTGGAGAGAGTCCAGCGCAGCCACGAAGATGCTGGAGGGAGTGGAGCATCTCCCGTGTGAGGAAAGGCTGAGGAGCTGGGGCTCTGGAGCTGGAGAAGAGCAGACTGAGGGGTGACTCATTCATGGGGATCAATATGGAAAGGGGGAGTGTCAGGAGGATGGAGCCAGGCTCTTCTGGGTGACAACCAGTGATAGGACAAGGGGCAATGGGTGCAAACTGGAACACAGGAGGTTCCACTTAAATACGAGAAGAAACTTCTTCCTGGTGAGGGTGCCAGAGCCTGGCCCAGGCTGCCCAGGGAGGTTGTGGAGTCTCCTTCTCTGCAGACATTCCAACCCTCCTGGACACCTTCCTGTGTAACCTCATCTGGGTGTTCCTGCTCCGGCGGGGGGATTGGGCTGGATGAGCTTTCGAGGTCCCTTCCGATCCCTGACATTCTGGGATTCTGTGATCTGCACCAGCTCAGGTTGCTCAGAGCCCCGTCCAGCCTGGCCTGGGATGTCTCCAGGGATGGTTCAGCCACCACCTCTCTGGCCAACCTGGGCCAGGCTCTCACCACCCTCAGGGCCAACAATTCCTTCCTCATGTCCAGCCTGAATCTCCCTCCTTTAGTTTCAAACCATCACCCCTTGTCCTGTCGCAACAGGCCCTGCTCAAAAGTCTGTCCCCATCTTCCTTCTCGGCCCCTTTTAAGTCCGGAAAGGCCGCACGAAGGTCTCCCCAGAGCTTCTCTTCTCCAGCTGAACCCCCCAGCTCTCTCAGCCTGTCCTCCCAGCAGAGCTGGTCCAGCCTCGGATCATTTCTGGGGCTCCTCTGGTCCCTCTCCAGCAGCTCCATGTGTGTCCTGTGCTGAGGACCCAGAGCTGGCCCAGCACTGCAGGGGGGTCTCACAGAGCGGGGCAGAGGGACAGGATCCCCCCCAAACCTGCTGCCCATGGGGCTGGGGATGCAGCCCAGGGGACAGCTGGTTTTCAGGCTTCTCCAGGCTGCACCCAGGGGAACCACCCAGGACAAGGGGCTGCAAGACCCCAGGGTGCTGTGGTGCCACATCCTGTACCCCATGGAATCCCCAGCCCAGGGCACTGCAGAGCCGAATCCTGCACCAAGCGGACACCCTCTCCACCCACAAACCCACCCCAGGGTGCAGCCAAGGGGATCCTGCATTTTAGGGGCCCCCCCAAGTGTCCTGCTGCACTAAGGGACCCCCACCCTGCGGGGCCAGATCCTGCACCCAGCACCCATGGGTGCCCTCCCAGGCCCTGCTCACTCCAGCGCCTACACAACCCCCAGAAACCCCCCAAATACATGCAAAATAAAACCATGCAAAAAATATCACAGCAACACCTGGCAGCCTCAAGCTAAGGTCCTACATGACCAGCTGCCTCAGGCTAATTAGATTAATGACACTAATGAGGGCAACAAGGGCAGGGGGAGACATGGGAGCAGATAGGGCCTGACCTGAAAAAAAAGGTATTTTGGGTGAGAACTGCTGGTTTGGGTACAGGATTTGGGGAGTGTAGGTCTGAGGCAGCATGGCTATCCCCATCCCTGTCCCCATTCCTGTCCCTGTCCCCATCCCTGTCGCTGTCCCCCTCTCTGTCCCCATCCCCACAGCCCAGTGGATCCCAAAGGGCCGCAGCTCCCAGCTGAAAGCAATAAATCCCCCTGGTTATAGGCAGCAGTTCCTGGCTTGTTCCCTGCCTGCTCCTAGGGGTGGACAGGGCTGGGGAGCTCCTGAAGGTGAGCTGGGAAAAAAAGAAATACCCCAAAACACCCTAAAATGCTCTCTTTGTGTTTTGTTTTTCTGGTGTGTTCAGCTCAATGGTGGGATATTTTTCAGTCTTGTTTTATGCAACGTGCTAAATATTTATTTTATTATTGTTGCAAGTGCCTAATTTGCATGACGCTAATTGAATGCTTGCAAATGCCCTGGGCCAGGTGGAGGTGCTGGGGCTCTGTTGTCCTTCAGCAGAGGTGTTGGGGCTGCGGGCAGCAGCGATGAAGCCTGAGCCCCCTGTCCTCTCGAGGAAGAAGGCAGCGACCGGCTGTGCCTGGCAGAGCCTCCTCTGCCTCCGTCCCCGCTGGCAGAAGAAGAAGGTGGTTTATTCCACCCACATCCACAAGCTCCTAAACCAGGTATGCTCCAGCTAGGCTTGGCTGCAAGCTCAGCTTGGTCATCCACGTATCCAAGCATGGATGCTCGTGCGTTAGCTGAATCTGGAAGCTTTTTACTTGAATTTAAGGTGTGGTGGACAGGGCAGCTCCTTGAGCCGTACACCCCGCGGGTGGCTGTGCTGATGCTCTCGTGGTTGCTCTCCCTGCAGATGTGGTCCGCTGGAGCCTCCTGCCTGGTGGCCGCTGTCCTCGCCAGGCTCAGCATCCCCTGGCTGCTTGGGGACGTGGCGCTGGAGGCCACCCGGCTGTCCCGCTGCGGCAGAAGAAGCCACCTCAGCCACCAGCTGGTCCTGCTGGCCATGAAGCTGGTGCTGCTGCGTGAGCTCTCCAAGCCTTCCCCAGGATCCTTACGCTGTGACTGAAGGGACATGAGACAGCCCTAGGAGTATTTTAATGTGGTTTTGGTAAATAAAGTATTTATTAGCATTGTTTGACAGAGCCTCCTACCTGGGCTGGCAGCTGCTGGCACCAAGAGCAGCAGGTGGGCCTGGATGACTGTGGGTGGGTGACCTGTGAGCCCGGGGAAGGGGTGCAGGACAGAGGATGCTCATGCACGTCCCCTTGGTAAATATCTGCAGAGTGGCCCTGCTGGTGGGTGAATGGGGCCCAAAGTTCTGATGGGTCCTTCCTCGCTAGAGAAGCCTCTTTGCCCTGGTGGCCCAGGGCAGCTGGACACCTTTGCACCAGGTTTGGCCAAGAAAGGGGAGAGGAGGAAAAGTGGCTGTTATTCCAAGTGCTGGGGCCATGTCAAGCTTGGAGAGCAGCCGCATCCCCAGCGATGCTGTGTCAGGTGGTGGCACTGCGTGACTTGTTTCCAGGCTCTCCATGGAGCCCCTTCATGGGATGGCACCCTCTGTGCACAGGGATGTCTCTGGGTTCTCCAGGCTCAAATTCAGCCCTGGGGATGGTTGGGATGTGTTGCACTGCCCAGCCACCCAGCTGAGGGTGTTCCCAGGCCCACTTAAGTGCCACCAGCTCCCGGCAGCACTGGGACAACCTCCCTGCATCAGCCTTTTCCAGCTGCTGAGCTTCTCCTCCCAGTAGGCTGGAAAAGGGACGGATCCTTCCAGAGGGATCTGGCGCTTGTCACCTCGCGATGGTGGCATGAGCTGAAGGCTGTGACATGCCTCTTTGGTGGGTTTGCGGTGGGAGGGGGCGACAGGTCTGCCTGCTCTGAGCCACCACCTGTGGCTGTCTCAGCCACTGGGCCACCATCGGGGTCTGGGGGGAACTTTCTGGACTGCGTGATGCGAACCTCCTCCTCCACCCTATTAATGGGGAAACATCTGGATGTAGAGCCTTGATTTTTCAAAAATTGGAAGCGATGATTTATTCCTAGAGGGGAAGCATCCTGTTGCGGCTGCACACATGTGGGCATCCTTTAAAAATCCTCCCTGTCATCCCAAAGAGCAGCTTTGGTAGAAGCAAGAGGATGAATCTCCAAGTAACTGCAGCTGAAAGGGCTTTTCAGTTTGGTTTTTTTTTTTTTGGATGGTGTCTTCTATTATTATTATTTTTTAACTATGTTGGTGATAGGAGCCTAAACAGACTGAAGATATGGAGGGGTTAAACATAGAAGAGGCTTTTTTTTTTTTTTTTTTTCCAGTTTGCAGATGCAAAATTCACAGGGAAAAGCTTCTGTCCTTCTGAAGGATGACAGCTCCAACAGTTTGCTACTCTAAAGGATGGGATGGACTTGTGCCATTTGTGTTGCCTTTGCTCAGGATCGCGGCAGCCTCTCCAAAAACAAGATCTGAAACCAACCCAAGTCTCCCATCTGCAAAATGCAGCTGTGGTTTTACAGCTCCGGCTGGAGGCTTTCAAGTAGATGATCCTAAATTAGACAACAAACAGCTTTTGAAAAACAAGCAGCAGGGCAGCTTTGCGCTCCAGTGTAGCAGGGTGGGAAAGGACGGGGAAAAGGCATTAAAAGTTGTTTCTTCTCGTCCCACGTCTGTCGAGGGATGAACACGCTTCTCTCGCTGGGTGATGAACTGAAAATCAGCTTTGGAGCATGACCCTGTGCCTGAGCGGGAAACCTGCCCGGGAATCAACCCCACCTGGTGCTTTGCCTTGAGATATTTGATTGTGTTTAAGCTTATTGCAGAAACAAAGTGGGGCAGGATTTGGGCTGTGTCAGCTGTGTGCCCACACCAGGCTCCAGCAAAGAGCCGTGTCCTGGCTGGGGGTTGCTGGGGACAGCAAAAGGTGGGTGCCCTGGATCCCGTTCGTCTTCCATCACCACAGTACCCAGATGAGGGGCAGGTTGAGGTTGGATCTGGGGAACAATTTCTTCCTGGAAAGGGCTGTTGGGCATTGGGACAGGCTGCCCAGGACAGGGAGTCACCATCTCTGGAGGGGTTGGACAGATGGAGATGAGGTTCTCAGGGACATGGGGCAGTGCCAGGGCTGGGGGAATGGTTGGACTCGATGATCCTGAGGGTCTTTTCCAACCTAAATGATTCTGCGACTCCATGAGTGGTCGTGGGGCTCCAGTGTCCCTGCCCCTGCAGCTCCAACCCGCCCCAGCCTGGCTGGTTTGGGTACCGGGGGGGTGGGGGCTGCCCAGCGCTGCCCTGCGTGGGGATGCGCACAGGATGGCAGCATGTGTGTGCCAGCGTGTATGTGAGTTCAGCAGCCTTAAAGTGCACCCAGGTGGGGCTGGATGCATCAAAATCACATCTCTGGAAAAGAACAGAGACTTGTCTGAAACCCAGCTTCTCCCTGAGATGGAAGGGTTGAATTGAGGGCAAAAGAGAGAACTTCTAAATACAGAGATTTCTCTGGAGGATGTTCTCTGATGCTTTAGTTAATCATCTGCTGGGTCTCCCTTTAAATACACAAGTTTTGCTTTTGATAAATTATATTGAGATATTCCTGGAGAAAAGAAGTTCCGGGGAGACCTTATTGCAGACTTTCTGGACTTAAAGGGGCGCATAAGAAAGATGGGGACAGACTTTTGAGCAGGGCCTGTTGTGACAGGACAAGGAGTGACGGTTTGAAACTAAAGGAGGGAGGTTCAGGCTGGACATGAGGAAGGAATTGTTGGCCCTGAGGGTGGTGAGAGCCTGGCCCAGGTTGGCCAGAGAGGTGGTGGATGAACCATCCCTGGAGACATCCCAGGCCAGGCTGGACGGGGCTCTGAGCAACCTGAGCTGGTGCAGATGTCCCTGCTCAGGGCAGGGGGGGCGCTGGGGGAGCTGGGAAGGTCCCTTCAACACAAACTATTCTGTGATTCTATTCTATGATCATTTTTTCTTTCTTAGCTTCCTCTGATGTTAATTCTTCTATTTCATTCATCAGTTCACCTTCCTCCTTTCTCCAATTTCACTGCTGGTAAGTGGCTACCATGGGCCTCCCCAACATCAACCATTTGTGAGTGGGTAACATTTGCCATTCCCTCTTCTCTATTTTTTTTTTTTTTTTTCCAAAAAGGGAAGTAGAAAAGAAAATTACGCATCATATCAAAATTTCCAGTCTGTCACATACACAATAATATTATGGTCTCTAGCCAACTAGGAGGATGTTAAACTGTAAACAAAACTAAATATTGAGTTCCCGGGCTTTTTGTAATTATTTAAAATGGATACGGTGTTTTCTTTTATGGAGTTTTCCAGGAAACATTATGAAGGCAGAAATGAGATTTTTTTCCCAAGGCTCTAACATGACTGTTGCATAAATCTGTAGCAATTTATACTGGGACAACATTATTCATGCGGTGTTTATTAACATCCCCTTTCAGGACAGAGCGTGGCGGAGCAGGACATCCCGTAAAAGAAAGCAGATAAAGCAGAGTCTGTAACACCTTTGCTTCAAATACAGGGAAATCTTCCCCGACCCTGTTCCTGAGAACCCTCTTGAGGATGTTTGTCTCTCTGGGAGCAGAGGGCGGAGGAGCCGCCGGCCCCGGGGGCAGCGGGGTGGGTTATGGGACTGTCCCTCGGCACAAGCCAACGTTTTTGTTTTCTCCTTCCTGGAGAGGAAGGAACTTGCCCTATGGCAAAAGCTTTGCTCCAAACCACTTTGTTCTTACATCTACAGTTGTGATTCCCCAAGTGAACAGAGGTGGGAATCCAGCCAAAACCACCAGACTCGTCTGAACAGAAGGGAAACATCTCGAGATGTTCGCTGGTTATGACTGCACCTGATTTTGCAGCAGCCTGGACAAAAATGTCATCCCTCCTTGCCCAGAGATGCAGTTGCTGAGCCTGACCCAGCGCTCAAAGCACAAAAGTGATGGAAACCCACCCGACCATTGAAACCCTGAGCTCCTGTACTCTGGCACAGTGTTGGGGGGGTTGGTTATCCTGTTGCCCCTTTGTATGACATCCGAATGGTTTTCATTAAAACTCTTTTAAAACGAATGAAGAGAAGAAGCTTTTTGGAGTCTGGAGACCTTTAACAAAGCTCGGCCAGCTCCATGATCTCTGTGATGTTCCCAGGACAGTTCTCCATCTGTCCCTTCTCGAGGCAGGTCGGCACCATGTCCCCTGCAGCAAGGCAGCCGGGTTGTCGCGCTGATGGGAGCAAACACCTCATCCAGTGGAATGCCTGGGAAGATCACTCCTAGATACCCCGGCACCAAAAGAATGTCAAAAATCTGCATAGGTATTTCCCTTTATCTTCAAATCTTTAAAATCCCTGTATCTTAAAAAAAAAAAACAACTGACAGAGTGACTTCAGCAGCATGATATCAGCAGAACTCAATATGACAATCACCTATTTGTCATCAAACACCGTGCCGTTCTAGCAAAAGGACTCCCGAGGGCATGAACTTTCCCAATCAGTCTTGCAACTGTTAATGAGCTTCCTCCCAAGCACTGCAAGCCCAGCCCGGAGCTCTCCAGAGAAGAGTCCCAGATGCGAGTCAAACACGGCCAAGTGCAGCAGAGTCTGCTCCAGTTCCTCCAGTTCCTCTGGGCTCCAGTTCCTGGGAAAGCCATGGATGGCTGTGTGGGAGAACGAACAAAAAAACACCCCAAAATCAAGGTCTAGAGCTGGGTGTAGCTTAGGAGAGGTTCAAAGGAAACACATCAGCCAAAGAGGTTCTGGATGTGCAGCTCAGGGGTCTCCAACGAGGCCGGCATGAAAGAGTTTTCCTTGGAGCCCAGGACTTGTCTGACTTCTGGCTATGAGAATTTGTGATCAGCAAATCTGTGGTGGGCTCAGAGAGGAGTTTCGTGGCTTGAAAGAAGTGAAATGATTGAGGGCATGTTGTTAGCCCAAGTCACAGGGAGCCTCTTTGAAAAGAGCCGGGTTCAAGCTCCCCCGGCCCACCTGCCACCTCTGTGTGCACGAGGGACGCAGAGTGTGCCGTCACAAGGATAAAACAGGGACAGAAAGTGTGGTCCAGAAAGGACGCAAGGATGGTGAGTTTGGTCTAGAAGAACCCAGAGGGAAAACAAAAGAGAAAAGAGACGTTGAACTGCAGGAAGTTCCCATGAGCCCATTTCTCCAGGTCCCTCTGGATGGCAGCACGACCCTCCGGAGCACCAGCCACTTGCCCTCGTTAAACACCGTGACCCGTCATCCAGATGGTTAATGAAGAGATTTTCTCTGCAGGAAGCTCCAGGGAAGAACAGAAGGAAAATGTTGAAGGTATTAGGAGTCAAGAAGAGCGTACAGAGCTGCTGTGCTCCAAAAAGAGCCAGAAACATCTGAATGTTCAGTGAATGTGTTTTACCATCGCCCAGTCCGTGACTCCTGCGGTGTCCCGGCCACAAGTCCCGCTGCTCTGTTAGGTGACAGGGCTGGAACTGTGGAGCTGTGCTGGCAGGACAGGCAAGACGGGCAGGTGACACCGCGCTGCCCTCGGTCCTGCGTCCCAGGGTCCCCATCCCTGTTGAGTGCCTTCTGCTCGGGGACCTGCTCGTGTCCTACAACCATGCTCTGGTCAGAGCAAGAGCACCCAAAGTGCTGCAGGTCGCCCTTCAGCCTCCTCCTCTCCAAACTAGACGAACCCAAAGTCCTCAGCCGCTCCTCACAGGATATTTCTTCCAGCCCTGTCGCCAGCTTCGTTGCCCTTCTCTGGACGCATTCAGGAAACTTCACGTCCTTCCCAAATGGCAGAGCTCAGCACTGCGCACAGTTCCTATGTATGGGATGGGGGGTTACTGTGTAAATGTGATGTAGGATGGGGAAATTGGGAGCTAGAAGGTGGGATGAGGGACCACAGGCTGCCTGGAAGCTCATATCAGCAGGTTGGGGACTCTGGAGCAGGATGGGGACCCCACAGCCATGGTGCTGCCCACGGCTCGGGAAAGATTCTCTGGCAGTTCCCATGGGGAACGTTTGACACTGGAGGGTTCTTCCACCTGGCAGAGAAAAGAAAAATGCAAGCCAGTGCTGTTGGCCAACCGAGGTATGTTGAGACTGGAAACACAACACACATTTTTAACAGGGAAGGTAATTAATTGTTGGAGCCACTCATTAAGGCAGGCTCAGTCACTGACAGTCAGAAATAGGGTTGCATAACTTCACTATATAACATTCTTAATCGAATCACAGAATAGTTTGGGTTGAAGGGCCCTTCCCAGCTCCCCCAGTGCCCCCCCTGCCATGAGCAGGGACATCTGCACCAGCTCAGGTTGCTCAGAGCCCCGTCCAGCCTGGCCTGGGATGTCTCCAGGGATGCGGCATCCACCAGCTCTCTCGGCAACCTGCTCCAACCCGTTTGTCTTCAAACTTGAGTGAATCGGGGGCTGTCCTGCATCACCCAGGTGTCTTCCTCAGAGTCAGTCCTTCTGGGTTGAAACGCTGGGTTGAAGTGTGGCCTTTGGTGTTTGGACGGTCACAGCTGAACGTGATGCTCCTGCAGATGTTATGCCTGAAAGTGCAGCATCCCCCAGTGATGGCATGTGGACAAACGCATGGCACAGTCTTTACTCCATCCCAGAGTGATGGGTCCTCTTGTGCTCTCACTTAGTCCCGCAGTGGTGCAAGCACAGAAGATCCTGAGCAAGTGACAGCAGCGCATCTGTTAAGTCTTCTCTTGTAGCGTGAGCTGATCCCAACACCGAGGCAGTAACTCTTGGCCTCTCAGGCCTGGATTAGCCCCTAGATCATACATCAATTTCTGTGGCGCTCTTTCCTTGTTTCCGACACCTGGCACCATGCAGATGCTGCCTATACGCTGGCCATCACAAGGGACTGTGTCCAACCACATGGGACTTCACAGGTCTGGGAACAGCCGTCTCTGTTCCTAGTAAACGGGCAGGTAACACCTTTACCCCTCCTTGGTCAGAAAGGTGGGAAAAACAAAATACACCTGATGTTTCAGGCATGAGAGGTTCTGCTGCATTCCCCCTGCCCAGGGTGTTTCCAGTTAACAATTTTTTGTGAGTGTGAACATCAAAACTGCCACTCGGTGAGGTGACGGCAGCTCCCCCTCCAACACTGAGCGCGGGTGCCAAGAGGCTGCGCTTTGCCAAGTGTTTACAGTAACCCTTGGCAGGTGCCCAGGGTTTCAACAAAGACATCTGCTAATCCGCAGATCTGGGCTTTCAGGAAAGAGAAGCTAGAAGGTTTCAGGAAACTTTGCTCCCAGCCGGGCTCTGCGAGTTGCAAACTCGCCTGTCCCAGCTGGGGACACACACCTGAGTGTCCCAAGACTGGGATTTGTCTCAGACAAGCATTCCCAGCAGGTTTCCTCACTTGGATTAGTTAATCCAGGCACTGAGGAGCTGGGGTGAGTTGAGAGAAGGGAACGGAGCTGGTGAGGGGCTGGAGCACAAGTGTGATGGGAGCTGCTGAGGGAGCTGGGGGTTCAGCTGGAGAACAGGAGCTGAGGGGAGACCTTCTGATCTCTGACCTGCCTGAAAGGAGCTGGGAGCCAGGGGGGTCGGGCTCTGCTCCCCAGGAACAAGCGCCAGGACCAGAGGAAACGGCCTCAAGTTGCGCCAGGGGAGGTTGAGGTTGGATCTGGGGAACAATTTCTTCCCCAAAGGGCTGTGGGGCATTGGAACAGGCTGCCCAGGGCAGTGCTGGAGTCACCATCCCTGGAGGGGTTGGACAGACGGACATGAGGTTCTCAGGGACATGGGGCAGTGCCAGGGGTGGGGGGAAATGGTTGGACACGAAGATCTCAACGATCTTTTCCAACCAAAATGATTCTGGGATTCCACAGTGTCTGTGGCCTCTGTCCTTGTTTCCGTGGCCTCCTCGCTGTGCGTGGATCAAAGGGGATCCTTGTGAGATGTCCAGCTGGGATGTGACTCAGGTCGGGCTCTCCATGCCTGGGCAGAGCTGCTCCCCCACCCCTGCTCTTCCCTCCCCTTAATCCCGAGGCTGCAGGAAAACAGGACAAGGAACAGAGGTGCTGGTGAGAACCCGGGTGCAGCAGAAAGCCTTGTCCTGCTGCCACAGGGCTCAGCAGCACTATTTGCCCCGTACATCTATAGGAGCCGGGTGCTATACGCTGTGTGGTGTCAGTTGAAATGTCCCTGCATCCCTCGCCTTAACACACTAAACCGAGCAGCTGCACCTGCTCTGCTCCGAATCAAACTCTCTCTTTGGAAACATGCATCAAGAATTTCATGGCCGCAAGAAAAATAAGCCAGTTTCCCAAGAAACACGCTCAAAATCCAAAAGCAGATCAATATTTTAACTATTTTCCTTCTCCGAAGGCTGCAGCCTGTCCTGCTGCAATCCTGTCTCCCGTGGCAGGGGTACTGCTTGGACACGACCTCCCCGGGGAGCGGATAAATCCTGGATCCCACACAGCTTCCCTCCCGCTCCTGGAGAAAGGCTCCTTTCGGTTTCAGGGCTGGGAAATCACATGCTTGATGGCTTCGACATGATGTAATTGTTTTTGGAAGAGACCTGAGTGCTGGTTGGGTTTCCTTGTTTTTCAGGCACACGCTGAGGCTGGGAAGGGGCAGATGGCGCGACCACGACCTTGACCAGCCTGGCCACCCGTCCTGGTGCTCCTGGCAGCAGTCGGTGAAAATATGCAAGTGCCGATTTTCAGCTTTAATAATTCCTGCAGAGAGGAAAGCACTGAGTGCGGCTGGTGTGGGCAGCGAGGCTGGAGAACGTCTTCGGGTCACAGGGACATTTCAGTCTCCTCCTGTGCGCTGGTCTCCAAAAGCGGGACCTCCCACAGGGGCTGATAAGCTCCAGTCCAGACACAACATCCAGTTCAGAAAGTCCTGAAGCTGCAGCTGCTGACAAGGTGCTTTGCCAGGTGATTCTTCGCCCTGTCTCATTAATATGACATTTTTAATGGCCAAGAACATGAAGTGGGGCGCAACCTCCCACCAATCTCCGCCCGCAGCTCCCCAGGGGTGTTGTGTGGGTTTGTCCTCACCTGCTCCAGATGTAAAGTGGCAGCGTGGGGACAGCCACCTGCTGTCCCTCACCCGCCGTGTGCCCCAGCCTGGAGCCACTGCAGTGTCCAGAAACTCAACATCCAGCCACAAAACAAACCCTGAAGCAGCTGAGTTAACCCTGCGCTGGCAGAGCTGGGGCTGAGAGCAGCAGCGAGCACAGCTCAGAAACTCGTCTGACTTTCTGGCACCATCCTGCCCAAAGCTCTCTTACGCTTTCCCTGAAAGGTAAATCCTCCACAGTTCTTCGAGAAAAATTCGAGACAACCTTGGAAGGAGTCCTGGTGCCGTGTGTGCGGGCTGGGACAGACTCAGCCCATGTAATTCAAGTGTCCGGCTCCCAGACCAGCTCGTGGACTGAATGAATCCGGGTTAGTGATGGAAGGAGGGGATGAAAAATGCTGGTTTTCATATTAAAGACATTGGTTACTGTTTTTTTAGAAGTGACTTTTTAAACTTACGCATTTATGTTAAAAACCAAGAACCTATTTCTTATCTTCACAGGGTAGAAGCTGCTTTCTATCTAATACAAGAGTCGTTGCTCTTATCTATAATGCTTTGATCGGTTAAGGCACGTCTAAGCCTGTGTATATGGAGAACAGAATTAGGCTCCCATCCAAACTTGGCAAGGCAACAACTTCTCCCCGTGATGTCTGTTGCAAGAGCATCTTGGGACCCTCTCGATGAATAGGGCTCTTTTTGCAACTGGTGTTCCATGAGCCAAAACAAAGTTTGTCTCTGAGTCAAATCACTTACAGTGTAACATGACACGAGGCAGGGATAGGATATAACGATTAGTTTCTCTTTTGCTGCAATTCCATGTTGTGGCAAGACCTGTTTATTTTCATGCAGGAATTACTGCAGGAGATGGTCAAGCCTGCAGCTTGATCTGATTTCAGGACTTCAGTGACAGAGAAATGTTGAAGTGGCTCCAACGAGCCTTTTCTGCTCTTCAGGTTGGCCAGAGAGGTGGTGGCTGAACCATCCCTGGAGACATCCCAGGCCAGGCTGGACGGGGCTCAGCAACCTGAGCTGGTGCAGATGTCCCTGCTCATGGCAGGGGGGGCACTGGGGAGCTGGGAAGGGCCCTTCAACACAAACCATTCTGTGATTTTATGATCCATGCTAGCCTGAATTTGCCTCCTTTCTCCTTCTGGCTGTTGGCATTTGTTATTCTTTTATTTGTTAAAATGTCCTCTACCATCAGAATCTTCATTAGAGACTGTGATTGAGCCACTCCTTAACCTTTTAAACAAATGCAATATCGCGTTGCTTTAGTCTGTAGGTGGGTTTGTCCCTCTGATCATTCTTACAAGTCTTTTTGAACCCTTTCCCATTTGTTTTTGGCAGTGGCAACACAAGACCTGCGCCCTCCTCCCAATAACCCTGTGACCAAGTCTGGGTAGATCCATTCTCATTCTATTCAAGGATGAGGCTCAAGCTGTTTTAAGTATCTGCCGGTAACCGAAGTTCATTATCAAACATACCCTGGCCTCTTTCATGGTCCTGAGTCCACCTGGAAGAACAACCTGCCTTTTATACCCACAGCATAGGGACAGGAGCTCGGCTGGAGACGAGGAGGGAGCTCGGGCCACGTGCCACTGGCCGGAAAGCTGTTCTTGACTCCGTTTCCTTTTCCTCCAAAACTTCCTTCTGATTTGATCAACAGAAAAGTATTTAACGTCTGGCAGAGAAGGACCAGCTCGATCAGCCAGACCCCAGCAGGAGTTTCTGTTCCCCTCCTCGCTGCACAGGAGGATTTTGCACCCGGTAGATACGTCGCATCAAACACCGCAGAGGACTGGCTTGGAAATGTGAAGTTATGGTGACCTTCAGAGAGGTTCCCTAAAGCTCAGCTTGAATCTCGCTAAGTCCAGCTTATACCAGGAGTGAACCAAATACAAATGCTGCTCCTAAACCTTGCCTGGAGAACTGGATACATTCTGGGTGTTTTCACTGAGACCGAGGGATTTAACCCAGGAGTACTGCTTCACTTCTCCGTGCTACAGGCCAGCCGTGTTTGCTCTGAAGGCTTCACCCTTTTTTCAAATATTGGTCTTGGAAAAAGGACTCGCAGAGGAAACTGTATGGCAATAACAAATGTCTAAGGCTGCTTGAAGGCTTCTGATTTGTAACAGTCTGAGCTGACTTATTTCTCAATTTATTAAATAACCAATAAACTCAGCCAGCCCCAGGATGACAGATGGCCCTATGCGGAACTATTTCTATGACAGAAGACCCCCTAGGAAGGAAGGGTTAGGCTAATCAGAAGGACGTGGGGTTAGGACAGCAGAAACAGTGTGGGAATGGGTTGGTTTAGCCCTAGAGCTCATGCTACATCCCCTGAAGAGTGTGAACTTGTTTGTCTGGAGATCCAGCAGACTCACCGTGGGGTTTCTGCTTGTGTTTCTCAAGCCCATTAGTGTTTTGTTGCTCTTGCTACCAGATTCCTCAAGAGAACAGCAAGTCCCGTGAACACGAACACCTCGGCTTTGCAAAACCCAGCGACAGCCAGCAATGTGAGACTCCATCCCTGCCCGTGCGCTGTGGGAAACCAACAACTGCTACATGGGTTGAAGTCTCCAGGTGGGTGTTCGGCATGGGCTACAATGCTGCAGCTTTAAACCTTCAGCTCTTCTCTGCAGGTGCGACCAGCCCCGAGCTTCCTCTGCAAAAAACGACAGGTCATGGAACCACCTCTCTGTGCAATCTTGCCCAAGCACATTTTGATCTCACCAACAGCTCTAATCTGCACTATTAACATCAAGAAAAGAATGGTCAGGCACATGTTGAGCTCCAAAGAGCAAGCGGAGGAACATAAAAGGTTTGCAAAGGCTGAGAGATGGCGCCCACCCCACAGGTATTGATCATGTTGAAATGTGCCCAGGCTACATCATAGAATTGTAGAACCACAGAATCACTTTTGTTGGAAAAGACCCTCAAGACCATTGAATCCAACTGTTACCCCACCCCTGGCACTGCCCCATGTCTCTGAGAACCTCGTCTCCGTCTGTCCAACCCCTCCAGGGATGGTGACTCCAGCACTGCCCTGGGCAGCCTGTTCCAATGCCCCACAGCCCTTTGGGGAAGAAATTGTTCCCCAGATCCAACCTCAACCTCCCCTGGCGCAACTTGAGGCTGTTTCCTCTTGTCCTGGCGCTTGCTAAGAAACTAGGAGGGAGTAAAGCCAGGACAGCTGACCCAACCTGGCCAAAGGGATATTCCTTATACCATATGGTGTCGTGCTTACTATATAAACTGGAGTTGGCTGGGGGGGGCAAATGCTGCTTGGGAACAAACACGTTACTGGTGTCGCAAGCGGTGAACAGTTGCGTTATGAATCTCTTGGTTTTTACATTCTATTATTATTATTTTATCTTCCTTTGCTGTCCTATTAAACTGTTCTTGTCTCAACCCACCAGTTGTTTTTTTTTTCCTCTCCGGTTCTCTCCCCCATCCCACTTGGGGGGCAGGAGTGAGCGAGCGGCTGTGTGGTCCCAGTTGCCGGCTGGGGTTAAACCACAACAAAAGCCCACCCAGTGCCACCCCTGCCATGAGCAGGGACATCTGCACCAGCTCAGGTTGCTCAGAGCTCCGTCCAGCTTGGCATTGGCCGAAAGGCTGCAGGATCGGCAGTCCTGGCATAGGAAACATGGGGAGATGGCTTGATGTAGCCTTTGCCATTTAACTGGTGTGAATTGTTTTTATCTCATGGATGGATCATACCTGAAGACAAAATCTCTGTCCTACAGCATGCTTTAAGGGCTTTTGTTATTTTGCAAGATTAATACATAATTAATTTTAAAGCATTGCATGCATTTTTCTGTAAGACTAATAACAAATGTCTGATTGGATTTTTAGTCCATTTCTACTTATACAGGTTTTTTTATAGGCTGCTTTAATTTGATCAGAAATCCCAGTCTCTGACAATTCTGCTTTATCATAATTAATTTCCTAAGCAACGCCTGAGCCAGCTGACTGCTGGAGCACTATTGCTTTAAGGAAGAAAGTGTCGTATCCGTGTAAAGACCCACTTGTGTCTTGCCCCTGCTCCATCCTGTGGTCTGTCTAATGAGGATTCTGCCTAATTATTGCTACCAACATGTCCAAGGCTGGAGCACAGAGCAGAGGCAAGAGGCGCTGCCTGTTTCCTCCTGCGGGTACACTGTAGAAATCCCATTTACTGGCACAGAAGCTGAAGGATCCTCACAGAGGGCAAAACCGCAGATAAATGGTGCCTCTGTGCTCTCAGGCTCCTTTGTAAAGGCACTTTCTGCATTAGGAAAGATACTCCGGGTCTTGGTTTTTGTACACTTTGCCAGGTCCTAATATGAGCTGGGGTTCGCCCGCCTACAATAAACCCTGATTAATCTGCATGTAAATATTTAGCTAGTGACCCCCCCAGTCTTGCTGTCAAGGCTGGTGAAAGAAATCCTTCTCCTTTTTAGGTATTTTGTTTCAGGAGGACAAATGCCATCTTCTCGTGTGCTATTGTAAATAGGATGACTCTGGACACGTCTGTACCTTGTTCCGTGCCCAGCTCCGGGCCTCGGTTGTTCACCCTGCAGCTGCTCACCCCGGGGACAACCTGCGCAGAAGGAACCCTGGACGTTCTTCTCTCCATCTCTTTTCACACATGACAGTGGGGATGAGGATGATGCCGAGCTGGGCTCCCTCCACCGACACCATCCTTCTTCTGGGAAGTTAAAAGTGAAAGAGTTAAAGCTCTGAGGTTTGCAAGGGTTATCTTATCTCATTAGGACAAGAGGAAACCGGCCTGAAGTTAACAACCAGGGGAGGTTGAGGTTGGATCTGGGGAACAATTTCTTCCCCAAAGGGCTGTGGGGCATTGGAACAGGCTGCCCAGGGCAGTGCTGGAGTCACCATCCCTGGAGGGGTTGGACAGACAGACATGAGGTTCTCAGGGACATGGGGCAGTGCCCGGGCTGGGGGAACAGTTGGACTCGATGATCTTGAGGGGCTTTTCCAACCAAAATAATTTTGTGATTCTATGATCTATGGGCGGGGTTTTCACTGGGAAAGAAAGGATAAAGGGATGGATGGAAGACTTTGGAATTAGGAGACAGCAGAGTTGTGGGGAACAGCACAGACACCAATAGAGGTGGCACTGGGCTGAGGAGCTGGGAGGAAGGCTGGGGACGTCAGGAGAGGACACCCGGAGTAAAAACTGCATAAAGCACTAGAGATGAGACATCTTCACCTGGATTGGAGTTGACTGCCTTCGCTTTTGTGACTGTTTTTCTGTTTCTTGGTAGCGCTTCCCAACATATATGAGAAATAGGAGAAAATATGTGAATATTTCCAACATTTTCTCGTATTTCCAATCTGAGAAAATTAGTAACTTGCATTGGTCATTTTGTTAACTTGTTCTGGAGCCAGTGAAAGGAGCTGGTGGGGCTCCCCGGGTGGGTGCAGGGGTGTTTGGGCAGGGTGACAACCTGGAGCAGGACGAGAACTCAGTGGGTGACCGGGATGTAGAAGTGGAGTAGAAAAATCCGCTGAAGAGGACGCACAGGGTGGCAGGTCCTGGTGCGAACACGGAGCTCTGCCGAGCTTCTCACTCTGCAGAAACGGGGTGGAAGCGCGACACAGCAGGGAGCAGCTGCTGGGTTCTAATTCAGACCATCTGAATGCCCGTAAGAGCAGAGAGCTCATGGACTGCTCGGGATTTGGGAAGGTTCAAGCGGAGGACAGCGGCTGGGACGAGAGGGGACGTTCCAGGAGGAGGCTGCACAGCAGCAGCTGCCGACAGCTGCATCTCCTCAAGGGATGATGTCCCGATGCTCTTGGGATTTCCTCTCCTGCCACATCACTGGATCCATTCCCGTCCACACCGCCCACCGTTAGTTGGTGTGATGGCTCCAAACACGGAGTTGGAGCAGATTTTCCCGACGTGGGAAGAAGCTATGCAGAGGCAGGGGGAATCCTCAGGATGTTTTGTAACACCATTCCAAATTATGGCATCCGACAGTGATCGCAGAGTTGAAACGCCTGAAGCAGCAGTTTGGGGTCAGGCCCACGCTATTTGTCCATTTGAGTTGGTTCCAAAGCCTAAATCTGTAGCATTGGGAGCAGAAGTGCTTCCAAGCCCCTGGACCCAGAGTGAGCCCTTCTTCTTCACCAAGGCAAGACCTGGGGGTGATGGCTGTGTTCAGCCTACAAAAAAATGTCATTTACAGACTTGCAGTTTGGGGAGGAGGAAACTTTGAAGCCTGAATAAGCCAACTAGGTTTTGCCCACATCCTATGGACTTTAAAAATTGCCAACTAGATTAATTCTTGTTAATGACTGACCTGTGTTTACGTGTGTCCTGCCGTGGAAAGGGCAAACCAGCAGATGTACCAGAATAAACCCAGCGCTTTCAAACGCGAGGAGCACTGGGAAGACGTGCTGCAGTGAAAGGGAAGGCACCAGCTCGCTCGGCTGAACTGCAAAACCAAATTCCATTTGCCAGGTGTTACGTTTGCAACAAGCCTCGTATCATTAATATTTTGGAATGACCCACACAGCTCAGAAACCCGGCAAGTCAACGTGGCTTTTGGACTCTGCCCGCAACTTCTGAGCTTGGGACTGTGTAACATTCACTGCCAGGGACCTACTAATAATTACCAATGTTTTATCGGCATTGTGTCACGTAGTGAAATTAGAGTGGGATGTGACAAGACTGGCTAAGAACAATGTCCTCTTTGTACACAAAGCAAAACCTGCAGAGCGAGTAACAAGTCTGGCTCCTTCTGCTGAAATATTTCAGTCCCAATCCCCCATTAGCTCCTCAGACAGGCGGCTCCATCAGCTCCTCCGTTACTCGTCATGTCCCTCTACAAGCTACTTTGAAAATCTAGCACAATTTTTCCCCCCTCAAAAAAAGTACCGGATATATAGATCTAAGTGCTAATGAATAAAAATTGTGTCTGGGAATTATTTCTGACAAGTGGCTCCAATGAGCTGAATTACAGCCAGCTCCACGGAGGACGTTGTTGCTCATTTTGGGTTAAGGAGTTACCAGTTCAAGCAAGGAATATTCAACCAGAGACACTGTCAACCTCCCAGCTTCTTAGAATTCATGAGTTTAATCTCTCCAAACTACATATAAAGATTTCTTCTAAAAAAGGCAATATTTGAATTTTAATTCACTGCTTCACTCTCATAGCTGGGGCTTAAAGAAAAAACACCACCACATGAATACTGTAATATTCTGACAAAGGTTTTATGCTTATTTCTAATAAGTCCTGTAATATCTGAGATAGTGTAAGGTTTCTGTGAGTGGCGTCTCTGCTTCTGATGCAAAGCGACTCCCAAAGAAGCGGTTTTTAGGGAGCTGAGTTTGGAAAGCCTTTAAGCCCCCTCCCAAAAAGCAGTCGTCGCTACAAGAGAAATCCTGTAATCTACGCAAAAAAGAACACCCAAATTTCCTTGAACTGAGCAGCCAAGACTCAAAATCAGAGGCTGCTTTTAATAATCTTGGCTTTATCTTTCCAGCACTCATTTCCTTTTTTTTTTATGCGCTCGAGCTGGCGCCTCTGCAGAAGAATCTAATGAAGATTCAGCTTCACGAAAGTGGGATCGGGAAGCGCCGAAATCCTCAGATGACCTCCAGAGCAAAGGGGCAAAAAATCAATGTTTGCTCGATCCTCCTGCCCATAAATGAGCAAACGCCAGCCCCGGCCCCGCTCCGTCCGCACCAGCTCAGACTGAGAGCTCGTTCTGAACAGGACACACGGCTGCTAAAGCGCTGACATGTGTTTCCTGATGATAGACCAGAGCCAAAAGCAGAACTTGTTCAGAAAGACAAAGCGATTCGATCATATTTTGGCAAAGATAAGAGGAAGCTCTTCAGAAGCTTATTCCCTGCAGGGGCCAAACTCCGATTAATTGGAACTGCTTAGTATTCAGAAGAGCTGATGAAAAACTTTCATGAGCCATTGAGGCTGATTCTTATTTTTCACTGACACAAGCCATGAATATGTCATTCAGGTGCAGGGAATTACATTGACATTGTGTAACCGAGATCAGATCAGACCCATTCTACAAAGGCCTAAATTTGTTTTCCTATCTCCCACCCCAGCGAGATAACACAACCAGCCTGTTCCCAACACTGGGATTCATTCCTCTTCTGTGTCCTCTTTTAACACCAGAGAAACAGCCACGTACCAAAATCATGTAAGGAATTTTAAACCCCTGGGCTCCACTCACCTCAGGGGTACGGCTGCAGCGCTGACGGCTTTGCCAACCTTGTTCAAGTCCAAGTCCGGCTGTGATACACAGCTTGCTTGGCGTTTCATTACGCAAGAGGATGAGATAAGATGAGCCATTGATTTTAAATTTCACAATCTAGGTGTCTTCATCTCTTTTGCAATAACAAGGAGACATTATAAACATACTCCCACTGAGACATATAGAGATATATGTATATAGAGGGTATTTATCTATTTATATAGGATATTTATAAAGCATCAGCACCTGAGCACTTCAGTCAGTGCATCCTGCAAAGACAGAACCTCCTGTTTGAGTTTCCACTATATACATATACACACAAAACATGTGAAGAATGGGAAAAAAGCAGCATCATCTGTTTTACATGGGACAAGAACTAAGAAATTTGCCAAGGGTCATAAATCAGTAGCAGAATCAGTAATTAAAGCAAACTACCTTAAGTAATTTGTTTGTTTGGGGCAGGAAAGTGCTCCGAGATCTGTCGATAAGGGTGTGTATAAAGCACCGGTGTTCCTAATTCAACATCTTCGTGCTACCCAGAGCTTGAAAAAGGGAGTTTTTCCATATGAATGTAATAATTCCAGGTGCAATTCTACCGCCGTTTACTCGACAGCCACCAAAGTGAGTCTGCGGCAGGTTCCTCGCCCTGTGTTTGCTCACAGCCAGCTCAAGGGTTAAGGGCCGGTGTACGCGAGTCACAAAGCACGCTGTGTGTGGGAGTAAATGTCATATCCCACTGCACTGCAGATTTATAGAACAGCACAATTTGGGAAGTGAAACTTTCTAATGGTGAAGTTTTCAACCAGTTGCTTCAGGTTGAAGTTCTGAGGAATGGAAGAGGCAAGAACCCTGTTTTACGCTTTCTGGCTCTGGCTGGCTCTGTTTCAGTAGAACACGTGGGGTCTGACCCGGGTTCCCTCGGGTGTAAAACCTCCCGTCTCTCTCACACTGAAGCAGCGTTTCTGCAGCTGCCCCATCAATCCCATGTCCCTCTTGCTTTGTCACCGCTACCCATGTTACCTGGTGGCAGAGCTTTCCCCATGCACCATGTCCCCATGAGGGTCCCCCTCCGACTGGCCTGCAGCTCCTGGGGACACCATTCTCCTGGCTGAGTACCCCCAAAGTCCTGAGTTACTCCACACAACGTAGCTGCCCACCCAACTTCAGCACAAACCAAGCAGGTGATTACTTTCAAGGGGAGACCTTGAACCAAGGAGAGTGATGCTGGCAAAGGCAACAGCAACCACAGGTGCCAAGGCAGAGACACCCAGAGGCCTGTGCCACCAGCTCGGCAGCACACACAAGGCTGGAGCCGGGTTTTTGGGAGAGGGATGAGAGATTGGCAACATGTGCTTGCATCCCCAAAAACCAATCATACCCTGGGCTGCATCCCCAGCCCCATGGGCAGCAGGTTTGGGGGGATCCTGCCCCTCTGCCCCGCTCTGTGAGACCCCCCTGCAGTGCTGGGCCAGCTCTGGGTCCTCAGCACAGGACACACATGGACCTGCTGGAGAGGGGCCAAAGGAGCCCCAGAAATGACCCGAGGCTGGACCAGCTCTGCTGGGAGGACAGGCTGAGAGAGCTGGGGTGTTCAGCTGGAGAACAGAAGCTCCGGGGAGACCTTAGTGCGGCCTTTCTGGACTTAAAAGGGGCCGAGAAGAATGATGGGGACAGACTTTTGAGCAGGGCCTGTTGCGATAGGACAAGGGGTGATGGTTTGAAACTAAAGGAGGGAGATTCAGGCTGGACATGAGGAAGGAATTGTTGGCCCTGAGGGTGGTGAGAGCCTGGCCCAGGTTGGCCAGAGAGGTGGCGGATGAACCATCCCTGGAGACATCCCAGGCCAGGCTGGACGGGGCTCTGAGCAACCTGAGCTGGTGCAGATGTCCCTGCTCATGGCAGGGGGGGCACTGGGGCAGCTAGGAAGGTCCCTTCAACACAAACCATCCTCTGATTCTATGAGAGTGCACATAATGTAGCCACCTAAATTCAGGGATGGCAGGGGTCAGAATTCTCCTTTGTTAACTGGTGATGTGCCACAGCTGGGTTGGTGGGATGAAGCTGAAGATCAGCCAAGGGGGTGTGAGCTGTCCCCATCTCTAGACCCAGCTGAAGCTCACACTGCCAAAAGTCCACCTGGCTCAAGCCCTTTACAACTCCTGACTTGTAACACACTGTTCTTGGCTCACACACCTGCACTGAGCACCAAATTCAAATAATAGATCAAAAACTCCAAGTGAAAAGCTTTTTTTGATCAGTGGTCCCAGAGTGGATCACCATAATCAAGCCAGGCAGGAACAAAAAGCCTCTTGTGAAACTAACTGTGCTCTCTGAGCTGCAACTATAATCACAGCTCACATTCTGAGAAGTAGGTCTTGACATTATCGGGTCACCCAAAGGGAAGGGCTCCACATATTTTGCACTGATTATTAATGCAGTTATTTGTGTGAACTCTCCAAATCAAGTAACTGATACACCCTGTGCGATTCACATGAAGAGGAACACAGTTCTATTTGCATTCACTCTGTTTGTACTCACGGTGAGAACTACTTGTGGGTTTTACTGCTGCAATGAAACCAGAGCTTGGCTGTCGGTGTCCTGGTGATGCCGGCGAAGGGACAGAGCAGAGGGCGGGCCGTGCCATCCCCAGCCCTGCTCCTGCTCCGCTGGCAGGACACACTGCGTTCTTGCCCTCCTCAAACACGCTTTTTCTGCTGAAGAGCTGTCAGAAGCGCTCTGACAGATCAGTACCTGCTCCTGTTACTTCCAGCTAATGGACTCTTCACATCTCAGAGCTATTACCGCACGCCCACTCAGCTCTTACTGCATACTGCTGGCTTACTGGAGCAGTCATTATTACATTATTTACACTCCATTCATGCTTTCAAGACATTCTTCACAGCTTCCAGAGTGACAAACTTCTCTGCCAGTAAGCTGATTGAGACCATTGACTCACTTCATGTAACTCGGCCACAGAAGAAAGGCAGAGTGCTCTGGGTTTCAGTATTGGACCTGGGCTTGTAACAGGTTCCACACATGCTCGTTGAGCTCTCTGTCCTGTGTACCGCCTGTCTGCCCTCTTCAGACTGCGATTACAGAATGTAACTTCAATGGAAACTGTGACTTGTTCAAAACCCATAAAATTAGTATTAAGGTCCATTAGATTTTCTTAAAAGTTTTGTTTAATTTTCTTTCCACTGTTATAAAAATATCAAGGTCATAAATACCCCTAAATGCAACAGTATGATCACCTCAACTACCCTGGCAAAAATAACCTAACGAAGACTCCCTTGGACTTTTAAAGGCAGGACTGTTGTCAAGTTATTTCAACTTCTGAAAAACATCGCCTTGTAAAAAATTCTCTCTGGTTCTCTATCTTGACCAGCAGACATCCCACATTCTTTAAGCAAGCGTAAGATATCAAGAACGGTTGAAAAAAAACACGACGAGTCATTACTGCAACTCCTTCCTCACTTGAGGTTTTCCTACTGCTTGAACACGAGGATGATTCTTTACTCAGGGGATGCTGGAGCCCGGGTGGAACTCAGGTTCTGTCACCATAACATGCTGCCCAAGTGCAGGAGAACACAGAACAGGAACCATCCCTGAAGCTCCATTCACCCCACTCAGAGCTGACCACAGCTCGGGTCCTCCAGGAAGGACCAAAGCCACCTGTAATTACTGACAAACTCCTGGCAAGAGCTGACCTGACAGCAGCCCCACTCCCAGCACCTTCTATTTCCACTTAATCAGTATTTGAGTCACCTATTGACACAGTATGTCACTAGGCACAATAGTGACCTACCGTGACAGGCTCATTTAGAATCATTTCGGTTGGAAGAGACCCACAGCATCATCAAGTCCAACCATAACCTAATCTAACCCTAGCACTAACCCGTGTCACTAAGAACCTCACCTAAATGCCTGTTAAACTTCTCCAGGGATGGTGACTCCAGCACTGCCCTGGGCAGCCTGTTCCAATGCCCCACAGCCCTTGGGGGAAGAAATTGTTCCCCAGATCCAACCTCAACCTCCCCTGGCGCAACTTGAGGCCGTTTCCTCTGCTCCTGGCGCTTGTTCCTGGGGAGCAGAGCCCGACCCCCCCTGGCTCCAAGCTCCTTTCAGGCAGGTCAGAGATCAGAAGGTCTCCCCTCAGCTCCTGTTCTCCAGCTGAACCCCCAGCTCCCTCAGCCGCTCCCATCACACTTGTGCTCCAGCCCCTCACCAGCTCCATCTCCTCCTCTGCACTCTCTCCAGTACCTCAATGTCCTTCTCATGATGAGGGGCCCAAAACTGACCCCAGGATTCAAGGCTCTGCCTCACCAGTGCCCAGCACAGTGGCACAATCACTTCTCTGGTCCTGCTGGCCACACCAGTGCTGGCACCAGCCAGGATGCTGTTAGTCTTTTTGGCCACCTGGGCACACGCTGGCTCATGTTCAGCCGCTGTCACCAACACCCCCAGGTCCCTCTGTGCCGGGCACTTTCCAGCCGCTCTTCCCCGAGCCCAGAGTGTTCATGGGGTTGTTGTGACCCAAGTGCAGGACCCGGCACTTGCCCTTGTTGAACCTCAGACAAGTGGCCTCAGCCCATCAATCCGGCCGGTCCAGATCCCTCTGTATGACCATCCCGCCCTCCAGCAGATCAACACTCCCACCCAACTTGGTGTCATCTGCAAACGGACTGATGGTGCGCTCGACCGCCTTGTCCAGGTCATTGATAAAGAGATTAAACAGAACTGGCCCCAACACTGAGCCCTGGGGACACCACTTGTGACCGGCCACCAACTGGATTTGACTCCATTCACCAGAACTCTTCGGGCCCAGCCCTCCAGACAGTTCTTTATCCATCACATATACACCCACCCAGGCCAGGCCATTTAACTCCGGTTTCCTACTATGACCAGGCAACAGAGGATTACTTTACAACAAAATATAGCTCTATTCTCTCAGGAAAGAGCTCTCAGGGTTGACAAGTTCTCTCCAAACTACATGAAGAGTCTGAGCAGAAGCAGCACCTGTTGCAGCCAGTTGTGCTCCAGGTGAGGGATACAGGATCCTGCTACTGCAAATTTCAGGGTTGCTCAGAGCACCACCACAGTGGTTTTCATACACGGACTCTTTGCCACAACTGTGAGTCATCCTCGTCCACAGGGCAAAGCATATTGTGTGTCACACCACGAGTCCAAAGCCAGAGGGACTGAGTATATCAGAATCCTTCCTCAAGAGCTCTGAAATTATTTATTTTCCACAGCTGCCTCCTCTCCAAGGCAAGGAGCAGGAGTTACCCAAACTGACCCCTCCCTTTAGTATCAAACCCAAGAATAACGCTACGCGCACAAAGAACAATCCGAACAATAAACTGTCACTTGCTGGGGAAGCAACCAAGCCTAAATGAGGCAAAAAGAACTCTCAAAGTTACTATACTCTTAAGCTACTCAAAAACGTTCTCTGCAGAGCAGGACCGCAGCCTCCCCAGGGACTGGATGGAGGCTCATCCTCATCCCCCCGCGCTCTCGGGGCAGCTCTGACAACACAGACACCCCTGCTTGCGGCCTTCTGAGCATTCAACTGCTGGAAGGTAACGGTCTCAAAACAGGGAAACAAACAACAACAAAAAAGCCAACATAAAGCTGCACCTTCTTGAGCCAAAAGCAGTTTAGTCTCAAACGAGGCAGTTTACAGACATAACGCTACTATACAGCGGCTCCAGCCGCCTCCTTCAGAGATACACACCCTTGCAGCACCCGTACAGGCAAACCCCACTTATTTTCTTGGGGAAACTTGTGCGGCCGCTACAGCGCTACCCCAGCACACAACACACCGAGCCGAGCCGGCAGCCAGACTGCCAGCCCGAGCAGCGCCGCCCCGGCCCGGCCCCGCCTCCCTCCCGAGGCGGCGGGGCCCCGAGAGCACAAGCGGGGCCTGGGGAGGCGGCCAGAGGCACCGAGCGCGAAGCGGAGCGGGGCGATCGTGAGGAGACGCGCGGCCGCTTAACGGTCACGCCGCGCGCGCCCCGCCCCTCTCCCGCCCTGCGCCTGCGCACTGAGCGCCCCCGCGCCCCTGCCCTCACGGCGCCCCTCCGGCAGCCCGGGCGCATGCGCGGCGCGGCGGCGGAAGCGGAGGGGGAGGCGGGGCTGCTTGGCAGGAAGCTCCGCCCGCTTCTGGGAAACCCGAGCCGCCCCCGGCCGCTCACCGCCGCGCCGCTCCCCGGCAGCCGGCGGGGCGGGGCCGAGCGCTGATTGGGCGAGCGCGGGCGGAGGGGCGGGGCGCGGCGGGGCGGGGCGGGGCGCGCACGGGGAGGCGTGGGCGGGAGCGGGGCGCCGTCACGCGGCGCGGCGGGGCGGTGATTGGCTGCGCGGCGGCGGGAGGGCGGGGCCGAGCTGGCCGCCGCCTGTCAGTGAGCGGGCGCCGCTCAGGAGCCGCGTCGTGCGGGGCCGTGCGGGGCCGCCGGGGTAGGTGCGGCCGCTCGGGGGGCGCGGAGCGGGGCCGTGCCCGGGGTACTGCGGGGACGGCATCCGGGGGGCGGGGGGCGGCCCGGCGACCGCGGAGCGCATCTGTCCCGTAGGGCGTGAGGGAGCCCGGTGCTGCCGCTGCTTCCGCGGCCGCCTCAGTGAGGAGTGTGAGGGAGCCGGGAAGGGCCTCGGGAGCACCGGGGAGCGCTGAGCGGGACCCCCGGGCTAACGGGCCGCTCCCGGGCCCGCTGCAGCCGCTCCCCTCCGCACACGGCTCCCCGCAGACAGCCAGCCCCTCGCCGCGGTTCCGTTCCAGAGCCCGGGTGCCCGTCGGCCGCTCGGAAGCTCCGCTGCCCGGCTCCCGGAGCGGCGGCCGCACGCTGAGGGCAGCGCGGGGCGGTGGGCGCTGCGAGCGGGGACGGGGCAGCCCGGAGCTCAGCTCATCAAAATATCCAACTGAATAAGATCAGGAGTTCGGTTAAACTGCCTCTGCTCCCCTCGCACGTTCGGCGCTTCTCTTTGACGCGTCTTTTTTTTTTTTTTTTTTTTCTGGCGAATGGTGAAAATGTTTCTTTGCTGATTAATAAGTCGCTGCTGTGGTTGATCTCAGATGCTTCCTGTCTACTTTAATCGGTTACATTAGAAACATGTGTTCAGGGCTTTGCACATGTAAGAAGCAGCAATCTGAAACCAGCATCCATAAACAACGTCTGAATTTCTTTTTCAGCCGGCTTTCTGAACTCTTTTATGAGTAATAACTCGCACCTTCTTTGCTGTGACATTAGTGATAAGAATAATAGAATTGGGCTTTGAAATATGTGTCTGTAGTGTGCTGCTTTATTGCATTTTACTGAGTTAAAATCTGTTACTGGCACAGCCACTAGATTCCTGTGGAATGAGTCATTTGCTATTAACTATTAAATTTTAACTGCTATAAGAGAGTGATTCTTTGTACAGCATGCTGTCAAGAAGGAGCATAACAAACAAACTTATAACAACCAAAAACCAGAAGGGATCTGTGGGACCTGATCCGGCATCCCTGGAGTTGATGAACTTTGCCAGTGTCTGCCCCGAATCTTATTTCAGAATTGAATATGAGAAGGTAGAGCTGAGCTTTTGTTCTAATGATGATGTGGTGCCTAATTATTACTCTGTCTGCTGAAGGGAAGGAGACAAATGTGACCGTGCTGCCTCTTCAACTTTTGAAGTTTGCTGTCAAGTGTCATTCAAATCTGTTGGTGGAGACGGAGGGGTCTGGAAGACAGGAAAAATTCCAATTTCCAGGAAAAGCAGTTGGCTCGAAGTAGAAGAGACCTGAGTTAGGAAAGAGGCTGGAAATACTGAGGAAGGGAGAGCAGGAGGATGCTTGGGGGACCAGAAGGAGGGACTGGTGGGACTAGTCAGTAGGAAACTGGGCTTTGCTGATCACGGTTTAGTGACATCAGGGCCCTGAAGAATATGGACCTGGTATTGTCTAAAAGGCAATTCTTTTCTGCAGTTAATAAGAGAGTTTGTCTCATGGGAGTTTGCTCAGGATGGGCATTAGAAACTACTCTGAGCAGCTCATATTTCTACTTCATAGTATAAAACCATCATAATCGAATTTGCAGGACAAATCATCGATTAAAATTACATATAAATGCTTCTATCTATACCAAATTTAACTAAACTTTTGGGTTTGCCTAGAATTTCAGCCTTACTTGTTTCTTGTAGCCTCACATGGCATTTCGTAAACGTCATTGAAAATTTCAAATTTCAAGCTGCAAACCAATGATTTGTAATAACTGGTGAAAACTCAGTCCTGCCCGCTGGGCAGAGTTGAGTTTAATGAGTGTTTGGGTTTACTGCTGGAAGTTGGCCGTTTAGGTGCTTTATTATATCATCTTGTTATAATTTAGGAAATAGCTTCACAAGTGGGTCTTAAGAATCAGGAGGTCATTAGGCAGAGTCCTAAAAGCCTGTGTGAGAACAGCTAAGCCAGGCTGGGAAGCAAAGCCTTGTCAGGTTGAAGTTTGTTCCGCTGTTTTTTTGTTCTGCTTGTTTGCAGTTTGGAAAAATGAGCCGCTTCTCTGAATGAATGGGGTTGCAGCGATGTTTATAAACTCTGAGTGGATGGTATTGTGTCATATCTTGGTTCAACAACATGAAAAGGATTGTTAAGGGGTGAGTTGTGCTCCAGCTGGTACTTGAGGAAATGAAGATAGGTGTGTTTAGATACTTTTAGAAAGTCTGCTGGCGGTTAAACTCTGTCAAATATTTTTGTACAGACTTTATAACCAAAGTATTGCAATATACTGATGTCTGGCAACTAAAAAAGCAGTTGAAGCTCATTATCCTGGTGTTTACAGTAAGCAACACAAACAGCCGAAATGGGATTTTGAAGTATTTACTATCCGACCACTTTAAAGAACGTGTTTACGTACTTATTATCATTTGTAACGCAACTTGCTCATAAAGACGAGGCTGATAGTGAAATCCTTCGAGCAGGCGGTGCTGTGGTGGTTTAGGTGGAAGGTTTAGCTTTACCTGGTGATGTTTGGGTAAATCTGGGTGAAGCAGCGCTTGAGAGACCGAGGGGAACCAGACACAATTCTGCAGGAGCCCCTTGGGCAGGCGACTGGTTAAAGAAGAGGAGGTGAAGCATCCTGGAATAGCAACTGCTGATCTGACTCACCAGTATTTTAATCAGTCAGGCATTCTATTTATTTTTACTTTGGAACTCTTAGATACACAAGGGAAGTATTTTTTTTTTTCTCCTCTTAAACACGCTACCTTAAACTCACATTAAGCGTGTTTTAAGGTAGGGTCGCGTGTTGAGTGCTACAACTTTTTTAAGTCCCTTCTGACACAAATTGAAACTTCTCCCTTGCTGACAGCGCTGAGCTTGTTTAAATAACCACTCCAGGCCCATGCTACAATAATATGCCTTAAACGACATGGCCAAAAACGGAACCGTCTTAATTTCAGTTCCATCTGAAACATAGTGGGGCAAGGAAGCTCATCGATCGCATCCAAGCAGAGACGGGCAATGGTGAGGAGGCCGGGACAGAGGGAGGTGGTGCCTGAGGTTTGAAGGGCTTGTCCGTGTATATTGACTCCTTGGGCCCCAAACCAGCTCTTTAGTGAGATTCATTTATTTTAACAAGTGTCATCTTCTTTGCTTTGCTCAAACAGCCGTTTTTGATAAGGTTTGATGTCTTTGTATGATAATTTTGTAGCTAATACTCCAGGCAGGTTCTTTTGGCTGCAGACACATTCCTGAATACCGACTGACAGTTGTTGGGACGGGAAGGTCCCCAAATGGTGCATGTTCTTCTTTTCCTTTGACATTCCCTCATCTAGTGATGCATTAATTCCTGACTCTTCCCAGCTGCTACTTTGTTGTCGTGGTCAGCACAGCAACATTGCTAAAAGCCTCGTTGTGTTGTTTTAATAAACCGGTAGCAGCTGCAAAAGAGAAGGCTTACCTAAGTTAATGCATTGTTCATAAAACTCTTCTCAATAAGGAAGTGGGAAACCTCACTGAGACAACATAATTCTTTTTTTTTTTCCCAAACTAAATGTCAATTTGAAACTACAGAGGAACATTCACACTCAGACTAGAAGAAATCCGCATATGTTGAAGCCCACTTATGAAGCCTTATGTATATTTTAAAGCTCTGTCCCGAGTCTTTTTTTAAGCAAATCCACAAAACATTAACTGAAATTCTCCAAAAAGCCATTGGCAGAGGGGATTTGACCCGGGGAGCCCAAGCAGGATCCCATATTATGGTGTGCTGGAGAAGTATTCACTTTACTTTTTCCATCTATGAGTCTCTCTTTCTGTATACATAGTAATTTGTGAAACACAGAAATATTCTTTTAAGGTCCGTGCTACAAATAGCTTCCAGTTGAGATGGAAGAGCTGAAGAGGGTGAACAGGGACTTGTTTAGAGAAGGGTGGAGGAGGTTTTACAGGAGCAGAAAGCACGTGGTTATCTCTTATATTAATAATTCTGACTCCCCGCAGGTCTCGGATGACCTTATCCAGTGTATTAGTTTCTCACAGGAGCACAGACATTATTTGAGGGAGGAGTTGCTGGTGCCACCACAGCACAACTGATACTGTGTTTGGCTTTCGTTCTGTAAAAACGCACTTTCTTTTTTACAGCAGTGAGAACTAACATTAGTTAACCAGAGGTGAGTGTAAAACCTTAGTGAAGATAAGGAGCAAGTAGTTTTTAGCTGTGCTAGCAAAAGCCCATTGTGGGTTAGGGGTGTAGTATTCACTTTTATCTACTGCATCATTACCCAACTTCCCCTCTCTTCCCTGAAAATAATGAGCCCATACACACATCTGCGGAAGGAAGAAAGTCTGGGATATTGAAATCAAGAATTACAGTAGACTCTAAGTGACTTGGATGAGGGAGAGGAGGTTTTGAAAACCAGAGGAGCAGTTTGGGGTACGAAACAGCCATCCTCTGGCTCAAGAACTTGCAGCTCCTCGTGTTGCACATACGTAACTGGTGTCTGTACAGGAAGCTGTGCTCATCCTGGAGCAGCGGCGAGTAAATCGGCACCCGAAACCGCAGCTCCAGCGCGTCTCGTGTGGGTGAATCCTGTTCTTAGTGGTCTTGCTGTGGATCATCAGGTACTGTTGGCTGCTCCCAAGGCTCCTTTTTATCAAGGCTTCCCTGAGAGGGGCTGCGCACGGGGCCTGGGCCTGGGAGACCGAGCACCTACGACTGAATTAACCAGGTTTACAAACACTTTGCACCTCTTCAGATTGCCGCCCCTTTCAAGCACACAGCGATGAGTCTCGCCGGTTCAGTAGCTTCAAGAGAAGTTATGCTTCAAAAGTGATTTAAAAGCTCTGATTTTATTTTTTTAATCACATCTTCTGCCAACTACACTTTGTTGTATGTACCATATAAATAGTTGGGGTTTTGCTTCTTATAAGGACCTGAAAATTGTGCGGCAACAGTTAAACTGGGCTGGGCTTGCAGCTTCTGTGCCTACACAGCCGTGTAGACCTGAGTCACACATTAAACTGTCTGAGCGCTGGCGGCTGCTGTGTTAGAGGACGTTGCTTACAATAACTACCTCTTATTTTTACTTTTTTCAGTCGGCCAGTGAGGTATGTACTTTGTTGACTTTAACCTCAGTAATGTTTCCGTGTTATTCTGTTCCATTTCAGAGAGCGACAAGGACTTGCAATTTTGCTTCTCCCCTCCCTCTGTTGCCTTGTAACTAAGCTGAGGAGCGACTTGTAGAATGACGTGGTTTTTGGCAACGAGGAAGGGTTTGGGCTGCGGACCTTGAAGGTCCTTGAAGGTGAGGGAAGGGCAAGGAGAGACAGAGTTAATGCAAATCAGGAGAGAGTGAGTATAAAAATAGCTCTGAACTTGTCGGTTTGGTCACTGGTGGCTTGGGTTAGTCATCTGGCAGCTCTCTTTCTGCTGCTCCAAGGGATTATTTTACAGCGCTGAGATTTGACATAATTTCGGCAGAGGAGAAGGGAGCGGGACGGGCGTAATGAGTGGGATACTGTCATCAGCACTTCTTTTGCACAGCAGCTGTTCTCTGTTGAGCTGCTGAATGTGGTCATTGTTGACTTGCCTTGTATACCTGCCAGGTTGTTAGGTGACTCATTTACACTTTGCACCAAGGTTCGGGCACTTGGCTCCTGTCCCCTTTCCTTGGTGGCACTTTAGGCACAGAGCACACAGTAGTTTTGCCATTTTTCTGATTGATCTCTGTGTTGCCAGGAGCCTTTTGTCCCAGGCAGTTATTTGGGGGAGTGGAAACGAGAGAAGAGAAGAGGAGGGAAATCCCTGGTGCAGATTTAAACTGATGAGCCTTAAAGAAATGCTCCTGTAATAGTTCTGAGATCTTATTTTTGCTGGTCTCCATTCAGACATCCCTCCTTCTCATCTTATATTGGGTTCGTGGTACT
Organism: Caloenas nicobarica; assembly: GCF_036013445.1. Classification (NCBI taxonomy): domain Eukaryota; kingdom Metazoa; phylum Chordata; class Aves; order Columbiformes; family Columbidae; genus Caloenas; species Caloenas nicobarica. The sequence continues at coordinate 1,778,757 of NC_088268.1, read as the reverse complement.
CAACACCTGTACGTTTGCTAAGATTTCTGAGTTTTTGTGTGTTGTTTAATGATGGAAACATTCATTTTAAGATTTTGCACGTGCGCTGTGAGAGGAATTGACCCCTACAGTTAAGGGCAAATAGTACATATTCTGGCTTAAAAGGAAAACAATTATGTTTTAACTTTTCTGGAACCCCAGGTGAGGAGCTCAGAGGCTAAACCAAACCCGTATTTCATGTTGGCTGGTGTTCAGTCTGGTTGTAGGGAACTTGTAACCCTTCACGTTCCCGGTTTCCACCCCACGATATACCGCAGTGCTTTGCTTCCCTGCTTCTTTGTGCCTCTCCCTTCCCAGCCTGGCTCCCTTCCACCTTCCTCCAAGATCTGCCATGTGCTGGGACTTGTTGGGAGCTACATTGGCGCTCACTGGTCAGCTCGCAGCCCGCGCTGATTGACTCGCTAGCTGCTGCCAAGTGGAGAAAATCGTCTTTTCCAGCCCCGTCGCTGTCCTCTATCCGACACCGAATTGCTTTAATGCGGTATGCCATGAGAGCTCTGCTTTTTTCTCAGGCTTGAGCAAGTTTCAGAAGCTGTTGGTGATGGAGGGGAGCGAGGGAGGAGTTACGGATGGGCAGGCTGATTGCTGAGCCTTGTTTAAAGGGAAGGAAAAACGAGAAATGGATTTGAGGGTGGCTGAGTACAAGGAGGAAAGCAATTAGCAGGATTTTATGGCCATTTTATGTGGTGTGAGAGCACAATGTAATTTCTCCTTGGTGCACTCTAGGAGAAAATATTTTGTGTCTTCTCTTTTTCCCTTTTTCGGGAGGAATGTTCTTCCTGTTTAGTGATGCATGAGTTCCCTCTTCTATATAGTTTCACTGTTTGTATTTAAGCTAAGGGAATATACCAGGAAATAAATTTCCTTTTGAAATCTGTGTGGTCTTGTATTTTTAGTACTGACATTAATGTTAATTATTCAGTGGTACTGGTCAGGGATGGAGAGCTGGAGGTCTTGGGCTCTTTTCCAGCTCAGAGTTTGGGTAGGTCCTTGATTTGGTTTGAATTATTTGATAATCTGGTACCTTCAGCAGCCTCCTTTTTTCTCAGGAACCTGAAGCTGCTTCTACCTGTGAAGTTCAGTATTTTGACAAGTGTGTTGCTTGGGGTTTTTTTTGTCCTTAGTGACTCTCTGAACCTGTGAAATGGCAGTGATGGGAATTACATGCCAAGGAGCTCCCGATCCAGCCGTCAAGCACAAGAAGGAGCTCACAGCTACGAAGGGGCTGAACGAGACAGTGAGTGAGAAGCAGAGCAGCGTTTGCAAAGTAGAAGATTCAAAGAAGGTCATCTTTCACAGTCAGTGGAAAATCCTGAATGATGTAATCACCAAAGGAACAGCAAAAGAAGAAACAGAAGGAGGCTGTGCATCCATTTCTATTATTGCCCAAGCAGAATGTAAGTAGCGGGACGGTCTACTCTTCATTGAGAAAAAGGAATGTGTAACGGCAGGATGAGATTTCACTCGCTTCGCACTCCTGGAGAGCTGAGACAAAATCTATTTGTAAGGCTGAGCGGGGTGGAGTTGGTGACACATCCCAGGCTCTATTTAGGAAGCTCATGAAATCTTCTAATAATGTGGCAGAATCCACTGAGTAAAGCATAAATAACAGAAGGGCCGTTGCACGTAGCTGCTTGGACTTTAAATCTCTGTCCTGCTGGGGCAGCTGGTCTTGGGTGTTTTAAAAGAGGGGGGGTGAAGAGAAGAAAAACAAAATAACACTGTCAGGTGGGAAAGAGCTGGGAGACAGGCAGTTGCAGCGCTGGGGAGCTGTCTGAGGAGGAGCAACGGAGTGTGTGTGATGTGGTACGACTGTGTGGTGACTTCTCTGAATCACTGGTTTAGCAAGTCGGTAGGGTTGTTTCTTAGTCCAGTTGTTACCAGCAGAGACTTTGCCTGATACCAAAGACATGTGATGATCCTGTTTTCTTTCGCACAGGTGAAAACAGTCAGGAGTTCAGCCCCACTTTGTCAGAGAGATCTTTTATTGCTCACAGTAAGCGCTACAGGTGAGAGACCCCTCCACATCGATACCCACCTTCACCGTCGTGTGTGCTGGCGTGTTCCAAATCACTCTTGTTCTGTGTGCTTACAGTATTTCTTCCAAAAGCACTCCTTAAAATTAACTTTTCAGTCTGACGCTTTGGAAGAGTTTTGTCTTTCCCCAAACATCTTCCTCAAAACCTTTTTGTATTAGGAGAAAAATCTAAGTTTAAGCACAAACACCTTACATTATCCTATTGTCAATGCCTGCCGATTATCTTCTGTCTCTATTTCTGGGTTGTCAAATTTATTGTAAAATGAATGAGTGATATTTTTTTTGAGGTTCTTGGGCTTGAAGGAGAAGGATCCAAAGGAGAGTTTTCAGTCTTTTTTAACTCAGCTGTCCTGATGCTTTTGAAATCATGTTACACTGTCCCCTTTGAAAAGTTGTGGGAAATTTAGACTGGCACTAGTAGTCCTGAGAAACATGAACTGTTTTGTTTCTGGGAAGGATAAACAGGAGAACCTTTGCTTAATTACAGCATCAGCAGCAGAAATAGAGTTGTGAAGAGAAGCTGAAATTGGTAAAGTGGGAGTAACAGTCGAGATGGAAAAATGGAGGCCTGGGACTTGCTTTTCTGAAGTTGCTTTTTCTTCTTGAAGAATCTGTGCCCTGTTGGGGCACATACTGGAGCTTTATGAAGCACCGGAGCTTTATTAAGCAGCTCCAACACCCTCTGAAGTGGGTGACTGGGTTATAGAATAAGGTGCTGCCAGATGTTTTCTTGATCTGTGCAATATATCAATTACGATTTCTTGATTTGAAGATCAAATATCCTGCTTTTTTCTTAGATTTTTTTTTTTAAAATCAATTTATAACTGCTATGACTGGTATTGAATAACTGCAGATAAAAGTTCCTCTTGAGGGTTGCATCTGTTTGTGCAGCCCCAGGTGGTGCACTGGCCGGTGCTGGTTTGTGTCTGTGTGCGTTCCTAGAAATCCTATCTGACTATTGAGCTTTACATGCCAGAACGTTTTGGCTTTTTGAAGGTATTTTATTTGAGTGCACTTAGGCTTTGCACCAAAGGGATGACTATTGTTCTTTCAAGTAGAGCAGACATTTATATTAGGAGCACTTTTATTAATTTCAACGATTTTTAAAAATGTGTTGCATTTATACATAATCTCTGTGTTCACTGTAAATCACAGAGACAAACTGTCTCAGAGAGACCTGGAGACATACATTGCTTTTCCCTCTTGCTGTTCCTTGCAGAATTTGCAAATAGTGGGAGATTTAATGCTTTGCTTCTCCCACACACCCCCAATATTTCCTTCTTACAATGCCAGACGTGCTACCGTGCCTTGATATTGAATTTACAAACGCTACATATTAGAAGGCAAGAAATGATGTCAGTGTTCTCCATTCTTTAAGCCTCAGAAGGCAGAATTGCTGATTCTTGTTGTGTTGGTCATAGTTGTTAACTGGAGATGTGCTTGCACCACCAGATCTGAGAGACTTTGTGCGTTTTGGTTTCCAACAGCCGATCGGACAGTCTCGATCAAATCCCCAACAATGTGGCCCACGCGACGGAGGGGAAGATGGCACCTACCTGCTGGAGAGGGAGACACCGCGGCAAGGCGAGAAAGAAACGTCACAAGAAAAGATCCAAGCTGAAAATCCAAACGGTGGCTGCTGGCAGGCAAGGGCCCAGAACTCCGGAACAAGAAAGCTGCACCCCAATTCCCGTCCAGGTGAGAATCCCTGAGCGTTCCTCTCGTGCTGGTGCGACCCCTGCGAACTCCTAACAATTCTTGGCTGAATTTTGGGTGGTTCTGTCGAGGTTCCTGCTCAGCTGTTTTGTTTTCTTTTCCAGGAAGATGAATCGCACGAAAACACTCTTTACAGAAACAATTTTTGGGTTTCAGAACTTAACAAGGACTTGGTCTATGAGCCGCTGCCGTTTGAGAAACCTGAGAAAGTTCTGTCCGCGGGCAAACTCCATTCACCAAGGAGCCAATACAAAACCGAACTGCACAAGTTAATCAGCCCAATTCAGTGCCTTAATCATGTTTGGAAACGACACTATCAGAGGGACAGTGTTCCGCAGCCTGAAACTCTCCATCCTTTTCCCTACAACATCATCCCCCCTCATTTCCCACACCTGGACAATCCTCTCCATGCCGTGAAACGCAGCGCTCTGGAGACGTACTTCCACGGCCAAGTCTATCAAGACAGCGAGCATCGCTTATCTGGCCTAAACTCAGAGTATAGTTTCCCCAAATGCGTCAACCAGTCCATAAAAACCAGTTTGGACAAGATTTCTGTGGAAGAATACTTGGTAGACGCCTTGAAGGGGAGCGTGAGTCTCGGTGAACCCCAAAATTTAGCCAGCCTAGCCAAGACGTGGAGAGGAGGAGGTCTGGACCCGAAGGAACAGTTTCACGAAGCAGATGAAAATGAGGGCGTGCTGCTCACTGAGGTGATCTGACCACACACACTAGTGTCGCGCAAGGCAGAATTTCTCCTGGGTTTCAGAAAAAAGATAATCTGCGTCATGTACCAGCTTCTGTAACAAAACTGCATTTTCTGAATGGTTCTTGATATAGTTCGAGGCCGACAGTTAAAGATGCGGTTTTGTTTCTTGAAGGATATAAAGCCCGGTCTCAGATCGGTGGCTCTCGTTTGTTCGCTCATTCACAAAATATGCACGCTTGTCTCCGAGGAGCCTTTCTGTGCTTAGTCAGACTTCAAACACGTCTCTGTTTGTCTGTGAAAGAACCCAGTCCGTTCAGGTGAACGGGCTGCAAGATTTTATTGGCTATAGATGACCCGGAGCGTGACACAGACAGAAACCAGGGCCGTGTAAACCGGGAAGGTGCACAAAGCCCGTCTGCTGCCTCTGGTAGGACGCCAGCAGCTCGTCCCTCGCCAAGCGCAGGGCTTGGGCGCAGCAAACGCTTGTAAATCTTAGAGGGATGATTCATTTCTTCTGAATTCAGTTCTCTGTCGCCACCTTAGAGGACTCTTCGCTGGAATCGGTGTGACCCTGTCAGTGTTGGTGGTGGTTCCTTACCTGCCTGAATTCGTTTACACTGAGATCTAAAGCACAATTCAGTCTACTGACTGTAAAAATTTAGCTCACGCATAGCTGTCTACATTTAGTCACATGTACCTTGTTGGTAGGATTTAGCTTCGTAGTAATGTCCTGTATGTGAAGGGAATAGTTTGGAGCTGAAAAGCCTTTCTTTACAACAACAGGGCGCACTAATTCAGATCAAACAGAACCCACAGAAATCACGTAGATCCTCCCGTGTAGTTTCGTCTCAAGCTTGTGACAGGAGTAGTTTTGTACAGGGATTTTTAGGCACATGCGGCAGCGTCTATCATGGGGCTTTTTTCTGAAAATGTGACCTCAACAGTTGTTTCTTTCCTTGCTTCATCTTGTTTTTTGATTTTTAACTTGCAGAAACTAAAGCCAGTGGATTATGAGTACCGAGAAGAGGTTCATTGGACCAAGTGTCACGGTTCGTTGGGCATCGGCTCTTTTGGAGAAGTGTACAAAATAGAGGACAAACAGACGGGGTTTCAGTGTGCTGCCAAAAAGGTAATGATGTGTGAGAAAGGGGGGATTCCTGACACAAAAAGGTGTACGAAGAAAAGGTCGTCTCCTTCCAGCTACCGTGCTGCGGTGGTTACGTCCAAGGGAAAGCTTCGAGGTGATGGCATGGAGAGAAGCAGCAGATGGAGAACCTGGATGTGCACAGGGGGTCCAGTTTAGCAGCCAGAAATAGGTTCATTTGGCCTTCGAAACATGCAACAAGGGATCTTGGTTTTTGCACTGAGATTTCAGAAAGATTCAGTGTGTTCCTAATGACCGCAAAGGAGAAACGGTTCTATGAGTTGTCTGCTTGTCTGTTAGCATCTTAAAACATGTCGGAGTGTAAGTGGTGACCTGGCAGGTGTTTGCTGAAAAAGGAAGAAAGTAGGAAAAGAATAAGACGGGCAGTAGGTGCTCAAAACAGAGAGAGGTTTCTTCTGTTCGAGTGTTGTACACTGTGCTGACACATTGTCATGAGGTGATTCCATTACAGCACAGCAAAGATGTGGATTTTTCCAGAAGTTGGCGTAATAATCTCTTGTACACTGAGGTGCGCCTTCGTCAGATGATGTGTGGAGTAGAACTTGCATCGGGGTGTTGATTTGCAGGCAGCCCTGGGGGACTTGGGGGCGAAGGCAGAATGATAACGCAAGTAGATAACGCGAATGTGAACTGTTTTGTTTGAACTTAACACTTGAATAGTTTCATCACCTCTGTGAACTGATGTTACTCCAGTAGAAAACTTCAAGAAGTGTGTGGGAAGCATTTGTCTCGAGTACAAAAGTATTATATGCGAAAAGAATTGGCACTTGTGTTTTTCAATTTAAAATGTTTGCTTTTTCGTGTTTATGTTGGTCTCACCCTGGTGCGTTGCCCAGTGGAAAGATGTCAGTGGCGAGACTGAGGCAGCTTTTCCCGGTTTTTAACCATTTCATTTGTCAACTGTATAGAAACAAATACGTAGAATGTTATTTTCTATTTTGCATCCTTTAGATGGGGAATTTTGTGGCAACATGACCAGCTTGTTTTCTGACAGCGCGTAACTAGTTATATTTATTATCCATTTTGCAAATGCGCAGTCTTAGCAGAAATAGCTGTTAGTGGTGGGGTATATTTTCAGGAAGAAGGGCTGGCAGTGCTGAAAATAAAGACATCAGGGTAGAAGCTGAAGTCTTTCGAAATGTCAATTATTATTTTTTATTCCGAATTACTGGAGGATTTCAAAGGATACTTCTGTAGATCAGAAATACATCTTCTCAGAACGAACGCTTAACCCAGTGAGTTCTAACAGGCGAGTTGAACACTTATTTCATTTGACCTCAATAAGTGTCTGGAATTAGTGCTGTCAGCCTGGGGCACAGGGACACTACCTGACCTTCCACCACCTTTGGTGTTGCAAGCACCTGCTCTCCAAATTCTTCAGATTAAAGAAAACTAGTTCTAGCTGCATTGCTGACAGTGAAGAAACACGACACATCCTTTTCCCACCAGAATCTTAATGACTCATGTTTTTCTTCTGGTCTTTAGCAAATTCTTGTTGTATTTTGTTTGGCTGAACTTAGTGAATAGAATTTTTGTTTAAGCGTTTTCCTGTGCAGGCTGAGTAGCACCTAAAAAGGTGACAGTGTAGATCAGTGCTTGTGGCTGTATTTCATGTTCCCTCCTGCTTGAGAGGAGTTTTATTTTTGCCAAGCACTGCATCATCCTTAATTTTTTTCCTCTTTCATGAAAGCAGAATGCTTGAGTTGTCAGTATTATCTTCTTAATTGAGACCAAAATTACCTTCCCCCTGAAGATCACCAGTACTCAGCCGTAAGCTGAAGGTATTGCAACCTGGCATCTTTTTTGACAAATCTTCACTTTACTCAGACACTGAAGATTTAGGGACCCTCATTGTCCTCGTTCAGCATCATTCTGAGTGTTCCCACTTATCGCTGCACCCGCTGATTTGTGTTAACGAAGGTTATCCCTGTGCCTCGGCTACTAGACAGTGCAGGACACTCCGACCCAAACATCAAGGAGGGACAATTCTGTTAGGATTTGTCACAAAATTTACTCAGTGCTGCTTCTTTGTTTCTCCAGGTACAAGTGGAACACTTCCGTGCAGAGGAGTTAACAACGTGTGCTGCAATAACCAGCCCTAAAGTCGTCCCCCTGTACGGAGCTGTGAAGGAGGGACCTTGGGTGACCATCTTCATGAAACTGATGGAGGGTGAGAAGGGAACAGGCACAATGGAAACACCGTGGTCACTGCTGGATGCAGTGGACACTGATCTCCTCTTCTTCCTGCCCCAGTTTTAAATCTCTTAATTCTTTGGTGTATCCAGAGCGTTCCTAGTGTTAATTCCTGAGGGGGTTGGGATAGGTACGTGTAACCCCTACTGGTATGTAGCAATGGTCTTGTTTGAGGGGAATCGTTTCCAGTTCTGCCTCGCTCCTGTTTGAGATGTGTTCCTCTTCAACAGCACCTGCAAATTCTCACTAAGACACTTCACTGGGCCTGGTTTTTGCTTTCACATTTCTTTGCGTAGCAGCGTGTAAAGCTCATTGCACTGGAACAGGGGATGCTGTATCAGCAAACCTTCTGTTGCCTGATGCTCCTTTTTCCAGGCAGGACCATGGAAAACACAGACTGTAAGAATCAAGGTGGTGATCAGTAGCACCTACAAGTGTCTGATACGATCACAGAGTAGCAAAGCAACACCATTAACCTGACACTAAGCAAAAGGCGTTGTGAAAGAGGCAGGTTTCTGTGGGCCGTAAGAACTCGGGGAATAACCAAAAGGACCAGACCTGTGTGTGGAAGATAAGGGCTGTCAGACCTGGCAGTTCTCATTTCTTCATCAGAAACAACGAGGAACGATGATGATGCTGGGACGAATTTAAAGATAAGCTAACGTGGACTCTCTGGATTCCTTTCTAGGTGGCTCATTAGGTCAGCTAATTAAACAGAGCGGCTGCCTGCCGGAAGACAGAGCCCTCAGTTATTTGGGCCAGGCTTTAGAGGGCTTGGAGTATCTTCATGCTCAAAACATTCTCCATGGAGATGTAAAAGGTAGGATGGTACTTGAGGTACCTTGTTCTTCCCATTTTCTTACTGTGAACTGCTTGGAGATGAAGTTACTGAGTGCCAAAAGGTTATTTACTAGATTTTCAGTTCTGCATTTGAGATCAGAGCTTAACTCAGCTCTAAACAGCTGGGCATGTCATATTTGTCACCTCTTTCTTTCTGCCATCCGGTGGGGCTGACAGACTCTTTCCCTGGGCTGCCTCGCCACTGGGGTAGAGGAATCTCCAGGGCAGATAATTGTAGCTTGTAAGCACAGATAATTATAGGTGTGTACTTGCTTAAGCCGGTGACACTCCATAGGAGTAAGAGACCTTGGTTTGGGCTCAGAAAACTGTAGTTCTTTGGGCTTTTGACTTTTTTTTTTCCATCTCAGTGGCCATAATACAAAGGAGACTGACTAATTAAAATCTTCTCGTTGCCAGCGGAGAACGTGCTCTTGTCTGATGACGGAAGCAGAGCTCTCCTGTGTGACTTCGGTCACTCCGCTCACCTGCACCCCGACGGCCTGGGGAAGTGCTTGGTCACAGGTAAGGAGTTTCTGCTGCTGTTCTAAAGAATTGCCCTACTGACTCATTCTTTTTGAACATTTACATACGGCTTATTTGCAAGCAACTATCTTCCGGACCTAGCATTGCTCATAGTGTCACATTTATTGATATTACTGTGATGTAAAATGAACTTCGGGCTGGAAGGTGATTCTCGTCTCCCAGTCTAGAAAGCTGTTGTGGTTTTTTGTAAGATTATGTCAGCGTGCTACATTCATTGTTTTGTCGCTGCAAGAAAACACATCAAAACTTAAAAATCTAACTCTGGCTTGTCACGTAACCTCACTAAGCAGCTGGGGAAGAATCTTGACTTCCACCAAAGCAAAATTCCTCACTGAGTTTTGGGCAGTTAAACTTTACAGCGCTTCCTAATGCAGCTGTTGGAAGGATATGTTTTCTAATGCTGAGCTCACCAATGGAGCCTCATGTTTTGCCTCCCAAATTTGCTTGGAAAGGGGAGTTTAATACATATTCTGTGTATAAGGAATGGGGCCGATATGGAGATGTAGCCTTTGAACAGCTTCTAAGAGCACACGATGCTGCTTTTTGGGATAAGGTGACTTGTTTCTCCCTTTAAAAAGACAAGGAGGCTGCCTTGCATTGGAACAATTGTTTCGTTTACATGCAAGTTTTCATGTGAACCGTTTTAGGGAACTACGTGCCCGGCACAGAGACTCACATGGCTCCGGAGGTGGTGATGGGAAAGCGCTGTGACTCCAAAGTGGACGTGTGGAGCAGCTGCTGCATGATGCTGCACATGCTGAACGGGTGCCACCCTTGGACCCAGTACTACAATCACCCGCTCTGCCTGAAGGTAAGGGACCCAACGCATCTCCAGGAAAAGGCAGGTAAGGCTGTAAAATCTCATTATACGTGGTGAGAGAGCAGACATGTCAGGAAGGCTGGCTGAGAGCCAGAGGGGCATCTGAGGTCATGCCAACCTTCCTTTGGAAGCTGCTTATTTCTGTATAGAATCACAGAATCGTAGAGTTGTTTTGTTTGGAGAAGAACCTCAAGATCATCGAGTCCAACTGTTCCCCCAGCCCTGGCACTGCCCCGTGTCCCTGAGAACCTCATGTCCGTCTGTCCAACCCCTCCAGGGATGGTGACTCCACCACTGCCCTGGGCAGCCTGTTCCAATGCCCCACAGCCCTTTGGGGAAGAAATTGTTCCTAAATCCAACCTCAACCTCCCCTGGCGCAACTTGAGGCCGTTTCCTCTGGTCCTGGCGCTTGTCCCTGGGGAGCAGAGCCCGACCCCCCTGGCTCCAAGCTCCTTTCAGGCAGTTCAGAGATCAGAAGGTCTCCCCTCAGCTCCTGTTCTCCAGCTGAACCCCCAGCTCCCTCAGCCGCTCCCATCACACTTGTGCTCCAAATACTGCACACACTCAGGCTGTTTCTTTCCTATCCTGCTCATGACTTGGGTGTGACTTTTGAGCCATTCAGCTGTAGTAAAATTACTGCTCAGGTCTCTCATTTAATGCTGCAATTTCAGTTGGAAACACTCTCAGGGTGGGAAGAACCTTTCTGAAATCAAATGAAGCCTCTCTGGTCTAACCTCTTTCACTTCCTGTTTGTTACACAGATCGCTAAAGAGCCACCTCCTCTGAGGGAAATTCCACCTTCCTGCAACCCTCTCACTGCTGAGATTATTAAAATGGGTCTGGAGAAAGAGCCTGTTCAGAGGGCATCTGCGTCTGAGCTGAAAACTAAGACCAGCGTCGCACTTGAAGAAGGTAGAAACATCCTGTATCTAAAGCTTCTTATCCGCACTGGTAAAGTGGCTGGTCGCCAGTTAAGTCAGGGTGGTTCTATGGGAAATAGCAGTATGTTTTACCGTTGGGTTTATCATTTACATGGGCTTCAGCGTTGATGTATATTTTCGGGTCAATAGCTTTTGCCCGCAGCTGGGTGTTTCTCGCCCAAATAAATTAAAATTTCCTGTGTGCTGTCACGTGTTCTTTCTTGCAGCAGCCGATGTTGTGCCGGGGGGGGTTGTTAAGGTGTGTGCTGGGGCTGGGCAGCAAAACCGAAAGCAGGTTTATTGCATCCTGAACTGTAACTCATACCTGTGGCCTGGTCTTGCCTCTAAGACTCTCTGTAATTTATTTCACCTTAATCCTGCTGAAAGGTTCTGTAATACAGCAAGAATTTGTAGAGATGATCTGGTTTTGTCCTTTGAAGAAGCCGAGTGTTTTACAGCAGGATACGCTTCAGGAAACTCTGATTGTGAAGGAAAACTTCACTGCTTTGTTTTCTTTATTTGATAACGTTCGTCTCCTTTTTGTTTCTGTAGTGGGAGGTGTGACAAGCCCCTGGAGAGGCGAATACAGAGAGCCTCGACATTTATCTTTGAACAAAGAGAACAACCCACAGACGTCCCTGTCCCCCACAGCGAGCCCAGTTTCTGAGACTGGTTCTGACCCAAAGTTGCCAGTCAAAGTTTCTTGTGCGAGCCGAGTCCTGCCAGCACCACCATCTCCGGAGCAAAGGGAGGAGACGGAGAGAACCCCTTGGAACCCGTGCAAGGAGTTCCCCGAGACCTGGGACCCTCCACCTCTCTCCTCCACCCCTCTCCCCCTGAAGAGCTGCAGCCACGTGGAGAGAGCAACAACCATTTCGGAACAAGAGCTTCAGCAGCTGGAAATAGGTAAGCGCCGCGTAGGGAATTCAGCTTTGTGCCTGAGAGTCTGATAAAAATGTGGCTGCTTTCTTTTGGCCTCTTGACAGTTATTTCTGGGCTTTGAGCTTGGATGTCGTTTTATTCGTAGTTCCTCTCTCATTACACGAATTGCTCAGGCTTCCTTGAAATTACCCAAACTAGTAGTTCTTAACCAATTAAATGTGCCACAAAGGTAGTGGTCAGGGTTTTCATCCACCCTCTGAACGAGTTTGATTACCAGCAGCGATCCAGAATTTGAAAACCAACAGGAAGTTCAGTGTGAAGATCAGTGAAGTAATATTGCCGTTCCATTGCTGGAGCATAACTCAACATTTCGCTTCTTTTAGCCCATATTTTCTAGTCTTTGTAAATGAATTGAAAACTTCAAGCTAGGAAAAAAGTGTCTTGAAATGTAACCCTTGTCATGGAACTGAGAAATGGCATTTTAGGGGTTGCTGAAGGGCAACTTCCTTCTGAAATGGCTTTGGATCTCCAGCAGCCTTGTCAGGTCTGGATAATACCAGGGCAAGTTACTGCGAGAGTTAAGTGCATCGGTTTGACCTTTCCTTGGGTATGATGTGGATGGATCTGGAGGGAAGACTGAGGGGTGACAAAATAGGCAAGAACTGGGAAATTCTGGGTGCTAATCCTGTCTCTGGCATTTTGCATGTCATTGCGTAATTCATCTGTCCTTTCTGGCTCAATTTCCCTATTTTCACAGCGGTGGCCGTAGCCTTGCTTTAGTAGAGGAATTGTGTTTCCTGCGTTTTGCAGACACTAATATCAATGTTTGTTAGATGATGCTGGAGAAGCCTTGAGTATTAATTGCAGTAACTGTGATTAGAGCAGGGAGGCATGGAAGAAATCACTGGAAATGTCTTCCTTCTCTTTCCTTTCACTTGCAGAACTGTTTTTGAACAGCCTTTCACAGCCTTACTCGCTGGAAGAGCAAGAACAAATGCTTTCGTGTCTCAGCATCGACAGCCCGTTTGTGTCAGATGCCAGCGAGAAGGTGAGTGTCAGTGTCTGCTGTTACTGGGGACGGGGTGGGTGGCAGGGTAACCACCTCTGGAAACTGGGGCCAACGGACATTGGGGTTTCTCATGTGCCGGGTCCTGCATGTGGGTCACAACAACTCCGTGAACGCTGCAGGCTCGGGGAGGAACGGCTGGAAAGTGCCCGGCACAGAGGGACCTGGGGGTGTTGGTGACAGCGGCTGAACATGAGCCAGCGTGTGCCCAGGGGGCCAAGAGGCCACAGGATCCTGGCTGGTGCCAGCACTGGTGTGGCCAGCAGGCCCAGGGCAGTGACCGGCCTGTGCTGGGCTCTGGGGAGGCCAAACCGCGAATCCTGGGGGCAGTTCTGGGCCCCTCACAACACGAAAGGCCTTGAGGTGCTGAAGCGAGTTGAGAGAAGGGAACGGAGCTGGTGAGGGGCTGGAGCACAAGTGTGATGGGAGCGGCTGAGGGAGCTGGGGGTTCAGCTGGAGAACAGGAGCTGAGAGGAGACCTTCTGATCTCTGACCTGCCTGAAAGGAGCTTGGAGCCAGGGGGGGTCAGGCTCTGCTCCCCAGGAACAAGCGCCAGGACCAGAGGAAACGGCCTCAAGTTGCGCCAGGGGAGGTTGAGGTTGGATCTGGGGAACAATTTCTTCCCCCAAGGGCTGTGGGGCATTGGAACAGGCTGCCCAGGGCAGTGCTGGAGTCACCATCCCTGGAGGGGTTGGACAGACGGAGATGAGGTTCTCAGGACATGGGGCAGTGCCAGGGCTGGGGACCAGTTGGACTCGATGATCTTGAGGGTCTTCTCTAAACAAAACAATTCGATGATTCTAATAGGGCAGAAGCACAGAGTCCCGGCTCTTGGATATTCATTCCCAGTCTATGGATCTGTTCTCCCTGAACTTCTTCTAATCCCTTAATACTAATGATTTGCATAGTCTAAATTAGTTAAATACTAAGTTTAATTTATTTTGTCTGCTTTAACTCCAGCGTTCATAAGGTAGGGAATACCAGTGCAAACCACTGACTAAGCCTTGTTGAAGCAGGGAAAGCCATGAGTCCTTCAGTCATGGTTTTCAAAGACACAGAGCCCAAAATTGTGTAGCCTGCCATCTGCAGGAGTCACTTCTGACTGTGATCGTCTTTGTTTCCTATCTCTGTTCCTCTTCACCGCCTCATAACGCTATTTGAGGGGGACTGAGCGGTGTACTGTGCAGTAGTTCAGCTGTTGGCACAGCATGGTGTGCAGCGTGGGATGTCACTCTGCTTTTGCTTTTTTTCTTTTTCCCCTGATACCTAACCCTAACATTAAATTTGACTTTTGACTGGTACTTGCCAACGTGCCGATGTTGTCAGATTAGACAACACTCTAAGTTAGAGCAGACATCTCCAAGCAGTACAGCGATATAGGGTCTGTAGTTGTTTAGGTACAGTTAACTGTTTTTCCTGTGCGTTGTCATTTATTGACATTAGCATTTTATCTGAGGCTTTATTCTCCTGCCTCTTGGTACGATGAAGCCCTCTTTTCTCCTCCAGCTCTTCAGATGATTATTGATTTGACTATTGAGAATATCCTACTATGTCTGCAAACTGTTGCATTGCTGCTCATCCCCTTTCCTAGATGATGGGTAAATGTTAAATGACTCAAGGCCCAGCCTAGATCCCCGTGGATATTTCTACTTTTGTCCTCCTGAGGTTGTTTTAACGTTTATCCCACGCAAGCTCCTTTTCTTTAGGAGCCTTAGACAAACTTGTGCTTACTTCTGCAGAACTCCATGAAGGCTTCTCACAGCTTGAGGGACACGATGAGCTCTGGGATTCATTCCTGGAACAGCCAGACGGACGGACAGAGCTTCAGTTGGAACAACCTGCTGAACCGCAGCCGCCACACGGACACTCCCAGCTATTTCAATGGTGAGTCTGAATTTCTCCCATGTGAATAAACGGTCAGGTCTAATTTTCAGACCCTCCTAAAAGCATATGCGTTCTCCGGAGGCCAAGTCTGCCCCAATCATAGATAGGCAGGACTCAGGTCTGTGTAGTTTAGCAAAGCCAGAGAAGTTCCTGAACGCACCGAGTCTAGTTCAGCTTTGTCTTGCCTCGTGCAACTGCCATGTGCAAAAATATCCGTTTTATAACCATAAATGTCTACAAAGTAATTTTGAGGGCACGTTGTGCAAATCAATACATCTCTTCAGCTGTTTTCTTGCCAAATCCGGCTCTGCTCTGTGAGTCACTGTTGTCTTCCGCAAGCCTCTGTGCTCAGCGAAACACCTACATAAATGAGATGTTTAATGATGAAAATGAGTTCTTGTGATGTATATGCCTGGCCCGTCAGTTTTCGGTGTTGGACTGTGAAGTCATTATGCCTACAACAGAAGTTAATGACTTTTCTTGCCCATTTCAGGAGTGAAAATTCAGATCCAGTTGCTGAGTGGAGAAAATTTACACATCAGGGATTTCCACAGGACGAAGGTGGGAGACATTGCCACTGGGATAAGCAGCCAGGTGAGACACAAACCTGGGGGTTAACTACAATATTTTGTCCGAAAATTATTTTCTTCTGTAACGCAGCCTCACAAGGTTTTAAAACCAGCAACTGAGAAGTCCATTCAGGGACCCTAATGGCACATTTAACAACATAACTTCAGTGCTGCTGTCCAGAGGGTGATACCGGAAGATATTTTCTCAATCATAACCATTGCTAATTGTCGTAGGGACCATAGGGATCTCCATCTTCTGTGCTGCAGCTTAAGAATCCTTCTTCTTGACTCCAGATTCTTCCCCCTCTCCCTAAAGAAGAATCACTGTATCAGTTTTTTGTATCAGCCCAGGGAAACGGGCTGTGTTTGGCTGTGATGTCTCTAACGTGTGAGGGTGGAGATGTTGGCAGATTCCAGCAAACCTCACCGGGGGCCTCTTTGGCAGCCCCTGAAAGGAGCTCCTGAGTGTTTGTGGCACCGTGACTCCTCTGCCTGTAAAACGTGGTGATCGTCTCCAAACAAAGAGGTTGCAGAAGTCCAGAAAATCTTTTCGTGTTGTAGGTTCTCTTTGGTAGTCATAGGACATCACAAAGCAAAACATCACCAGTCTGCAGAGGAATTCACAGGGCCCAAACAGAGCCAGTTCAGCAGCCACCAGCAGTGGTGAAAACCCTGGGTGATGCGATTCGGCAGCAGGGTGGACGCTGCCTGGTCCGGTTTCTGAGATACTTTCTAACGAGAGAAGGTTAAGGATGTTCCTGCCAAGCACAAGCCTCTCTCCAGAAGCCTTTCATGCCTTGGGAAGCTACTTGTTGGGTTGGATAGAGGGATATAATGTTCTAAAAGAGACCTGAAGTGCCGCTCAGATCTGTTTGTTCTGCCTCACAGATCCCGGTCCCCGCTTTCAGCCTGGTCACCAAGGAAGGCCAGCCGGTTCGCTACGACATGGAGGTCCCCGACTCCGGCATCGAGCTGCAGTGCACCCTCGCGCCCGACTGCAGCGTCAGCTGGACGTGGCGAGTCAAACACGGGCAGCTGGAGAACAGGCCGTGAAGCCGTTCCTGTTTCAGAGGTTCTTTTACCTTGTCGAAAGAAGGAATTGCAAAAGCTTCCAACCACCCCCGCCGTGGAGCACCGAGCACGGTCGCTGGTGTTTTGTGCTGAAGTAGGATAGCGGTTCAGCAGCTCGCTGCTCCCAGGCCTCACTTCTCTTGTCTGTTCTGATCCAGTTCCAAGACATGTCCTGAGCTTAGATGTTCTCCGGAACAGTGGGAATTACTTGTTTTGGGTGTGAGTTTTAGGTTGAGCTTGAGAATGGTGGGTGGAAATTCCTGCTTTTCAGAGGAATGCGATTGTGCTTTTCAGGAGCAGAGGGCGATCGGGTGAGAACTCCCGTGTCTCAGCCCCCGAGGTGAATCTGGTTGTTGTTGGGCTTGTCCCAAGGAGGAGGTTGGTTATCTTGAGTGCAGCTGTGGTCGTTTGTGCCGAGGGGAGCTGGCTGACTTCCTTCTAGCCGGAGGAAAAAGTTAACGTCTCTGTAGGCTTTGGGCAGCATCATCTCTACCTCAAGCCTTTTGCACGGGGAAAATCGACAGCGGTAACTAGCTGGGTTCCTGGTTTCACCTCCCACCCTTCCCCGCAGACGCTTCCTTCTTGAATCAGAAAAGAACTTTTGTTTCCAGAAAGAGCTTTGTTTGCAGCTCTCGTCTTCAGGTCTCCTCCGTGACCGAGGAGCGGGCGCTCGCTCTCTGGCATTGCCGGCGTGGTCTGGCAGGGAGGGCAGGAGGAGAGGACGGTGTTGCTGGGGGCTTGTGTTCCTCCATCCTAGTGCCACGCTGACTTGGGACTTCACGGGAACCGTCCCGTCCAGGCAGCATCCCCTGGATGGGGAAGGGACGGTGGCTCAGTGAGCTCGGACAAAGTCTGAATTTTACTGCAGCGTTTTTTTAAAAATCTTCACTCACAGCTGTCAATCTGGCCGCTCGGCCCCTCCGCCGAGACCGGTGCCCCGGTTCTGCGCGGTGTGTTGGCTCGGCCTGTCTTCACCAGCACTTACAGTGCGGCACGAGGCTTCGTGCTGCTCCCCTTCTGTCAAAACGTGCTAAAGGAGTGGGCCAGGCAGCTGGGCCTGTAGTGCCTTAAGCTTTGAACTTTTTTTTTACTGATTTGTGAATTGTTTGGAAACTGTATGGGTGGAATTCAGACGGGCAGTTGTTGACAGCCCGTCTGTAACCCAGGACAGAACCAGAGGGAGGCGTGAGCGATGGGTGTTCTCGTTCAGGGCTGCTCGAAGTCCTCGCACGCCTGCGAATCCCGGTGGCTTGCTGGGTGCTGTGGCTCCTCCAGGGTGCTGGACCTGCTGCAGATTCTGAGCTGGGACCATCCACATCCAGACCAGGCAAGGAAACAGCTCCCAAAAAGCAAGGTAGGATCTGCACCGGTTCTGGGGGACACAACGGGGCAGGAATATTTGCAGTTTTCTCAAGTGAACTTCACTTAGCTGGAGAAAATAATACTCTAGGCCTCGCTTTTTGAGGACCAACGCTCCTTAGGGAACGACTGCTCTTGCCCTTTGGTCTCCCCGAACATCGGCTGGTTTTGATACACTAGGCAGCAAGATGCCTAATCAGAAAACTGAAGTCGGGATGCAATAAAAAAGCAGAACTCTTGAAGAAAAATTAAACCTGTCACCACTGTGGGTATAGTTTTTATAGCACTTTTTGTTCTAAAGCACTTAATACGTTGTCCAAAATAGACACCTAATTATAGCTGAAATGCCACATTAAGAGTCTTTTTGGTAAACAATTGACATGCACACCTCTGCCAGGAAGGAGTGGGGGGAATGGGTGCGTTGGCTCGATTTAGTGTTTTTTCAACTACTGAGAATTGTAGTCTTGGAGCAGGAGGGATCCAAACGCCCCCCCCGGGAGCTCCCGAGCCCTGTTCAATGCACCAGCCGGTCCCCCCATGCCTGGCCCCCTTCCCGGGCTTCCTTGGAGGGGCGCGAGGAGAAAAACCTGTTGGTTGTTTCCTAGAAGAGTCTGTCGGTGACGTGTCGGTGACACGCGGCTGTCGCCGCTGTGTCAACCCCAAAGCCTGGTCCTCTCCCTTCCCCGCCGCTGCGTCTCGTGGCTTTCGCTGTCATCTGCAAAGTGCTTCGACGTGCAGGTGGACGGGTTTGTAATGGGGCGGGACGCAGCAGAACCCCCTCGCTGTTTACAGGACTCCTGAGCTTTACACTTCACCTATAGCATTAACGTTCATCTCAGGCCGCCTGCGGGAACGAGGGGAAGGCAGAAAACCCTCGCGAGCCCAGAATGTCTGTGGCGGGTAGGTGGAGATGTCCGTGTTCTCCCGTTCTCTCACACCAGCATTAGCCAGTTTTGTCCTAAACCTTCAGTCCTAATTTGCTGCCACCCCAAGTGAGAAAGGGAGACTGCAGATTTCCACCTAATCGATATTTTACGTGCCAGCTGGGCTGTGGTGTCAGCAGTCCCGCCTGGACGGGAAAGGCGCTTTGGCAAATGCCACAAACCGCCGGTGCTTTCTTACTGTCCTGACGTGGTTCTCCTCTCGGGGGTATCGCCAGGATTTTCACATTTGTGCTACTGCCCAGCTTTGGGGTCTCCTTGACTCTCTCCTGCTGCCAGGACAGATCTCTCTTAATTTGCCTGATCATTTTTGCACAAAAAGTCCAGCTTCCAGATCAAGGCTGGCCGTGCAATACTGACAGAAGAGAAAGCTGGGAAAGCTTTTTGTTATCCACGTTAAAATTTGGCTGGAAGTGTGTATAATAACTAGTCTTTAGGACAGAACCCCAGTTCGGGTTAGGGAGGACAAACGGGAGTGATGAACACAGATGACTCTTGTTGTGTAGCTCCTTCCAAAATTCGGGAAAAATCACGGTTGGCAAAGGAATGTGAAGCTGATAATCTCTGTGGACGGGCAGTGCTGGCAGGGGTGGAGGCGATGGAGTGACTAGCTTGTATTGAACAAATGACACTTTTTAAAGCTGTGATTTCTTGAAATTGACGGTTTTGACCTGCATTTTCACAGGGAAAAAAAAAAAAATAAAGCTGTAAAAAAACAGATTCCTCATTCTCGTTGCTAGTGGTTTGATACGTTGTCCCAGAGAATAAGACAAGGGTGCGGAATAAGACGTTTTTCCAGAAGGGAAGCCTGGTCTGATTAAACTCTGGTCTACATTACCCTTGGTTTCGGGGGTGCAGGGAGAAGCTGTTTCGGGGTATGCAGCGGCAGCAATAATTTTGATGGATCTGAGCACAGGATTTGCTAAATTTATTCACCATACTCGGCATCTCTCGCTGTTTCCAAGATCGTCCCTTTTCCTCCTCCTGTCCCACTGCAGGTGGGGGATTCGCTGTGCTGGGAGCTGCGGAGTCATCACCTCAGTGCTGCAAAATCAGGGCTGGGGTTCAGGCCGGACACGAGGAAGGAATTGTTGTCCCTGAGGGTGGTGAGAGCCTGGCCCAGGTTGGCCAGAGAGGTGGTGGCTGAACCATCCCTGGAGACATCCCAGGCCAGGCTGGACGGGGCTCTGAGCAACCTGAGCTGGTGCAGATGTCCCTGCTCATGGCAGGGGGGGCACTGGGGGAGTTGGGGAGGGTCCTTCAACACAAACTGTTCCGTCATTCTAAGATGCAGAGACACCAGGTTGCACTTGTGCTCCAGCCCCTCACCAGCTCCGTTCCCTTCTCTCAACTCGCTCCAGCACCTCAAGGCCTTTCTTGGCGTGAGGGGCCCAGAACTGCCCCCAGGATTCGCGGTTTGGCCTCCCCATTCCCAGCACAGGCCGGTCACTGCCCTGGGCCTGCTGGCCACACCAGTGCTGGCACCAGCCAGGATCCTGTGGCCTCTTGGCCCCCTGGGCACACGCTGGCTCATGTTCAGCCGCCGTCACCAACACCCCCAGGTCCTTTTCCTTCCCTGAGCCTGGAGCGTTCATGGGGTTGTCGTGACCCAAGTGCAGGACCCGGCACTTGCCCTTGTTGCCTTGTCTTCCACTTTTAAAAATGTTGTAAGGAGCGTGGTCACTGCTCCTGGCAGCTGCTCCTTACACAGGAGGTCACACGTGGTGGTGGAGCAACAAGTGGCAGCTTCTGCATCCATCCCCTCCCTCCATCACCCCCCATGCAAAGCTTCCCCCTTCTCACAGACAAGTCCTTTATCCTAGAGTTGTTTTATTACCAGTTCTGCTTTAGATTAAACAGGCCTTCAGTATATAAAAATAATGTATACAAATTAGCAGTTAATGTCTTACATTTCTGGCGTAAAAGGCATTTATAAGTTACACATTCATTTCCCTTCCCTCCCCTCGGAGCTTGGGTGCGATCCTGAGCCGGCCGGTGCGGAGCAGCTTAATTACAGCAGGAGGCGGTTGCTGCTCTGGCTTAGAGAGAGGACTTAAGCCTGGCCTAAAAGCCGGGGCTAGCAAGAACGTACACGGCAGCCACACGTCCTCGCAGCGGGGCGAGCAGGGGCCGTTTAACGAAGGCAAAGCGTTAACGGGTTAATTGTGACAGTGCATGGTTTGGATTTACTCAGCAGGGCAGGAAAGGAATCAAGCCCAGTGTCTTACCCTGTTTCCCCAAAAATAAGACCTACCCTGAAAATAAGCCCTAGCCTGATTTTTCAGGATTTTTGAGGATGCTTAAAATATAAGCCCTACTTCAAAAAGAAGCCCTAGTTACAGTTCATTTTTAAAATCAATTTAAATAGTGTCCAGGCAGCTATACATGGAAAAAAGTAAAATTAATTTGCAATAGAATGCAGCAGGACAGATGTGACAGAATGTGATGACATGACTATATTTGAATAAATGTTGATTTTTTTTTTTTTTTTTTTTTTTTTTTTGTTCAAGAATAAATGGAAAAAGACGACGTCCCCTGGAAATAAGCCCTAGCACATTTTTTGGAGCAAAAATTAATATAAGACCCTGTCACATTTTCGGGGAAACAGGGTATTTGGAGGCTTGTGCAGCTCTGGCCTCTGTCTCCTGCGGGATTTCAGCCGTGACCCTGGTTTTGGAGGCTGCGTGTCGTGTTCTGCGGCTGCTGGCGAGCGGCCTCGGGCTCCCCGAGGGCTGACGGTCACCGGTGTGACCCATGGAGGTGGGTGCCGGGGGGCAGCGCCAGGCGCCACCCCACAGACACCTGGGGACGGGGAATCCTCGACCTGCCGCTGATGGTCAGAGCCGCGGAACCCACAGCGAGGAACAGCCGGTGCTGCTGCCGCAGCCTCGTGACACCCTGCGCGTGAGTGCTCTGGTTCCCGTAGCACACAGAAATTTTAAGGAAGACATAGAAAATCCCTGTAAAATAGCACCCCTGCCAGCTCCTGGGGTACGGGATGTGCCCGGGCTGGGATCATTGCAGCAGGTTCCTCGCCGGAGCGCAGGTGCAGCCCATGCCCGCTCGGAGGAGAACACAGGGCACAGAGGGCTCTGCGGGGCTGGGGGAGACGGGGGCACGTGCAGGGGCTGCTGTGGCCTCGGCGTCACCCCCTGTCCCCTCCTGCAGCAGGAAATCCAAGGCACCAGGAAGCTGAGGAGCGCGGCACAGCGGCGAGGGGCTGACCCTGAGATGATGGGGTGGGATGGGATGGGATGGGATGGGATGGGATGGGGCAGCTCCGGGGTGATGATGGGGTGGAATGGGGCGGGATGGGGCAGCCCCTCTGCTCCTTCCAGGACAAGTGGGGGCCCCGTTCTGTGCTCCCCCCTCCCTGCCCATACCCAGGAGTGTCCCCCAGCCTGGGGGAGAGGAGCTCAGGGGCATTGCTAAGCAAGCGCCGGGGGTCCCACGGGCACGCAGGGTGGGAGCTGGCACAGCAAGCAGCTGGAGCAGCTCAGAGCAGACACTGTCCCACCGCCCCACCGTTCCGGGCCGGTGCGTTGATGTCCTGTGGTCCCATCTGCGTCGGGAGGATGGTCCTGCCCCAGTGCCGGCAGCTGCAGGGCCGGCGCCGGTCACAGCGAGATGTCCGGTGTCGCCTGCAGGCTCTGTCCCCCGGCCCGTTTCTTGGCGCTGCCGCGGCTCTTGTCCGCGCGCCGGTACGGGTTGTTCCGCAGATCTGCAGCGGGCCAAGCGCAGAGGCTGCCTGAGCTCCGGCTGCCCCGGCGAGGGCTGCGACCCACCGGCCACCACCCAGGAGTCACCCAGGAGTCACCCCCGTCTTGGGACAAGGACACTTGGAGGAGCCCGACCAGCTGCCCGCAGCAACAGGAGCAGCAGCTACGACAAGCACCCTGCGGGACCCCGTCCCTTGGCCGATCCGCCAGGCAGCTGGAGGTGACGATGGGCTGAGACGTCCCCGAGGGTGACAAAGTTTGGCAGTTTGCCCCTGCGCCCGCTGCCCCCACGTTACCTACAGAGGACTCTCCTCGTTGAAGCTGACGTCGCAGAAGAGCCGGGACGAGCGCTTGCCCGTCCGGGCAGTGAAAGGAACAGTTTTCAGAGCTGAGCAGAGTGATCCAGAGAGACAGCGAGGAGGAGGAGGAGGAAGAAGCAAGAAGCAGAAGAGGAGGAAGAGCCATGAGACAGGGCAGAGACCGCTCGGCAGCTTCGCCGCGTGGGATGGGGAGGTGCTACAGGTGGGTTTGGACCCCACGACGGGGCTCGGTGGCCCCTCCTGGCTGTGACAGCCCCCGCAGCCCCCGCCACCGGGGTCTCCCTGCTGGCTCTGCTGCAGGGGGGACACCCGGCCCTTCGCCTGAGATAACCTCTCACCTGAAATAATCTCTCACCTGAGATAATATCCTCGATGGCTCCGTCTTTTCCCTCGTAGATGAGCGGCTCCTTCACCATCTGCCTCTTCTTCAGCTCGGCGATCATGTCCATCTGCTGCCGCTTGGCTTTCTGGGTGGGCAGCTGCGGTTGGGGACAGCGCGGGGTGAACGGCGCAGCCCCCCGCTGTCCCCCAAAGGAGATGGGGGGCCCTCATCTTCACCCCCCCACCCGGTTCTGCCCCTCCAGGACAGGGACACGGGGGCACCGTCACCTCAGGCTGGTCCTCGCTGCCGGGGGGGCTGGATTCTGCCTCTTTGGCCGCAGCTTCTTGTTTCTTCCACAGCTCGATGTCCTGCTCTGCTTGCTTGGGAGAGGCGGAGAGAGGGGGTGCTGAGCGGGGGGGTCCTGCTGCAGGGCCGCAGCCCCCAGTTTGCCCCAAAACCCAGCTCCAGCATCTCACATCAACCCAAAGGGCAGCGCTGAGCCCCAGGCTCCCTGTCTCGTGAGCCCCCGTCTCACGTGTGGCTTTTTCTGATGACTCCAAAGTGGGGTCAAAACCCCCCAACCCCAAATCCCCTCCCAACCCCCAGAAACAGGGCACTCCCCCGTCCCCTCCTACCTTGTAGGCTCTGATGAAGCGCATGAACATGGGGAAGAAGGTGGTGGGGGGGCTGGTCTTGGGGTTCTCCCCAAAATACTCCACAGCCGACTCGTACGCCTCCTGTGGGCAGAGACACTCTGATTTGGGGGGGCTGGGGCCAGGCAGCGATGCTCCATAACCCACCACCCCCTTCCAGCCTCCCCATGCCCTCCGTGTCCCCCCAGGTCCCAGCTGGAGCCACGTCCCCCCCAGAGCATCCCCCACAGCACAGAGGTGTGAGCGAGGGGCACCCCGGGGTGTCCCCACGTAGGAATGGGGGGGCCCAACCCTGCTGTGCCCCCAGCGCCCACCTTGGCGGTTTTGCTGTCGGCCTGCAGCTTCTCCATCACCTCGGAGTTGACCTTGAGGAACTCCTTGAGCACAGGGCTGTCGTCCTGCCGCATGAACTCCCTGCGCGTCAGCTCCATCCCCTGCTGCAGGCTGCGCACGTCCTGCAGCACGCCGTCCAGGGACACTGCGGGGACAGTGACAGCGCTGGGGTCAGGGCAGGCCCGGAGACCCCCCCGGCAGGGGCTGCAACCCACTGTGACCCCCCCGGCCCGGTGCCCGTGGCGCTACCTGCGCCCGCCTTGTCGAGGAAGTGCAGCTCGGTGTGGAAGCCGGTCAGCTCGGGGTACTTCTCCGTGATCACCCGCACCAGGTAATGCAGCAGCGTCTGCTTGCGGTCCGTCGACTTCATCTCCAGGAGCTGGGAGAGAGTGGTGTCAGCGCCGACCTGCATCCCATCGCCCGCCTGACCCCTGCTCAGGGTGGGATCTGGTGGTTCTCCATCCCCGTGGCTGGTTCCTGCATCTCCACGGCTGGTTCCTTCATCCCCATAACCGGCTCCTCCATCCCTCCATCCCCACAGCTGGTTCCTGCATCCCCACAGCTGGTTCCTCCATCCTTCCATCCCTATAACCGGTTCCTGCATCACTTCATCCCCACAGCTGGTTCCTGCATCCCCATGGCTGGTTCCTTCATCCCCACAGCTGGTTCCCGCATCCCCACGGCTGGTTCCTTCATCCCCACAGCTGGTTCCTCCATCCCCATGGCTGGTTCCTCCATCCCTCCATCCCCACAGCTGGTTCCTGCATCCTCATAGCTGGTCCCCACATCCCTCCATCCCCACAGTTGGTCCCTGCATCCCTCCATCTCCCCGTATCTTGTCTCTCCATCTCCACAGCTGGTTCCTCCATCCCCACAGCTGGTCCCCACATCCCTCCATCCCCACGGCTGGTCCCTGCAAACCTCCATCTCCCCTTATCTTGTCCCTGCATCCTTCCAACCCCACGGCTGGTTCTTGTCTATCTCCATCCATTTAACTCCTCCCCAGGCCTCTCCAAACCCTACAGATGGTCTCTTCATCCCTCCATCCCCACGGCTGGTCCCTGCATCCCTATAGATGCTCTCCAGGCCTCTCCAAAACCTATAGATGGTCCCTCCATCCCCCCATCCCCACAGCCGGTCCCTCCATCCCTGAGGCTGGTCCCCAGCAGTGACAATGTCCCCAGCAGCGACAGTGTCCCCGTGCACTGACAGTGTCCCCACGCCGACCCTACCGCGTCGAGGCTCTGCAGCCGGAAGCCATAGGCCGCCCCGCGCTTGCTGCTGTTCATGTAGTTCCCGAAGGCCAGGACAATCTGCAGAGACACAACAGCGTGGGGACACAACCCGGCACGGATGTGGCACCTGAGGCACCCCCACAGCACGTCGCGTCCCCCCGTCAGGGCCACCGCCCCCCAACTCCTCACCTCCAGGATGTTGCGCAGTTTGCTGGAGGCCTTGAGGGACATGGAGGCGGCGATGATGGCGTTGAGTTGCTGCGGGCGGGAGGAGAAGCGTGTGGGTCGTGCTGCCGGTGTCCCCCCCACCCACGGCCACCCCGTGTCCCCCCAGCACCCACCGGCATGAGCAGCTGGGCCGTGTCGTTGAAGTTGCCCAGGAAGATCATGACGTTCATGCGCTCGGCCAGGCGCGGGATCCTGCTGAAGCGGATCAGGAACTGGTCCTCGTCCGACAGCTCCTCCAGCGGCTGCTGCTCCCGCTCGAACTTCCCGATCAGCGTCCGCTCGTACTCGGTGGGCAGGAACCGCAGCAGCAGCTCCAGAAAGTCGAGGCTCAGGGCTTGCTGGTCATACCTGGGGCGGTGGGAATCCGTGGTGCCGTCAGACCCTGCAGCAGGTCCCTCGGTCCCCTCTGTCACCCAGGGGTGGTTCCCACCTTCCCTACATCCCCACAGTTGGTCCCCACATCCCTCATCTCCCCACAGCTGGTGCCAGCATCCCTCCATCCCCACATCTGGTGCCATCGCTCCTCCAGCCCCTGCACACCCCACCCCGTCCCCACCCCCTTGCTTGTGCCCAACCTTGTCCCACCAAGGAGGGGACACTCACGTCTCGATGGCCGTGCAGATGTCCTGGACGCTGCGGCCGCCCTTGCGGAGGGTGATGGCCAAGTTCTTGGCTCGGTTGGACTCCATGAGGGTGACCTTGCTGGGAGGCTTCTGCGTGGCCTTCGCCTTGAGGGCGTTGATGTCCAAGCCGGGGCCTTGCGCCTTGGTCTTGAACTGCTCCTCAAAGTCACTCATGTCCAGCTCCTGCGGGGACACAGGGCTGAGGGCACGGCGGGGAGGTGACACAGGACATCTGGGATGAGGATGGGGCCAGAGGACCAGGACAAAGGGGAGAGGAATGAGAGGATGCGGATGGAGCATGGGGATGAGGTCAAGTTGAAGGGATGAAGATGGAGCGAGGTGACAAGGACAGGACAAGGGGACAGGGAGTGGGTAAGGAGGGGATGAGGGGACCAGAGGATGAAGGTGAGAAAGAAGCCATGGACAGGATGTGAGGATGAGGATGGAGCAAGGGGACAAGGACAGGGCGAGAGCAGGATGACAGATCCCATGTTGTTCCTCTCCGTGTCACCACGGAGCTGCTCCAGCCTCCAGCTCCTCCAGCAGCCCCAGGACACCCCGGGTGGGTGCAAGGTGGGCACAGGTACAACCTCAGTGTGGGTACGGTGGGCACTGGGGCACCGTCCCAGCGGAGCACCCTGTGCCCGGGCGCCCCTGGGCCCCCCAGCTCCCCGTGTCCTCACCTGCAGCACCTTCTCGTCGTTGAGCTCGGTGAAGACGGTGCCGTCGATCTGACTGGGCTTCAGGGCCACCCAGTTGAAGACGGGCATGCGGAACTTGGTCTGGATCGGCTTCTTCACCTTCACTGCGGTGGGACGGGGAGGGGGGGACACACGTCATGGGGTGGGGGGGGGTCCCAAACCCACCCCAGGGTGCCCCCAGCCCTCACCTGGGGGATGTCACCCCCACCCCTGGGTGACACTCACCTGGACCGCCGGTGGCACTGGGGGCACCTGGCCCGGCTGGGAGCTGCCCCCCCAGGGGTGGAGGTGGTGGAGGGGGGGGGATGGGACCCTCCGGCCCCCCCGGCAGCGGGGGGGGTGGGGGGGGCACTTGGGTGCCTGGGAGCGGGGGGGCTGGGGGGGGGCTGGTGCTGGGGGGCAGGGGGGGGGCGGGGGGCGGGGGGGGCCCGGGCTCGGCCCCCGGCAGCGGGGGAGGGGGCGGAGGGGGGGGCGGAGTGGGGGGGGCAGGTGTTGGTGGGGGAGACGGTGCCAGAGCCGGAGCATCTGCAACGGAAAGATGAGGTGGGTGAGGTGGTGGCACCGCAGGACACGGGGACACCGCCACGGTCCCTCTGCCACCGAGTGACTCCACGTCCCTGGGCGCACCCCCGCACCCCCCGCCCAGGGACGCGCTGCCACCCACACTCAGTGCCAGGTGTCCCCACTGGAATGGGGACATCGCGTGCTGCCGCCGTCCCCCCGTACCCGCGGTACCTGTGCCGGTGCTGGTGGAGACGGTGGTGGCAGTGGCAGCGGTGGCAGTGGCAGTGGTGGCAGTGGTGGTGGTGGCCTCTCCGGTAACCACGGGGGCTGCCGGGGTTTCTATGACGACGGGGACGATTTCGATGGCGACGTCCCCGTCGGGCCCCCGCAGGATCTGCACCAAGCCCTTCTCCTCCAGCTCGGCCAGCCGCCGCTCCAGCGCCCGCCGGTAGCAATCCTGCGGCTGCGGGGCCGGAGGGCTGGGTGGCCGCGGGGGGCTCAGCTGCTCCTGCGGTGGCGACAAACCCCAGCATGTCACCAGTATCCCCCAGGCACCCCCTAACCCCCATCCCCCCTGCAGCACCCATGGGTGCTCACCCGCAGCGCTTCCAGCTCCTGCCGCGCTTGGCTCAGCTGCTTCTCCAGCTCCGCGATCTTGGCCATGGAGTCGTTCTCCGCATCCTGCAGCTTCTCCGTCAACTGCGGGGACGAGGAGCCGTCACTCAGCCCCATCCCCGTCCCTCCCCGCCGGGGGACTTTGCGTCAGCAGCTCCCACCCACGCACCCACGTCCCACCTGGGTGACGCTCTCCTGCAGCTCCTCCATGTGCTCCAGCACGGCCGTCTTGGTCTCGGCATCCTCCAGCATGGCCCCCACATCGAAGACGTTGTCCAGGTAGGCTTGGATCTGCACCTGCAGCTTGTCGCTCTCGGTGAGACGGAGGCTCTGCCATGGGACAGGCGGTGGCACCGTCACGGCCGGTGGTGGCCCCTCCGGCACCCCCCACCCCATGGGTGCAGGTCACCCACCTCCAGGTAGTGGTCTAGCCCCAGGTGGGTGAACTCGTACTGCAGGAAGACGCGGAAGTTCATGTTCTCCACCGAGTGCACCACGATGTTGATGAACTGCATGCAGGCCACCTGCAGGACAGGGACAGGCTCAGCGCGGCCAACGCCACGGCACCTTGGTCCTTGGGGACACGGTGCCCTGGGGACCGTGCTGGGGATCGGTGGCGCTCGGGGACATGGTGCCCCTGGGGAATGCATGGTGGTTTCACAGCCCTGGGGACATGGGGACCTGGGGACAGCATGGTGGCTTTCACAGAATCACAGAATCACAGAATGTTAGGGATTGGAAGGGACCTCAAAAGATCATCTAGTCCAATCCCCCTGCCAGAGCAGGAAAACTTAGGTGAGGTTACACAGGAAGGCGTCCAGGCGGGTTTTGAATGTCTCCAGAGAAGGAGAATCCACAACCTCCCTGGGCAGCCTGTTCCAGTGCTCTGTCACCCTCACTGAGAAGAAGTTTCTTCTCAAATTTAAGTGGAACCTCTTGTGTTCCAGCTTGAACCCATTACCCCTTGTCTTACTGTTGGTTGTCACTGAGAAGAGCCTAGCTCCATCCTCGTGACACCCGCCCTTTATATATTTATAAACATTAATGAGGTCACCCCTCAGTCTCCTCTTTTGCAAGCTAAAGAGACCCAGCTCCCTCAGCCTTTCCTCATAAGGGAGATGCTCCACTCCCTTAATCATCTTTGTGGCCCTGCGCTGGACTCTCTCCAGCAGTTCCCTGTCCTTCTTGAACTGAGGGGCCCAGAACTGGACACAATATTCCAGATGAGGTCTCACCAGGGCAGAGTAGAGGGGAAGGAAGTGCTTTGTGGCACTTAGGGACGCCGTGCCCTGGGGACAGACATGGGGATGGCATGGTGGCTTTGTGGCACTTAGGGACACCATGCCCTTGGGACCTGGGGACAGCATGGGGGTCTCAGCAGCACTTAGGGGCACCATGCCCTGGGGACACAGGGACCAGGGGACAGCATGGTGGCTCAGAAACCCTTGGGGACACACAATGCTCTGAGGACAGCCCAGTGGCTTGACAGCCCTTGGGATGCAGCACCCTGGGGATGGACCAGCGGCTCTTGGGGACACAACTTCTTGGGGACAGCACGGTGGCTTGGCAGCCCTTGGGGACACAGTGCCCTGGGGACAGCAGAGCAGCAGCCCTGCCAGCCACTCACCATGAAGTCGATGTTGGTGTCCTCGTTCCGGAAATACTCCATCAGCTTCTCGAAGCGGTTCTTCTCCCCGCACACCTGGGGTAGGGACAGGGGGCTAAGGGACAGCAGGGACACAGCCAGGGGGACACCCAGGGGGGTGGCAGGACAGGAGGCACCTGCTGTGACACCATCCCAGCCTTGCTGGTTGCTGCCCAGTGCCTGGTTCTCCTGGGACATGGCCCTGAGGCCACGCACTGGCATGGGGACATCAAACCCAGCGGCCAAAGCATCCCTGAGTCACTGGATGGGCATTTTCGGGGTGAAAGATTTCCCAGTGACACAGGGAAACTGAGGCACGAAGCCAGCCAGAGCACAGGTGTCAATGTGGGGACCACGTGTCCCTGCTGGGGACTCACCTCCTTGAAGTTGTCGAAGGCGGCCAGGATGATGTCGTGGCCACCTCGGACCAGGCAGACGGCGGCCAGCAGCTCCAGCACCAGCGCCTTGGTCCTGTGGAGACACGGGGTGCCGGGGGATCGGCGCCATGGGACAGACAAGGGGACAGGGGGACGGGTGACAGGGGACGGGTCCTACCTGGCATTCTTGTTGTTGAGGCTCAGGGTGATCTCGTTGACGCAGGCTGGGTGGTTCATCACCAGGCTGAAGCCAGACTTGGGGGGGAAAAGGAGTGTTAATGGGGTCACACATCCTCCTGTCCCCATCCAGGGATGCTCCAGGACCTTGGGACATCCCCATGCTATGTCCCCACCCAGCGACCCTCTGGGACTTTGGGACATCCCTGTGCCACGTCCCCACCAGCCATGAGCTTGAGTGAGGACACCTCAGAACATGGGGCTGGACAACGGGTCCCACCACCATCCCTGACCCCAGAGCCAGCACTGCAGGGGCTGGGGGCTTTTGGGGAGCCCCAGGCAGGTCCCTGAGGCCACTGTTCCCCCTACCTGGTAGTTCATGATGGCGCGGAGGCACATGATGCAGAGGTGGACGTCGTCCTTCTGGCTGACCAGGCGGGAGCTCCTCAGCGCCTTCCTGCTGTGCGAGGGGTTCAGCCTGGGGGGCGAGAGGGCGGCTGAGGGGGGTCCAGGGAGCGGCTGGGGGGCGCAGCGCAAGCGGGGAGGGGGCAGCGCATGGGCGGGTGGCAGCGGGGGGACACCAGGGGACCCGGGCGGTTACATCCCCACGGGAGACACCCCCCTGTCTGTGAGCCCTCGGGGTGGGGGGTGACGGGGGTGGGATGGCGGTGGGTGCCCCTCGTGCGCACGGGTGGTCTCGGAGGCTCACCGGGGCGGGCAGGAGCTGCCGGGTGACCGGGGGCTACTGTCCCCATCGCTGCAGGGGACACCGGGGTGGACGTGGCGGAGGAGGGTGTGGAGGTGCCAGTTCGAGAGGCAGCAGCTGGAGCCTGCGGGACAGGAGGGAGAAACGGGGCTCCCGCGTGGCCCCCGGGACACCCGGCCTTGGGGACAAGGGCTGGGACCCCCCCCACAGGTGCCACGTCACTCCTGACCTGTCCCTGGGGCTTTGGGGGACACCCCGGCTCCTCCGGAGCTGCTGGCAGGCGGCGAGAGACCCCCGCGGTCCCTGGGGTGCCACGTTACGGCTCCCAGGGTGACCGTGCTGGGGTGTCCCCTGGGATCCCCCCTGCCCGCCGGGATGCCCCGCAGGTGCTGTCCCCAATGCTGAGGACAACCGGGTCCCACCGAGGCGTCCCCATCACGCCAGCGCCCCGTCACCTACCGTCAGCGCGTCCCCGGCAGCGTGCAAGAGAAGAGCGGGGTTAGAGGGGACAGAGGGGACAAGCAGGAGCCACCGGCCACCAGGGGCCAGCTGCGGGGGGCGCAGGCCCGTTCATCCACCCCAGTTTTAAACCCCGGAGGGTGCAATTTTCTCCCCCAAAATCTCAAGCATCTCCAATTTTTGATATTGATGGGTTACACCCGCAGCGGTGATGGCAACGGAGGGGACACAGATGCAGCCCAGCTTCCCGCAGGTTTGTCCCCTGCACACACACGGAGCCGTGGCTTTGTCCCCCGCCACAAAACCAGCGCTGGGCACCCATTTTTAGGAGCAGGCCTGCGTCTCCCCGCCGAGCCCCCCTCCGAGCGCGGCTGGGGGTGCAGCGAGGCGGGGAGCGGGGCTGGGGACGGCGCGGGGACAGGAGGGGACACTTGGGGACAGGCGCGGGCGTTACCTGACGGTGAGGTGCCGCACTTTGGAGGAGAGCAGCGGGGGGGACGAGGAGCTGCCCTTGCTCAGGTCCTCCAGCGAGCGCTCCAGGCCCTTGCCCTTGTCGGAGCCGGGGCTGCCGTTCTCAGTGCTCTCCATGTCGTACCTGGTGGCCCGTGGGGACACGGGGACGGGTGAGATGTGGCACCCCGATGGTGACAGGCACCCAGGGGTGGGGACGTGGGCATGGAGGTCTTGGGGACGCTGTGCTCCAGCCCAGCCATGGAGCATCCTGAGCCCCAGAACTGTCACCCAGGGACCCCCCCAGCCCCTCTGAGCCCCAGGGGAGGGTGACCCCGGCCTCGGGGACAAAGGGGCACACGGTGGGGACATACGGGACAGAGCACTGGGCGAAGGCGAGATACTCCAGCAGCACATCCAGCCCCTTGTTCTCCTCGTTGAGGAACTCCTGGACCCAGCTGGGGGGGACAGGGGGTTAGTGGCTCTGCAGCCCATTCATCCTCACCATCCTCCTCCTCATCCTCATCCTCCTTGTCCTCCTCCTCTTCTGCACCATCCTCACGCTCCTCATCCTCCCTTCCCCGCCACCCAGCACAGCCACCCCCTGCCAGAGGTCCCCAGCGAGGGTGGGACACGCTGGGGACACGAGGTGGCACCGTGAGCTGGCACCTCTTCAAGGCAGGTAGGTGACATGGTGACCCTGGCTCCTGATGCCCGGGGGACACAGCCAGCGGGGCCTGCTGCCACCACTGTCACCACTGTCACCACGACAGGACAGCCCAGACCTGGCCAGTGGGACCATTGGCACCTGTGGCTCAGCACAGAACCCCAGAATCCCAGAACCCCAGAATGTCAGGGGTTGGAAGGGACCTCGAAAGCTCATCCAGTCCAATCCCCCCGCCGGAGCAGGAACACCCAGATGAGGTTACACAGGAAGGTGTCCAGGCGGGTTGCAATGTCTGCAGAGAAGGAGACTCCACAACCTCCCTGGGCAGCCTGGGCCAGGCTCTGGCACCCTCACCAGGAAGAAGTTTCTTCTCATCTTTCAGTGGGACCTCCTGTGTTCCAGTTTGCACCCATTGCCCCTTGTCCTATCACTGGTTGTCACCCAGAAGAGCCTGGCTCCATCCTCCTGACACTCCCCCTTTCCATATTGATCCCCATGAATGAGGTCACCCCTCAGTCTCCTCTTCTCCAGCTCAGAGCCCCAGCTCCTCAGCCTTTCTCACACGGGAGATGCTCCACTCCCTCCAGCATCTTTGTTGCCACCCACCATACCACGATGGCCCAGGACAGCCAGGGGGACCAGGGTGGCACCCACCTGGCAAAGCCAAACTGGGGGTCCCACAGCACCCATGACACAGCCCCAGCATCCCCAATCCTCCTCAGAGTCCCCGCAGCGGGGCAGGATGAGGCCACCAGCCTGCACATCCCGCTGCCACCCCCACAGCCAGAAGGCACCATCACACCCGTCCCTGTCCAGTGATGCCGGGGACAGCAGCAGTGGCTGGGTGACACTGAGGACATCCCGGTCCTTACCCGATGTAGTTGGTCCTCAAGGAAATCTCCAGCTCCCGGAGCACCTGCGTCGACTCCTGCACTCGCCTCTTGAACTGGGGGACAGGGACAGCCATTGGCATTGTCCCCACACCCAACCCGGGCTGGGGACAAGGGTCACAGGGGGACACTCACCTTCCTGCTGACGCCGCCCATGTCCAAGCAGCTCTTCAGCTTCTGGATGTAGGCGGACGGGGGGTTTTTCACCTGGAAACGCTCCTACGAGCCCCAGAGAGAGGTTGAAATGAGGCCACCCCCCTGCAGCACGGGGACGTGCCACCGTCCCCACGGCAGCCACCATGTCC
This sequence comes from Caloenas nicobarica, assembly GCF_036013445.1. NCBI lineage: Eukaryota > Metazoa > Chordata > Aves > Columbiformes > Columbidae > Caloenas > Caloenas nicobarica. Next base: position 1,745,076 of record NC_088268.1, on the reverse strand, counting down.
CTGTCCCTGCCCCCGCACTGCAGCAATGTTTAATCAGGTTAATAAGGCACCATCTCGCTAACAGAGATGGATGTCGGTGCTCGGCACGTGCCGCGTTGACGCTCACGCCGCACGTGGTGCTTGGGGACAGGGACAGCACTGGGGACCCCATGACAGCCGGACCTCACCTGGTCACAGATGAGCTCCCACTTCTTCTCGTTGTCATACTGGTTGAGTAGCTTCATCTTGTCTGGCGGCAGGTTCATGGAGTTCTGCGGGGTGATGGGGGTCAGGGCTGGAGGTCACCCCCCAAAAAACACCCCCCGGGGCTGCAGCACCCAGCACCGGGTGTCCCTGCTCAGCGATGGGATGATGGGGACACCAGTGACGGGATGGGGACACTGAAGGGATGATGAGGATACTGGTGGGCTGATGGGAACATCAGTGGGAGGATGGGGACAATGGATTGGTGACTGCGTCAGTGGGAGGATGGGGACACCAGTGAGGGGATGGGGACACTGGTGGGATGATGGGGACACCAGTGGGACAATGGGGACATCAGTGGGAGGATAGGGACACTGGTAGGACAATGGGGTCACCAAAGGGATGATGGGGACACCAGTGGGAGGATGGGGAAACCACCAGGATGATGAGGACACTGGTGGGACAATGGGGGCACCAGTGGGAGGACAGGGACACTGGTGGAATGATGGGGACACCAAAGGGACGATAGAGACACCAGTGGGAGGATGGGGCCACCACCACTCCCAGAACGTTACCATCCCACCAGCCATGGACCCATCATAATGTCCCCACCTGGGGGTCCCCAAGGCAGGGGGGACAGGAGGAAAAACTGGACCTGTCTACCCATGTCATGAGTGCACAAAGCTCCCGGCAGAGCCCCTTGGGGTGAGGGACGGGGACACGGGGCGATGACACAGCTGAGGAACCAGCAGCCCGGGCCCTGCTCCAGGTGAGGGTCACCTCCGTGTCCCCCCGCCGCGGGCACGTGACGGCCCGCCTGGTGAAATCTGTGTTCCTTTAGAGCCATGATGGCAGGGCCTGGCGTGTCACCGCGTCCCTCTGTGCCACCATTGCACAACCCCGGTCCCCACCGCCCGCCCGGGGCCGCCCTGGCAGGACATGACGTGGTTTCCGCTCCCCGAACGGCATGAGGCGGCTGCCGAAACCGCTCCGGGGGCGCCGGGGGGGCCTGGGTGCAGCTCCTGCCTCAGGGACACATGGGGCCCCCAAGGGACACCGTAGGGTGACCAGCAGAGACTTGAACAGGGCACCCACCATGGCCTGGGTGACACTGGGAGCTCAGCTCGGACCACGGGCATTTAACTGCCCAAAAGATCCATTTTTTTGTGATCTGGTCACTGGGGGAGCAGCAGGAGCCGAGGCAGCTCTCGCCTGGAGAGCCCAGGCAGGCCGGCACGGCGGCACGGGGAGGTGACACACAGCCCCACGTCACCCCTAACCACCAGTTTTGGGGTTCCCCAATGCTGAGGATGGGGATGTGGGGTGCGTGCAGCCCTGGGACACCCACATCCTTGGGGAAAAGCCATCTCACAGGGGGTCGGTTGCCCACAGAGGAGCAGGTCTGGGAGGAGAGGTGGCACAGTGATGGGCGGGAGAGGAAACCTCGCTGCCACCAAGGACTTGCCGAGCGGCTTTCGCAAGAACCCAAAGCCCGGGGACATGGGCGGAGAGGAGCCAGCGCAGGGCTGGGTTTGGCCAGGGGACAGGTCGCACGGAGAGCTGGGCAGGGAGGGTGACATCAGGCTGTGGGGTCAGAAATGGCCTCATTGCGAAGCCACCGGGGCTGCACCGGAGCTGCCGGGTGGGTCCCCCAACGAACGAGGTCCCCTGGATGTCCCCTTTGCTGGGGAGCTCTGTCCTCATGGTCACCCTTGGGATAGATGAGATGCTCCAGGAGGGTCAGAGCAAGGGACAGGGCTGTGGAGAGAGGGACCACACACCCAAACACCCCACCCGGGGCTCTGGCAGCACCCGTGACACCCTCTGTGGGACACCCTGCTGGGTGTCCTCAGCAGAGAGGAGCTGGTGGCACCTGCCACATGGACCATCCCTTCCAGTGACCATGTGTGGGACCTGGACCAAGTGTCACCGGTGGGACAGGACGTCCCATGGGCTCCCTGCCACCGGGATGCAGGGGGACAGTGGGATGTCCCTACGGAGGTGGCTCTGCCACCGACCGTGGTCCCCTCCTCGCACGCAGGGCTGGGCGGCTGGCAGGATGTGGCAGGGGTTTGGGTACAAACTGGGTGGTGGCCGCGTCCCGCCGCAGCTCCGGGCGGGCACGTGGTGCCAGGGGGAGGAAGTGGCTCCGCTGTGGGCCCCGGCATCACCCGCCAGCGCCAAGAAACCGGTTCTGGTTTCCTGCCGGGGAGGGGGCAACCAGGGCTGTCGGAGGTGTGGGGCAGAGCGGGTGATGTGGGGCAGGGTGGGTGACGTGGGGCAGGGCAGCAGCTGAGCACCCCAGAGGTGTCAGAGGAAAGACTTGGTCTTCCTCTTCCTCAGGGGACAAGGCTGGAGGGGACACGGGAACTCGTCCCCAGCAGCCACATCCCACTTCCCATCACCCAGTACCCTCCAGCCAGCACCCAGCACCCTCGTCCCACCCCGGCATGGGGCTTCCCCACCCTTCCCCTCCTCCCAGCAGCATCACAGCCCACCGCGTTCCCAAACGGATGCCACCAAACGTCCCCCGCCAGCCCTCGTGGGACACGAGGTGACACGGAGCCCCTGGTGCCAGGTCAGCCCTCCCCAACTGGCCGGGACCTCCCATCTCAGGATGGGTTTGCTGCGGGGTTGAGCTGGGCTTAACCCAACACCTAAAACTAAGACTGAGGGGGAGGCGAAGCAGCGCCGACATCATTTTCCGGTATGAAAAGACCTTTTGATATCGCAGCACCCGCAGAGCCGGGGCTGCCGACGGCGGGGGGAGGGAGGGACCGAGCTATTTTGGGTGTCAGACACCTTCGTTTTGTTCTGCACGCGAGCGGGCAGAGTCAAGCGGAGCCAAGCTCTGCACCAAACCCCAGCGCAAAAAAAAAAAAAATAAATTCAAAGCGTCCTTTGCGGAAGTGTTTGCTCTGCAAAACAGCACCAGGCCGAGCGAGAACCAGGCTGAGCGCGGGGAAAAGCGTTTCTGGGGCAGGTGGGGGCTGCGCAGCCACCGAGTGGGGATGGAAAACCTCGATGGCACGTGGCCCGGGACAGTATCCCAGTGTCCCAGCGCGAATGTCGGGTACCAGTCCTGCCCACCGCAGGGAGGGGTCGGAGCAGACCCGAGATGGGGGTTTAGGGGCTTTCACCGACCGCAGGAAGGACCAGTGTCACCAGGGCCACCTCACTCCCGGGATGCTCTGTCCCATCTGGCCATGAAGCGCGATGCTCCCAACTGAGGGGGTTTGGGGTTTGCCCAGCCCCACAGCACCAGCTGTCCCATGGTGTCCCCTCCAGTGACCCCAACTGCCACCAGACCCATCCTCCTGACTCTTCCCGAGGCCCAGTGCCAGGCACCCAGCAGGACCAGGGCCTCTGCAGGACGCTGGGCTGGGTGACGGTCCCAGGACCAGCTCATCCCACCAGGGAGTCCCATGCTTGCACCAGGTCCCAAACGCACCGTGTGCCAGGCAGGGACAAGGCAGAGCAAGAGCACCCATGTCCCCACAATGGCCGGATCCTGCCGCGAGGGTGACAAGGAGCGGGCTGAGGGACACGCGGCTGCCACCGTCCGCTGCTGCAGGCTCGATTTTAAGAATAAGCAGAAGCTGCTCTGGGCACAGGCTGGGGACATGAGCCTGACCCAGCCACCACGCTGCGTCCCCGACAGGGGGATCCCAGTGCCGGGGTGTCCTCTGAGCCAACCAGGGGCAGATCCCTGCACCAGGACCCCCTCTTGATCCAGCCACGGCCTGATCCAGCCGTGTCCGCTAGCTCTCGGCTCACAGCTCACTCCCCTTCCTACCCAGGGCACGTGTCCCCTGTGGGGACACCCCACGCAACCCCCAGGGGACCAGCCTGGGGACAGACCCAGCATCAGTTTTCTTTCCCAGCTGAGCTGAGGCCTGGGGCTCACTGGTGACCAGTTCCACCACCGGGGCCAACAGCACATCTGCAACAAACATCTGCAAACATCTGCAGCAGTGACCTTTGCCGTGCTCTCCCCCAGGTCCCAGGAGATGCGGCAGCAAAGCCCCCACCAGCAAAACCTCCTGGCTGGATCTGCCCCTGTGCCCATAGGTCACCGTCCCCACCGGTCACCGTCCCCACGGCTCCAGCTGAACCCTCCTGGGTATTTTCAGCTTCTCCTCCACCACACCCTCGACTCACAAGTTCATTTATATATTCCTGATTGGACGTGCAAAGGAGGGGAAATCCCGACTGCTCCGAGCAGGAGCATTCGCGCATCCCCATCCCAGCAGCAAGGGTGCTCTCCTTCCCTCACTCCATCCCAAAAAGCCACCTTGGCACATCCCGAACCGCTTGGCACGGGGACAACCCTCCCGTCGCTCTGCCAAAGCGGCACCTGCCACAGTGCCCTAGCTGGGAGGGAGCCAACTTTTAGGGAATAAAACGAAATTCCCCATTTCTTGGCATGTGATGGGTTTATCCATCCCCTTCCCGGTGGCAGTTCGGACCCCCCCGGCTCCACTGTTGGCTTTTCTGCCGGGCTTTGCCCCACCAGCTCTCCCAGTTTGGGATGTCCAGCCCAAAGCTGGTTTGTACCGATGTGCTCTCCCGGCATCACCGTGACGGTGGCCAGGTGTCGGACACGCCACCGGGAGATGCTCCACCCATCACCTCCTGCTCCATCACTGATCTCACATGCTCAGGAGGTGGAAACATTGAATTCGGAGCCAAGGAACATGGTTGGGATGGGTGAGGGCAGAGGGACACCCTGTCCCCATTCCCCTGGGGGTCCCGCTGCCCCCTCAGCCATGAGAAGGGGGAAGGGAACCTGCGAAAGGAGGAAGCGAGATTGGGACAGCCGATTTCACAAGACGCCCTGTTCCCGTCTGGCCAAAACCCACCCCCTGGGTCCCCCGGCTCCTGGGACAGGGCTGTCCCTCGGGATGGAGGAGCTCCGGCTGGCACCGAGGGTCTGGAGCATCACTTTGCCCTTTTCTCGTCATTTTTTGGCTTATGATTTCCAACGTGCCGCCACCCAGTTAGGCGGAAAGCGCCGTTTCCTGAGGCCTCGCGGCGGCAGCGGAAGCACCCCAAGCTCCCCGGCCACCCGTCCCCTCCTGCTGCAGCACCCGGGAGCCCTCACGGGCGCCGCCACCCAGCTCAGCCACCCGCTGCCCTCCCGGCGACAGGTGTCCCACGGCAAAACACCCTCCTTGGGGATTTCGGGGGTCCCACGCGGGTCCCCGCCTTGCAGAGCCCTTTGCCACCATCCCCCTGAGCAGATGCTGCTGGTGGCAGAGAAGTGGCAGCGGCTGCAATGCCTGTCCCCACGTAACCCTACAAACACCACAAAATAAAAAAGCTTCCAAATAATTTGCGCTCGGGGGGTGGCGGGTCCCACCGTGCAGATCCCGGGAGCGTTTGCCCAGCACGGGGTCAGCAAGGGGTTCCATCCCCCGCAGGGGGAATCAAGGCATTAAAGCAGCACATTTTTTGCCCCCCTCTCCCGCCACGAGCATCTTTTGGGGAGGGCCCGGCTGTGGGATGGAGCGCGCAGCGGCTGCCGCGGTGGGACCGCGGTTGACAAGGTCACAGCCGTCCGGCCCCGCTCAAGGACGGCGGGAGCGAGCGGGAGCCGATCTCCCGCAGCTCGGAGCGTTCCGGGGAACGCGGCTCCCGCATCGCTCACCCCGCACCGGGGAGATGCCGCTGGTTTTCCCCGGGGACGAGGACGAGGAGGAGGAAGAGGCGAAGCGAGAGCTTGGCCATCCGCAGCACCGGCAGCCTGCGGCACGCTGCCGGCCCCGGGCCCTGCCGCTGTCCCCGCCATGGCGGAGCGTCCCCAGGTACCGGGGTCACCCCAATAGTTTGGGGCTGGATCCCCCCCCCGCCACACATACCCCCTGAGAGCAGCGGGGTGTGGGGCATCCCCCGGGGAAGGGTTGAGCATCCCCGGGAGTAACGGGGTGGGAGGGGAAAAATTGTCATTAGTAATGAAGATAATTAAATAATAATACATGATCATTAAATAACAAAAATTAAATAATGAAAAGAACAATTCAAGAATAAAGATACTGTAATAAACACGCTATAAACATCAATGAAAAAATTTTTTTAAAAATCTACTAATGATGATAATGATGACCATAAAAATCGCGGGCAGGATTTCAGGACTACCCCCCCGCAAGCCGGGGTCCCCCCCATCCCCACCCCCCGACCCCCCCCCGCCTTCCACTCACCAGGACCTGCCCGAATCTCTCCTCCAGCTCGGCAGCCGCGGGCATGGGCTGCCGGGGGGGCTGCGGGGCGGCGGCGGCGCTGGGGGGGGGCACGGGCAGCCGGGGGTCGCGGCCGTCCCGCCCCGCAGCCCCCCCGTCCAAGCCCCCGGCCGCGTTGCCCATGGTGGGGCTGCGGGAGCGCCTGGCTCGGGGCTCGGCTTCTTTTTCCTTCCCCCACCCCGACTCCTCTCCCTTCTCTGCTGCTGCTGCTCTTCGGCGTTTGCAACTTCTCCGGGGCGTCATTGCGCTGTTAACGCCTCCCCCCGCCCGCCCCGGCGGGCCGGGCTCCGCCGCCCCGACCCGCAGCCCAGGGGCGGCCCCGGCACCTGCCGCCCCCGCCCGCCCGAGGGGAGGGGGCAGCGCCCGGCTGCCTGCGCTGCGTGTGCTGTGCCCTACGCTATCGTCTTGTGGTTTTACTTGTATTTGTACTTGTATTTTTTAATTTTTTTATTTTTTTAATGTTATTATTTTATTGTATTTTATTGTTTTTTTTAATTTATTTTTTAAATTTTTTTGTATATTACTGTATTTTATCGTATTTTATTTTAATTATTTTTACTTTAATTGTTTTTATTTTATGTTTTTATGGGGATTTTTTATTTTTTATTTCTTATTTCTTATTTTTTATTTTTTATTTTAGTTTATTACTTTGATTATTCTTCATTTACTTTCATTTTATTTATGCGCTCCTTTAAATTTTTTATCGCATTTTAAAATTTTACTATTTTAGTTTAGTTTCAGTTTATTACTTAATATTTATTTAATTCTATTTACTTTATTTTTTATTTTAAATTTTTGTTTTACTATTTTATTTCGCTTTGATTTTACCTTATTTCTTTTATTTTTTATTTACTTTTATTTTTTAAATACATATTTTAGATTATTTTTAAATGCCATTTATTTTACTTTTCCTCTGTTTTTATTCTTTTTAATATGTGTTTTACACTATTTAAAAATTCTACTTATTTTAATTTTTATTTGCTTTTATTATTGTTATTATTTATTAATACATCTTCCATTTAAAAAACACTATTTATTTCATTTTTATTTTATTTACTTTTATTATTATTTATTTACATATTTTCCATTTTAAAATATCCCATTTAGTTTAATTTTTTTATTTTCTTTTTTATTCATTTATATATTTTATATGGGTTTTTAAATCCTTTTAAAAATTCTTTTTTAATTTCTAATTTACTCTTTTTTTAAGGGGCAGACGAGAGCCAGGGCTGGTGTGGGTGGGCAGCGACGTCCCTGCCAGGAGGGACAGACCCCGATGTCCCAGGACGCTTCTGCTTTGCCGCCGGGCCTGGAAAAAGCTGGAGGAGCAGAACCGCCTCACCCATGGGGGGACAGGGACGTGCGGGGACGGAGCCAGTGCTGGTGGCTCTCCCCGGGGACCCGTGGCACCCGCCACCTTCGGCAGAGCATCCCCGCACACGGCCGGGGATGTGGCACCTGGTGTCACCCCATGGACACGCAGCTCCTGCCCACCCAGGACAAGGACCGACGCGTCTCCCCAGGGCTCCTGCTGCGCCGGCATCGATCGCCGCAGCACCGAATCGCTACCAGGACACGAAGCACGTTATTCTGCCGAGATTTAATGAAATTTATTGAGATTCGATGAAATTTATTGAAATTCAGTGAGATTCGCTGAGATTTGCTGACATTTACCGAGACTTGCCAAGATTTAAGATCCAAGGAGAGATCTGCTGAGGGATGGGTGGAGGATGGATGCAGGTGGGGTCCCGGGACCCCCGGGATCTACTGTGGTCTGGAAGCCCCCGCACAGCTCCGGGGCCAGACACCGGTGTTACCGTCTCCATCCGGCTCTCGCGGCATCTCCTGTTTGGCAAGAACCCGCCGCGGTGTCGGGACACGGCGCTCGGCACCGCGGGGACCAGGGGAACGTGCCGGACCTGTTTGGCCAACCCTTCCCACCCTCTGCAAACCCCAAACCCCAGCCGGGGGACGAGGGACACAAGCAGGCAGCTGCCGCCGATCCCCGAGCTGCCCTGGGCGTGATGCTGCCGCAGCCTCCCCATCATCTCCGGGGGTTTGGGAGGTTGGAGAGAAGCCGCGGGCAGCCCAGCAGCACCGAAATTGGGGTCACCCACATTTGGGTTTGTTCTGATTTTCCAAAGCTCGATTTTCAGGTTGAAATCTCTTCGTTTCATTAAATATTTCAGCATCTCGTTAACTATTTTACATTTATTTCCCTGATCCTGATTTTTAAGGGAAGGCTGTGTGACCATAGGGATGGGGACGGCCACCCCGACCTAGTCCCAGAGGTGTGCCCGGGATGGCAGATGTCACCAGGACCACATTTGAGGACCGGGGCTTTCACGCAGAGCTGTCCCACGCCAGGGATGGGCTCTGCTATGGGGCAGTGGGTCTGTGGTGACCCCCAAGGTCTGGATCCCCCATGAGCACCCTGCCCACACACTGGGGTGAAAGATGGGTGCTGGCAGAGACCCCCCATGGACCAAGCCTGGTGCTAGGCCAGGTCCTAGACTGCTTGCTGGGCCAGGCTTTGATCAAAAAGGTCCCACCAGCTCCCTCCTGACCGGGGGTGGGACGTCCCATGTCAAGGTCAAGTGCGATGAGAGCAGCAGGCAGGGCTGGGCAGGATGGGGTTGATGCGAGGGACAACTGTGGCTCTCCAAACCCAGGAGAAGCCAGGACCAGGCCAACAGTACCATCTTCTGGCCATGACGAGGCCTGCGATGGTGGGATGAAGGCCATGAAAGCCGAGTGTAAAACAGAAGGGAGGACAGGGGGGTGCATGGGGGGGTGTTTCCAGAGATCTGGGATTGGGCTGATCCCTACAGACGTGGTACCGAGCTGCAAAGGGGGAGCCCAGTCCTGGGTTTTGGGGTGCTGGAGGTCCTGGTGCAGGCTGGTCACGGTTGTCCTCGCAGCAGCAATGCCAGGAGGATGAGGCAGGGGAGCATCCTGCTCACCCCTCATCTCAAGCCCAGAGATGCCCCTGGAGGTGGTCGACCAGCCCAGGTAGCTATGGTCCCTTGGTTGGGGGACTTGATGGCTCTTACCTGCTCTTTTGGGCCAGACCTGCACGACTCAGCGCTCGTCAGGCCACACCTGGAACATCGTGTTCGGTTTTGGTCCCCACTGCACGAAAAAGATGTGGCCAGGCTGGAGACGGTCCAGAGAAAGGCCAAGAAGATGATCCAAGGACTGGGAGGCCACCATGTGAGGAAAGGCTGAGAGAACTGGAGTTGTTCAGCTTTGAGAAAAGAAGGCTGAGGGGAGACCTCAGCGCCATGTTCCAGTATTTAAAGGTGGCTACGAAGAAGATGGAGGCGCCCTTTGTACAAGGAGTCCCATGGAAAAGACAAGGGGCAATGGGTACAAGTTACTGCTGGGGAGATTCCGACTGGACACAAGCGGGAAATTTTTCAGGATGAGAATAATCGGCCGTTGGAATAATCATAGAATCGTCAAACCATTTTGGTTGGAAAAGACCCTCAAGATCGAGTCCAAACATAACCCAGCCCTGGCACTGCCCCATGTCCTGAGACCCTCATGTCCGTCTGTCCGACCCCTCCAGGGATGGTGACTCCAGCACTGCCCTGGGCAGCCTGTTCCAATGCCCCACAGCCCTTTCCAATGATGACAAGGCCACCTTGATGTCTTCGTGGCTGCGGGTCACTCCTCACGGCCTTGACCATGGCTCCCAGGTGGGACATCTCCCAGCAGAACTCACCTGCTTTCCGTTCCTCCCATGTTTTCAGCAGGAGAAGTGGATTCCCTGCTCCAAGTCGGAGTAGAAACTCCTTAGAAACAAATACACAAACAAAAATACTCCATATTCCATCCATGGCATTTGTTTTCCCTTCCCAGAGGAACAGAGGGAGGATGAGGAACCCTCTTCTCCTCCACTGCTCTTCTCTTGAGGTTCGCACACACCATATCCCAATTTTTACCCATTATCTATTCCGTGTTTTCCTCGTTACACAGACCCTGAACTCACACGCGTCCCCTGGGAAGCGAGCTGAATGCCTCTGAGCCGCAGATGATAAGCAAACACCAAGTTATGTATAATCAATCCCTTGATGAGCTATTTACCATGCGACATTACCAAAATATTTCTGTTTTGGAACTATGTTTATCTTCATCTGTTTTCCAAACTCATCGCAGCCCTGAAAATCCACGTCCCAGGACTCCAGACATGAGCTTTTGCTCTATAATCCTGTGGTTTACACTGTGAAAACTGATTTACCTACAGAAGCAGCTGATTTACCCACAGAAGTCCCACATTTCTTCTCCTCCTCACGGCTGAACACATTAAAACGCGTGCACGAGGAAGCGATGGACTAAATGAGGAGTGGAGTTAAACCTGGAACTCATTACAGCCACCGAGAAATTCAGCAGCACTGAAAATGGAAATCCAATCTCAGCATCTCAGAGGCAAAGGAATTAAGATCCTTCCATCAAGACAGACTCTTGGGTTGACCTTCACTGCGGCCACATGACTTCAGAATTGGTCTTCAGATCAGAAATTCTCCGTCGAGGCAGAGAGGGAGAGCACTGCCCTTAGGGAACCTTATTTTGGGCCATGCAATCTAAGTCTAGGAATGCTTTTTTTTGGATGAGGAAATACTGCCTGGGTAGCTCTTAACATCAAGAAACGGTAATTTTTTCGTGGACCTGCAAATTCAGGGGGAAAAAATGGAACAGTGTGATGTCCTGCTTGGGTGTTTTCCAGTGATTTGAAATTAATTAAGAAAAAAACCCCTAAGTCTGAAGTCAGCCTTAATATATATATAAAAAATTAGCCCTGGGCACATGTTGAAGGCAATTATTGGAACGCTTCATTTCTAGAATGCTTTTTTAAGGACTATTATAGCAGGGAGCAAGCAGCCACCACGTAATTTGAATTGGCAGGTAAAAGCCTTCATGTATCACAAGTCCAACACCAGAAAAATGGTGAAAGGAGACATGAGAGTACAGGGACTTGGCAGCATCAGACACGGAGGTGGTTAAATGAAGAGAGAAGCTGCAGGTGATGGAGAAACATCAGCAACACCCGACCCGCGATGCGCTTGTCCCTCAGCAAAGCTCTCCGAGCGCTGCGAGGTGTCCTCACCTCCCACAGGGCATGGCCAGGTCCCAGCCGGGTTCTGGGGTGGTCAGGAGGCTCTTGGTGGTCACAGAAGCTCAACCACCATCACCCCAAGGTGCAGCACCCAGGGTGGGTCATAGAATCACGGAATTCCGGGTTGGAAGGGACCACAAGGATCATCTGGTCCAGTGTTTTTTGACAAAAGCATGATCTAGACAAGCTGAGTAGAGGAAAGCGTCAGCTCTCTCCGGCTGCTGGCAAAATGTTCTCTAACACAGCCCAGGCCACCATTCACCTTTGCAGCAAGGGCACATTGCTGGATCATGGTTGACCTGGTGTCCACCAGGATGTCAGGGTCTACTTCTGCCAAGCTGCTTCCCAGTTGGGTGTCCCCCAGCACGTACTGGTGCCCGGGGCTGTTCCTCCCCAAATTCTTGTTGAAGGTGAGGGGTTCCCAAAACCCGATTTCTGCCCAAGCTGCCTCTTTAGAAGGTTGGAGGTCACCGAACAGCTTCTGGGCCCCCTCCAGCCCTGCTGGTGCCATAGTTATCCCAGAAAGGGTGGCCCAGGTGGGGAGAAAACCTGGTGCCAGCTCCCAAAGGGTGGACGCAGCTTGGGCAGCTCTTTCCCTCCTCTCCCAGATAATTTTTTGGGGGGAAAAAATGAGCAGCACAAGGAGTGCAGAGATCCTCGTTGCTTTATTGGTGAATGTCTACCCCAGGTGGCCATGCAGACAGGAGCACTGGCTCCTTGCTAGGGACAGCAGGCGTGGCTGTCCCCACACCAGAGCTCATCCACAGGAGAGGACCCTGGGGTCTGGGTCTACCCCAGGCTGGTGGGGTCATGGTGTGAGCTGCTGGATGAGGTTTCATCCCCATTGCTCCCTGCTCCTCGCACACCAGCTGCTCTAGGTGGCCCTGGGCTGGGGTGGCACGGCCACGCTGCTGCTCGTCTCTGCTTCTCCTGCGGCCACAGAGCTCCCATCTTCCTCCTCCTCTTGGTTCACCAGCTCCGAGGAGCTGTGTCCTCGTTGGGGCAGAGACCCGGAGGTTTGGTCCTCCAGGCTGCAGCCTGGCTCTGCGGGCAGATGGACAGAGGGAACGGTGAGGAGATGGCAGAGTTCAACCTCCCTCCTCTGCTGGAGGGACATGTGGCACCCATGGGCCAGGTCCCATGGGGATCAGCTCTGGATCACACATGGATCCCACCACTGATGGGTGGGATGTGCCTGTTCCAAGGCTGCAGAGATAGCCCCTTGGGGATGAGGATGGAGAGGAGCTTGGAGCAGTAATGTCACACCGGGGACAGGTCCAGGTGTTTGGTGGCAACAGGACAGATTGGAGCAAAAGTGGGAGAAGCTGCACAGGAGCAGGAGTCGGGGGTGGTAGAGCAGAGGATGGGTTGATGGGATGCACTGGGGATGATGCATCACGGGCCATCACCTTCCTCATCCTGACTCTCTGACACTTTCCTCTCCGAGTTCTGGGACAGCAGGGTCAACCTGTTGAGGGCCAGCAGAGCTTTGCCTGTTTTCTGGAGAGAAGAGGAGCAGCGCTGAGCCCCACCAAAGCCATCCCCATCCCCACATCCTCATCATCCCCCCAGGTACCTGCCACTTCCGACGTGTCAGGAACTGCTTGATCCTCTCCTTGGACAGGACCTTCGTGCTGCTGGGCTGGGGCTGCTGCAGCCAGGGGTGCAGCAGAGCCCCCATGCTGGACAGACGGTGGCTGGGGACAGATGGGGTGGTCATGGGGGGCTGCACCACCTCAGCAATTCGCATGGCCACATGGAGCATCCCCTCTGCCAAATGCATTGAGCATTTTCCCCCCATCCCCCTTGGCACCCCAGAACCCAGCCCAGCTCTGACCCCACAGCCACCCCCAGGTCCTACCGGGGATCCTTCTGCAGCAGTTGGCAGATGAAGTCTTTGGCTTGTTGGGAGATCTCCGAGAAGGTCTCCTCCTCAAAGTCCCACTGGGCAGCTGTGATGTTGCTCAGCGTCTCCATGTCATTGTCCCCTTGGAATGGGGACTCCCCGCTCAGCCTGGAGAGGTGACACGAGGACATCAGTGAGAGCTCAGCCCCCTCCAGCCCAACCTGCTGTCCCCAGAAGGCCACTCACAGGATGTAGCAGATGACACCAACGCTCCACATGTCCGTGGTGAAGCCCACGGGCTCAAAGGCGACCACTTCAGGAGCCATGAACTCCGGGGTGCCGTACAACACCGTCACGGGGGTGTCCGGAGCTGCGGAGAAGATGGAGACCCTGGGGCAGGTGTCCAGCTAGGACCTCCCCAGGGCAAGTGTCCCCCTGGGACTCCCTCAGGGCAAGTGTCCAGCTGCATCCCAACATGCGCTGGGTGGATAAGCACATGTCTAGGTGGAACTGCCCCCTTCCAGGACCCATCGCAGGTCTTGGTGATCCCCTAGAGCACCTCTGGGTACTGGGCACCCACAGGGCTGGAGGTCTCAGGTGTCCCCACCTCAGAGGCAGGGCTGGGGACATGAAGGTTTCCCCAAAGCATCTTCAGGTCACCAGGATATGCCCTGATCTGGTGCCACGGGGGTGACCATCCCAAAAGCATGGGCAGAAGGATGTCCAGCTCCTTGTTCACATGCCCAGTGGGATCACGTCCCTGTGATGGTGACAGTCCCTGCCCTGGTCCCCCAGGACCCCCCATCCTCACTCACCCAGCTTCTTTGCCAAGCCAAAGTCAATGATCTTGATCCTGTGGCTGCCTGGGCTGACACAAACAATGTTCTCGGGTTTGAGGTCAAGGTGGACAATGGCTTGGCCATGCATGAACTGCAGCCCCTCCAGGATCTGCCGCATGTACTGAGTGCTGTTGGGCTCCGTGTGCTCAAAGTCATCATCCACAATGCGCTCAAAGAGCTCCCCGCCCGCCACGCTGGGGGAGGACAAGGTGCTTGGGACCCCACTGGGGTCTACCAGCCCAAGGAGGAGCAGCCCCACTGGGGAACCCAGACTTGGTGCTCTGGGAGGGTCTCACCACCCATAGCTCCAGGGCCTGCAGGTTTTCCATGTACCCTACATCCCACGCCAGCATCCCATGTTGAAGGGACCCCTCCCCATCTGCCACACTCTGGGAGGACAAGGCGATGGGGACCCTGCTGCGGTCTACCAGCCCCAAGAAGCAGCAGCCCCACCATGGAACCCAGAGTCATCGTTCTGGGAGGGTCTCACCACCCATAGCTCCAGGGTCTATAGGTTCCCCATCCATCCTGCACTCCATAACAACACCCCATGGTGCAGGGACCCCTCCCCACCTGCCACACTAGGGGAGGACAATGTGCCGGGGACCCTGTTGAAGTCTACCAGCCCAAGGAGGAACAGCCCCACCAGGAGCCCAGACTCAGAGCTCTGGGAGCATCTCACCACCCATATCTCCAGGTTCCCCATCCACCCTACGTCCCATGCCAGCACCCCACGGTGCAGGGAACCCTCCCCACCTTCAGTGCTCTTCCTTGCAGGGCCCAGCACTGTCCCCACCACCCAAAAACGTGACTCTGCCCCCCTACTCACTATTCCATGACCATCACCAGCTCGGCGGGGCGCTGGAAGGCCGCGAGGCACTGCACGAGGCGCGGGTGATGCAGCAGGTTCATGAGCTCCACCTCGGCCCGAGCCGCCTGCTTCTCTTTGGCTGTCCGCGTTCGGAAATATTTCCCAGCGCGGATTTTGCCGGTGGCTTTTTCCTGCAGCCGGTACACCGTCCCAAATTTCCCCCTGGGACAGAGCGAGGATGAGGAATGGAGGAGCCACCACCACCACCCCACAGGGACAGCCACCCCCAAGAGATGGGGACGTGGGACCCCCACTTACTCTCCCAGCTTCTCCAGCTGCTTGTACACGTCCGAAACCTTGTCCTGGGTGTTGATGACCACATCACAGTGTTCAAAGGTCTCCTTGTCTCCTGGGAGGGATGGAGCGGGGTGGTTCATGCATGGATCCCTCATGCTTTGGGGACCAGCTGCCTCTGCTTCTCTTCCAGTATTTATTTCTGTGCCCCACTCCCTGCCCAGTTCCATCCAGGTCTGACCACCCTCCCCATATGGTGCGGATGGGACCTGGGAGGGACACGAGCTCCTGGAGCAGCCCAGCACCCAGCAAATCAGGGTTTGGGGTGGAAGGTGCTTTTAGAATCGAAAATCCAAGTGAAATGGGGCGATTCAACAGGATGGGGTGCAGACTAGCACTGATTTTGGGGGGTCACACCAGGACTGGGGTCCCCATGCAAAGCCTGTGCTTCCCCTGGGACAGACCGAGGGCTCAGCCATACCTTCTGCCTGGGACATGTTGGTGCCACCAGCTCCTCGCCGGGTGCTGGCACGGTCAGGACAGTGCTTGATGTGTCCCCAAGGCTCCCGGCAGCCCTGCCCTGGGACAGGGGGACCGAGACAAGCGATGTCCGTGTGTCCGCTCCCCAGAGCCCCGCACCTTCTCCCTGCCACAGGAGACCACCAGTACCTCTCCACCTCCACCCAACCGCCTCGCCCTACCCAAGAGCTGACATCTTCATGGACCCAAAGACACCCAGCAAGGGGCCAAACTCGATTTTAAAGTAGGTCCCTTCTCGTCAGGTGGGGACAACCTCAAGTCAACAGCAACTTGGGCTCAAAACTGCTGTTTTTCTCATGCCCCGTCTTGCATCAGCCAGGAAATCCCCAGGAAAAGCCACATTTCAAGGGCAAAGGACCTGTTTCCTTATTTGCATCCCCTCCCCACTCCATCTATGCGAAGGATAGGGCGATGACACCCAAGGGTGCTGGGCAGCAGCACCCAAACCCCAACAGCCACAGCACTGACCTGTCACTGTCCTGTTCTGTCCTGTCCCAGGCCACCAGCAGGTCCCTGATCCCTCCTGGTCACCACGGAGCCACCACAGACCTGGGTGGGGAGGAAGGGGCGATGCTGGGGATCAAGGACCACTAGGAACACAGGGATGGGGAGGTCTCGGGGCACAACCAGCAGCATCCCCCCCACTGCAGCGCTGGGAACAGCCCCGGCTCTCCCCTCCCTTTCCTTCCCAGCGGAGTTTCCGGACTTGAGGAATAAACAACCACCAGCATCATCCCTCCCCAAACCAGGTCCGGCATCACAGTCCCAAACCCCCCAACACCCCATTTGGCACCACACAGGGATGTGACACGGGGGGTCAGCCAGAAAAATCCCAAGTGGGGGGACCTGCAGAGACCTGACACACCTCACGACACAGCAGAGAGTTCAGCCCTCCCAGGACAAAGCCAGGCTTTGAGCCTTCTCAGGAGATAAATCCCCATTCCCAGGCACATACCATGCTCTCCCCACCCACGGGTTGGCTCCCACGGAGGGGCTGAGCACCCACACCTGCTCCCTCCCAGCTCCACCTGCAGCCAATATCCTGCTGGAGCCACCGCTCTCCCCAAAACCCGTCCTGGGCTTTGGGCTTCCCCAGGTGAGCTTGGCTCAGGGGAGCGGGGTGTAACAAAACTCCTCCAAGCTCTGGGCTTTGGAACAAAAATGGGGTTTTCCAGCATTTCTCCCCCAAAAGCGGGACCGCGCGGTCACCTTGGCAGCCGCCACACTGCCGTGCCTCAGTTTCCCCTGCTTTAAAATGCTGTGATTTCCTCCTGGAGCTGCCTCCAGATCCGCAGATGGGGCAGTGATGCCACAGGGGGACCCGTCCTCCCTGGGGAGCCCCATGTCACAGCCCCCCCCGAGCAGAGGGGCTGTCACCCTGGTGTTACCTGCTGTCCAGAGCCGGGTCTCACGGGCGATCTGGGGCTCTGCCAGCGCTGGCAGACATGTCACTGCCACCACCGCCGCTCCCACGCTCGGCACAAAGTCCACAGCCGCCGGCAGGGTGTCAGAGACAAGCGTCCCCAGCGCCAGGGCGGTGGCAGGGCCACCACAGCTGTCCCCGTGACCTTGCCCCCGGCCGGGGGGTCCCCGCGGGTCAGGGATGCAGCGGATGCTCCCAGCGCGGTGATGCCGACAGCGCGTTCGGCTCGGCCTGGCTGGGATATCGACTGCTGGGGACGTCGGGACAGGAGTAGGACACTGGGATGGCCTGGGAGGGGACAGGCTGGGTGACGATGGGGGCAGCTGTTCGCACCCTGCCCGCTGAGGGGGATGCAGACCCGGCCGGGGAGGTGTCGGCACTGCCGGACGCGGCTCCTGACCCCGCGTGGGCCCCTCGCTGGGGCAGGGTGGGGACATGCGGGTGACACCGGGCCGGTCACAGTGCAGGGGGAGGCAGGATTTGACCCCGATGTGCGGGGGGGGGTCTCAGGAGCCACTCCATGCCAGCGTTGGCCTGATGCTCATCCTGGTGATGAGCAGTAAAAACGAGCAAAACAAAGGGCAGGAGAGGAAAAATGATCTGGAGCATTGGGGGACCAGTGCGGGGGTGGCAGCACCTGCTGTCCCCACGGGGACACACCGGGATCCAGCGCTCGGCCGGAGGGTGGATCCCTCGGGAGCTGCTGCCCATCCCTGTCCCACCCGTCCGGGACCAGCCGGGGTGGAGGCTCACACGGGGACACCCCGGTGACACCAGCCCGGAGTCCCTGGGGGTGCCGTGGTGACACCTCGGCAGCGACAGGCCACCACCACGGGCACCACCCGGGCACTCGGGGGACGTGGGGCGGATACGGGAGACATGTGGGGACACCCAGGGGACCTGGGGACACCCAAAGGTCAGGGGGACACCCAGGGGACCTGGGGACACGCAGGAGACATGGGGACACGTGGGGACACACGGAGACTCGGGGGACACGTGCGGCCCCATGTGACCCGGCCGAGGTCACCCGGGGGGCGGGGCCACGCCCCGGCTGCGCCGCTTGTGGGCGGGGCTAAGAGCGGGGGCGGGGCCAATACCATTGCGTGACGCAGTGGGCGGAGCCAGAACGGTGTGGGGTGCGGTGGGCGGGGCTATAGCCGCCAGTGGGCGGGGCCAAGCGGTGGTGCGGGAGCCCGGCTCTGGCGCCCCCCTGTGTTCGGCACGGGGTAGCAGCTCGTACTGGGAGCACTGGGAGGTGGGAACTGGGAGATGGGTGCTGGGAGACGGGTACGGGGAGATGGGTGCTGGGAGACGGGTGCTGGGAGATGGGTACTGGGAGATGGGTGCTAGGAGACGGGTGCTGGGAGATGGGAACTGGGAGATGGGAACTGGGAGATGGGAGATGGGTGCTGGGGAGATGGGTGCTGGGAGACGGGTACTGGGAGACGGGTACTGGGGAGATGGGTGCTGGGAGATGGGTCCTGGGAGATGGGAACTGGGAGATGGGTACTGGGGAGATGGGTGCTGGGAGATGGGAACTGGGAGATGGGTACTGGGGAGATGGGTGCTGGGAGATGGGAACTGGGAGATGGGTACTGGGGAGATGGGTGCTGGGAGATGGGTGCTGGGAGATGGGTGCTGGGAGATGGGAACTGGGAGATGGGTACTGGGAGATGGGAACTGGGAGATGGGAACTGGGAGGCGGGTACTGGGGAGATGGGTGCTGGGAGATGGGTGCTGGGAGATGGGAACTGGGAGATGGGTGCTGGGAGATGGGAGATGGGTGCTAGGGAGATGGGTGTTGGGAGATGGGAACTGGGAGACGGGTGCTGGGGAGATGGGTGCTGGGAGATGGGTGCTGGGAGATGAGAACTGGGAGATGGGTACTGGGGAGATGGGTGCTGGGAGATGGGTCCTGGGAGATGGGAACTGGGAGACGGGTACTGGGGAGATGGGTACTGGGAGATGGGAACTGGGGAGATAGGTGCTGGGAGATGGGAGATGGGTGCTGGGAGATGGGAACTGGGAGATGGGTACTGGGAGACGGGTACTGTAGAGACGGGTGCTGGGAGATGGGTACTGGGTGATGGGTGCTGGGAGATGGGAGATGGGTACTGGGAGATGGGTGCTGGGAGATGGGTGCTGGGAGATGGGTACTGGGAGATGGGAACTGGGAGACGGGTACTGGGGAGATGGGTGCTGGGAGATGGGTGCTGGGAGATGGGTGCTGGGAGATGGGAGGTGGGTGCTGGGAGATGGGTACTGGGAGACGGGTACTGTAGAGACGGGTGCTGGGAGATGGGTACTGGGAGATGGGAACTGGGAGACGGGTACTGGGGAGATGGGTACTGGGAGATGGGTACTGGGAGATGGGAGGTGGGTGCTGGGAGATGGGTACTGGGGAGACAGGTGCTGGAAGATGGGTGCTGGGAGATGGGAGATGGGTACTGGGAGATGGGTACTGGGGAGACGGGTACTGGGGAGACGGGTGCTGGGAGATGGGAACTGGGAGATGGGTGCTGGGATGCTGGGAGCTGGGGTGCTGGGTGATGGACACTGGGTACTGGATGCTGGGAGATGGAGAAACTGGGCTACGGATGCTGGGAGCCAGGTGGTGGGCACTGAAGTGCTGGGAGATGGATGCTGGATGCTCAGGTGCTGGAGAGATGGGTGCTGAGGACTGGGGTGGGTGCTGGGATGCTGGATACGGGGAGCTGGGTGCTGGGAGCCGGGCGCTCGGTGGCCGTGGGTGTGAAAGCTGTGCTGGTGCTGGGAGACATGTCACATCAGCTTCAGTCTGAAGAGAGACACAGAGCAAAGCAAACCGCCCTGGGTGACAGCCGGGTGACAGGCTGGGGCTTCTGTGCCCTGGGGACAGCACCGGGGGATGTGTGGGCACACAAGGGTTCCCAACTGCAGCGTGTAGGCAGGGGTGCAGGCAGGTGGGCCCCTCATCATAAGAAGGACATTGAAATACTACAGAGAGTGCAGAGGAGGAGACAGAGCTGGTGAGGGGCTGGAGCACAAGTGTGATGGGAGCGGCTGAGGGAGCTGGGGGTTCAGCTGGAGAACAGGAGCTGAGGGGAGACCTTCTGATCTCTGACCTGCCTGAAAGGAGCTTGGAGCCAGGGGGGGTCGGGCTCTGCTCCCCAGGAACAAGCGCCAGGACCAGAGGAAACGGCCTCAAGTTGCGCCAGGGGAGGTTGAGGTTGGATCTGGGGAACAATTTCTTCCCCAAAGGGCTGTGGGGCATTGGAACAGGCTGCCCAGGGCAGTGCTGGAGTCACCATCCCTGGAGGGGTGTAAAAGGCATTTAGACGAGGTTCTTAGTGACATGGGTTAGTGCTGGAGTTGGGTTATGGTTGGACTTGATGATCCTGTGGATCTCCTCCAATCGAAATGATTCTATGATTCTAGGTGTGCAGGCTGTCCCCGGGCTGTCCCCAGAGCAGGGCTCTGTGTCCCGGCCATACCACCCGCTCCCTGTCCCCGGTGCTGCCCACAGTGCCCATTTGCCTGCAGCAATGACAGGACAGGCAGGTTTGGGAGCTGGGCCTGGGCTGGGGGCTGTTTGCAGCCGCACTGGGCTCCCCTGGCTCCACCTCTGCCCCAGCACTAAGAGTTTTGCTCAAGCTCCGGCTGGTCCCAACACGCAGCTCCCTGCCCCATCCAGCCCAGCCGCCGCTCTGCCTCACCCGCAGCAGCGCAATCCTGTGGCTACGGTGTGAAAAAACCCCCTCTGACTGCAAATCCAGCCCCAAAACTGCTCTGGAAGGAGACATCCCCCCCCATGTAACCAGTTTAAATCCAGCCTGGGGTGCTCCTGGTTCCTGCAAAGCCTGCCCGAGGGGTGGGGGCAAACCCAGCCCAGTCTGCCGGCCTGCGGGAGGCCAGTTCTGCAAGATGAGGGTTGTAAAGTGACATCTGGTGTCCCCAAAATGTTCCTGAGGGGTGTGGAAAGGGCCACAGCATCCAGACTGTTGGGTGCCATGAAGGGTGGGAGGACCCATGGGTGGCAGATGGATCGGTGGCTGCACCCAGACCACTCAACTGGACACCCTGGGGTGTGGAGGGGGCTAAGACACGCTGGAAAACACCCAAATTCATAGGAAAAAAAAATCAATGTGAGGCTATAAACCACAAAAACCTCTGGCACCAGCAGTGTGAGAGTCAGCCCTGCATGGGGTTTCTGCCAAATCCTCCAGCTCCTCCATCCAGCCTTGACCGCGGCACCACCGGGACCTGAGCCCGGGGACAGCGGAGCCGCTCGGGACAGGACCGCGGAGCAGCCGGGGCAGCGGGGTTCTGCCTCCAGATCCTTCCAGCCACCCTGTGGGCTGCCAGGGCCAAAAAATAACGGCGCATTGGCAAAAAATAATGGCAACCTCGCTGTTGCTCCTGCTGTGTCATGTACGAGGTGGATGGAGCTGTGCGCTGGCTGATTTGGTACAGATGTGTGGCTCAGTTGTCCTGGGACGGCTACGGGCTGGAAGATAAGTGCAGCGCCCAGCGAGGTGTGTGTTATCAGCATGTCAGGCTGTTCCCCTGCTCCTGCAAACCCCTCCATGTCCCTGCCTGGCGCTCGGTTGTGGGTGTGGGGGTCCCACCGCGAGGACACCCCTGACCCAGGGGCTGTGGTTGGGCTCTGAGCCTCTGAAATCACAAAAATGTGGGAAATGGGACACACAGGGAGGCAAAACCCCTTGCACCAGTTGGGGACTGTCATCGCCTTGAGTTGCCAAGGTCACAGCTACCGAAACCTTGCACAGAAACCCCCACAAAATGGGGATCCTCTGCCCTGTAGGGGTGTGCGGGCACCAGGAGCTCCCCATGAACTCGGGGAGCACTTACGGAGGATGATCCCCAGTGCTGACAAAATAAAGAATGCTGCTTAACAGTAGAATTGACTCTGCTGTTAAGTGTATTTCCCTGTTTGACCCGAAGGGGAGACGTCTGCTAATTGTGATCCATTACTGCTAATTGTGACCTGTGTCTCCCAGTCGCCATCCGGGGCCGGTTCTGATGCAGGATCAGGGCATTGAAGAGTTAAGCACCTGAGGGTTGAAGCAGAAGGCCGGGCCTAGAGTCGGGTACCGCTGCAAGCCGGGCGGGCCCCTCGGAGCAGGGCCCCCCGCCCCGCACAGGCCGCTGCAGCGAGACCACAGCCCCCCAGTGTCCGGCCTCTGCAAGGCCCCCGGCCGCGTTAGGCCCTGCGGGAGCGCTCCCCGCCTCGCACCGCATCCATCCCCCCGCCCCCGCCGTGAGCCGGGCCGAGCCGGGGCCGCTGGCGCTCGGCAGCGGGACGGGCCCGCGGGCCGGCCCCGCTCCGCCCGTCGCCATGGCAACGCGCTCACCCGGATGCGGCGCTCGCCGCTCAGCATCATGGGACAACGAGTCTGCAGCCGCCCCTTCCCCGCGGCCCCGCCGGAGCGCGGGACCACAACCCCCACAAGCCCCCGCGGCGGAGGCGCTTCCTTACGAGTCTCGTTTCCATTGGCTCCGCCAAGCCGACCAGCAGCAGCACGGCGGCTCCTGATTGGCCGCAGCGCAGGCGGGCCGAGGCACCGGCTATGGCGGCCGAGCGGGCGGTGGGGGAGCGGCGCCCGCCGCCATTTTGTGTGTGTGGAGCGCGGCTCCGGGCCGGGCCGCCCGCCGCGGAGGGGCCGGGGAGCGGCCGGGGAGCGGCGGGGGGGCCGAGCCGGCAGCGCGGGGCGGCCCGGCCGGGCCTCCCTGTCCCCGGGAGCGCAGCGCGGCTGTCCCCGCCGGCCCTGAGGCGGTTGGCGGCGCCGCGCCCGCCCCGCTGTGAGGGCTCGGGCGGCGCGGGGAGCGCTGGCCCGGCCCGGAGCGGCACCGGCGGCTCGGCCGGCGGCTCCGCGGCCTGTTCCCGTGCCGGCCCGCGCGTTCCCGGCCCCGCTCTGGGCCGCGCTGGGCGACACCTCAGGCAAAACCTGCCTGGGCGGCGTCCGGCCGTTGCTGTGGAGCGGAGCCGGTTCGGCCCGCAGGGGTAGAACGGGGCAGAACGGCGCAGGTTTCTGTCAAAAGTGAAATTTGGGCTCGGAAACACGTTTCCTGGAAAGGGCGGGAGCCGCTCGGTGTCGTCGCGCCATCGCGCAAACACCCTCACGTACAAAAAAACAGCTCGTCGGGTTTAATCCTTTTGTTCGGCCGTTCCAACCGGGTTCCCGGGGGGGATCTCGGAGGGATCCAGTGGATCCCGTGGACGTGACCTCCAGGGGCAGACGGGAAAACAAAAGCGTTGGTTGCGGGGGCTGGAGGGGCAGCCCTGGGGAGCCCAGAGCAGCCCGCAGCCCACCTGGTGTTGGAGGCGTCGGCGCCGCCGCTGGGAGCGAGGGCTGTGGAAATGGCGAAGTGGCGCTTCTTCAGTGCGAAGGCGAAAAAAACCTAATAAAAAAACCCCAAACAACTAATTTTTTTTTTTTTTTTTTTTTTTTAGAAGAACTATAACGGGGGAGTTTTCTTGCCGGCGGTTCCCTGGTGAGCCCGGGCCGAGCTCCCGGTACCGGCTGAGTTTCCCCCAGTGGGTGGCTGGGCCGCGATCTCTCCCCTCTGCAGATAATGGCGGTTCATCCCCCGGTGTTAACGAGACTCAGTTTTGACATAAACCCATGAGATTTTGGGGGCTGCTGGTATAAGTGCAGGTTGTGCCATCAAACGTGGACTCTTCACTTAAAAACCAGGTTATTTTACATTTCTGCACTTGCTGTTCTGTTTATGAAGGAAGGTGCTTAGTTGTGACGACTGCTGACAATTTTTGACTCCCATGTTGCTTTATTAGGTCCTGATCTCCAAAGCTGCTTATTTTTATCAATTGCCGCATTATAAAAACTGGGAGGTTTATCATGTGTGTCTTTGTGTGCGCGCGGCAGCTGAAGATCCGATTTCCAGTTGATTTTGCCAAACTCCTCGTGGTTCCGCCTGGTCATCGGGGGTTTGTGGAGCGAGAGGAGGACGGAGCGAATGCGAAGGGGCTGATCCTCACTTTGATGTGTTGCAGATGGGCCCAAACCGGCAGCTTTTCGGCGATGGCGTCGCGGGCGAGCGCAGTGAAACCTCTCGCCATGACGCAGCTTCTCCTCTTTTCGTACCTTTGCGATGTGAGAATCGCTGGGACGTCCCGACCGGCGCTGTGGGTATGTCCTCGGAACGCCACGCTAACGAAATTAAACGCAATTAGCTGAGTCGTGGGCAGGAGGACTGTTACTGTCAGCACCATGTGTCTCTTTATAAAACCTGGCACGTCAAGCAGCCGGGTTTAACGGCATTTGGGACCTGCGGGGAGCCCGGCTGCGCCTTCCGCCGTTCTTTGGGGTGCGATTCGGGTTTCGCTTACCCCAACATTGCGGCGTTAACAGGTTTTCACCCAAACTAGTTCCTTTTTTTTCTTTCCTTGCAGCCAGCAGCGTTTTCAGGGACCGGCGCCGCTTCGCCCCTGCGTCAGAGAACGGCCGTAACCGAAGCTTGGGTGTTTTACCCCCTTTTCTTTGCCTTAGCGCAACATTTCTACCTCTCCCCTGGAACAAATACATGGGTTTTTTCCTTAGCAAGTAGGAAACCCTTGTGAGGGGGAAACTTTGAAACCCTGCAGCCCAGAGTGTCTGCCCCGTGGTGCTGCCGTGCCCGCAGCCATCTGTGCTCACCGGAGCAGCCGGGATTAAGGCAGGAAAACTGGAATTAAGGCTGGGAAAGCCTAAAGTGGGGGCAGGAGCGAAGGGACATTCTTCCAGGTTTGGCGGATGAGCCCTCAGCTCGTTAAGGCAGCGCTGCCCCCTCATCAGGAGGCACTAATTGGTACGGTGTTGTTTCTTGAGCTGTGTTGAGCTCTAGGCCCGGCTCTGAGCTCACGGGGAGGCTCAGGTAGCGAGCTCTGCCAGGGACCAGCTCTGCGTCCCTCACCGACCTGCCCAGACGTCCCCAAGGTCCCCGAGTGCCATCGGGGCCGTGTCTGCCAGGCGGTTGGGCTGCAGGAGCTGGAATGAGCCTTTGCGAGGAGACGGGCTGTTGTTAAACCCCTCCTGGAGCGGGATCAGCGGGACCTGGTTTGTATTAAGACTCAGCTTTGTTAAAACAGGCTAAAGCAGGAGGAGTTGGTGGAGTTGAAGCAGGTTGGAGAGTTGATGATTATGGTGCTTTTAGGGTAATTTTAAAGTCCTATTAAAGTATTTGCGGATAAATTATTATTCTTAGGAGTTAAATGTAACAAATTTGGGGTAAGTAGACAGAGGGCGAACCCCATGGGTGCCCTAAACCCGGTACCAGCCATCGCTCCGTGACAATCCTGGCGCTACATGTGACTAATATTTCCTGTTACAAAGCTTTTCCCATTAACCAGGTGCTGAGACCTGCGATTCGTGACCCCGGTGGGCGCAGACCCAGGGTGGGTGTCACCGAACACGCACCCGTCCTGCCCCAGGCACGGAAAACGAGGGGCATCACTCGCTGGGGACATGAATCGCTGGGAGGGCGGAGGACGCAGGGCTGGAGCAGCCGGACCCCTGTGCTCAGTGCTGCGGCCGAGGTGGGGGGAGCCTCGGTGGCTACCGGGCCCCTGGGCAAGTAGCCCTGGGTAGTTGCCCTTTTCCCTCCCCATAGGGCTGTTGGGTTTTGCCAGGCTTGGCTTAAAAATAGGGTGTGAGCCTTAAAACTGAGTCGTGTGACCCCCCCCCATTTCATGCCATCCCCCCCAGCAGAGCCCAGAGCTGGGGACACCTTGATCTCCTCCCCCCAAGATCTCAACCCCCCTGTTTATTTATAAAACACCTTTAATAAAACACAGCTTTTTCCCCTGTTGTAGCATAGTCGGAGGCAGGGGGGGCGGGGGTGCCCCAGCCCATCCCCAGGTATGAATTTCACTCCCAGTTCTAAACCCAACATAACCACAGCACCAAGCCCTGCAGCCTCAGCCCCCCTTACCTCACCCTTCATTTTACCTGTTTTTCCCCCGAAAAAAACCCCAAATCTCACAGCCGCCTGGAGCTGCTTCTGCTTTTCTCCTCCCCCCCAGGTAGAACAGGAGAAATCGAAAGGTTCGGCTCCCACCCCTCGTCAGCCATTTCAGAGCAAAGCACCAACAGCCAAAACTTTTCCCTGGGCTGCTCCAAAACTTCACATTTTCCCCCCCTCGTTTGTGGTTTAAAAGTCCATTTTCAGGCAGTTTTTGCCCTGATTTCATTTAAACTGACCTGGAAGGAAACAAGAGTTGAGTTTAACTGAGCCTTTAGGCAAAGAAATTGATATTTAATGCACCGGAGAGGTGTGAGCACTGTCCATTATACAAATTATATCAAGAGCTGTTTTCCCCTCTTCCAGGTGTTTTAACTATTTCAGCTCATGGAGCAGGATTAAAAATTAAAATACAGGCAGAAAAAAATAAAATAAAAAGGGCTAAGTGGGAAGTTCTAGCTAATTTTAATCAAACACCACCGCAGATGAGTTAGACCATCATGAAAACAATTCGAAATGTTTTCCCTCCTGGAATGCCATATTTCCTAGAAATCACACCAAAACAGTTACAGTTACAAGTAATTAAATTTATTAGACCTCTATATTTTTTTTATAGTCAGTTTTGGCCAATTTACAGCTTTCCTGGGGATTTTTTTCCTCTTTTTTTTTTTGGTTTAGACACAAAAAAAATAAAATCATAAATCAAATATCACCAATACATCACCCCCCCCCCCCCCCCCCGTCACAGCCCCCTAAAGAGCTGGGCAGCCCCACCAGGGCCCCTGCTCCCCTTTATTCCCGTTAAAAAGGGTCCGTGGCATCTCTGTACAGCTCCATGTCACACCCCCCCCCCCCCAACTGTAAAAAGTCGTGTGTGTCCCCCAGTGTCACTCCCCCAGCTCGCAGGGGTCCTTGTCCTGGTCCTGCCGGGCCAGGTCCATCTCCCGCAGCAGCTGCAGGTTCTCTGCTCTCAACCTGTCCACCTCCAGCTCCAGCTGCCGCACCCGCGTCGCCTCCGCCGGGTCCCCCCCGTGTTTTTTGCTCTCCATCCTCAGCCGGTTGTTCTCCTCCTCCATGCGGGACAGACACTTCTCCAGCTCCAGGTACTCCTTGACCAGCTCCTGCTTGCTCATGTTCTGCAGACTCTCCACATGGTACCGCTCGTAGGTCTCCGAGAAGTCCCTCTGCAGAAACTCGCTGCCGTCGCCCCCCATCCCGTCGCTGCCCCCGTCCTCCTCAGCCGCCTCCTCCAGGAAATCCTCCTCGCTCGTGTCGTCCGACTTGGCGGCCGCTCGCCGCGGGTACAGCCCGGTTTTGAGGTCGGGCTCCTCCTGGTCGTGGTCCTCCATGAGGAACTGCGTGGTGTTGTACGGGGCCACCGGCTGCCCCTTGGCGAACATCTCAGCGCGCAGCCGGGACGCGCGGTGGCTCTGCCGCTCGTCCAGCTCCTGCTTCTCCTCCCAGCTCAGCTTCGAGTAGGGCTTCCAGCGCCGCTTCTTCTTCGACGGCCGCCGCCTGTGCTTCTTCTTCACCGGCCACCGCTCGCTGCGACCGACCGCTGCCCGGTACCGCGGGCCCAGGCCGGGACGCGCCGCTCCGCCCGCCGCCGGCCGCCCCTCGGCGCCGCCCGCGCCCTCCGCTGCCGCCGCCTCCTCCGCCCCGGGGGGCGGCAGCCGCTCGGCCTCCCCGGGCGTGTCGCCGCGCTCGGGCTCCGCGTCGGGCTGGGGCTCCGGCGGCGGCTCGGGCTCGCAGCGGGGCTCCGCTTCGCACTGGGGCTCCGGCCCCGGCTCAACGGGGGCCTCGTCGGCCATGGCGCTCGGCTCCGTTCCCTCGGGCACAGGCGCTACCGGCGCCACATGGGGCCGCCCCCGTCCCCTCTCCTCCCCTCAGGCCGCCCGGGCCATGGCGCGGGGCCGAGGCCCCGGGGGTCACCGCTACCGGTCGCGGAGGGGTTAACGCCGCCGGGCCCGCCCCCCCGCGCGCATGGCACACGCCGCCGCCTCCCTCCGCCGCGCCCCGCCCCGCGCTGCCACCCGCCGCCGCCGCCGCCTGCTCCGAACTGCCGCTCCCCGCCCGCTCCCGCGCCTTAAGTACTCGCGCGCGCCCCGCCCCGCCCCGCGCAGGCGCGCTGCCGGCCCCGCCCCGCGGCACGCGGGGACCCGCCCCGCCCCGCCCCCGCCGCGCGCCCGCCGCCGCCGCTACGGCGCTGCGCACGCGGGCGGTGCCGCCCCGCCACCAATCGGCGGGCGCGGAGGGCGGGGACACCCGCTGGGCCCCGCCCCCTGGCCGTTGCAGGAGAAGGATCGCGATTGGTGGCGACGGACGTCGCTCATGCGCGGCGCAGCCAATCGACGGAGGCGAGGCGGGGCCGGGCCGTACCACGCGCGGAGGGGCGGCCGCCGTGCGCAGGACCGCGCGCGCCCGGCGACCTTCAGGGCAGCGCCCCCGCCCCCCCCGCGGCGAGCCCGTGGGGCGGCCCGAAAGGAGGCCCCGCGGCGCGGAGGGGTCTCCGGGTTGTGCTGCGGCTCCTCGCCCCGGCCCCGCACCGGGGGGATGTAACGGGCCGGGCGGGGGGGGGGTGGGCACCGGGCGGGTGGGGGCGGCGGAGCTGGAGCGGGAGGGGGCGGGCGGAGGAATCCCGGGACTGAGCTCGGTGCGGCGGCTGTAGCCGCGCGGAGGGAGATGTAAACAAACCCGCGAGGAATGAAGTCCCTTCTTAAAGCCACCGCGCCCCTTTTCCGGGGAGCCGCGTTCACCAGCTCCCGGGGCCGCCCGCGCCCGCCTGGGGGGGTGGGCCGGGGGAGCAGGGGGAGGCGGCACGAGGCCTGATGCCGGTGCTGCCACCCCCAGTGCCACTGTCAGCCCCCCCAGCCGCGATGTCACCCCCGCAACGGCCCCCGGGGCGGGGCTGTGGGGGGGACACATGGCGGGGGTGACCCTGTGGGACACACCACCTGGGGTCCCACGGACCGAGTGGGCCCGTCCACGGGGGACCCGCGGCCGAGGGGGTGGTGACAGCCCCGGGGTCCCTGCCCGACCCCCCTACCCGCGGGGAGGCCCCTGGGGACCTCGGGGTGGCACCTGCCAGGCCCCGGGGCGAGGGGGGGTCCCCGCCACCCACCCACCCCCACGGGCACGGGGCCACCGTGTGTGTGCCCGTTTGGAAGCGCGGCCGGGGTGGGTCCCTTGGTGACACCCCTGCCGGGTCACCCGAAGCGGGACGGGGTGCTGGCAGCCACTGGTGGCACCTGAGGCCTCCTGCCTGATCCTGCCCGCGCTGGGTGCCACCAGCTGCCCCCTCTGCGGTGGCACTGCCACCTGTGTCACCAGGACCCTGCGGATGGGCGCACCAGGGACCCGGCAGGGCCAGGCAGCTGCCAGCGTGTCCCTCTGTGTCCCAGTGGGGTGGCCAGGCCGGAGCGCGGTGACCGTGGTGACACCACTGTCCCCTTCCCGCAGCAGGGCAGGCCGGGCTGGGCTGGAAAGGCAACTTTAATTCAGGCAGGTTCAGATGTCCAAGCGCTTGATGCACTGGGTCTGTGGGGACAGGGACGGTGACAGTGTCCCCACGCTGTCCCCCTGTGCGCAGCAGTGAGGGGATCCCCTGGGATCCCATTTGGGGCACGGGGACAATCCACCCCCCACAGGCGGCCGGTCCCTTCGCCATCCCGGCGGTGCTGGCGAGACCCTGAGCGTGACGGTGACAATCGGTGCGCGGTGGCTGCTCCTCCGGCGGGGCCGGGGTCCCGGCTGGGTACGGTGACACCCGCGTTGATCCCGTGGATGCTTCCCCGGCTCGTGACAAGCAGGATGGGGAAGGAGCGGTGGCAGCGGGGACACGGCGGTCACCTCTTCCTGCCCTGCCAGCGGCGCAGCAGCCACTGGGTGACGAAAGGCCAAGTGAGGAGGAAGAGGAGGGTGCGCGGGGAGATGGCCAGGGGCCACGGGGACATTTCCTGGCAAGAGGACAGAGAGAGGTGGGTTGGAGAGGGGGACAAAGGTGTCACCAGTGCCACCAAACATCCCCTCAGCCCTTTGCAGAAAGGGAGGTGGCAGCAGGCGCTATCACAGCCCAACAGTCCTTGTCACATCTACCATCCCACGGAGAGCTTGCGTCAACATGGTCGTCCCCGGTGCCTGGACACTGGGGATGTGTCCCCAGGGATGTCACCTTCTCCCCAACTGAGGGGCCCAACCTGTCCCCTGCATGGTATCTGCAGGTGCCTGCAGGACAGCCGAGCCCCGGGCGGGCAGTGGGGGTGACGGGGCCGGCACCCGTGTCACCTCCGCCTCCAGCTCACCTGCTGAGTGTGCGGCTGGCCTGGGTCGGTCCCAGCAGTGTCCCCCTGCAAGACAGGAGAGGTTTGGGATACAGGCAGCACTGGGCACCCCCTTCCAGTCCTCACAACCCGAGAGGGAGGGAAGGGGCAGGAACAAGCCCACGTGGGGCTCCTGGCAGGGATCTGGGCGCTGCAGCAAGGCTGGGACACAGGGGCCATGGGGACGGTGAAGCCAGTGGATCCCTGCCTGCACCCTGCCTGCACCTCAACTCCCCGCCAGTACCCCAACTGCCTGCACCCCGGGGCAGGTCAGAGCAGCACCCACCTCTGCCCTGCCAGGACATGTCACTGAACCCACCGTCCCTCCACACCTGGGCCACCCCAGGCTGCCTCTTTGCAGGGCTGGGAGCCAAGCCCTGCGGCCTGGCCTGCTCCGGCACGGGCACATGGCAGCTCCCAGCCCTGCCAGCCCCACGGCAGCTCCTAGCACAGGAACTGCAGCCCTGCCAGCCCCACAGCAGCTCCCGGCACAGGAACTGCAGCCCTGCCAGCCCCATGGCAGCTCCTGGCACAGGAACCGCAGCCCTGCCAGCCCCACGGCAGCTCCCGGCGTGGCACAGTGCGTACCTGTGCGGCAGTGAGTGTCTCCAGCTCGCTCAGGCGCTCCAGCACTCGCCGCATGTCATCCTGCAGCGCCCGGACGGTGCCAGCCACATGGGCCTCCAGCTCTGGCGGCAGCTCCAGGGACAGCTCAGGGACACTCCTGGCATCCTGCTCCCCCCCAGCGAGGCACAGATCTGTGGGGTGCAAAGACAGGCAATGCCGAGGCGAGGGGGGCAGGCAGTGCGTATGGGAGTGCTGCCCGTGCAGCTCGGGCTCTCCAAGGACCCTCGGCACTTGCTGTCACCTGTGTGCTGTCACCAAGTCCCCGTGTGCTGTCACCAAACCTCTGTGTGTTGTGACCAAACGGCCAGCACTGGATCTCATCAGTGGCTGCCCAGACGCTGCTGGCTCCAGGCAGAGCCGGGAGCTGCCAGCCCACCCCAGCATGTCCCCCCTCCACCAGCCACCACTGGGCCTGTCCCCAGGGACACAGGCCACCACGTCACCCCAGTGCAGTGGTGGTGGCAGTGGGTGACCTCTGGCTCGCCGATGCAGTGGGTGCAGCCGTGCATGTGTGTCACCTGGCTTCACCTGGCAAAGGTGGGACACTGAAGGCCCCACACCAGCCCGGCAAACCCCCGGCTGATCCGTGACATGAGCGAGGACTCAATGCCCGTCCCCTGTGCTGGCAACCCCCTGGACAGCCAGGCTGAGGGGACAGCCCAGCCCTGGGGACAGCCCAGCCCAGCTCCATCGGCCTCACCACACCTGAACTCCCAAGGTCAAGCAGCCAGGTTGGTCCCCAAACGCCGGCAGCAGTGATGGGTGACATTAAGCGAGTGGTACTGCAGGAGCAGGACGTCCCCGTGCCCAGTGTCACCCTCTGTCCCCAGCCCCATCCAAAGGCACTGGGCAGACGCTGGCAGCGGGACTGTGGGCAGGAGCCGGGTACAGGCAGCGGAGACCCACACTCCCTGCTTGGCAATTAAAAATTTAGATAATTTAGCACCGTTGTGAGAAACTGGCAACCCAGGGGATGTGTCCTGGACAGGTAATGTCACCGAACAGCTTGGGGACCAAGTGACGAAGAGAGGGGGCACTTAGGACTTCTTGTGGCTACAGAACAACCCACCCCGGGTGCTGGAGCCAAACGCTGTCCCCTGTTGGGGGGCGCAGCCCTTGCCCCTCCGCTCAGCCCCCCACTTGCCAGGAGGTGAGGGGAGCAGCGGGAGGTTGGGGGAGCCCAGCGCTGCACCCACCTCTCTGGGAGCCACGGGCTGCAGAGCCAGCGCTGCTCCTGCCCGCGCGTCTTCTGCCTTCGCCCCGCTCGCCCTGCCCAGCGCCACGGGGCACCAGGGGCTCAGGCCCGGCCGTGACGCCGGTCGGGGACAGACCCAGCGGCTGCCCAGCCTGCGCGGGGGGAGAGAAGCACCCTGAGACCCCCGCTGCCCTCCCCGGGTGTCTCTGCTCCTGCCCCGCAGTGGCATTTTTAGTGGCAGAGGGCGCGTGGGGCTGAGCAAAATCAAATCCCACCGGTAACACCATCGGTGTCTGGTTTGGGAGGCAACAGAACTCCAGGACCCCAAAGGAACATGAGGCGCCCAGGCTGGAGATGGCAAAAAAGCTCTGGGGAGTAGCCAGGCGGCCCCTGCCTGCCCCCCGGGTCTGCTGGGCCTCTCCGGTGCCAAACGGTGCCAGTGCTGGCCCAGCTGCACCGTGGCAGGGAGCAGAACCAGGGCAGGGCTGTGAGAGCAGCTACTGCCCATCGGGGGCTACTGGCCCCACTCCCGGTGCCCACCAGTGCCCCACAGAGCCACACCACAGCAACGAGGGGCTGCGGGTGGTGCCGGGGCGCACCAAGGGCTCCCCAGGTGATGGGGACCAGGTTCTGCAGGGATACAAAGTACAAAAGGTGCAACTGGGTGGCCCTGTAGGTTTTGGGAGGCTCGCTGGGTGCCCAGGATGGCAGTGCCATGGTGCTGTGACAGTGCCGCGGTGTTATGGCAGTGCCATGGTGATGCACAGAGCCGGGGGAGCCGACAATACGGAGGGATCTGCTTCCCAGCCCTCCGTTACCTGCTCCGGCTCCATCTGCTCCAGGGAATCACAGTACACATCCCCCTCGGAGTCGCTGGGCACCTGGTGACCCTGGTGCGCCTTGGCGGCAGGAGCCAGCCCACCTCCTGCAAGGGAAGCACACGGCTCAGCCGTGGGCAGCGCCGGCATGGCAGGGAAGCGTTGTGGCCGTGTCCGCAGGGCAGCAGAAGCTCAGCACAGCCGCAAGGCAATGGGTTGGCGAGCGGGCAGGAAGGCGTCGGCATGCACAAGGTGAGGCAGGAGAAGGAAACTGAGGCACAGAGGGGGAAGGAACCGGCTCCGTTACCATCACCCAGGTTGTTGCTATCAATCGGAGGACCAAATTCCCCCTTGTCCTGCCTGTGGTGTCAGGCATGCCCCGACACGGTGCCATTTTAGGGGGTTTCCTCTGCCCACACATGGCTCCCACCTGGGGAGGGGGCTTCTGCAGCGGCCAGTGAAACCCCAGCATGGCAGGTACTGTTCACACAACACAAAACAAGACCAAGGCATCAGCCACGGCACAGGCCGGGAGAGCTGGGGATCGGCACTGCGGCTCCCGGTGCTGCAGAAGGGGCTTGAGCGATGCGGGACACCCCCTCGGAACACAGACCTTCCAGGGCGATGTTTTCCCAGTCCCCAGGGAAACCCCCTCACCTTCCTGCTGTGGTTTGGCTGAATCAGGGCCCTTTGCGCAGGTAAGAGCAACACAGAGTCAAACCACCACGCCGGGGGTTACCCCAGCTCCAAGAGCCAGACGCACGGAAAGCTCTGGCTCGCTGTTGCTCCGCCGACACCCCAGACACCAGCGGGCTCGGACCCATCGTGCCTGAAGCCCACGGCTCTGTGTGCGGCAGAGAGCCCAGCCCTGCTGCCGGTGCCTCCTCTGCGGGGTCTCTGCCGGGTGCCGGCCACACCAGAGAGACCAACCTGGCGCGTGCTGCCCGTCCTGCTCCACGGACACAGCATCTTCGGGGCGCTCCGGAGCCAGGCTGCTCACTGGCTCGTCCTGCCCAGGCTCAGCCATTGGCTCCCGGCTGCCTGCACAGAGGAAAGGGCAGAGAATTAAAGTGTTACAGGGGATCCTTGCAGCGCTGCTCTCTGCAGGCTGGGTGCAGCGCTGCTCCTCTGCCAGCGTGGCTTGGGGACAGGGATGCGGGGCCACCCTCCTGCCAGCAGCCCCTGGACATGAGAGGGAGGATTGTTGCTGTTTCGTGACGGCTGGGAATTAACGTGAACTCAACCACTCTGCAGGATCTACCCCATGCAGAGCGTCGCGCTCACCAAGGGGGTGTCCCCAAGCCCCCGTGGCAGCAGACAGAGGGACGAGCATGGGCCAAAAGCTCGGCAAACGTGGACAGGTGACAGGCACCATCCCCTGGCAGGGCACAGGGCACACCCACGCTAAGGAACAACCAAACACAAGAAGCTGGGGAGAGCTGCGAGGGCTCTCAGCAGGCAGCAGCACCCTGAGGGGACCCGGGGCCTCCCTGGGGATCCAGCCCCCCCACCGCCCTGCGGAGCCCACGGGGTTAAACACAGACACGTTCCCCTGGGACTTTGCTCCCTGCTCCTGGCCAGGCAGGTATGTGGCAACACCGCCCTGCCTGCGCCCTGCCTGCACATCTCCACCATGGGACCCCCCCAGCGCCCGGCCTACGTGACTGAACCCCCTGGGGTGGGGGGGACAAGGGCAGCCCCCACCCCACAGAGGAGTTTGCACCAGGGCTGCTCTGCTCAGGGACTGTTGCCGTCCCCAAATCTCTCTGTACAGTGTGTGCTGTGACCCCTGGGCCTGCCCCATGGGGTGGGTGGCACAGGCAGGGTCTTGTCACCTTGCATGTCACCATCGGGCTCCAACACCAGCCCACCCACGCCTGCCGGGCTGGCAGAGTGGCATTGAGCCAGAGCGTTAAGGACTTAATTGTCAGTTCCTTCTTACTCCAGAGCCTTGGCCTGTGTGTACAAGACGCTGGTGAAATCTCTGCTGACTGGAGACCCACTGGGACACTGAACCGGTCACGATTCGGGTTCCAAGTGGCACTTTACAACCTGTTGTCTTTGTAAAGACAAACGAAACCAAACCTGCCCGGGCTTCCTCCACACAGCACTTCTGTCCCCAAAAGCTCCACGGCCGCCGAGTGCCCTGCGCCTGCCATGCTTGGCCACAGCATCTAAAATCACCCGTTTCCTCTGAATTATCAGTGACAAAAGCTGCAATCGCACAAAATCTGAGGCAGGTTTGAGAACCTTTAACACAAATGACTCAACAGCTGCAGAAGTTCAGCGGTTTAAACCACCATTTCAGGCACTTCAGGCTCATTCGCTCTGCAGATGCTACCAGGTTTAGATTTAAGTGACAGTGTCATTTATAAGTTACGGTAGTGCAGGGTGGCACTCCCAAGCTGGTAACAACCAGGAGTTTAGAGCCAATTTTTACATTCTAAAGAAAAATTAAATCTATTTTCCTTTTAAAGGGATTCAACATCAAAACAGAGAACAAAAGCGCCCTGGGACCACGTGAAGGTGCAGCCACCCTGAGGCCAAGCCCTATAGGCCACGTGTGTTCGCATCCTGAATGGAAGCAGGGGGTGACAATAGCTGTCAGACGCAGGACAGATGCCTGGGGCAGGCGGGGAGCGAGTGTATTTGCCAGTGCTCTTCCAACATTAGCAAAGCACTCACAGTTTACAAATACACCCAGAAAGCTCGTCTGCTGCTGAGCTAATCTACCGGAGACGTGGCACAGCCAGACGTGCAGCCAGCAGGTTCGCTCCGCAGTAGCTGACACCTTTCTGAACAACCACGCCCAGCCCCTCGGACAGTTGTCACAAGTCAGAAGCACCAAGGACAGCCCTCCTCCGGGGATGGGACAGGTTCCCAGCCACCCCTCAGCACGAGGTGGCAGCCACAGGCACAGAATTAGCTGGGAAGGACTCAGGGCAGTCCCCGTACTCCTGTTTTCAAGCCCAG
The DNA here is from genome assembly GCF_036013445.1 of Caloenas nicobarica. Classification (NCBI taxonomy): domain Eukaryota; kingdom Metazoa; phylum Chordata; class Aves; order Columbiformes; family Columbidae; genus Caloenas; species Caloenas nicobarica. Next base: position 1,708,889 of record NC_088268.1, on the reverse strand, counting down.
TTTCTCCATGTCCCCTCCGCTGCAAAAACTGGCTGGCCTATCCAGATGTTTACATCAGATGACCTGCAGTCTCTGCCCGGCGATGGGCCAGCGCCAGGAAAAAGCGCAGCCTCCCCGCTGCGGCACCTGCTCTACCACGTAGTTTGGAAGCCGTTTGGAAGCCAAATCTCAAGTTCTTGCCTCAAAGTTTTGCGGGGACGCCCAGAAACCTGCGTCACTTGAAGAGACACTTGTCCGCTGGTGCCCAAACAGGCAGCGCAGCGGTGGCTGTGCCACAGCAGGGGAGGCAGATGGGACGTGGTGTGTCTGTCTGCACTGGTTCCCTCTAAGGGAGCAGAAGGATGTGCCCTGGAGAAGTGCAGAGCCCAGAGGAGACAGCTGTACCAATGGAGAAGGGAACAGAGAACAGTGACGTTCCAGGAGAGAACAGCGTGGTGGGCAGGCGAGGGATCTGCTGGGCACAAGCGGGGCGCAGAGGCTCCCACTCACCCCCTTTCCTCTTGAAGAAAGCCTCGGGGGGCCGGGGCATGTCATGGATCACCTCGTAGAGCGGCTCGAAGTACCCGAACATCTCTTCTGTCGTCTCGTCCATGGGCACCGTGTCAATGATCTGGGGGGGGCACACGCAGCTCAAAACGGGTGCCACTGAGCACCCCGCCCGCTCTCCCCCTCCCCAGTACCTTCTGGGCCACCTTCTTCATCTCGGCCACGTACGCGGCCATCGCCTCCTCCTTTGACATCTTGCCCAGGCTGTGCCAGGCGTCCCTGCGGTGACAGCGGCCGTGGGGTGGGGGTGACCCGGGGGTGACCCGGGGGTGACCCGGGGGGTGACCCGGGCCCCAGCTGGGACAACCCGCCACCCCCCGCAGGCCTTACCACTTGTACCGCCCGATGGGGTCCCAGAAGCCCGGCCTGGGGCCCTGGCAGCGCCCCGCTGTCGCCTGCTTGTAGTAGCTGTAGAAACGCAGCATCTCCTCATAGGAGGGTCGGTACGAACCTGCGGCGGACGCGGCCTCAGCGGCGCGGGGAGCGGGGCCGGGGCCGCCGCCGCCGCCACAGCCACAGCTCCCCGGCCCCGTTCCTTACTCACCGCTCCGGGGCAGCCCCTGGATCACCTGGACGGCGGCGCGGAACTGCGCCCCGCACTCCGGCTCCTCCATGGCGCCGACACCGACACCGACACCGGCCCCGACACCGACACCGGCCCCGCTGCGCGTCCCTCTCCGTGAGGGGAGAGCGCGGCGACCAATCAGCGCCCGCCTTCCATCGGCCCCTCCGCCCCGCACCCAATCAGCGCGTCGCTTCCGAAACGGGCCCCGCTGCCCCTTTCCCGCCCCTTCGCTCCCCGCGGGCCGCAGCCAATGGTGCGCGCCCCCTGCTGGCTGGATGGAGCGTTCGCACCGCGGCGCCCCCCTGTGGACTGCCGGAGGGACTGCAGCGCGGCGGGGACACGGCACGGGGCGGAGCGACGGGACAGCGACCTGTGCACCGGGACAGCGACCTGTGCACCGGGAGAATGCACCGGGAGAATGCACCGGGACAGTGACCTGTGCACCGGGAGAATGCACCGGGAGAATGCACCGGGATAGTGACCTGTGCACCGGGACAGCGACCTGCGCACCGGGAGAATGCACCGGGACAGCGACCTGTGCACCGGGAGAATGCACCGGGAGAATGCACCGGGACAGCGACCTGTGCACCGGGAGAATGCACCGGGACAGCGACCTGTGCACGGGGAGAATGCACCGGGAGAATGCACCAGGGCAGCGACCTGTGCACCGGGACAGCGACCTGTGCACCGGGAGAAGGCACTGGGACAGTGACCTGTGCACCAGGAGAATGCACTGGGAGAGTGACCTGTGCAACAGGTGACCTGTGCAAGAGGACGGTGACCTGTGCACCGGGAGAATGCACCGGGATAGTGACTTGTGCAATGAGAGAGTGGCCTGTGCAACGGGACAGTGCATCTGTGCACTGGGATAGTGACCTGTGCAATGAGAGAGTGAGCCCATGCAACGGGACAGTGACCTGTGCACTGGGACAGTGATCTGTGCAACGGGACAGTGCACTGGGACAGTGACCCTGTGCACCAGCACAGTGCACCTGTGCAATGGGACAGTGACCCTGTGCAATGGGACAGTGGACCAGGACAGTGAGTCTATGCACTGGGTAGTGCAACAGGGCAATGCACTGAGACAGTGCACAAGGACAATGCACCAGGACAGTGCACTGAAGCAGTGCACAGAAACAGTGCTCCAGTGCACCAGGGCAGTGCACTGGGACATTGCAATGTGACAGTGCACCGGAGCACTGGGACCGCACTGGGACAGTGCACAGAGACACCAGTGCACCAAGACAGTGTTCCAGTGCATTGGCACAGTGGACTAGGACAGCACACAGGGACAGTGCAGTGGGACAGTGCACTGTGACATTGCACCAGGGCGCAGGGCAGCACACAGGGACAGTGCACAAGCACAGCGCAGGGAGACACTGCGCTGTGCAACCCACCGCAGCGATGCTGTGGGGTGACACAATGGGGCAGCAGGGCTGTGCTCTGGGTCAGCGGGGCAAGGCAGCGCTCTGGGGCACTGGGACAATCATCTAGACGTCCCCATGGGGACATGTGTGGGGACACCGCACATTGTGACATCGGGACAATGGATTACGACAATGCACCAGGTGTGGGGACAATGCACTGGGGCCAGAGGAATGCACTGGGGGACAGGGACATTGCAGTGGGACAATGTCACCAGAGCACTGGGCAGGGCCACTGTCCCATCGCATGGGGCAGGGAACAGCTGAGTCTAGCAGAGCAATTGATTACTATTAATTATTATCAAACTTTATTAATTATGATACTTAAGAAGGGGCAGATTTTGGGGTCCCTGAGCCCCCGAGGTGTAACTCCTTCACCTGCTGCTCCGAGTGCCTTCCTTGAAGGCAGGATGGGGACACGGGTGACGTGGGGACATGAGTGACCTGGAGGTACAAGGTGCCCTGGGATATTATGGGGTTCCCTGGGGAGCCTGGGCTGGGTGCTGGAGCAGGATGACAATCAGCTTTTGGCATCCCCATGCTCCAGTTTTCCTGCATTGAGGGGAACTTCCCTTAATCCAACCTCTAAATCCCAAATCCAAGTGGGGGAAAACGCCCTCAATCTCCCTTATCCCCATCCCAAGTTCACTCGGGAAATATTCACTGAATAAATTCGAGAACCAGCAAAAAAAATTTTAAAAAGCAGCAAGGCTTTTAAAACCTCCTGCCGTTTCCAAGCTCTGCCACAGGATTTCTGCTCCGGCCGGCGCGGTGGGGCCTCGCTGGCTCTGACTCACTACAGAACCCAACCCGAGTCCCGAGCGCTGATTCAGGGGACACGTGCTGTGCTATAAGCGGCCGGGAATGCGAGTTGCTGCTTTCCATGGGGCTCCTTCCAACTCGCTCGCGGGCGGGAGAAAATAGCAACGCCACGGCAGAGGGAGAATCGCAACCGGGATTTATTTTTGCTGTGGATTTTGCAGTGAGAGGTGTTAATCCCGGTTGTTTCACCGGGTCGATGCGTCCGTCGCTGAATTCCTGGCAACGCAATTCCTGTGGGAGGAAGAGGAATTGGAGCAGAGCCCGGTTATGAGTTTGCAAGTGCATTTTTGGGGTGCTTGCTTTCTCTCAGGGTTTTCAGCAAAGTAAGATACATTTTGCATAAGTAAATTCAATATATTTTGCAGTTCCTGGGGTAGAAAAAGCCTTGACCCTAACAGGATGGGACATTGCCCTGGGCTGAGCCATCCCTGTGAAAAATCCCCGTGTCCCCAAAGGATTCAGGGACAGCTGTACCAAGCTCCTCACCAAGGGGCTGCCCATATGTGGCCCCAGCTGTCCAGATGCTGCATGGACAACCAGGTCTTGAACTGCAGCGCCCAGATTTTGCCCTTAGTGCCCAGATGTTGTCCCAGGATACTCAGATATCACCCAGAGTGCCCAGATGTTTTCCTAGGTGAACAGATGTTCCCATAGGATATTCAGCTACCACCCAGAGTTCCCAGATATTGCTCCAGGTATGCAGGTGTTGTCCCAGGATACTCAAGTGTCACCCAGGGTGCACAGATGTTACCCCAGGGTGCTCTGATATTGCCCAGGATGCCCATGTGATGCTCCAGGATACTCACGTATCACCCACAGTGCCCAGAAGTTGCCCCAGCGTGTCCAGATGTTGCCCCAGGGTGTTCAGGTATCACCCAGGATGCTCGGGTACCACCCAGGATGCCCAGATAACCCCGGGGTGCCCAGATATTGTCCCCAGCTGCCCTGCCACCACCCCCGGGTGCTCCACTGCCCCACGCTGGTGTCACAGCTGTTGGCAGTACCACCGCTGTCCCGGTCCCAAGGAAAGTCACCTCCCGCTGTCACGGTTTCTTCTCCCTGTGCTGCAGCTCCTGGTCCCCATGGCCCAGCCAGACGTGGAGTGGCCTCTGTTGCACTCCCCTGACACCACAGATTTTTGCAAGCAGCCGTGTTGCACAGTCAAAAATAACTTCTTGTCATGGAATTGTAGAATCATAGAATCATTTTGGTTGGAAGAGATGCTCAAAATCACTGAGTCCAACAATTCCCCCACCCCTGGCACTGCCCCATGTCCCTGAGAACCTCATCTCCGTCTGTCCAACCCCTCCAGGGATGGTGACTCCACCACTGCCCTGGGCAGCCTGTTCCAATGCCCCACAGCCCTTTCCATGTCAGGAAATCAGAGCCCGGCTCTGCCTCTGCTCCATCACTCATCGCCCTGGCCAGGCTGTGGGGATGGGGACCCTTGGCTGGGGACAGGGGGTCTATCCCCTCAACCACTCATCTGTCCCGTCCCCACCTGCCCTCAGCAAGCAGGGGCTGTGGGAAAGGTGGGATGTGTAAAACTGAGGGGATTTGGGGTAAATTCATGCACATGCTCGCATAGACACGTGTGCAGGTCCAGCCACACAGGCGGGTGTGTGGGGCTCTGGGACTGGGGACAAACTGGTGACACTGCCCTCCCCTCTGCCCAGAACCTGCTGCTGTCCCAGCAGTGGGGACAGTCACCTGGGGGGTCACACTGGCTGCTTGCAGCCCCTCAGCCCCAGTGCCACTGTGCCCATGAGGTGGGGACACAGTAGGCTCGGCAGGACTGGTTCCCCAGCTGTGATGGCAGAGGGGGGTCCCCTGGGCCCCCAGTGCCCCCAGGTGTGATGGCAGAGGGTGTCCCGAGGGTTCCCCTGCCCCCAGGCTGGTGGAGGGGGTCCCCTGGGTTCCCACCGGTGACATCGGCAGCCGTGACCCCGCGCACACCAGGGTTTGCTGACAGATACCGGGGTGTCCCCTGGTCCGGTCCCCGGTGCTGGAGGACCCCCGGGGGGTGGTGGGGACCCTCGGTCCGTTCCGGGGCGGACCGGCCCTTGCTCCGTTCAGAACGGGAACGCCCGTGCAGAGCAACTCCTCCGGTGCACTCTCGGCCCGTTCCCGGTGCAGCCCGGACCCCTGTGCAAACTGAATCCCGGTGCAGCCCGGACCCCAGAGCTGCCCCGTCCCGGTGCAGCCCGGACCCCGGTGCAGCCCCCTCCCGGTGGAACCCGGACCCCGGTGCAGCCCGGTCACCAGTGCAGCCCCGTCCCGGTGCAGCCCCGTCCCGGTGCAGCCCGGACCCCGGTGCAGCCCCCTCCCTGTGCAGCCCGGACCCCGGTGCAGCCCCGTCCCGGTGCAGCCCCGTCCCGGTGCAGACCGGACCCCTGTGCAAACCGGACCTTGGTGCAGCCCCGGCCCGGTGCAGCCCGGACCCCGGTGCAGCCCCGTCCCGGTGCAGCCCACCACCGGCAGCCCCCGCTCGGCCCGGGCCGGCACAAACGGTTAACACCACCGGGCTGAAATGTGGCTCCTCCCGGTACCTCCCCGCGCCCGGCCCCGGTCCCGGCGGGGCCGCCCAGCCCCAGCCCAGCCCCGGCCTCCGCCACCGCCCAGCCCGGCTGCACCGGCCGGGGGCACCGGAGGCATCGCCGACACCGGGAGCATCGGGTGTACGGGGCAACCGGGGAAAGCGGGGATCCCGGGACACCGGCCCCGCACAATGATCTGCGGCAGGAAGGCTCGTCCCGCCGCCGAGCAGCCCCGCTCCCCGCCGGCTGGCTCCGGTGGCCCCCGCCGGCCCGGGAGAGCCTTGAAAAAAATGGGTGAGTCCCGGCGCCGGGCCCGCCGGGGGGGGACCCGACAGGGCGGGCGGGGGGAGCCGGGCAGAAACTCCAGGGGGGCTGCGCCAGCCGGGGACCTGGGCGGGTCTGGGTGAGTGGGAGGGTCCCCGAAGTGGATGGGGACCCCCATGGCAGGGGTCGGTCCCCGTGGCTGGGAGGGGTCCCCAGGATAGCCGAGGTCCCCATGCGGGAAAATGTCCCCAAGGTTGGATAGCTGGGAGGCTCCCCCATGGCAGGGAGTGTCCCCGAGGTTAATTGGGCCCCCCATGCCAGGGAGGGGTCTCCCAGGTGGATGGGGTCTCCTATGGCAGGGAGTGTCCCCAAGGTAGCCATGGTCCCCATGGAGGAAATTGTCCCCATGGTTGCGTGAGGTCCTCACCATGGGGAGAACTCCCCATGGCCATGAGGGTCCCCATGCCAAGGAGTGTCCCCATGCCAAGGAGTGTCCCCAAGGTGGATGGGGTCCCCCATGGCCAGGAGAGCCCCCATGGTGGGGGGTGTCCCCGAGGTTAACGGGGTCCCCTGCAGCAGGGAAGGGTCCCCATGCCTGGGAGGGGTCCTCAAGGTAGCCCCAGCATAGCTGTGTATTGCCCCAGATGCTGGGGGCCAGCGGAGTAGGGGTTCAGCCGCATCATGGGTGACAGGAGCCCTCCTGCTCAGGGTATTTATTGTCCCCAAGGCTCAGCTCCAGCTCCCTGGGACCCTCACCTAACACCCTGCCTCAGTTTCCCCACACAACAGTGCTGCCCGCAGTGCTGCCGGCTCAGGGCCCCGCTGGCCCTGAGTGGTGGGCAGGGGGAGCGGCTGCCTGGACGGTCACGGTGCTCCCGTGGGGGCAGCCGGGCCCAATCCCGCGTGGGAGCAGCGGGCAGGGCTGGGGCCGGCACCGTGCCACAGGGTTTGGCTTTGCTCCCACCGCTGCACAGCCCACGCGTGGTTTGGACCTGCGGCTGTGTGCCCGAATTTGCAGGGCTCGATGTGTCCGTGTGTCTGCTGCAGCTCCGTGTGTCCCTGTGCCCCCATGTCCTACGCACCTGTGGGTCTGTGCATCTGTGTGCTTGTGTGTCTGTGTATCCACGTGCCCAGGTGTCTGTGTGCCCTTGTGTCAGTGCACCCATCTGTCCCTGCGTCTCTGCATTGCTGTGTCTGTACATCCATGCGTCCATCTGTCCATGCATCAGTGCATCCATATGCCCATGCATCCGTCTTTGCATCCATGTGCCTATGGATCCATACACCCCTGCATCCCTATGTCCATGCACCTGTGTGTCCATATGTCCATGCATCCATATGCCGGTGTGTCTGTGTGTCCTTGCATCCATGCATCCGTGTTTCCACACATCCCTGCATCTGTATATCCATGTGTCCATGTATCCATACACCCCTGTATCTGTATTTCCATGTGTCCATGGATCCATATGCTACTGCATCCATGCATTCACGTGCCTGTGTGTCCTTGCATCCATGCGTCCCTGCATCCATACATCCCTGTGTACCTATATCCATGTATCCATACATCCCTGCATCTGTATAACCATGTGTCCGTATGTCCATGCATCCATACACTTGTCCATGTGCCCAACTATCTCTGTGTCTGTCCATCTGTGTACCCGTGTGCCTGTATCCATACATCCACACACCCATATGCTTCTGCACTATGTGTCCATACCTGCCCTCTGAAGGTGCCCTCAGTCCTGCACTGCAAGCAGCTGTGACCCTGCAGGATGTGGTGGCAGCTGGTGCCGCGTCCCCAAGGCCATGGCCAGCTCGGGATGTCCCTGCTCAGCCCCAAACCTGCCGTTTCCCAGCCCGGGAGCAGCGTCTCGGGCCGGAGCGCAGACGCGGGCGCTGAGGCTGCTCTTAGGGAGCAGTTGCCAAAGCAAAACGGGAGGAAATAACTACTAATAACTGCTTTTTGGAGAATGGACGGAAAAGTCCCTGCCCTGCTGTGAGACCGGGCGTGAGCCCGCATGTCCCCTGAGGCTACCCTGTCATCATTCCTGGCCTGGCCTCTGCTGCCAGCACCGTCCCAGTGCTCCCCACGTGGGATCTGCGTGGCTTTGCTGGGATTTAGCAGCTGTGCTGTGCTGTGTGAGCTGGGCTCTGCCACCGCACTGCTGTGTCCTGTCCCCTTGGCCAACTGCAGTGGCTTGTCCTGCATGTCCTGTCCTCTGTCCCATCCAGTCTCATCCTGTCCTGTCTACCCTGTCCTGTCATGTCTGTCCCATCATGTCCCATTTTGTCCTGTCCCACCCTGTCTGCTCTGTCCCATCCCATTCCCTCCTACCCCATCCCATCCCATCCCATTCCCTCCTACCCCATCCCATCCCATCCCATCCCATCCCATCCTACCCCATCCCATCCCGTCCTGTCCCATCCCATCCCATCCCATCCTGTCCTGTCCTGTCCCATCCCATCTGTCCTGTTACATCTCATCTGTCTCATCATGTCCCATCCTGCCCCGTCTGCCATGTCCTGCTCTGTTCTGTCCTGTCCTGTCCCATCCCATCCTGTTTGTCCCATCCCATCCCATCTCATGCCATCCCATCTCATGCCATCCCATGCCATCCCATCCCATCCCATCTGTGAGATGTACAGGGGTGTACACATGCAGATGTGCATACAGATGTGCACCAAGCCCCCACTCAGTACACCAATACACCCCCAGAGCCTCCAGTACCCCCAGTACCCGCACAGTACCCCACGGGCTTGTCCCCGCAGGGCTGACGGAGGATGAGGACGTCCAGCGGATGCTGCGGGGGTCCCTGCTCCAGAAGGTGAAATCCCGGGGGGGACCCAGGGAGCGACTCTTCCGCCTACAGGAGGATGGCGTGACCGTCTGCTTCGAGGGGGGCTCCAGGCGCAGCCGCTCCCGGCAGAGCTGTGAGTGACACTGCTGGGGACCGTCCCCCGGGGGCTTGGGGACCCTGGACTGCGCCCTGCACAGCCCCGAGCTGCACCGAGGGGTTTGGACTGGGGCAGTGCCCCAAACCTGCCTGTGGGGACCTGAGCGTGAGCCGGGACCCAGACCCCCACCCAGACCCCCAGTCAGGACCCAGATTTCCCCCCAGGTCCCAGATCCCATCCCAGGACCCAGACCCCAGCCCAGGATCTAGCCCACAACCTGGGACCCAAACCCCCACCCAGCACCCAGGCCCCCACCCAGACTTCCTCCCAGCACCCAGATCCCCACCCAGGACCCAGACCCCAATCTGGGACCTGCACCTCCAGCCTGGAACCCAGATCCTGACCTGAGACGTGGACCCCGGTCCAGAACATTTACCGCCCCCGCCAGGACTCTGACTCCAGCCTGGGACCCAGAGCCCCATCCAAAACCCAGACCCACACTCAGACCCCAGCCCCCTGCACCCGGTGTCTCCCAGTGCCCCCCAGGGTGGGTGCCCAGAGCCCACACCCTTCCCCATCCCCCTTGGGACCAGCACGAGGTTCCGTCTCCATCCCAGCCAGACCCTGTCCCCACTCCCCAGTGTCACCCATGTCTTTCCACCCCCTCATCTGGGATGGGTGCCCAGAGCTGGCGCTGCTGCCACACAGCTCCACCCTCCCCGGTGTCCCTGTCCCCATCCCCGCAGGGGACAGCGGCCTCCACCCCGTCTCACCTGGGATTAGCGGGTTAAGCCGGGCTTTGGCATTGACAGCATCCACTCCCTGGTCCCTGGGATGCCCCTGGGGACACGTAGGGTGGCCTGGGTGTCCCTCAGCAGCCGGCGTGTCTTGCAGGATGCTCAGGGGGTGTCCCCATCACCGCGGTGTCCCCGCAGTCTCGGTGACACACATCGAGGGGGTGCGCGAGGGACACCAGTCCGAGGGTCTGCGCAAGCACGGAGCCGCCTTCCCCGCGGGACTCTGCTTCACCCTGGTCTTCAGGGGCAAACGCAAGAACCTGGACCTGGTGGCCCGGGGCGAGGAGGACGCGCGGCACTGGGTACAAGGGCTCACCAAGCTGATGAGGCGGCTCCAGGCCATGAGCCAGTGGGAGAAGCTTGACCAGTATCTTTTGTCAGCGCTGGGGGAGCTTGGGGTCAGGTTGGGGATGGGCGTGGGGTGATGATGGGTAGTTTCCTTACCCTGGTGCAGCTGGATCCATGGGGTCCTGCAGCGAGCGGACAGGGACAAGGACAACCAGATGTCCTTCCGGGAGGTGAAGAGCATGTTGAGGATGATCAACATCCACATGGACGACAGCTATGCCTACAAGCTCTTCAAGGTACCCACCCTGCACCCCGTCACCTGCTGTCCCCAGGAGGGGACGCTGGGTCCTTCTCTGCCTTCCCAAGCACAAAGAACTGTCAGACTTGTCACACCCAAAGCCACCTACCATGACCACCACCAATGGTTGGATCTACCGGTGGCTGGATCGACCACCAATGGCTGGATCGACCACCAGTGGTTGGATCCACCATCCATGGTTGGATCTACCACCAGCGGTTGGACCGACCACCAATGGTTGGATTGACCACCACTGGCTGGATCCACCACCAGTGCTTGGATCTACCACCAGTGGTTGGATCGACCACCAGTGGTTGGATTGACCACCAATGGCTGGATCGACCGCCACTGGCTGGATCCACCACCAGTGGTTGGATCTACCACCAATGGTTGGATCCACCACCACTGGTTGGATCCCATTGTGAGCTCCTGCATGGTGGGGTGAGCTGTCCCCCCGCACTGCCCTGTGGGTCCCCAAGGTGTGATGTTCCGCCCCTATGGGGTGCTGTCCCCATGGGCATCTCCCAAGGTCCCCTTCCACCTGGGGAAACTGAGGCACGGTGCTCTGCTCTGCTCCCTCACGGACCGTGGGATTAGAGCATTGTGGAGTGAGTGGGGACAGAGGGGACATGCCCCACACCCCCCCAGGCACAACCCACCCCCCCCCCAAAACTCATCGCACGTGCTGCTAACCGCAAGGGACAGGCAGGAGGAGGCAGGATGTGGCCATGGGCAGGTGACAGTCCCCAAGGTTGGGTCCCCTCAGGAGTGCGACCACTCGGGTGACGAGCGGCTGGAGGGCCGGGAGCTGGAGGAGTTCTGCCGGCGGCTGCTGCGGCGGCCGGAGCTGGAGGAGCTTTTTGGGCGTTACTCGGGCGAAGACCACGTGCTGTCGGCCGAGGAGCTGCGGGACTTCTTGCGGGACCAGGGCGAGGACGCCAGCCTGTGCCAGGCCCGTGCCGTCATCCGTGCCCACGAGCTCAACAACACGGGTGGGGATGAGGACGGGCAGTTTGGTCCATGGGTGGGATGGTGGGTGGTGGATGGTGGGGTGGTGGGTGGTTGATGGTGGGATGGGAGGATGGTGGATGGTGGATGGTGGGATGGTGGGTGGTTGATGGTGGGATGGTGGATGGTGGGGTGGTGGGTGGTTGATGGTAGGATGGTGGATGGTGAATGGTGGATGGTGGGATGGTGGGATGGTGGATGGTGGATGTTGAGGTGGTGGGGTGGTGGGATGGTGGATGGTGGGATGCTGGGATGGTGGAATGGTGGATGGTGGATGGCGGGATGGTGAGATGGTGGGGTGGGTGCTGCTGTGGCCAAGGGAGGTGATGGGTGGCGTAGGGATGGGGGTCTACTCGGTGGTGTCACCTCCCCAAGACGGTTCTCCAAGGCTCGGGTGAGTGTCCCCATGTCCCTTCCCTGGGGTGGCATCTGGTGCCGGTGGTTCAACATGTGGCCTTGTGGACATGGCACTGTGGGGACAGGGGACATGAGGATGGGGATGGGCCTCCATGTGATGCAGTGCCAGCCTTAGCACGAATGTGACACTGCCAGGGGACCTCCATGTCCCTTGGGTCCCACAATGGCAGGTCTGGGGTGAACGTGGCACTAGGAGGAGAGGGGACATTGTGGTGGGGATGAAGGACCTCCATGTCCCCTGGGTATCACAGTAGCAACCCCAGGGTCGATGTGGCACCAGCAGGATGGGGGACATCAGGGTGGAGGTGGGACACCAAGGGGGCCTCCATGTCCCCTTGGTGCAACAGTACTGCGCCTGGGGCGACCATCGCACTATCAGGACAGAGGACATGAGGGTGGGGACAAGGAACCTCCACATCTCATGGATGCCACCATGAATGTGGCACTAGCAGGATGAGTGACATCAGGATGGAGATGGGACAGCCAAGGGGGCTTGCATGTCCGCTGGATGCTGCAGTGCCAGGCCTGGGGCGAACGTAGCACTGCTGGGAGACAGGGGACATCCAGCTGGGGACAGTCCCCGGGGTGTCACCATGCCAGCAGCGTGTGTCCCACAGCCAGGCAGCAAGACCTGATGATGCTGGATGGCTTCATGATGTACCTGCTCTCGGCCGCTGGTGACATCTTCAACCAGGAGCACGCGCGGGTGCACCAGGACATGGGGCAGCCCCTGTGCCACTACTTCATCTCCTCGTCCCACAACACCTACCTGACCCGCCACCAGCTCGGTGGCACCAGCAGCACCGAGGCCTACGTCAGGTGGGTGCCTGTGCTCGGGAGCTCCACGGTGGTCCCACGCCTTGGGTGACGGTGACGGTGGTGGTGTGGTGGCAGGGCGCTGATGGCGGGGTGCCGCTGCGTGGAGCTGGACTGCTGGGAGGGCTCTGATGGAGAACCCGTCATCTACCACGGCCACACGCTCACCTCCAAAATCCTCTTCCGCGACGTCATCGAGAGCATCCGTGACTACGCCTTCAAGGTCGGTTTGGGTGCTGGTGGCCTGGGACGGGTGGTGGGTCCTGGGTGCTGAGCCTGTCCCTGTCCCCAGCAATCGCCCTACCCTGTCATCCTGTCCCTGGAGAACCACTGCGGGCTGGAGCAGCAGGCCACCATGGCCCGCCACATGAAGGCCATCCTTGGGGACATGCTGCTGACGCAGCCGCTGGAGGGGCAGGACCCCCACAGCCTCCCGTCCCCAGAGGTAAGGCCACCCGCCCGCCCACCGCGGTGTCCCCGTGTCCCCTCCCAGCCCTGAGCTCGGCCTTTCCTCCCACAGCAGCTGAAGGGGAAGATCCTGGTGAAGGGCAAGAAGCTGCCAGAGTCGTGGCACCATCTCCAGGGTGTCACCTCCCTCCAGGACCCTGAGGAGGAGGAAGAGGAGGAGGAAGAAGAGGAAGAGGAGGAGAAGCTGCAGGAGAGAAGCAGACAGCGGGTAGGTGGCTCTACCAGGGCTGTGGTGCTGGGGGACCATGGTGTCCTAGTGATGCTAGAGGACCATGGTGTCCTGGTGGTTCTGGAGGACCATGGTGTGCCAGTGATCATGGAGGACCATGATGTCCTGGTGGTGCTGGAGGACCACGGCATTCCAGCGGTGCTGGAGGACCATGGTGTCCTGGTGGTTCTGGAGGACCATGGTGTGCCAGTGATCATGGAGGACCATGGTGTCCTGGTGGTGCTGGAGGACCACGGCATCCCAGCGGTGCTGGAGGACCATGGTGTCCTGGTGGTGCTGGAGGACCACCATGTCCCAGCAGTGCCAGGGGACCGCTGTGTCCCAGCCACACCAGGGCCTGGGGCAGGTGGGCGCTGCCAGCATCCCCAATGTTGCCCTGTTCTCTCCTCTTCCAGTCGCTGCAGCCGCTGCAGGAGGTCAAACCTCTGCAGGTGGGTCGTGTGATGGAACTGAGAGGGCTGAGGGGTTGGGTATCACAGGGACAGAGGGGCTGTCACTGCCCAACAGAGGGGATCGTGCTTGGGGACTCCTTGGCTCTGCCACCTTCTTCTCCTATTGGGTCGGGTGCTCCTTTTTTGGGGTCTCATCACCTTGGGGTCTCCATTGCTTTGGGAACTCCATGATCTTGGGTGCCCATCACTTTGGGGTCTCCATCACCTCCAGGGTGATCCCTCAGGCTTTTCATTGCCTTGGGGGGGTTTTCTCCATTGCCTCAGTTTTCCATCACCTCAGGGTCTCCATCACCTCAAGGTCTCCATCCTCTTGGGTTGTCCATCACTTCAACATCTCCATCACCTTGGGGTCTCTAACATCTTGGGGTGTCCACTTTGGGGTCTTACTCACCTCAGGGTCTTTACCTACTTGGGGTCCCCATCACCTCCGAGATCTCCATCACCTCAGGTTCTCCATCTCTTTGGGAGTCTCCATGGCCTTGAGGATCTCAGCACTCAGCACTGGCAGGGTAGGGGGTCTGTAGACCCTCAGGCAGGCAGGTGACCCCCAGAGCCATTGTGGTCCTGACACCGCGGTGGCTCCCGCAGGCCAAGGAGGTGCTGCAGGTGGCCCCGGAGCTGTCGGCCATGGTGGTGTACTGCCAGGCTGTCCCCTTCCCCGGCCTGGCCCAGGCCCTGCGCCACCCCCGGCCCTGCCACGTGTCCTCCTTCAGCGAGAGGAAGGCACGGAAGCTCATCAAGGAGGCGGGTGAGGGTGACAGGATGGGGACAGGGATGGGGACTGGGTAGTTCCATGCTCCTGACCTCACTGGGGTGCAGGATGGGGCCGAGACCAGTGGGCTCTGTCACCAGGGTGGCTCCACAGGTGATGGTTGGGGATATGGTGGCTTGGCCGGGCTGCCCTGGTCTGGTGGTACTGGAGTTTGGGGCCAGAGGCCAGGGTGAGGATCACAGGGTCTTGGGTCAGCGTGAGGTCAGAGTCAGGGTCAGAGTTTGGGATGTGGCATTTGGGTCCTGGGTCAGGTCTTGGGTCTGGGGCTGGGATTAAGATCTTGGTCAGGGTCCAGGGACTGAGGTCTGAGGTCAAGGTCCGGGGTTTGGGTTCAGGGTCCAGGGTCAGGATTTGGGGTCAGGGGTCCAGAGACAAGATCTGGGGTCCGGGGTCAGGATCCAAAGTTAAGGTCTGGGTCAGGGTCTAGGGTCTGAGGTCTGAGATCAGGCTTTAGGGTTTCAGTTCAGGGTCTGAGGTCCGGGGTCAGGATCTGGGATCTGGGGCTTCGGTTCAGGGTCCGGGGTCCAGGGTCAAGGTCTGGGGTCTAAAATCAAGGTCTAGAGTGAGGACCCAGGGTCAGGGTCCGACGTCCAGGGCTGGGATTAAGATCTGGCTGAGAAGCCAGGGTCTGAGGTCTGGGGTCAGGGGTCCAAGGTCAAGGTCTGGAGTCTAAGGACAAGGTCTGAGGTCAAGGTCTAGGGTCATGTTTCAGACCCTGGGTCCCCCCAGCCGGGCAGGGTCTGTCCCTGTCCCCAGCACACGGGTGCAGCAGGACACTGTCACCCATGGGTGCAGGGTCCCCGCTCAGCCGTGTCCCCCCAGGCCCGGCGCTGGCCCAGTACAATGCGCGGCAGCTCAGCCGTGTCTACCCGGGAGGGCTGAAGATGGACTCGTCCAACTACGACCCCCAGGAGATGTGGAACGCCGGCTGCCAGCTGGGTGAGACCCCCCGGGGGACACCCCGTGACCTGGGACCCTCTCTCCTGGGAGGTGTCACCCACCCTGTCCCCTTGTCCCTGCAGTGGCCCTCAACTTCCAGACACCGGGTTACGAGATGGACTTGAACGCCGGGCGGTTCCTGGGCAACGGGTGCTGCGGTTATGTGCTGAAGCCCCCCAGCCTGCGCAGCCCCCCTGGGGACTTGTCCCCTGCATCCCCACACCTGGCGCTGCACATCAGGGTGAGGACACCCCGTGTTCCCCGCCCCCATGTCCCTGCTGGGGGACACTGGACCTGTCCCTGTACCCAGACAGGTGCCACCTGCAGAGGTTTTGCCAGGTGACACCAGCCCCATGCCCAACCAGGTGCCACCCATGTCCCTCCTGGGTGACACCAACCCCATGTCCAGCCAGGTGTCATCCACAAATCTCCTCCCGAGTGCCACCAACCCCACCAGTCTGTGATTCTGTGATTCCTGAGTGTCACTAACCCCACGTTCACCTGGGTGCCACCCACCTCCCTCCTCCTGGGGACACTGACTCTGTCCTCACATCTGTTTGGGCACCAGCCATGTCCCTACTCCTGGGTGACACCGACCCCATCTCCATGCCCAGCTAAGTGCCACCCACATCCCTTCTCCTGGAGACACCAAACCTGTCCCCAAACCCAACTGGTATCAACCACGTCCCTTCTGGGTGGCACCATCCACCTCCATCCTCCCCGCGCCATCTCCACACCCGGCCATGTGCCACCATGTCCCTTCTCCTGGGGACACCAGCCCTGTCTCCACACCCAGCCATGTGCCACCACGTCCCTCCTGGGGCCCGCCACCCTGAGCCACTGTCCCCCACCCCGCTGTCCCCAGGTGATCACGGCGCAGCAGCTGCCCAAGCTGTCGCGGGAGACCGGCAGCTCCATCGTGGACCCGCTTGTGCGGGTGGAGATCCACGGTGTCCCCAGCGACCGCCAGAGCCACCAGACCCGCCACCGACCCAACAACGGTGAGTGCCACCCGGCCACCCTCCCTGGGGACACCCCGGGGTGCCATAATCTCTGGGGACACCCCAGGGCACCCGGTTCTTAGGGACACCCTGATCCCTGGGGACACCTCGGGGCACCTGGTTCCTGGGGACACCTCATGGCACCTGATCTCCAGGGGTGTCCCAGGTCACTCTGATCCCTGAGGACACCCCAGGGGACCTGATCTCTGGGACACCCGAGGACACCCAGTCCCCTGGGGATACCCCAGGGCACCCTGACCCATGGGGACACACCCAAGGCCACCCCATCCCCAGGGACAATCCCGGTCCCCTGGGGACACCCCAGAGCACCCTGTCCCCAGGGACATCCCAGGGCAGCCAGTCCCCAGTCCCCCCAGTATGGCTTAGCCCAGCCCCAGTATGAACCCCATTTCCCCCAGATAGACCAGCCTGGCCCCAGTGTCACCCACATTGTTCCAGTATAGCCCAGTCCAACACCAGTTTGACTCCCATTCTCCCAGTATGGCCTAGCCCAGTCCCAACATGATCCCTTTTTCCCCTAGTGGCCCAGTCTGGCCCCAGTATGATCCCTGTTCCCCCAGCATAACCCAGTCCAGCCCCAGTATCACCCCGATTTCCCCAGTATAACCCAGTCCAGCCCCAGTATCACCCCGATTTCCCCAGTATAACCCAGCCCAGCCCCAGTACCACCCCCATTCCCCCAGTTTAGCCCAGTCCAGCCCCAGTACATCCCCCACCCCCCAGTGCAGGATGGCAGCTCAGTCAGGGCCGGGGCAGCACAGGGGACGGTCGAGCCGGTCCCCACACCCCCGGCTCCCGGTGTCCCTGGTGTTCCCGGTGGCAGCGCCCACCCCTGTGCCGGTGCCACAGGGTTCAACCCGCGCTGGGAGGAGACGCTGAGTTTCCAGGTGCGGGCACCCGAGCTGGCGCTGCTGCGCTTCGTGGTGGAGGATCATGACAGCACCTCCTGCAACGACTTCGTGGGCCAGTTCACCCTGCCCCTGGCCAGCGTGCGGGAAGGTGGGTGACATCCCCCCCGGGGATGGGGACGGTCCCCCTGCCACCCGCTCAGCCCCCGGCTCTGTCCCCAGGGTATCGGCACATCCATCTGCTGTCCAAGGACGGGACGTCCCTGTCCCCGGCCACGCTCTTCGTGCATATTCGATGCAAGAGGCTGTGAGGTCCCCGTCGTCCTGGTCGTGTCCCCATCTGGGGGACAACATGGTCCTCCATGGGGTGGGCGCCCTCCTGCACCAGAGACACTGCGCTCCCGGTGCGGGGAGAGCCTGGGGACATCGCTCGCCCGGCTGTGGTGACAGGAGGGTGTTGGGGACACCATGGGGGTTGGGACCCCCTCTGTGTCCCATAGTGCCACCCCATCTGCTGGCCTGTGCCCCACTCCCCTCCCTGCCTGTGACCCTGAGGGGACGAGGACACTGTGACAACTAGGATGGGGTGGCCAGGCCACCGAAAGCCCAACACAACCCCGGTGGGGTGAGATGGGTGACAGCAACCCCCAAATGTCACCACCCCCAGCCACACTCAATCCCACCCCCTGGGGCTGCAAGGATGATGCCATCACCATGAAGTCCCCAAGGGACCCTGTCACCACGCGCCCCATCATGGTGTCCAGCCCTTGTGTGGCTGGGGCCACATCCCCAACACTCGCTCTGGCCACGGTCACACATCTGTACCCAGTGTCACACCAGTGGAATAAAGGTTTTATTGTAACAGAGCCTGTCCCGTGTCCCTGTCACCTCCTGGAGTCTCTGTCACCTCCCAGGGTGGGTAGGGGGGGAATCAGGGCTGAGCCCACCCCCAAACACAGCACTGACAAGCACCTATGGGTGCTGCACCCTTGGGGACTGGGGAGGGTCATGAGAGCAGCCCCCAAAACAGGCGCGGGGACAAGGGGAGGGTCCCAACACACACACCCCCTGCCCCAGGACACTGGGAACACAGGGGAGGATGTGGGAGGGAACGCAGAGGTACTTGCATAGGTGACACAGGACGCCGAGCAGGGTGGGTGACAGCGCTGCTGGGGGGGACACGACAGGCCCCTGGTCCCCACCGAGGCCCCTGGGGGTCCATGGTGCCACAAGGGGACACGCAGGGACACAGAGCCGGGGGGTGCATAGACGTGCTGCTCAGGGAAACTCTGGCGGGGACGGCGGGAGCAGCCGCAGCTCTTTGGGGACACAGCAGGAGGTGACAGGCTGCCTGGTGCCTCTTCCCAAGATGTCTTGATGGGACAACAGGTTTCCGTGAAAGAAAATGATTCCTGCACCTTGGAGGGTCCCGTACACACGGTGACGAGCTGCTGGATGAGGAACCGGGGGGGCTGGAGCGGCTGCAGCCCTGCGGTGATGCTGATGGCACGTTGTCACATTGTCATAGCGGTCGCTTTGCGTGTATCTGTATTTCCAGAGCAAACAGCCAAGCAGAGATCCCCGAGGCACGGCGGCAGCGACGGATCATCCCTGACCCCGCAGCCCCGGCGTCACGGGGGTGACAGATGGGAACGAGCGCCGGCAAGCTGAGCAGAGCGGGGGACGCCGGACACGATCCCCCTCGATCTTTGGGTGCCGCTGCACCTTGGTTCAGCGCTCATCACGTTGAGCGGGAAGGATTCGAGTCTTTGAGACCGGGGAGGAGAAGGGACAAGGCATCGCTTGCACAAATAGCCCTTAGAAAGAAAATTCGACGTCCCGTGCCCACGGGGAGGGCGGGTGCCATCCTCCCGCTCCAGGCACCCGCGGGACGGGCTGAATGTGACAGAGGGAGCAAAGCAGGGGACAAACAGCCGAGCAGGGGATGGAGCCACAAACACTCTCCGGGCTCGGCAGCCTGGCCACCACGTCCCGGTGCTCTGCCACGCCGGTGCCGAGCCCTTCAGCACAGCAACATCTACCTCGGTCGGCCCTGTTGAGAAGTCATGGTCCAGCGACCCAGAGTGGCCTTCAGCAGATGAATGCGACTTGTGTCAGTTGGGAACAGGAAAGATTTAAAATATATATAATATATATTTTTATTATTCACCCGTTAACTCCATTATATGCCAATCATGAGCTAGTTTCAGCAGTTACATTCCCTTGATCACGTCTTTATGAGGATGCAATTAAATCAAAACAAACGGAGGCGGCTGACGCTGGCGCGGGAGCGGCGGCCGGCGCTGCGGGACACGGTCGGTGAGTCCAGGCGGTGAGCAGCTGCGCGGCTGCTCCGGTTCCACCTCTCCCGGTGCAGGTCCGGCTGCGGCAGAAAGGACGAGGGCAGCAGTTCCGCCGGGCCTGGCTGTCCTGACGAGGGCTCCATTACTGCAACACCAGCCCAACCTGGGAGCCAACGGAGATGGGAGGTCAGGATGTGCCCCAGTGTCAGAGAATCAGAGTCTCAACAAATCACAGGAGAGTTTGGTTGAAGGGACCTTCAAAGTTTGTCTAGTCCAAACCCTGCCATGAGCAGGGACATCTTCACACAGATCAGGTTGGAAAAGACCCTCAAGATCAGCGAGTCCAACCTTAGCACTGCCCCATGTCCCTGAGAACCTCATGTCCGTCTGTCCAACCCCTCCAGGGATGGTGACTCCAGCACTGCCCTGGGCAGCCTGTTCCAATGCCCCACAGCCCTTTGGGGAAGAAATTGTTCCTAAATCCAATCTCAACCTCCCCCGGCGCAACTTGAGGCCGTTTCCTCTGGTCCTGGCGCTTGTTCCTGGGGAGCAGAGCCCGACCCCCCTGGCTCCAAGCTCCTTTCAGGCAGTTCAGAGAGCAGAAGGTCTCCCCTCAGCTCCTGTTCTCCAGCTGAACCCCCAGCTCCCTCAGCCGCTCCCATCACACTTGTGCTCCAGCCCCTCACCAGCTCCATTCCCTTCTCTCAACTTGCTCCAACACCTCAAGGCCTTTCTTGGCGTGAGGGGCCCAGAACTGCCCCCAGGATTCAAGGTTTTTCCTCCCCAGTGCCCAGCACAGGACGGTCACTGCCCTGGGCCTGCTGGCCACACCAGTGCTGGCACCAGCCAGGATCCTGTGGCCTTTTTGCATCTGTCACCCCGCAGCCCTCTGCCTGCCTCCTCTCTGTACCCAGCCTCCTGCCACAGAGGGAAGAGCTCGTCCATGTGGATGCGCACGCAATTACGGACCCTGACCCTGCACTAGTCCAAGGGTAGGACGAACCGGGGGAGCTGAACAGTGAACGTTTCTGTCCCCAGGGACATCCCCTGTGCAGGCACAGCGGGAGGAGCACAGAGGAGCTGTCACCGGATTCACCCATTTCTCTCTTCTCTGCGCTGGGAATGCTGAGGTGCGTGTGACAGTGAACTCGTCCCCCAGCGGCTGTGGGGACAAGACCCCTCGCGCACGCTGGAACCCCCCCACCCCGAGGCACTGACCTTCTCCGGTGCCATGCTGGGACACTTCCAATTGTACAGGTAATACTGCAGGTTCCCGTCCCCGATCCCAAACTTCAGCTTCTCCAGGAAGGTTTTGTTTTCCATGAGATCCAGTGCATTGAAGACATCAAATCCTTTCTGCACAGGCAAGACACGAAGCCATCAGCTCCTGCTCAGGTGCTGGGGAGTTGCCCCCATCCCGCTGCCAAGCTCTGCACCCCTAGAAGTGAGCTAGGCCAATGGGGGAGAACTTGGCATCAGTGTGTGCACCCTCAGCCCAAGCGCTATGGATGTACAGCAACAGTTTGCTGTAAGAATCACAGACTGATCTGGCTTGAAGGGACCTTCAGAGCTCACCCAGTGCCCCCCCTGCCATGAGCAGGGACATCTGCACCAGCTCAGGTTGCTCAGAGCCCCGTCCAGCCTGGCCTGGGATGTCTCCAGGGATGGTTCAGCCACCACCTCTCTGGCCAACCTGGGCCAGGCTCTCACCACCCTCAGGGCCAACAATTCCTTCCTCATGTCCAGCCTGAACCTCCCTCCTTTAGTTTCAAACCATCATCCCTTGTCCTGTCACAACAGGCCCTGCTCAAAAGTCTGTCCCCATCTTTCTTCTTGGCCTCTTTTAAGTCTGGAAAGGCCGCACTAAGGTCTCCCCAGAGCTTCTCTTCTCCAGGTTGAAGAAATAAGCAGACACCCTGAGTTCAGCTCAGTGCTGGCCAGGGGCTCAGGCCACCCTGGTGCCCGGTGAGCTGCCCGGTGCCGCCCCGCCTCCACCATCGCTCACCGACTTTGCGAGGATGAGGGCGTCGCTCATGAGGTCGAGCAGAGGCGTCTTGGTGTGAACGTTGTAGAAGGAATAAGCAGCTTTCAGGCTCTTGTGAGTCGGGTGGTTCATGATGGTGGAGGGCAGTGTGTAGAAGCTCAGGAAGTCTGTCACCTCCCCTGGGGCGCTCTGCAAGTGACACCGCAACGCGTCAGAGCCGGGATAAAGCCCGACCACAGCCTTAGAGGGGCTGTGCCAGCCTGAGTGACGTGTGGGCTCCCTGTGAGGAGACTCAGGGCAGCCCAGGATGGAGACACCAACCTCCAGCAGCTCAAACCTCCCCCCAAGAAGAGCATCTCCCTGCCCAGGGCAGCAGATCGCTCCCACCACTCCCTGCACACTCCTCTAGCGGAGGCAGAATCCCATGAAAACACCTCCCTGACCCCTCACCTCCACCACAAAGGTGTCGATGATGTTCTCCTGAGGTAAGAACCAGTGTTCCACCTCCTCTCGGCTCATGACGGGCGTCAGGTGGAACTGCTTCAGGTACTCGGTCAGGAGCTTGTGCACTGCGGAGACGTCTCTGTGCTCCATGGGCCGCAAGCCGGGAGTCTTGGGAGTCTACAGAAAGTGGGATAAATCATTTGTGTTGCTTGCACGGTGGCTTTTGTCACCCAAGGGCTCTCCGACAAGCAGCACGGAGACCATCTCTGCTTAGATCAGCCCATTTTCAGCCCCACAACCCAGCACTCTCCCCTCCCGGCAGAAGGATGGATGCGATCGGCCATGACAGCGATGGCAGAGCCTGCAGAGAAGCCCAGCGGGTCCCAAAGCCGCACGTGCCAGGTCAAGTCCTGCTGGACGTGGCCTCCTGCCCATTAATGACACAAGATCTGCTTCCCTCCAGGTCTCTGCTCCCATTCGCCATCACGACGGGCTGGGAACTCCAGGCGCTGCAAGGAACCACTTGACGTCACTTCCAGATGTGCTCAATTTCTAATATAGGGTTGGGTTGGCTCAGCAAAGCCCAGCTCAAGCAGCACAGGCTGCTCCTGGGTCTGGGTTTCTGCACAAAAAACGAGTAACTACGAAACAGCCGCCAGTGCCTTTGCTGAGGCAGGAGCCACGTGCGCTGAAGCAGCGTTCCCCGACCAAAACGAGCAGCTCAGACCCGCACAAGGAAGGTCAGGGAAGGCGGCGGCAATTTTCACACTTTGTTTTTCTCCCCTCTCCAGCTGGGGAAGTTCCCCAGCAGGACACCACAGTGACAGAACCCATCAGCCTGACTGAGGAACGAAGGATTGACCCAACTCAAGGTCGCGGCAGGGCTGCGTTTGGACAGATGACAGCTGTCACATCTGCGCTCTTGTTTTACGAGGAGGACAGAAGGTGACTCACCATGAAACAAAAGCTCACGGGGTCCTCTAGCTGCAAGAATTTGCCCTTAAAATGCAGGTACCCAGGCAAAAGATAAATAAAGATTAAGTAAAGTGCAATGGCTTGAGAGAGTCATTTACTACATGAGCCAAACCCAGTTCTCCTGGCAGGAGGACTCGACCTCAGCTGAAATGTCTATGTCTCTCATTCCAAGCTCACCCCTGCTCAGCGAGGAGCAATTCCTGAGCTCAGCCCCCGCTCCCAGCCCTGGCTGCACCCACCTCGGGCAGCCGGTAAAGCTTCATGGTGCGTTGCATAGTCATGTTCCTGCTTAGGTGGGAAAATTTGACCTCGATGAGTTTCCGAGGGTTCAGGGAGCGGTGCCAGTACCTGCAGAAACACACTCGCGGTGGGAGACTCGTTCTGGGGCGGCAGGACGGCTGCGCGGGCACGAGCTTCTCGTTGCCGCCGTGAGAGGGCAAGTGAGAACATCTCAGCGGCTGTGAGAACATCTCAGCGGCCGGTGGATCCCACAGAGAAAAACAAGGGCAGCCTGAAGCGCTTGTGCCACAAAGTCTCCTGTCTTGTGAGACATGAGCAGCTTAAGCAAAGCTACTGGGCTTAGTGGTGGAAGGATGGTGTGGGGAGGAGAAACCTGGGCTGGAATCGGTATCTTCTGTCCCGGGGAATCCCACATGTGCTACAGGATCCCGGCAAGGACCAAAATCTCCTTGGAGAAGCGCAGACACTCACCTGCAAGTCCCCACAGGCTTGGGCAGCACCACCCCCGCGGTGTAAACAGCCTGGAAAATCCCCTCCAGATGCACCCGCCGCGTGATCTCACGGATCAGGACTGGAGCCACCCGTTTTGAGCGCAACTTTTTGTGGACGCACAGGAAGTTTATCTCTACCATCTTCTTCTCTCTTGGGAAAGAAACAATGCAGAGCATGAGACCTGACCGTCCTGACCAGGGAGGATTCGTCCAACTCCCTGGGCAAATTATCTCCAGCTCCCTTCAAGAGAAAGAGGAGTAGAAGCCTTGAAGGCCTGGGCTTGGAGAACTCTCCTTTAAACTGTTACCCAAGGTTTTCACAGGGAAAATGGGCACCATCCAGCTTGGGAGGATTTCTCTGTAAGACAGAGCTCTAAGCTGAGCCCAGTCGTTGAGGAAAACTGCATTCATGGCTTCTGACCTGCACAGAACTTCCCTGCCCACCTCAAATATCCCCCTCTCTTCCAGGCAGCAAAGCCTCAAGTTGCACCAGGGGAGGTTTAGATGGGATATCAGGAAAAAATTCTTCCCGGAAAGGGCTGTCAAGCATTGGAACAGGCTACCCAGGGAAGTGCTGGAGTCACCATCCCTGGAGGGGTTTAAAAGGCATTTAGATGAGGTTCTTAGGGATATGGGTTAGTGCTGGAGCTAGGTTATGGTTGGACTTGATGATCCTGAGGGTCTCTTCCAACCGAAATGATTCTATGAAGCGTCTCCATGGCCAAACAGCACAGGTCATGGACAACAACACAGCCAGACCTCCCGGGAAACCCCACGTCACATCATAGAGCAGGATAGAACGCAGCCAAGCAGCACTCACGTGTCGTAGATGTGCATTGTGGCTGGAATCGCGCTGATGAATCCAACCAGCTTCTTGCTGGAGACGACCCTGACCCCACAGTGCCACTGCGGCAACCAGCCCGGGGGACGCAACGCCCTGGGGACGAGACACATGGCAGAAGTCACCACCCATCAGAAGTTCCTTGTGTACCTGCTCCCACCTCCCTATGCTGCCCTGGGACACCGTGCCCTGCTCCGAATGCCCAACACGGCCGTGGTTTGCAGGCAGGAGGGTGAGGGTGACAGTGGTGTGACACAGCAGGGCCACTGGGACCCAGGGAAATTCCTGTGCTCTGTGGCCAATGCAAGTTCTCACTAGTGACACAGGAGGGAAGTCATGTTCCTTGATTTGCACTGTTCCAGGCTCAGGGAAGCGCAGCTGGAAAGGTGGAAAAGGATCTGGGGGTGTTGGTGACAGTGGCTGAACATGAGCCAGCGTGTGCCCAGGTGGCCAAGAGGCCACAGGATCCTGGCTGGTGCCAGCACTGGTGTGGCCAGCAGGCCCAGGGCAGTGACCATCCTGTGCTGGGCTCTGGGGAGGCCAAACCGCGAATCCTGGGGGCAGTTCTGGGCCCCTCACGCCAAGAAAGGCCTCGAGGTGCTGGAGCGAGTTGAGAGAAGGGAACGGAGCTGGTGAGGGGCTGGAGCACAAGTGTGATGGGAGCGGCTGAGGGAGCTGGGGGTTCAGCTGGAGAACAGGAGCTGAGGGGAGACCTTCTGATCTCTGAACTGCCTGAAAGGAGCTGGGAGCCAGGGGGGTCGGGCTCTGCTCCCCAGGAACAAGCGCCAGGACCAGAGGAAACGGCCTCAAGTTGCGCCGGGGGAGGTTGAGATTGGATTTAGGAACAAATTCTTCCCCAAAGGGCTGTGGGGCATTGGAACAGGCTGCCCAGGGCAGTGCTGGAGTCACCATCCCTGGAGGGGTTGGACGGACGGAGATGAGGTTCTCAGGGACATGGGGCAGTGCCGGGGGAAGGTAACGGTTGGACTGGATCATCTTGAGGGTCTTTTCCAACCGAAATGACTATGGTTCTATGATTCCTGAATGCCACGAAATGGCAGCTCTGCTGCAGCAGGGCTCCAAGAGTTGTTGTTGGCAGCATGACCTGGCAGCTGCCTTCATCCTACAGCTCCAGGGCACGGGGAAGCTCCTCAGCTACCAGAACTTTTACAAACACTCAAGGGATCAAACCGAAGAGGAAAAAAACCCTGGTTTAGGCTCCCATACCTCAAAAAAGCTAGAGGCAGGGAGGACTGGGTGAGATGCCCTTCTCGCAGTGTACCTGGGACACCACCCAAGGTGACAGATGGGGAAGGGAGATTTTGGGAAGAAGTGAGACGGGATAAGCACAAACAGCTGCCAGGCTGTCACCGGGATCGGACTCGCCGGCGTCCCACAGCCTCTGTGCTGCGGTCATAGTGCCACTCACCACAGCAGGAACTCGGGAGAGTAATCGAACCGAAACATATTGTCGTCATCCTCCACGTAGTTCTCGTTCAGAAGTGTGTAAAGCTCTTTCAGCTAAAGCAGGAGACACCAAGCAGGTCAGGAGGGTTATTCAGCCATCACAGACCCCAGCTGCCCTGAGATGGAACCCTCAACACTTTTCATGTGGCTGCAGTGATGGCAGCCACCTCCCTGTCACCAGCATGTCCCCCTGCTCGCAGCAGGGTGAGGAGCAGGACACACGGGTCAGTCCTCCTGCCCTCAGGTCATCTCCCAGGGTGCTGGTCATGGTCTGAAGGGTCTTTTTAAGGGAAAACTCCTGGCTTCAGGCATCCTTCTGCTTAAAGGGCATGTGGAGAAGCCCCCGTTCATCCCCGTGAGAAACTAGACACGTTTCCATCCCCAAAACCATCGCTGGCGGTGCAAACATGGAACCACTGACTGTGCAACAGAGGCACCCTCCCAACACGTGTGCGGAGCTGCCTGCACTCACCACGCCTCTGTCCCCGAGGTCCAGGGCATCCCAGGTGAAGCCCTGGGGCAAGGTGTAGGGCTCCTGACGGATATTGTCTTTGTCCGGCTCGACGGGACCGTGGGTGTTCACCACTTCTCCTGGAAGAGAGAGCAGGAGCCATGAAGCTTCTTCCTGCTGTTTGAGACCAAGTCCCCATGACACCTCGATCTGGTGACCAAGGTGTCCCACTCCCCAGCACCATCTCCCAGCCCAGGTCCCCAGCGTGGGCAGCCGGGGGTCACCATTGCAACCCCCTGGTTTGGGATGTGCCATGTGTTCAGTGTGACACAGGGGCAGAGAAGCAAAACTCCTCTTCCATGGGAAAGGGCGGAACCCATCGGGCAGCAGAGAGGTGACCAAACTGCTCAGAGCTTCAGAGCTACATCCTCCAGGTCCACACGCAATCATAGAATTATGGAATCATTTAGGTTGGAAAAGACCCTCAAGCTCATAGAGTCCAACCATAACTGAAACCTGGCACCAACCTGTGTCCCTGAGAACCTCATCTCTGGTCTGTCCAACCCCTCCAGTGATGGTGACTCCACCACTGCCCTGGGCAGCCTATTCCAATGCCCGACAGCCCTTTGGGGAAGAAATTGTTCCCCAGATCCAACCTCAACCTCCCCTGGCGCAACTTGAGGCCATCCCATCGCAGAGCGACTCTCTCGTGCCAGCGCTGGCCCCGGCACTTGCCAAGCGTCAGGGTTTCCTTCCCACTGCACTCCAAGAAGAGCTCCAGCGAACAAGACAACTTTTGTTGCAAAACCACCGACTCCTAAAGCCCCTGATTCAGCCAAGAGATGTTGGCTTGAGCACCGGCTTTCTCAGGGGTGTTAACACAGTGGCATTGCTTGAGTCCTGCCAAGAGAAGCGAGCCGTGATAATTAGGAATTCCTTTAAAAAGGGGCTGAAAAGGTTTCCAGGCAATGAGGAGGTGAAGAGAAGCCCAGAGCAAGAACTGCCCCC
Organism: Caloenas nicobarica; assembly: GCF_036013445.1. Lineage (NCBI taxonomy): Eukaryota > Metazoa > Chordata > Aves > Columbiformes > Columbidae > Caloenas > Caloenas nicobarica. Next base: position 1,681,278 of record NC_088268.1, on the reverse strand, counting down.
ATCACACCCCGCCAGGGCGGGTTCCAGAAACGCTCACCCTTGGCCGTCCTCTCTGTTCTGAGCAGGTGCTGAACTGCTCTGAAATCCAGCCCACAAATCCCACCGCACTTTTGTTACCCGACCCCAAACAGCCTCATGTGCGTGACGCCGAGTGCCAGAGCGTGTTCCTGCGCGAGGACCACGGGACGCTGGGGACCGGCGAGTGGCCGCCAGCCGGGGCACAGCCAGCGATCTAGTGTATGGAGGAGCAGGGTGTTTTGTGCCTCTCCTTCCCCAGAAGACACGTTCTCCCCTTCCTCCAGGGTTCACACAAGTAGAAATGATGTTGGCCATGTTCAGGATCCTCGAGAAAAAGGGCAAACATAAGATGAGGCTTTGCTGTCTCACATAACGCTGTGACTTCTCACTGGGATCCTCCCAGCACAAAGCTGAGACCGTCATAGAGTCACACAACAGTTTGTGTTGAAGGGACCTTCAGAGCTCACCCAGTGCCCCCCCTGCCATGAGCAGGGACATCTGCACCAGCTCAGGTTGCTGAGCCCCGTCCAGCCTGGCCTGGGATGTCTCCAGGGATGGTTCAGCCACCACCTCTCTGGCCAACCTGGGCCAGGCTCTCACCACTCTCAGGGCCAACAATTCCTTCCTCATGTCTGGCCTGAATTTCCCTCCTTTAGTTTCAAACCATCACCCCTTGTCCTATCGCAACAGGCCCTGCTCAAAAGTCTGTCCCCAAATTTCTTCTCGGCCCCTTTTAAGTCCAGAAAGGCCGCACTAAGGTTTTCCTGGCGCTTGTCTTCTCCAGCTGAACACCCCTGCTCTCTCAGCCTGTCCTCCCAGCAGAGCTGGTCCAGCCTCGGATCATTTCTGGGGCTCCTCTGGCCCCTCTCCAGCAGGCGCAGATCAGGCTGTGCTGTCTCACATAACCCCGTCCCATCTCACAAACCTGAGACCGTCGCTCCCAGCAAAGAGTCTCTGAGCCCAAAGAAAAGCCTTGGGCTGGTGCTGATGTGAAAAGGGAATCACACGTAGCGTTTGCAGCAAGAGGCGCTGGACACAACCCCATGAACGCAATTACTGAAGAGAAGCGAATCTGAAGCCACGACAAGCTTTGGGTAAAACTAGGAACTACGGGCTTGGACTCATTCTCTAGTTCTCCTGAGCTTTGTGTGGATTTTGCTGGGGGATGCAGGGGCAGAGATGAAGTGAAGCAGCCCCGGGAGCTGCTCAGCTGAACGCTCCTGCCGCACTGAGAATCGCCCGTCACCGACAGCAGATCACCGGTGACACAGGCTGACAGCGGCACGAGCAAACGGGGGAAAGTGCTGGACCTGGGAAGCACAGCCGGGCTGTTTGCAGGGGGAAGAGGGGACAAAGGGACAGGATTCCCCATCTTCAGAGGGACGCGGCAGCTCGGGGGTGCAGATGCTCGCGAGGTTTGTGCCTCCCGGGCTCTCCCGGCTCAGCCCCAGTGCCTGCCTGTGCCAGAGGCTGATGTGAGCCCAGCAAAACGAAAATGTGGCAGCTCAGCCCATGGACCTGCTTCCCCGAGCGGCTCCGGGCCCCATCGCACCCCGAGTCACCTCCCCCGGCAAGGAGCCCTCGCTGGGCAGCTCCAGCCCCCAGACAGGGGAACTGGGCAGCTCCACGTCCCCAGGACTCGGCAAGGGGACGGATGGCAACACCTGCATGAAACGTGGGCACAGAGGGCTGGGGAGACCCAGCCCAAGGGCTGAAGACTGAGATTAAGGGATGCCCAAACGCAGGAGGCATCAAATCAATGTCAGAAACGCCTCCTCGTCCCTCTCGACATCCCCAGCTGCCTGCACAGCTCTCGGCCGCTCGGTCTGTGACACTGAATGCTGGACAAGTGTCGCTGATGCCTTTGAGGCCCAGATAGGACAAGGACTTGCCTGCTGGCCAGAGATCAGCTTCTCTGTGCCTCTTTGGGCTTCTTTAAGCAGCCTGGGGACCACAAGGCCTCTCCCAAGGAGCACGGAATGGCGAGGGGCTGTACTTACCCAGCTTGGGCACCGGCTGCGTGTCCCAGAACTGGTAGCTCCTCTTGCTGGCTTCCTCCATGGTTTTGGCAGGGCCCTGACCAACTGAGAAGAGCTCGATGGCTTTTTGAATCTCCTGGATCCTCTCGGCAGGTAATGAGTTCACCTGAGGGCACAAAAGGAAGGTGGAGAGACAAAATGAGGGAGCTGAACCAGCAGGTCTGTATTTCAGCTCCTCATTAGGGGAAGCAGGAGCTGAGCCTGCCAGGAAGGGTTGAGCAGGGAGAAAACTCACTCCCCAGCCCAGACCCTCTCACAACTCCCTACGGGATGGACAAACCCTTTCACCAGGCACCTCCACACACCTACACCTGGTTTCTAGGCACTCCTGGGTCAAAGGGGTAGACAAAATGCCATAAAATGCTTTAAGTTTCAGTTAAGAAGGGCACGGTGAGCCCAAGAGCAAACCTCCTTGCTTCACTGTGGCTAAAACCCACACAGGGACACCCCAGGTCACCCCTACCTGGTGTCTGGACTTTCTGCGGTGGCTTTTCTCTCCCTTCAGCCTCCTCCATCTAAGCCGGATCCGTATCTGCAAAGTGCAGCTTCCAGAGGAGTCCCTGGGCATCGCGGATCAGGGCAGGGTGGAGAGGCTGAGTGAAGATGAAGGACCCTTCGTCTTCCTCCTCCTCCCCAGGCAGAGCTCGGCAGGTGAATTCACACCCCCAGCTCCTCCCCGATTCCCAGTGAAGTCAGTTTGAAACACTCAAAGCCCAAATTTAACGCTCTGCACGGTCAGAAGGACAAAATACTAGAAATATTTGGATGGGAACCAGATGTTGGACAGAAAACAGCCTCTGCTGATGTGCAGATCTGTGCGTGTGTCTCCTGCCACAGGACCAGAGGGGACAAGAGGGGTGACTGGCAGCACCGTGAGGGACAAACCTTGAGGGACAAACGGTCCCACGCTCCTTCCCGAAGCGCTGGCTGCCAGTCAGGACCACACAAAGCCAGGAGGGGTAACACAGGCTGGGAAATTACTCTAAACTGTAAGATTTTGAGCAGCCAAGTGCCTAAAACCAGGAGCGGGAGACTCTTTCCTTGCCCTGAGGGACACGGGAGAGGTTCAGCACAGGGCTGGCCGCGGTGGGGACAGTGACGCTGGGAAAGGCTCGGTCACCTTCACTGCCTGGTCCTGAGCCTGGTCGGGCTGATCTCCTCCTTTCTCTTTCTTCCGTTTGGGTTTCTTTTTCTTCTTTTTGGCTCCGCTGTCATTTGCTGGACTCAAGCCGCTAGGGGATAAAAGAATCATCATTAGAGCCTTTTCTTAAAAATAAAAACCAACATTTATAGGGTTTTCAAAGCTCTCTAAAGAAAATACAAGCTCCCTGCTTTGAGTCCCAGTCTCCAAGAGGAGGAATATTCAGCAGGTGGGAGGTGCAGCCACATGTCCCATGCCTGGAGACATCCCAGGCCAGGCTGGACGGGGCTCTGAGAAACCTGAGCTGGTGCAGATGTCCCTGCTCATGGCAGGGGTGGCACTGAGGGACCTGGGAAGGGCCCTCCAACCCAAACCGTTCTGTGATTCGATGTCATTGCTTTGTCACATCACCCCGCTCAGCCCCACATGCTCAAATCCACCCCACGGAGCAGCCGGGATGCTCAGCTGAGGGATTTTCCTCCTCCCCGAGCCCAAGGACGGATGTGGGAGCAGCAAACGCTGCTCCAGCCTTGGAGATCCGGCACCGCAGCGGGTCCAGGCACCACAGAGGGGCTGGTGGCCAAGGACACTGCACCGAATGTCACCCACCTGCAGAGGTGACGCTGCAGGGACACGGGCGGCTCTTACATTGGGAAATTATTCTATTGTTACGGCAGAGCTGGAAAAATGAGACTTGAGCAGCAAATCTCTTTGGGAGCACAGGGTGGGGAGCACCCGTACCAGGGCAGGGCTCCTTAGGGACACAGGGCACCCCCAGACATCCAGGTGTCAGCCACCCCAAAGCAGTTGCGGGCGTTAAACCCTGTGCCCACCAACGGGCCCGTCTGGCAGTGACCTGACCCCAAACATGGGAGAGGTGCCCGTCCCCGCACAGCGGGTGTGTGACCTCCCCCTGCGTGACAGCCCGACGCAGGACAGGCCATGTCACCGCTGCAGAGCTGGGACACCCCAAACCGCTCCCCAAAACAGGGTCACGGATCAGGTGGAAATTCAGACCTAGAGATGGCTGGAGCGGGACCGAGCGGAGGGACGAGAGGGGACGAGATGGGGACACCAGCCCCAGGCGCTTTGTGAGCACGAGGGACCTTCTGCAAAGCAAGTTGGGGGACACCGCTTGTGTCACCAGCGTCGCTCAGCTCTGTCCCTATTGACGGTGACAAGTCTGTTTTGCAGGAAAACCGCAGCACCTTCTCTCTTCTGTTTCCACTGAGGACGATAACTCATGTCTGGCTTGATGGGCAGAGGACGGAGCGATGGGGAGTCCAGGGCGGGAGCATCAACCGGCACCTCCGCGTCCTCTTCTTTCCCCAAATCTCAGCTCGGGGATCCAAGCTGGTGAATTTTTTCACTCTATGACACAGAGGCAGCTCCTTCCTTGCACCCCAGACCAGCTGAACGTCTTTACAAACACAAGAGAGCAGTCACAAGGGTGCAGCAGAGAAAGGGAAGAAGAAGCGTGCTGGAAAATACGTTGGAGCAGCGTCCAACTATTTATTTCAGCAAGGCCAGGAAAAGGAGAGAGTTGGGAGGGCAACGGGATTTATAAAAATCTCCGGGCTGAGCAGCAAGTGAGTTCTGAAACCAGGAAAAGCAGATTGAGAAATGGTTTTGGGGGGAGATGAAGGCGCAGGGATGCCTGCGGACGGTGATGCTCGCGGTGCAGAGACCCGACGTGCTGAGCAGTTGTCACCCCGCGGAGCAGCGACGTCTGGTCTGCAGGACACGGAGCAGCCACGGGGGGAAGATTTTCTTCCAGACAAAACCCCAACAGCAGCGGCTTTTGCCAGGGAAAAGAGTCCCCTTTATCAGCAGCGCCTCAGGTGAAACACCGGGACCCAGTGTTTGCTGGGCATGGGGAACACGCGTCATGCAGGACGAGCTGCTCCGCAAACAGGGGCTGGAGGAGCAGCCCCCCCTCTTCTCCAGAAGCGCTTTAAGCGCTCGGAGCAGAGCAGAGAGGCCGCAAAGCCGCAGCTCTGTGGGGATCAGCACCCCCGGCGCTGCCGAGCCCTCCCAGGGGGAACATTCACCTTCCCCCCACCCCGGGAAAGGGCTTTACCTTCATCCGCCAGCTCTGACGCGACAGCGAAAGTAATTACAGCAAAGCGGCGCTGACAGCGCTATCGATTGTGGTGACAAATGCACAACGTGTTATTTTTTTAATTCCTTGCAGAGGAGCTCGGGCGAGCGCTGGATCCCCAACCAGCCGGGCTGGCCGCATCCCAGCTCTGGGAGGAGCGAAACCATCCGTTGGGAAGCTGTAATAAACTCCTTCGGCTGATTTCTTACCGGTTTCACCAGCACAAACCGATGGCGCAAGGGGGGTTTGCGAGCACGTCCGAGGGCAGACGCTGGACACCATCCTTCCAAGGGAGATGGACGCGTTTTCTCAGGTCACCTTCTCTTTGAGATGCTGCAGGTGTCAGATGCGACAAACAAAATCCTCCCCAGCCCCCGTGTATTCAATCGGCGTCGCTTCACTCCATAAATCAGAGCTGCCGAGTCTCAGCTTGCCGCTAATGAGTTCAGCCCAACTCATATTGCCTCACCCCTGACGGGCTCGCAGGTAAAAGTGCTCCCTGATTTATGAACGAAGCGGCGTGACCTGGAAGAAATCAGGGGGCGGGAGATGGGACGAGGTTTTGTGTTCCAGCTCCAGCCAGGAGGCGAAAACCGACCTGGCAGAGGAGTTGCCAGCAAAGGAAACGTAGGAAAACGATGGAAAACCTGATGATCTGTCTTGCTACACCTAGGGAAGCAATGGTTAGAGGTATTTTCTATTTTAAGGTCCACTTAGGAAAGCTCCAGCGTAGCTGCAGCCACTCAGATGCTCCCTGAATTAATGGCAACGTCCCGTCGTGTCCCAGGATGAGTTAAAATCCCAGTTCCCGCAGCTGATGTGACGGTGCAGCCGGTTTCCCCCGGGGAGGGTTAACCCGCCTGCGCTCGCAGCGTTTTCCTCCAAATCTCCTCCACAGCCCAAGCTGCTCCCAGAGATAAAGCGAGTGGAGAAGGGCACGAAACGTCATCCCGTCACCCCCGGGACGGCCCCGCGCGTCTTCTGAGCAAGGAAAACAGTTTTCCCTTCTCCCAGAAAAGGTGTCGCTGCCATCACGGCCGTTCCCATGTCCCCGCTCCAGAGGGGCCTGAGCCCCAGGGAAAGGAGCTGGCGCCAACCCCCGCACAGAAAATAACACCCAGAACCCCGGTGACCCCAAAATTAGACTTTCAGAAGCACCTGAATAAACCAGCCGGGGGTGCTCAAGGCGAGACCTGCTCGGACTGACCGTCCCCCACCAGCTCGGCCCCTCCGGAGGTGGGAAACACCAGATGTGTCCAGTAACAAACTGGTGCTCGGCACCCGCTGATGCGTCACTGATCCCTGCAACACTCCCATGTCCCACAGCTTTATTTTTGCAAAATGGGGAGGAAGGGACAGGGGGCACGACTGCGGCTCGGCCAGATCCCTGTGGCTCCCTCGGCTTGTGGGGAAGCTCTGGGTTGGCACAGGGGCTTTGACAGCAGGACCAGAGCGTTATTTCCCACAGTGCACGTGCTGCCACCATCGAAAGGCACATTTTGTTACAGAAATTGAAACACCGCGCTCAGCATCTCAGACCGTCTCACACCCGAGACGGCGAACGGCACCAAAGCTGCCGGTTCTTCCTCAAAACGCAAACTGGAAACCCGGATTCGGACACGGGCTGGTGCACTTTGCGGTTCCTGCGCCTCGAGAGGCGGCAGATGAGCCACAGGAGATTTCTGCTCCCGATTTAGGCACTGGAAAATCCTCCTGCCAAACCTGGGGCTAATCGGGCACGATCCTCGGGCTGTAATCTCGTCAGGGCGGAGCGGGAGGAGGCTCTGCCCAGGCCGGGCAGGTCCCAAGGCAGAGACCCTGTTACCACGCTCCACCCAACACCAACAACTACATTCTCCGTGTCAGAACGCAGGCGGTTGTCCCAGGAACACCCTCCTGAGGTGTAAGTGCAGGCAGAGGAAAGCAGGACAAAAACAGCAGCAGGATCTTTTTAATTTGGGAAACCCCCTCGGACGCCGCAGCCAGAGCCGTGCAGCCGCTGCCCAGCGCCGAGGTGGAGGAAATGCAATTCCTCTTTCCTGGCCTTAAAAGGAAGGGAAGTTTTGCTCTCACTAAGTAATGCTTTTATGTTTTAAAGCTCAGAGCCAAGATCCAGCGACAAGACCCTGTCCGAGAGCAGGACTCTGAGCGCCGCCCACAAACCCTGCCTGGATTGTGGGGACAGTGACCAGAAACGCTCCCTCGCCCCAGCGCGACGAGACAAAATCAACACAACTGATGTGCGCCAAGAAACAAAACCTTCACCTTTCCTACCGGTTCCTCTTCTCCCTCCGAGGTGGATCTCCCAGGAGGTTTTGGGGCCACAGGAGATTTCCCAGAGCACTCCAAAACCTCCCCGGCTCGCGCTTGTTATCACTGCACCCATCAGTGACGTTTTTAACAATATATCCCCAGCAATCTGAACTCTCCACGTGTCATTTTGTACTGGGCATTTCCCAGGCTGCCCGGTTAGCTTGTTGCGCTTCAATGCTCACCCCAGTCAGGGCAGGTAATCACATTTTAACTCCTCGGGGCTGCGGGAGGTGCGATGCCCACGCGAGGATATGAAGAGGGCTCAAGAACACACCTTTTCCTGGCAAAGGGCAGCCTGGACCGCCGGGCTGGGAGATAATTGTGATTAAGCACCGCGGCTCCTCTCTGCTTGGCTCTGCTTTCCACAAACCTAATCATGTCAGAGGGAAAGAAAAGGAAAATCTCCCCCAAGCACGGCTAAACGTATTAAACTGAGACACGGTGCCACACCCGGGAGGCAAATAAAATACAAATGGGCATCTGTGCTGTCATAAAAAAAGCCTCTGTGATATTTCTTCCGTGACCTTTTATTCGCTTTGGTTGCTGGACAGGTGGGATGGGCTCCAAAAGCTGCCAAGGGAGGGAAGAGCTGCTGGAGCCGACGGGCTCCACAGAGCAGGGCTGGGAAAGCAGCTGCGGGGGCACCGGGCGAGCAGGGAGAGCAGCCGGCGAGGATCAGGGGAGCAAAGAACGAGCTGCAAAACCTCTGGAAACATCTGGAAACACAGGATGGGGCACAAGCCTTTGCTGACGTGCCCGGCCGCACGCAAACCTGTCAGGAAGGGGGACGAAGCCTCCTGCAAACCGCAGGTATGGCCAGGCAGCGCTGCGCCTTGTTAATTAAGGCCGTGAGTAATGCAGGTTCTACGTTGGGGATCGGAGATCTTCCCTACCCAGACAAGGAGCTGCCGCACCGCGTGTGTTGGCTCCCAGCCTCATTGCTGCTATTGCACCATTCTGCACCTCTGGAGGCCGCACTCCTCAAACCACAGGACATCAGCTGAGCTTTGGAAACCCTGGGCTGTGTTCAGAATCAGAGAATCACAGAATGGTCTGGGTGGAAGGGACCTTCCCAGCTCCCCCAGTGCCAGCCCTGCCATGAGCAGGGACATCTGCACCAGCTCAGGTTGCTCAGAGCCCCGTCCAGCCTGGCCTGGGATGTCTCCAGGGATGGTTCAGCCACCACCTCTCTGGCCAACCTGGGCCAGGCTCTCATCAATCTCAGGGCCAACAATTCCTTCCTCATGTCTGGCCTGAATCTCTCTCCTTTAGTTTCAAACCATCACCCCTTGTCCTGTCACAACAGGCCCTGCTCAAAACTCTGTCCCCATCTTTCTTCTCGGCGTCTTTTAAGTCCGGGAAGGCCGCACTAAGGTCTCCCCGGAGCTTCTCTTCTCCAGCTGAACACCCCAGCTCTCTCAGCCTGTCCTCCCAGCAGAGCTGGTCCAGCCTCGGGTCATTTCTGGGGCTCCTCTGGCCCCTCTCCAGCAGCTCCATGTGTGTCCTGTGCTGAGGACCCAGAGCTGGCCCAGCCCTGCAGGGGGGTCTCACAGAGCGGGGCAGAGGGGCAGAATCCCCCCAAACCCGCTGCCCATGGGGCTGGAGATGCAGCCCAGGGCACGATCGACCTGCTGGGCTGTGAGCACACATGGTCGTGGCCGATCTCTCATCCCCCAGTGTCCCCGAGTCCTTCTCCTCAGGGCTGCTCTCCATCCCTGCATCCCCAGCCTGGATCGACACCGGGGGTTGCCCATTGGGATAACGATGGGCTGGGTCTGCAGAAGCCTGGGCTCCTTCCAGGCCGCCGGAACAGCCACGGGAGGCCACAGGCTCCGGGGAGCGGGACGAGGTGCCCAACGTGTCACCCCCGGTGCACCGATGCTGGGACGGGGACAAGGCTTGTGCCGGAGGCCCAGGGGAACGTGGGGAGACACGCCCTATCGCAAGGGCAGGCAGAGCTGCGAATTGGGCTCATTTCTGCCAAAAAAAGGCACTGACGGCCCCGCTCTGGCTGCCCCGCGGAACCGCGCACGACGGGCCCGATCCCGCTGCGGGACACGCTCCCACCACAGGCGCGAATGGAGCCAGCGGGCCCGCCCCCCCGCCAGACTGACGGGCAGCTCGACCAATCGCAGCGCGGGATACCGCTCCGCGGCCAATCAGTGCGCCCGCGGGGCGGGGCGCCGCTCACTTCCCGGCCGCTGCCCTCCTCAATGGGCCCGGCCGCCGCCGCGCCGGGCGGCCCGGTCGCCGCTCACCCCCGGTTGGAGCCGCGCTCCGCCTCGTTCTCGCAGTCGCTGCAGTGCTCGTGGTCGTTCTCCTCCGCCGACGGCCGCGGAGGCCTCGCCCGTGACCGCCTCGCTGCTGTCTCACTGTCGTCCGCCATCTTGAAACGGGGCCTCGGCGCCTGCCGCACCCCGCAACAAGGCGCGCCGCGATTGGGCACTGGGCCGCGGGGCATGCCGGGACCGGTAGTCTGCCCGGGCATGCGGGGCCCGGGCGGCGCCGGGACCGGGACTACGGTTCCCGTCGGCCTTTGGGGGCGTCCCGGGGCGGGGCTCGGGGGCGGGAGCGCTCGCAGACCGGAGCAGCCGTGCGGGGCCGCCCGCCGCGGCGGAGAGTTGCGGCCCGTCCCCCCGTCTCCCGTCCCCCGCTGAGGCCGCGGTGTCTGTGTCCCCACCCGCTTCCTGCTCGAGAGGGCGCACCGACCCCAATGAGCGCAGCGCCGATTGGCTGGGAGAAGGACGACGCTTCCTACCAGCCAATAGGCGCGCGGGACACTGCGCTGCGCCTGAAGCCGGGCAGAGGGTGAGTGGGTGAGGGCGCCCTGAGGGGACCCGCTCCGGCCCCCGCACCCCGGGGGCGGTTCGTGGTGCTGGCGGCTTTTTCCGCACCCACGGAACGAGTATTTCGTGATTTTTGCCTTTTAATTGCGGCGTCTTCAAGACAAACACCAGGTCTGTCAGCGCTCCAGGCCCAAATCGGGAGCAGGAGGAGCTCCGGGCCGCTTTTGGGCGCTGCCCTGGGCCCCGCGGGTGGCTGGGGGCGGCGGCCTGTGCTGGAAAACCGGGGAAATGGGGCACGGGGAAGTTTGGGCACCTCGGTGTTTAAAAGCCGCTTCCCCGGGGCTCCGGGTCCGTGTCCCAGGGCCCCGTTCCTCACAGCACGAACCACTCGCTGAGTTTTCCCGCCTGAGCAGCCTCTGGGGCTCCGGGTTCGGTTTCCCGGCCTCTGGCTCAGTCGGCGCGGGGCAGATGCACCAAAACACGGTGTGTTTGGGGGAAAACTCTTTCTTGGCTCCTGCTCGCACCGTCGGCAGGAACGGGCTGGACTCTCCACCGTCGCGCGCAGTTCAAACCCAAGCGCGTTAAATGTTTAGACGTCGTACCGGGATCTTCTATCGGCACAGCGCGCGGTTTCCAGACCAACCCGAGTGCTCCTTCACCCCCCAGCAGTTCTGCCTGCAGAACTGTGTCACGGAGACAGAAATCGCAGGTTTTGGGGACCAGGTCCCAGCTGAGGCTGAGGCCAAAGCGTCGGGGTCGCTGCGGTTAAGCCCTGTGTTTACTCTACATGGGCAGGAGGGGGTTTATGTGTTTTTAAAACCATGCGAGTGGAGCCTCCACCCCTGCGAGGCAGCCAGCGAAGGGCTGATTCTCCTTGTGGTTGTGGCAGAGGGTGGATAAGATCCCGCGGGGAGGGCTGGGTTTAACCTGCCGCGATAAATCCAGCAGCAGCCCCTGTATCGCCCCGAGCCCCCGTAACGCCGGGGAAAAAAAACTGTAGGCGCCGTTCTGGTTCCCTTCGAGTTCCCCTCGTCGTTGCTGGAGGGAACCCCATCCGTTCGCCTGGCGCCGTGGAAGGAAAAGCGCCTGTGGTGCGGCCGTGGGCTGGCGGCGGCTCTGGGCAGCTGCGGAGAGAAGCGGCGTTGAGACGCTGCCGGCCGGTGCCGGGGGCTGTTGCGCCGCCTCCTGCTCTTCCCGCTGCTGAACTGCAGCTGCCACAGGACTTACGGCTTCTGACAAACTGCAATTATTGGAGAGGCGATTGTAGCGTGGAGGGTGTTGGTCTCTTCTCAGCCCCGGCACTGCCCCGTGTCCCTGAGAACCTCATGTCCATCTGTCCAACCCCTCCAGGGATGGTGACTCCAGCACTGCCCTGGGCAGCCTGTTCCAATGCCCCACAGCCCTTTGGGGAAGAAATTGTTCCCCAGACCCAACCTCAACCTCCCCTGGCGCAACTTGAGGCCGTTTCCTCTGGTCCTGGCGCTTGTTCCTGGGGAGCAGAGCCCGACCCCCCTGGCTCCAAGCTCCTTTCAGGCAGTTCAGAGATCAGAAGGTCTCCCCTCAGCTCCTGTTCTCCAGCTGAACCCCCAGCTCCCTCAGCCGCTCCCATCACACTTGTGCTCCAGCCCCTCACCAGCTCCGTTCCCTTCTCTCAACTTGCTCCAGCACCTCAAGGCCTTTCTTGGCGTGAGGGGCCCAGAACTGCCCCCAGGATTCAAGGTTTGGCCTCCCCAGTGCCCAGCACAGGATGGTCACTGCCCTGGGCCTGCTGGCCACACCAGTGCTGGTACCAGCCAGGATCCTGTGGCCTCTTGGCCCCCTGGGCACACGCTGGCTCATGTTCAGCCGCTGTCACCAACACCCCCAGGCACTTTCCAGCCGCTCCTCCCTGAGCCTGCAGCGTTCGTGGGGTCATTGTCACCCACGTGCAGGACCCAGCACTTGCCCTTGTTGAGCATCAATTGGTCTCACTTTTCTTGGTCTGGACTGAGCTGTTATCTGAATTCTTCCCTTTTGTCACTGATCCTCGGTCACCCTCGACAACCCTGCCCGAAATCTCGCTGATTTAGGGTGCTGTAGATGAGGCTGTGGCTCGATGGGTGCAGGTGCCAAAGGGCAGCGGGTTTATGTTGCTGCGGGTAACCCGGCCGACTTGAGCTGCACAGCCAGAGTCAGGAGGGTCCGGGGAGGCTTCATTTAACCCAACACTGTTCTTCAGTCTGTAAAACAAGGGTCCCCAGCTCAAAGAGGTGCCAAAATCATCATAAAGTCTTGATGGTGCCTGGAGAACGTATGAAGATGAGCTTTGAGTGAAGTTGCCTGTTCGGGATTAATATTTGCTGTGCATGGCGTGAAAAAACCGGCCCTGTTCGGGTGAGTTTTCAAGCTTTTTTCTCTTTCCATTTCAGAGCACGATGTTCCTGGTCGGACTCTCGGGCGGAATCGCGTCGGGGAAGAGCACAGTGGTGGACGTGCTGCGGGAACTGGGCTGCGCCGTGATCGATGCCGATGCGATTGCCAGAGAGGGTGAGTTTGGCGCAGTTGATCTTTCTCCCTGCGGTTCCCCTGACAACTGGGTTTGATGCAGGGAAGCGCAGACGGCAGAGGGTGCTCTGGGTACGTTCAATGAAGTGTTTCCCACTCAATGAAGCTGCGTGGAGTGGATGTCTCGGGGGGGAGTGGAACTCGGATGTATTTTTAATAAAGAAAAAAAAAAGATCATGCCCTAATAAACACCTTGGGGAGATCTTGCCCTGAGTTTTCCTCTTCTGAACTGCAACACTTCCCAAGTTTGAAAGCAAATTCTGGGCAAAATAAATGCAGTTTTCTGTAAAGTGGGTTCCCTCAGCTGATCTGGTGTCCCCCACAAGCCCCAGGACACCCGTCCTGTAATGTGGATGATGAACACGCTTGAAAGAGAATTTCCCTCTGTGCTGGATGTTGCTTGGTTGTGAATACTGAGAGATTGGTCCACAAAATGTCTTGTGCCTCAAAAAAAAGAGGGTCCAAATATCCAAACGTGAAAGGAGATTGTAGCATGGAGTGTGTTGGGCTCTGCTACCCAGGAACAAGCACCAGGACCAGAGGAAACGGCCTCAAGTTGCGCCAGGGGAGGTTGAGGTTGGATCTGGGGAACAATTTCTTCCCCAAAGGGCTGTGGGGCCTTGGAACAGGCTGCCCAGGGCAGTGCTGGAGTCACCATCCCTGGAGGGGTTGGACAGACAGAGATGAGGTTCTCAGGGACATGGGGTAGTGGCAGGGGTGGGTTATGGTTGGACTCAATGATCTTGAGGGGTTTTTCCAACCAAAATGATTCTGTGACTCTCTGATCCCGGCTCAGAGGGGATTCAGTCTGTGCTGCTCAGCTCACCCGCCTCTCACCGCTCTGCAAATGTGCTGCCCTGGCTACCGAAAAGCCCCCAAAATCCAGATCTGTCTCCTCAGCAAGGCTGGAGCCGGCCCTGCTCTCCCCGATGACCTGCGTGATTTACGGGGCAAGATGTTAATCCCCCGGTACCGCTGGGATGCCAAGGATGCCGAGGAGAGCAGCGCTGGCTCCAGGAGGGGCTGCTGATTTGGTATGCAGAAGGTTTCGGGTCTGCAGCGGAGCTGTGGTGCAGGAGGTGTCATTTTGAAGTGCCTGCGCTTTTTCTGTTTGGTGAAGAACTTACCGTGTAGCCACCGAAAGCCGTGATGCTCTTAACATTTTATTGCAATGTAATTCCCGTGGAGGTGTGGAAAATTTGCTGGAGGTGCTAAAAGCCCTCGGAGATGGTAGGAAAACAATACAGATACTCAGTGTTGGTTCTCTACCAATCACTTCATTTTTTTCCAATTCCTTTTTTATATGTGTTTATTTCCTGGACAGATTTCACCCATCCTGAAACTGCCTCAGTGTGAAATTCCATGGCAGAAAGAAATTGGTCTTAAAGACTTTTATTAGGTTGGCCTGAGGTTACAACCTGTGGCAACATCCCTGGATTTTGGAGACAAAATTATGTACGGTCTGTCGTGCTCTGTGGTTCTCCTCAGCTTGATCTTAATTATGGTTTTATTACTGCGTCTTTTTTGTCGGTGGGGTTTTTTTTTGGTGGTTTTAAAATTATACATTCATGTCATGTCAGAGTCCCTGCAAATACCTATTGGGAATTGATCTTTTGGGAGGCTTCTGTGTTCGTTCTGCTGAAGAATTCGGTGGCTGAGGCGAAAGACAGTAAAAAAATTTTTAAAAAGAGCCCAGCTGTGTTCACCCAGCGCTGAAGTTTTCAGCCAAAATAAACCTGACGCTGCTCCTGGTCCCTTTAGGGTCTCCCTGCTCAACTCCTGGCCCCGCAGCCCCGTTTTGCCCGATCTGGGTGGGTGTTTTTGGAGACACTTCCCTGCAGCACCGATGGCAGGTGCAGCGCCAAGCTGAGGAGAATCGACTCTGTTATTTAATGAGCAAAACTCATTTGAGGCCGATCACTGGTGCGAACGCCACCTGTGCTGTAGAACCGGCTCTAACCTCTGGCTGTTTAACGTTCTCAGTGGTGCGGCCCCGCTGCAAGGCCTATGGGCGGATCGTGCGTTGCTTTGGCACCAAGATCCTCTTGGAGAACGGAGAGATAAACCGCGAGGCTCTAGGAAACATCATCTTCTCCCAGCCGGAGAAGCAGCAGCTGCTCAACTCTATCACCCACCCGGAGATCCTGAAGGAGATGCTGAAGCAGATCTTGAAGTATTTTGTGCGAGGTAAGAGCCGTGTCCCAGCACCCTGGGACTTCAGCAGGAGCTGTCACCGCTCACTCTGCCTTTGGCTTTAAACTGGGGACAGGGACAGGGAAAGAGAAAAGGAACCAGCGCTGAGAGACGCCCTTTGTGCTCTGCCACCGGTGGCCTTTTGCGTCGGTGTTTGGAGGATTCATTCCTGCCTTTCGCTGCTGCCCTTTGCCTTCTTTTCTGTGGTTTAAAGTACATCTGCAGGGCCTGAGAAAAGCATTGCGAGGCCTCTCTGAGATCACTTACCGGATAATGTCACACCTGCTGAAATGGCCAAATATTCTTCCCTGCCCCCAACCTCTCTCCCTGAAAGCCATGGAGCCCTTTTTAGTCTCGATAAGGTGAGAAACGGGCTGACAGCCGTGCTTTCCAAAGTCCCGCTTTTTTTCCCCTGATAAATATAACAAATACAGCTGTCAAACTTGGTCTAATCAAATGCCAGATAAGATCACCAGCTGGTTTGGAGGTCTCTGCGTAGACAGAAGGACGTCTTAATAGAGTCAGGCTGGTTTTGTGGAGCTTATCAAAGCTGAGCCCTGTGACAACTGAATAGGCCGGTGCCAGGGCACGGCGGGGACCGTGCTCTGCTGCAGGGCGAGGAGGAGGAGGAGGAAGCAACAGGCAGGAAAGCCGGGAGCTAGAGATGGAATCTTGAACCCGGGGCTGCGGGCTCGGGAGGCGGATGCCGTCCTGCCCCTCGGCGAGAGCTCCGGGTGCCTTCAGCAGGCTGCTTTGTCCTCATTAGTCAGGTTTTAATGATTTGGGATAGCTGGATTTTGTCCCTGAGGATCGCTGTGTGAGGAAAGCTCTTATCGATCAAACTGGAGGGCAGCGAGAAGCCTCTCTGGGTGGAGACGCCGGTAAAACAGCGCCTTGTTGGACAATAGTGTCTTTGTCAAGGATTTTGCTGCCGTGCCCAGGTCACTTCGGGGGGTTTGGGTTAGAAAGAGGGGACAGCAGTGAAACTGGAGGTGTCCCTGCGGGTAGGGGACACATGGCGGGGCCAAGTCCTGACTTAGAGCTTTCCCCTACCCTGTCCTGCTCCCCCAGACTCGTCGGGGTGTACCCCACATCCCCAAATGGCGCTTGCGAAGGGCAGAGGCACGTGGGGAGCCTGGTGTGGGCTGAGTGGTCCAGGGGGACACCAAGTTCCCCTTCACCGGCTGCTCCGCGTGGTGCTGGCATTTTAAACCAAATGTGGCCAGTTTTGGTGAGGTTTTGGTGAGGTTTCAGGACCTGGGGCTGTGCCTGGAAGCAGCCCCGCATTTTAGTGTCACAGCTGCACCAGGTCCATGAGGGTTTCCTTGCTATCCTTGGAAAAATGGAACTGTTTAGCCAAAAGCTTTCCAAAAAGGGAAGAAAACTGAGCTGGGAACCGTGGGCTGATATGACAGCAGCCTGGCGAACATTGGAGATGAGGAGAGCGGGTTCTGCTGTGGGCACTGCTCCCCTGGAGAGGCAGCACCAGCGGTGTGTCGGCTGCTCGTGCACAGCTGCTCTCATTTGAGCTTCTCCTCTCAGCTCCTCATTATATTTCTGCAGCTTCACCTTTGGGCTGAGATCGTTCAGGTTAGGGTTTGTTGGTTTGTTTTTTTCTTTCCCTCTGGAAGCTTGGAACTAAACCGTTCCCTCCCTCCAAGAGGGAGGAGGGCAAGCGGGCTGTGCTCTCCTCTCACTGTAACAGCGGAGCCGCAGAGCTCTCCCGCTCGCTTCACTGGCGCAGCCGTGGCCACGGTGTACACGCAGCACGGAGCGTTTGGGAACCCGAGTAACGCCGTTCCCTTTTTTGGGGGGGTGTTGTCATTTCTGCAGGCTACCGCTACGTGATCCTTGACATCCCTCTGCTCTTTGAGACCAAGAGATTGACCAAGTTTATGAAATACACGGTCTTGGTTTATTGGTAAGTGCCACGTGAACCACAAGGACCAGAATGCTGCCACCTCTCTTGGAGGCTGGGGGGACCGTCACGTCCCTCCTGCTCCAGGGAGAATTTGGCTCCAGCCCCGGAGCCTCCTCTTTTCTGTAGACGTGAGAAGCAACACCTTCCTTTATCTCAGTGTACCAGGGGCTTCTTACTGAGGTTTCCCCCAAACCTGGCACCGTCGTATAGGGGAAATCTCTGTCTTTGGGCTTTCCACAGCTGGGGCAAGGTTTGGGGCACTGCCCCGGTGCTACGGGCCATGGGAACACTGAAAACATGCAGTGGGTCAGTGCAGGCAGTGCTGGAGGTGCTGGCTCCACTGATCCGAGCGCAGGATGTTTGCACCAGCTCTGAAATGAAGCGGGGAGCATCGTGGGGAGCTTCCCTCCCCGAGGCACCCCACCTCAGTGCCGCCCTCCCGTCCCGGCAGTGACCCGCCGACGCAGCTCTCCCGGCTGATGCGGAGGAACGGGTTGTCCCGGGTGCAGGCAGAAGCTCGCGTGGCCTCCCAGCTGCCACTGGACCAGAAGCTCGAGCTGGCCAGTCACGTCATCGACAACTCGGGAGACCGGGAGAGCACCCGCCGGCAGGTCCTGTGGCTGCACGCCCGCCTCGAGGGCTCGTGGCACTTCCTCTGGGCACGGCTGGCACTGGGCACGGCGGTGGCCACACTGGCCGGGCTGGCGTACCTCCTTCTCCAGCGTCTCATCTCTTAATTCACCTTTTCTTTTTGTCGCGGAAGATGCCTGAATTCCCAGGTTTGAAAAGGGCACCGAAAGGCCACGTCTCTTAATGAGCTTTGCCGGCTGAATGCAGACGCTGGGATGAGGCGTCTCCTTGCAGACTTCCCAAGGTGAACGAAGGGTGTTTGTTTTCTTTTCCGGCACCATCTCCTTCCTTCCTGCTCAGGTTCTTACCCACCAGCTGTGCCTGTGGCTTGGGACCATTACCTCACGTGGCTGCGGCCCATGGAGGGGACAAGGCCCCGTTAGGACTGACAACCTGTCTTAAGTTATAGTTTATTGAACGGTTACGCTTGTACAATCGAGAGGCTTGCACAAGCACGACAGGGCAGGGCTGTTGCGTGAGTTGGTTTGCTGCTTCTTACAGAGCTTGCTTAGAAACTGCTAATATAGAACTCGCTTAGAAACTGCTAGTACAGAACTGACTTAGAAACTGCTAATACAGAACTCGCTTAGCATAACTAACTCCATTTGCTGTAGCCTTAGGCTGCAAGCTGCAAACTTTCATCTCGATATGTCCCGTTTTTTACTTATTTAAGTAAAGGAGGGTCCCAGAGCCACTTCGAGCCAGGAAAGGGCGCTGGGAATGGCAGCAGAAGCTGCACCCCTCGGAATAAGAAAACAAAGGACACATCTAGAGATGAAAAACAGCAGAATATGGGAACTCTCTGATGTTTTGGCTCTTGCCAAGGACTTTTTCAGCTTCCCAGCTGCAGGTGCAAATAGCAGCTGGGAGAACAGACAGGACAGCACCTGATTGATGTCCAGGCTGGTCAATGAGAGACAAGCGCCTGCAGAGATAATATTAGAATTGGCCCAAATTGGTGCGCGAGGGGTGGGAAACTTGGATTTTCAGGGTACAGTTGCCCAGGGATTTGTTTGTTCGGAGTCTCTCTCCAGGGGCACCGGCTGCTGCACCTTTCAGATAAATTATTTAAGAGGAATCTCTGGAATTTGTGCCTGAGACTCTGCTTTGGGAAACCTGGAGCGAAGAAGCTGCTTTAACGCCTCATCACCTGCTGTGGGTCCGTACGGTGGGACTCTGGTGAATTTGGGCCCCTCGTTTCACCTGGGTTAGGTGTCCTCACCCTCTGTTTCTGCTGTCACCGCTTGTGCGTCACCTTCGGTTTGGATCTCAGGGTCTGATGCCACCTGGGACCCGCCTCACCCAACCTCATTTGCTGCTGTTTGAGTTTCCTTGGGCGGTTTCCCCGGGGCGAAACGAGTGCCGGCTCTTCCCCTCCGTTTTAATAAAACACTCATCGCAGCGGCTCCCGCGGCTCCGCGCCTGCGAGCGCTGCCGGTTCTGTTCCGTCCCCAGCTCGTTGGGATGCCGGGTCACGGCTGCGCTGGGTAAAGTTCACCGCACGCAAGCGGAGCTGGTGAGCGCGCTTGGGCTTTTCCCCAGCGTCCCCCGACGTGAGCTTTTGGGGGGGCCGTGGCTGCGTATCGGCAACGGGCATGTCGGCTGACACCTCCATCCTGCTGCCACCATCCTGTCCTTCTGCCACCCCCTGTCCTGCTGCCACCACCCCATCCTGCTGCCACCACCCCGTCCTGCTGTCACCCCCCGTCCTGCTGTCACCCCCCGTCCCGCTGCCACCCCCTTGTCCCACTGCCACCCCCTGTTCTGCTGCCACCACCTGTCCCCATGTTTTGAGCAAGGTGGGTGTCACCACCCCCTGTGCACAGAGGTCCCCGAGGTGCTCCGGGACACTTGGGCTCTGACTCCCCTTTCCCCCCACCTGGGCTTGTTGTCCCAGCAGGGACACAGCGGAGCCAGGCAGCGTCCTCGCTGTCCCCAGCCCTTGGGCACAGGGACCTTTCCCAGGTGTCACAGCCCTGCCCAGCCAGCCCGTGCCTCTTTTTGGGGCCAGGCACCCATCCCACCCTCTCTGAGCCCAGCCCTGTGCCTGGGGGCCTCGTGTCACTTGCCTGGGGACACCCGGTGCTCCCTGTGCAGGGACAGCAGAGCACCCTAAGCTGGGGCACCCCCTGGGCACCCCAACTTCTCAGGCAGCGCCGGGGGAGCCGTACACAGGTGCTGACCCTCCGCCCATCCTCTGCCCTGATTTTAACAGCCCCTAATTGCGGTGGCGATGCCGGGAGTCCCTCACAGCCATAAATCAGCGCAGGAGCAGGACGGGCGCAGCCCGAGATAAGCTCTGACTGTCACCGTCCCCCCTCCCTCCCACCCCTCCACGATAAATGAGGCTGCGATGAGGCCGGGGGGGACGGAGAAAGCGAGACGGGCACCGTAATCACATTTGGCGCTTGGCTCCTGCCCTGCTGACGTTTGCCACCGCTAACGAGTTTAGCGGGGCTCAGGGGACAGTTCCAGGGGGACAACGGCGAGGTGCAGGGTGTAACCGGGGCTGGCCTGGCCTCGGGTGCCCACTTTGGGGGTGCCTGGTGCTGAGCTGGGGGGTCGAGCCCCCTGGGTGGGCTGCGTGTTGGCACCCACCCCAGAGCCTGGTGCTGGGACACAGAGTCCCCCCTGTGGATGCTGTTGTCCCCTCATGGGTGCTGATGTCCCTCATGGGTGCCGTGTGACACCCAGCCCCAGCATCACCCCAGCACCCCTGGACCACCCCAGGTCCCACTCCCAGCCACCCCCACCCTTGGGGGCACGCTGGCAGGACACCTCGTGTCCGTGGCGGTGCCCACATGGCCCAGGCCACAGCTGTTCCCCCGGTGACGGTGGCTCTGCTCTGTGGCATCGGCAGCTCCATCGCTGGCCGTGGAGGGGACAGCGCGTGTCCCGCCATGGAGGGGACGCCCTGGCCGAGCCCCCTGCGCTCGTGACATGGGTGCTGGGGGAGACACAAAGGTGCTGGGGGTGACCCAAGGGTGTCCCCCAGCATCCCCACATCCCCCAGCCCCGCCGTGTCCCCCGGCCCCGCGCCGAGGCCGCCTCTGCTCGCCGCACCTCCTGCCATCGATCGGGGCTGTGTGAGCAGTGACCCCCCCCCGCACTGCACGCCCCAAATATTTACCTGCTGCAAATGGGATCGATGACACTGCGGCTGGCGGGGACTTGTGACAGGCAAGCGGCCACCCTCCCGCTGCACCCTGTCCCCAGTGTCCCCCTCCCGCTGCATGCCCTCCCCAGAGCACCCCATTTCCAGTGCACCTCATCCCTGGCACCCATCTCGGGGCACCCACCAGGCAGGTGCGGGTGCAGATGTCGTGGAGCTGGCAGGTCCCCCCGCACGGGGCTGTAGGGACAGGGTGACACCCCCGCTGGGGACTGTCCCCAAGGGTGGGGGCCCCAATACCCAGGGGGGATTGGACTCCAAGACGGGGACAGGTCGGGGGGCTGAGTGTGGTGTCACCACATGGCATCAGTGTCACTAGTGTCATTGCATGGCTCCTGGTGTCACTGTCCCTGCACGGTCCTGGGGTATGGCATGGTGTTGCTGTCATTGCACAGCCCCTGGGGTGTCACACAGTGTCACAGTGGCCGCACAGTCCCACTCGTGTCACACGGTGCTGCGGTGCAGCCCTGCGGTACGGCACAGCATCACTGCTGCTCCCCGGGGTGTCACATGGTGTCACTGTCACCGCGCAGTGCACAGGGTGTCACTGTCACTGCAGGGCCGCTGGGTGCCACGCAGCGTCACTGCAGCTCCCGTGGGTTGTCACACAGAGTCACCGTCAGTGTGTGGTCCATGGGATGTCATATAGTTCTATGTCACTGCATGGCTCACGGGGTGTCACCCAGTGTCACTGTCACTGCTGTCCCACAGTGTATCACCCAGTGTTGCTGTCACTGCATGGCCCACGGTTTGTCACCCAGGGTCACTGTCACTGCATGACCCGGTGTGTCACACACCGTGCAGGACAAGCCTGGTGCCACCCCCTGCACATCTTGTGGGCTGTCACCCAATGTCACTGCGCACCCCTGGCTGTGTCACACCCTGTCCCCACTGGCCCTGGGGCACCCTGGGGACAGCACAGCAGGTCCCAGCAGCCCAAGTCCCCCTGGGGTACCCGTCCCCGATCCTGTCCCCTCTACCCGCCCAGCGCTGCTGCCAGGCGAGCAGCCACTTCCCGTCACTCAGCAGCGCTAATTAGCCGCGGTGCTGGCAGCCCTTAATTGCCGCGCGGCGGGGGGGTGGCTGGCCCCGCTGCAGCCATAATGAGAGGGAGTGTGACGGGGACAGGGATGGGGGGGATGCGCCACCCCCACTTTGTCCCCCTGCCTGCAGCTGGGCTCCTGCACGGGACAACGGACGGTGCCTGCGTTGGGCTGGGCTGTGTGGCACGTCCTTGTCCCCAGGGCCAGGGCAGCCAACCAGCCAGGTGGCCAACCAACCTGGTAGCCAACTGACCAGCTAGCCAACCGACCAGTTAGCTAACCAGCCAGTTAGCCAACCAACCTGTTGGCCAACTGGGTAGCCAACTAGTCAGTCTGCCAACCAGCCAGATGGCAAACCGACCAGCCAGCCAACTGACCTGTTGGCCAACTTGCCAGTCAACTAGCTAGCCAGCCAACCAGCCTGTTGGTCAACTGGCCAGCCAGACAGTCAAGCAGCCAACTGGCCAGCTAGCCAACCAACCAGCTAGCCAGCCAACCACTGAGTAGCCATCTAGGCAGCCAGACAACTGGCTGGTCATCTACCAACCAGCTAGTTGGCCAACCAGCTGGCTACCTGCCAGCTAGCCAATCAGCTACCAGCCACCCAGCCAACTGATTGGCCAGCTAACTAGCCAACCAGCTAGCCAAGCAGCCATCTCGATGGCCTTCAAACCAACTAGCCAGTTGGCCAACCAGCAGCTGGCCAATTTTCTACTGGCCAACCAGCCACCCAGCTCTGTGGCTAGCCAGGTAGCCAACTGGCCAGCTCTCTAGGCAAGTGTGCGACCAGCCAATGAGCCACCTGTGTGTCCAATGAGCCAACGAGCCATCCAGCCACCTGCCAACCAGGAGCACCCTCTGCCTCATCCAGTGCTGGGACCCACCATGTTGTCGCCTCCATCCTGCAGCCCTGTCCCCAGGCTCGTCAGTGTGGCCTGACATCGGGGTCATTAATTAGTTCTGCCTCTGGGCGCTAATTAGTGCTGAGCCATCAGCGCCGCCCGCCCGGGGTAACCACAGCAGTGGGGGACACGGTGCCACGAGGGTGCGGGGTCAGAGTGCCCCCGGCCACATGTGGTCCTATGGGCAGCAGCAGCTCCTGCCTGGCTGCAGCACCGGGAGGGGAAACTGAGGCACAGCGCAGCACTGACCCCCCAGCCCCTGTCCCACCCCAGCTGCACTCACCCTTCCCCAAACCCCCTTAATGAGCTTCCCAGTGAGCAGTGGGGGCTTGGGGGGGCTCAGGCACCCCCAGGCTGCGCCTGCACCCCCGAGCATTGATCAGCCCTCCCTGGCCACCGGCGTCCCCCCCGGTGTCACCCACCCCCGTCCCCACGTCACCAGGCAGAGCAAACAGCCCCGGGCCGGGCGCATCGATCGCGGGAGCTGCTGTTTGCTTAACCTTTGCGGAGGAGCTGCCGCGAGTGAGCTGTCACCGCAGCCACCGCTGTCACCGCAGCCACCATAGCCACTGCTGTCACCGCTGCCACCGCTGTCACCGCAGCCACTGTAACCACCGCAGCCACTGCTGTCACCACAGCCACTGCAGCCATATCAGCCACTGCAACCACTGTAGCCACCACTGTCACCGCTGCCACCACTGTCACCACAACCACTGCAGCCACCACAGCCACCGCTGTCACTGCAGCCATTGCAGCCACAGCGGCCACCGCAGCCACCACTATCACCACTGCCACCACTGCCACTACTGCCACCACTGCCACTGCAGTCACTGCAGCCACTGCTGCCACTGCTGTCACCTCCCAGCTGTGTCCCCTTTCCCAGACATGGCCCAGCAGTGTCTGTCCCCAGGGGGACAGAGCCGGCTCGGGGGCTGCACTGCACCCCCATGCAGGGGCTGGGGACAGGGACAGGGACAGGGAGCACTGTGGGGTCTCCAGCCAGAGTCACCTGGGGTGTTGTTGTCCCCATCCGTAGGGTGCTGCTGCCCCAGGGTGACACTGAAGCCATCCCAGCTCTGCCACCAGGTTGTAGGGACACGACTGGGGGACATGGTGGCCATGCCATGAGGACACGGTGACTCATGGCCGTGAGGTGGCCTGGGGTGGTGGCCATGCCATGGGGACACAATGACCCATGGCAACGAGGGGACCGGGGGCTGTGGCCCCAGCATGAGGACACAGTGACCAGGACCAGGGATGTCCCCAACCCTCCGGATGAGACAATCCCCTGACACAACCAGGGCGCACCCATGTCCTCTGTGTCCCCAGCACGGCCACCCTGTCCCCACGTGGAGCCCCCTGCCCACCTGGGCCACCACGGCACAGCGCTGGCGGGTGACTCACGCAGCCCGTGACCTCGCCGAGGCGTATTTTTAGGCACTCGTTAAAAAAGAAAGATAATGAGGGGGGACTGGGGGACAACGGTGGAGAAAAGAACCAGGGAAGGAGCTGGTGACACGATGGTGACAGCTCGGGGGGGGACACGGGGCTGGCAGCACACCCACCCGAAAACACTCTGCCCCCCTGCAAGCCTCGTTAAGCCCCCAGGAATAATTGCCTCCTTAAAGGCGACTAATTGATTTTCGCACGCTGGTTAAATTAAAGCCTCTGCGGGAGCTGAGGGGGGACGCGGGGACGATCGATGTGCTGCCAAGTGTCCCCTTGGTCCCTCCCCCTTTTGGATTGGGGGGGTTGGGATCTGTCCCCCACGTGTCCCCTGGGGTTTGGGGACACTGCCTGGGGGTGGCACTGGAAGGGGACGCACCCCCAGGGTGGGGTTTTTGGGGGGTGATGATGAGGATGCACCCGCTGGGAAGGCCACCCATGGGCGCCACTGGGGTTGATGCCACCTCGGCATTGTCACCCAAGGCCACCAAACCACCGTGGCTCTGGGAGCAGCCCCGGGGCTGCTTTATGCCTGTGTCCCCTGCCTCGTCCCCACCGTGTGTGTCCCCCCCGGCCCCGCGTCCTTCGCTCACCCCCAGTGCTGGCGGCGGCTGTCACTTGCCATCGCGTCCCGCTGTCCCCGCCGAGGCTGATGGAGATGGCAGGCGACGGAGCGGGCGCAGCTGCGTTGTCCCCGTGTCACAGGCCCGTCGGTCTCAGCCCCCCGGGGACGGCTCTTTGGCGTGGCCGTCACCCCTGAGCACGGCCTGGCTGTCCCTGTGGTGGCACTCGTGGGTGCCCGGTTGTCACAGCAGCCTTTACCGCTGGTGGTGGCGTCCCGTCCCGCCACCCCGTGGTTGACCCCAATGGGTGCTTGGCCACGTGGATGTCACCTGGGCTGTCCCACAGCGTGAGTCCCCTGAGACCCGGGGAAACTGAGGCAGGGAGGTAGGGGATGCTGTGGGAATTGTCACCCGTGGGCTTGCCCCTGTGGGGGCACAGGTGACAGGTCCCACCGGGCACGGAGGTGACCGGAGCTCCAGCCCCCGTGGGGTCGCGGCCGCCGCGTCCCCGGGTGGCGCTGCCTGCGCCCCGTGGGGACAGGGCGTGGCTCGGGGTGACCGCGGGGTCCCCAGCGGTGGTGGGACCCGGCGGGGACAGCGGCGGGACCGGGTCCCACGGAGGACGCGGGGGTCGCGGGGTGGGCGGGGCGGGGCGGGGCGGGGCGGGGGGGGGGCTCAGGGGTGGGCGTGGCCGGGGCGTGTCCTCCCGCCCAGTGCGCTGCGTGGGCGGGGTCAGCGTGGCGGTGGGCGTGGCGGTGGGCGTGTCCCGAGCGGGTGGGCGTGGCCTGGGCGGCGCGGGGCGCACCGGAGCCAGCGGAGCGCAGCGGAGCGGAGCGGCCGCCGCCACCCCCGAGCCCCCCCCCGCCGCCGCCGCCCTGCTCCCCCCCACCGGCACCATTGCCACCCCCGGGCGACAACGCGCCCCGGCCGGGCGGCGGCTCAGCCTGGGCCGGAAAACTTTGCTGGCGGCCGCGGCGGGGGTGGTGATGGTGCTGGTGCTGGTGGTGCTCATCCCGGTGCTGGTGAGCTCCGCCGGTACCGACGGCCGGTACGAGATGCTGGGGACCTGCCGGATGGTCTGCGAGCCCTACGGCCCCGCCGCTGCCCCCCCGCCACAACCGGCCGAACGCGGCCCCCTCCCGCCGCCCTCCACCCTGGTGCAAGGTCCCCAGGGCAAACCGGGGCGACCGGGGAAACCGGGACCGCCGGGACCGCCGGGAGAACCGGGACCGCCGGGACCGGCGGGAGCGCGGGGTGAAGTGGGACGACCTGGACCCCCGGGATTACCGGGACCGGGGGCTACAGGTGCGGTGAGCGCGGCGACCTACAGCACAGTGCCGCGCGTCGCCTTCTACGCCGGCCTCAAGAACCCCCATGAGGGCTATGAGGTCCTCAAGTTTGACGACGTGGTCACCAACCTGGGCAACAGCTACGACGCCGCCTCCGGCAAGTTCACCTGCGCCATCCCCGGCACCTACTTCTTCACCTACCACGTCCTCATGCGCGGCGGCGACGGCACCAGCATGTGGGCTGACCTCTGCAAGAACGGGCAGGTAAGGGCTGCCCACCCTGGCTCCCAGCCCCACGGCGGGACCAGAGCTGTCACTGGCCCCCACACACTGGAGAAGGGCTCTGGGTGCTTCCATGGGTGCCCCATCCTTTCCCTAGGGGTGATAACAGGCTCTGGATGCATCCCTGAGGTGCCCCGTCTCCTTCCCAGCCCTGGAGATGCAGCCCCGGGGACCACCATCCTTCTCCCAGTGGCAGTGACGGGCTCTGGGAGCGTCCTCGGGGTGCCCCGTCTTTTTCCCAGTCTCAGAGATGCACCCCCGGGGTGCTCCATCCTTTTCGTGGTGGTGATGATGAGCTCTGGGTGCATCCCTGGGGTGTCACATCCTTCTCCCAGCCTCAGAGATGCACCCCCAGGGTGCTCCATCCTTCCCCCAGTGACACAATGGCCTCCGGGTGCATCCCCAGGACGCCTCGTCCTGCTCCCGGCTCCAGAGATGCGTCCTCGGGGTGTCTCGTCCCTCTCCCCGCCCTGGAGATGCAACCCTGGGATGTTCCGTCCTCCTCCCGGTAGTGATGCTGGGCTCTGGGTGCACCCCTGGGGTGCCACATCCTTTTCCTGGTGACAATAATGAGCTTTGGGTGCATCCCCAGGGACTCCCATCCTTCTCCCGTCCCCAGAGAGGCTCCCCTGGGTGCTCTGTCCCCTTCCCAGCGCTGGGGACATGCTCTGCCACCACAGCCGTGCTGCCCCGATGTGTCCCCTCGGTCCTTTCCTCAGCTCCGCCGTGCCTCTGGGGTGCCTCAGGGTGTCCCCGCCGTGTCCCTGGAGTGCCCTGCCCTCCCCACTGTTGTTCCCGCTGGGACTCCCTGTGGGGGACAGGGCTCCTGCGCAGGGGACAGTGTCCGTGGTGCCCTGGAGGGGGACAGCGCCTGCCCCACTGTTGGGTGCTGCACCCCAGCCCGGAGCCAGCTCTGCTGCCGCTGTCTCAGCAGAGATGTCCCTTTCCCCAGCCGGGCGGCGAGGGGACACCACGGGGGGGACACCCCAAGGCTGCTCCATCCTTGCCCCCCCATCCCTCCCCCCCATCTCCCCCAGACCCACCATCCCCAAATCCTCCCCATCCCGACACGGCCCCTCGAGCCCGGTGGTTTTTGGGTGCTGCCCCTTTCCCACACCGTGTCCCCCCCGGCCGTGACTCAAGGCACAAGACGTGGCTGCGACCCCCGAAATGTCACCTAGGCTTAATCCCCTCAGTGTCACCGCAGCCAGTGTCCTCGCCGGGATTCATCCCGCTCCCGCTTCCCATCATTTTCTCCCTGCATCAAGCCCCGCGGCGCATCCCCGTCCTGGGGGCATATGACACCAAATAACCCCAAAACTCAGTTATCAACCCCCAAAAAAGCCAGGGGAGGGGGTAAGCAGGAGCCCTGGCGTGACCACTGCATGTCACCCCTCGGCTCCGAAAACCTCCGAGCCGGGAGCGCAGTCAAGGCAGGAGCCACTTGCCATTTTTTCTCCATCCAAACAGTTTAATTTTATTTTTTATTGCCTTTTTTTTTTTTGGTCTTTTCCCCACCCCAACCTCAAATTTTGGGGGGTCCCAGCAATGCTTGGCAACACTGCCTCTTTCTCCCAAGTAGCATCTGTATAACTCTGGCCTGAGCGTCCCCCAAAAAACCCACCTCACCCCTTTTTTCCTCTGCCAAAATCCCACCCCCAAAATATTTTTGGGGACCTCCCAAAACCTTCTCACCTCCTCACACCCCCCCACAAGCTCCAATCCCCACAGCTCAGTGGGGGATCGATGCTCCCGGGCGCTACCAGATTAATTTCCAGAAGCTACGGAGCCCTCGTCGAGAGGAGCCGCGCTCGGGCGGGCGCGCGATGCAGCTTAATTAAGTGCTTGTTAATTACTAATGAGGTATCGCCGCTCCAATATTTATAAAGAAGCGGCTTGGAAGGCGGGGGAGTGCACTGGCGGGAGAGTTTAAAAAAATACCCCCAAAATGGTCCAAATAATTTTTAAAAGAGGTTAATTAGGGGTTTATTATGGAAAATCCCCCATCCCGGCAGGGCCGGGTGTGCCGGGGGGTTCCTGGCCAATGGGGGTCGATCCCGAGGGAATTAGAACTTGGGGACCCCCCTGGCTCCCCACTTTCCTCTGGATGCTGCTGGTTTGGGGCACAGCCCATCACCCCTGCGTCGGGGCTGGAGTTAATGAGAGCCAGGGGAGCTGCTCCTGGGGGTTAATTAGCATTAATTATTCGTATTTGTATTAGCCTGGAGTGGGGCAGTGGGACTGGGGGGGAGATGCTGGATGGACGGATGGGGGGATGGAGCCAAGTGTTTTTGGGGGTCCCTGTGGCGAGGGGGGGTGTTCCCGCTGTCCCCACTGTCCCCACTGTCCTGTGTACCAAAGGTGTGGCCGCACTGCGGCTCGGGGGGACACAGCCCCAGGGTGTCCCTGTGGGTGGGGGCCTGGGGGTGGTCCCCAAGGGGACTGCGGGGACACAGGGGTGCACTGGGGGAGCATCCACCACCGTGCCTGGAGGTCTGTGGTGGCACACGCTGCTGCACTTGGGGGTCTGGGGGGGCACCTGCTGCCATGCGTGGGGGTCCTGGGCTGCGGTGGCCAGGACATTTGGTGTCCCCAAGGTGCTGAGTGTCACTGTGAGTGGCTCAGCCTGGACACGGGCGCTCCCCGCTCTGCCCCTGTCACCCCCCATGGGTGCAGCCTTGTCAGGGACCATCCCCAGCCCACGGTGTGCCCAGGGCAGGTGACATCACCCCAGCATTGTCACTGGGGTCGGTGACAGCAGCTGCTGGGGGCCGTGTTCCCCCACACAGTTCCCACCTCCAGGGGCTGTGCGTGGCCATGGCTGGGGGAAACTGAGGCATGGAGCAGGACGAGTGGGACAAGGCCATGGGAGGAGGGATGCGGTGGCAGCTCCCACCTCCTGTGCCGCTGCGGTGCCGGGAGCAGCTCAGCCCGGCCCCGGTGCTGCTATTTATCTTCCCTGGTTAGTGCCAAGGGCTGGCGGGCGCACGGTGACGAGGCAGCTCCTTAACGAGGGAAGACGGATGGCACCGGGCGGCTCTGGCTGCAGCCGGGGGGGGGACAATCGCAGCAGAGCCCGGCACCAAATGGCTTCTCCTGGTTCTCCTTCCCCTCTGCTTTGTCCCCAACTCCTCTTCCTTGGCAAGACCCTGCCGAGGCAGCATCCCCTGGGATTGGAGCGCTGTGACTGACTGAGATTCACTGTCCCCCCCGTGGGGACAGGGACCCTCATGGTGGGCTAGACGTGGGGTGACTTTTAACAGGGCAACAGCGTTGATGATGACACGAGGGATATGGCCGCACGGGCGAGAGCAAGCCCTATGGGACCACCTGTTGGGCCGTCAGTAGGTTCCAGAGTTAACAAGGTCTGACCACGCCCTCACCGGCTGCCTGAGGGCTCGGGGAGATTCAGCTGCGTTCCCGAGGGGGAGGGGACCCCTGGGGCCCCTGTCCTGGGACCAAAGCACAGGAATACCTGGGGACACCCCTCCTTTCCCCCCAGCCCTGGGACCCTGCTGCTGCTCAGCTCTGCCTCCCTGGCGCCAGCCAATTAAGAGCCCATTCTCGTCAGCTGTAATTAGGAGCCTCTTCTCCCCCGTGCATCGCTTTTGCATTTCACTGGGGATTTTACCTGCCGGCTTGTCACTGTCACCCAGCGCCGCGTGATCTCCCCGCGAGGCGCCGGTGGAGATTTGATTACCCAAATAATTCAGCCGCAGCAGCCGGCTCCAGCCGCGGAGCTGCTTTGCCTGGCGGTTACGGCACCTCTGGCTCTGCCGGCACCTCCTGGCCTTGTCCTCCAGCACTGAGGAAATATTTATGGGGGGAGCATCCTGACCCACAGCGGGTTGGGATCCGGGTGAGCGGTGAGGTTTGTTTTTGGGGGGTTTGAGCTCAGCCCTCACCACATGCGTGTGATGCCTGTGAAGACGTGTGGGGATGCGGCGGGCTCAGCAAATTGGTTTGGGGCTAGGAGACGGGGTCCTGTGTTCAAGATGTGGTTCTGCGTCCGAATCCAGAGCCAGGGTCCTGGGTCTGAGCTGTGGTCCTGCATCCAAACGGAGAGACGGGGTCCCATGTCTGAGCCAAGGTCCTGCATCTGAACCATGTCAGGTCTGGTGTCTGAGCCGTGGTCCCGCACCTGAATCCAGAGATGAGGTCCCGGGTCTGAGCCATGGTCCTGCATACAAACCTGGAGTCAAGGTCCCACATCAGAGCTGTGGACCCACATTTGAATCTGGAGATGGGGTCCTGTGTCTGGGCCGTGGTCCCACGTCTGAATTTGGAGCTGTGGTTCCATGTTGGGGCCGTGGTCCCGCACTCAAATCGGGTGACAGTGTCCAACGTCTGGGCTGTGTTCCCACATCTGAACCAAGAGGCAGGTCCCGTGTCTGAGATGTCATCATGCATCTGAACCCAGAGATGGGGTCCTGTGTCTGAGCTGAGGTCCCACATCCCAACCCAGACCCGTGGTCCCACACCTGACCCATGGTCCCACACCTGAGGGTGCCGGCCCGGGGAAAGGCTCTGAGTGATGCTCGGAGAAGCCACCTCCATTCGTGACCCACGGGTGGTGACCGGGGACACCCTGTGCCATCCGGAGCTGTGGGCGGTCTCCCTGGCGGCAGATGAGCTGGTCCCCTGGGAGTCCCCTGGGTGTGGCCTGGGTGTCACCTGAGGCGGGTGCCGCGGTGTCCCCTGCGCAGGTGCGGGCCAGCGCCATCGCGCAGGACGCCGACCAGAACTACGACTACGCCAGCAACAGCGTCATCCTGCACCTGGACGCAGGGGACGAGGTCTTCATCAAGCTGGACGGGGGCAAAGCCC
The DNA here is from genome assembly GCF_036013445.1 of Caloenas nicobarica. Taxonomy (NCBI): domain Eukaryota; kingdom Metazoa; phylum Chordata; class Aves; order Columbiformes; family Columbidae; genus Caloenas; species Caloenas nicobarica. Next base: position 1,650,068 of record NC_088268.1, on the reverse strand, counting down.
ACGGTGGCAACAACAACAAGTACAGCACCTTCTCCGGCTTCATCATCTACTCGGACTGAGCCTGGACCCACAGCATCACCCCACGGACCCCAGCCCCACGGCATTGCCCCATAACCACCCCAAACTCCACGGCATCGCCCCACAGATGTCCAGCCCTATAGCTTTCCCCTGCAACCATCCAGCCCCGTGGCATCACCGTCCAGCCCCACAAGCATTGCCCTGAGGCCCCCTCAACTCCATAGCATCACCCCACAGCACCCTAACCCCACAGCAGTGCCCCATGGTCCCCTAACCGCATAACATCCCCTCGCGCTGCTCCAGGCCACCTATGGGGTCCACAACCCCGCTTTCCCCTCCGCTCACCCCACAGCTGCTAATTTGGGGTTCGGGATCTGCGGGGGCTGGCAAGAGGTTGGAGACCCCCTGCACTGCCCCCCTGCACCCCATCCCTGGCCGTGCACCCGCTTGGCCCCACGGCTCCCACTGCTCCCCACACGGGGCGATGCCGGGTCCCCACCGTGTACATATGTACAGGAAACACGTCTATACGGTTCCTCCTGCCCCGTTCTGTGGGCTGCGCTGGGCGGGGGGAGCCACCCTTGCTGCCCAAGCCCGGGGTGACTCCATGGTAAAGCAGAGCTGTGACCTGTCCCTGTCCGCTGTCTGTGTCCCCGCGGGGGCAGAGCCCTTGTCCCCCACCCCGGGGACAGGGTCCTTGTGCCACCCCCACAACTGACCCCACGTGGCTTCGTAAATCGGCCCAGCCAGGGAGTGCGGGGAGGGGGTCCCCTGTCCCCTCCGCCACCTCCAGTGGGGACGCTGGGGGTGCCACCACAGCCCTGTCCCTGTCCCCAGAGCACAGGTGGGTGGGGGGTGTCCCCTCGGGGACAGGGCGTCCCCACCGCAAGGGGGTCGGGCCAGGCGGGGCCGTGGGGACCCTCCGGCACACGCACCCGTCACCGCTGCCTCGGCGCGGACAGGACGTGGCCCAATTAGAGGTGACAGCGGGTGCCCGGGGCCACCGGCCACTGCTGTGGCTGCGGTGGGGTCAGAGGACGGGAGCCAGTGGGGACACGTGAGGGGCCCTGGGGACAGGGTGCAGGTGTCCACCCCCAGCACCCGGCGGGTCCTCAGCGCTGGTTTCTCAGCGCTAATTAACGGGGATGAGGCGGCCGCCGGGGAGCGGAGGCTCGTTCTGGCCGTGGCTGTCGGGGCTGTGAGGAGACGGCCGCCATTAAGGCTGGTGTGGCTGCCGCCACCCACCCCGGCTGGCACTGGGGCGCACTCCGGGCCCCTGAGCCACTCCCGGGCCCTTGGTTGGGCCCTCTCCACCAGACACCGCTTGAACCGCCGCTTCTCCCGCCCTCAGAGGCTGCCCCGGCCCGGTGCCCACGGCCGCCGTGGGGATGGGGCAGCGGGGAAAGATGGCGGCCAGCGCAGCACGGCGGGACTACAACTGCCGTGGGCACCGCGCGGGGCGGGCGGAGCTCGTGCCGAGGGCGGGGGGAACTCGCGGCGCGGAACAGCCAATGGGAGCGGGATGCGGGAGCAACGGCCAATCAGGGAGCAGGGCGGGGCCTGTTGGCCGTTTGAAAGCTCGGGCGGTGGACGCAGCCGGTGAGTGGCGGCGGCGGCTCCGGGCGGGGCCTGAGGGCGATTTGGGGGCGTCCATGGGGCTGTGGGGGCGTGGGCAGCTGCTGGGCAGCTTCTGCTGAGGCTGGCGGGGTGGTGCAGTGTTCGGGAAGAGGGGCTGTGGTGGTCTGGGGCGGTGGGACCGGCCCTGATTGGGGCGGGATGGCGGCCCTGGCGGGTTGTGGGGGCCTGAGAGGGGGGAAAAGGGCGGGGGGGGGGGGGGGGGACGGCTATAGGGGCTGAAGGAGGGTATGGATGTGGGGGGACTGTAACGGCCTGAGGGAGGGAAAAGGGCGGGAGGCGGGGGACGGCTATAGGGGCTGAAGGAGAGTGTGGATGTGGGGGGACTGTAACGGCCTGAAGGAGGGAGTTAGGGGTGGAGGGTGGCTATAGGGGCCTGAGTGGGGATGAGTTGGGCTGTGAGGTGGGGCTATAGGGGCCTGAAGGCGGGAGCAGGACTGAGAGAGGAGGCTACGGGGGCCCAAAGGGGGACATAGGGTGATGGCAGACATCTAAAGGGGGCCGTGTGTTCTTTGGGGGGGTCTGAAGAGGGTTGTGGGGTCATTGGGGAGTCTTAAAGTGGGATGTGGGGTCGTTGGAGGGGCGTGTAGGGGGTTGTAGGGTCATTTGGTGGGTTGTGGGGGCCTGAAGGGAGTTCCAGGGCATTGGGGGTTATAAAGGCGCCTGTAGGGGCCCAGCGGGTGTTTGGATGGGGGTGGGGGGCCTTACCAAGCCTCAGGCTCCCCCTCCGCTGCTCCACCACCTGGCTGACCCATTCTGCATGCCCAGAGTGCCTGAGGTTTCCTGGACATTCAAGGCGAGAGTGGTGTTCTCCAGGCAGTACTGTGTGCCAGTGTCTCCTGCCACCATGGCGCTGGGCTCCCCTCCGGAGGAAAGCATGGTGTCCGTAGTGGTCCGCGTGCGGCCCCCCGCCCCATGCGAACGGGAGTGGGCCGCACACCCCGTCCTGCACGTCATGGACGAAAACATCATCATCTTCAACCCTGACGTGCCCAGTGGCCCCCCTGGCAGCGCGCTGACCACCCGCGCACCCAAGCACCCAGGCAAGGACATGAAGTTTGTCTTTGACCGGGTGTTTGGGGAGGGGGCCACGCAGGACGAGGTCTTCCAGCACACCACCCGCGGGCTGCTGGACACCGTACTCAATGGCTACAACTGCTCCGGTAAGAAACACCATCGGTCCGTGCATGAGCTCCTGCCCCATCCACTCCTGTAACTGTAGATTTAAGCATTGGAGCAGGCTGCCCAGGGCAGTGCTGGAGTCACCATCCCTGGAGGGGTTGGACAGACGGAGATGAGGTTCTCAGGGCCATGGGGCAGTGCCAGGGCTGGGGTAACAGTTGAACTCGATGATCTTGAGGGGCTTTTCCAACCAGAATGAAACTACGATTCTATAAACATAGAGCCTTAAAATTGTTGGTGCCACTAACAAAGCTGGGGTGATTGCAAGTGTGGTCAGGATGGGGATGTTCCTGACATGGGATTGTCCTCTCAGCAGGTAAATGAGGGGAAGTGAAATATACGCTTCTTTTGTAGAATCACAGATGATTTGGGTTGAAGGGACCTTCCCAGCTCCCCCAATGCCAGCCCTGCCATGAGCAGGGACATCTGCACCAGCTCAGGTTGCTCAGAGCCCCGTCCAGCCGTGCCTGGGATGTCTCCAGGGATGGTTCATCCACCACCTCTCTGGCCAACCTGGGCCAGGCTCTCACCACCCTCAGGCTAATACATTTCTTCCTCATGTCCAATCTAAATCTGTCCTCTGTCAGTTTAAAACTGTTTTCCCTTGTCCTGCCACCGCAGGCCCTGGTAAAAAATGACTTTCTCATAAGCCTCATTTATATACATTGAAAGGCCGCAATAAGGTCTCCCTGGAGCTTCTCTTCTCCAGGCTGAACACCTCAACTCAACTCTGCCCAGCAGAGCTGTTCCAGCCTCGGATCACTTTTGGGATCCCCTCTGACCAGTCCCTGTCTATCTTGTACTGGGGACCCCCGAGCTGGATGCAGCACCCTGGTGGGGTGGGCAGAGGGTCTGAGGAGCAGGTGGGGAGAGAGCTGGCTGGGCTGGAAGAGCCCATGAGGAAGAAGGGTGTGAGGTTTAACACTAGAGTGCAAAGTCCTGTGGCTGGGATGGGGTAACCCAGCGCCTAGTGCAAGCTGGGACCTGCTTGACTGGGGAGCAGCTTTACTGGGAGGGAGCTGGAGGTGCTGGAGCTGACTGTGATCAGCGAGGTGCTGCAACAGCAGCAAAGACGAGTTCTTGGGCTGCATCCAGTGACTTTTCTAGCTGAGATGTGATCATCCCACCCAGCGCTTGTCCAGCTCAAGCCCCTGCAACTTGAGAAGGATGAGAACTTGGTGGAGAGGGTCCTGAGGATGCAAGGGCTGGAGAACCTGCCCTGGGAGGAAAGGCTGGAGGACTTGGGGCTCCTCTCTGGGCAAGACTCGGGGGAAACCTCAGTTTTTGAGCACTTAGCAGCTACAGAGAAGAAGGAGCCTCTCTTCGCAAGAAGAAGACAAGGGGCAACAGACATGTGTTGCACCAGGAGAAGTCTCATCTCAGTATAAGAAAGTAATTTTTGACAGTGAGAACGTTCACTGGAACAACCTCCTTGGGGACATGGCAGAGTCCTCACAGCTGGAGGTGTTCAAGACACCACTGGATAAGACAATCTCCTCCGAGTTCCCTTTCCCAGGAAAGCTGGGACCAGGTGGTCCCTCCAGGTCCTTCCAGACTGGGCTGTTCTGTGGTTCTGCGATAGTTGGGGCTGCAACAGCATTTGGTGCTTTGGGAGATGTGATGCAGAGAGTGGACATGGCTGTTGGGGTAGAAAATGGGGCTGGGCAGGCGCTTTCCCGGCATTTCAAGGGATGAGGGTCGCTTGTTCTCTGCTCTCCTGGGGCAGGAAGGATGGGAAGGAATCAGGTGGATCCATGGCACAAAGAGCGCCTTGGTTTCACCTGCCTGATGGGCAAAGCCTCAAGAGGATACTGGGTTTTGGAGCAGGATTTGGGCTGAAGCAGACACATCTTGAGGTGTTTTGGGGGCTGCTGTGCCCCCTGTGAGATCTCCCAGGCTGGCAGTGCCGTAAAGCTGGGCCTGGAAGCTCCTTGCCTGCTGCCACAGCCCCTTGTGCTGTTAGCAGGCTGTCAGCAGCTGAGTGGCTTAACGAGCACATCAGTTGTGCAAGGCAGGCAGTGAGCAGGAGACAACTGCTCTCCTGTCTCATCACGGGCCGGGCACTGGGACCGCAGGATGCTATTCCTGGCTCTCTGCGTGCTCTGTGAGCCGTTGAAGGCTGCTCTGTCACCGTGCCCACCTGGCAGGCGTGTCTCATGTCTTTATCTGCATAAAATAACTTCAGGAGCCTCAAATGAGAGAGTTGCCAAGTGCCGGGTGCTGCTAATGGGGAAAAGGGTGAGGGTGTCTGGATTAGTGTGTCCTGATCTGATGGTGATGCTCAAAGAGGGCGTTGAAGGATGGAGGGAAAATGAGATGAATTACAAGGTGTGGAAGAAGAAAAACCTGGTGAGAGAAGGGGGAATGGGGCTGCTTGGCTTGTTACAGGGAAGGTTCAGGGGTGACTTGAGCATCTGAGCAGGTGACGGTTTGGGGACTCATTCTGTCTCTGCTAAATTAGAGAGACTGAAATGAGGAAAAGGAAAATTGCACTGAAAGACAGTGTGACTAGGACAGAGGGCAATTAGCTTTGCCTCGTTTCTGCAAAGCGCATGAGTGACCCCTGCCCCAGGGTTTGCTGCTGGGAGATGATCTCTCCCATGAAGAACTATTGTTATGCTGCTCCCATTAATTAACAATCGTTTCAACCCTCCACCCTTTCTGCTCCTAGTGTTTGCGTATGGTGCGACCGGAGCAGGAAAAACTTACACAATGCTGGGCTCTGAGGGAAGCCCCGGCATCATGTACCTAACGATGTTGGAGCTATATCAAAAGATCGAAGCCAGGAAGGAGGAGAAGAGTTGTGAGGTCCTTGTCTCCTACCAGGAGGTATGTTGTGCCTGAGCCGTGTCCCCTTCCACCTCCAGGTCACCGTCACTAAGGTTTGGGGTTGATCCAGACCCCATGGTGCCACACTCCGAGTACCTGCTGTGCTGCTAGGTTGGGGTTGGATCTTGGGAACAGTTTCTTCCCCAAAGGGCTGTCGGGCATTGGAACAGGCTGCCCAGGGCAGTGGTGGAGTCACCATCCCTGGAGGGGTTGGACAGACCGAGATGAGGTTCTCAGGGACACGGGGTAGTGCCAGGGCTGGGGGAACGGTTAGACTCGATGATCTTGAGGGTCTTTTCCAACCCAAATGATTCTGTAACTCTGTGACCTGCTGGTGATCCCTCCCAATCCATCCTTTGCATTTAAAGCACCTCCATGCTCCCAGTGTGACTCTGGGAAGAGGACCCGGAGGTGGTGCTGGGGGTGACACCAGGTTGTGTGTGACCCCGGGTCCAAAGCTGCTGTCCCTGCTGCAAAATCAAACCTCAGCCTCACATTGTGTTCCCTTTTCCAGGTGTATAACGAGCAGATACATGACCTCCTAGAGCCCAAGGGGCCTCTGACCATACGGGAGGATCCCGAAAAAGGAGTCGTGGTTCAGGGTCTCTCCTTCCACAAGGTGGGTGTAAAAACAGGCACAAGCTCTGGGCTATGCTGCGCCCAGACCGGGTCTGAAAGCGGATTTGTGTCCTGGGGACACGGGGTGGGGGTGTGAGGACACAGAGGTGGCATCTCCTTTGCCCCTAACTGGCAGCAAACATGACCTCGAGCTGAAACGAACCCCCAGAGCTGTGGGATCTCTCGGCCTGAGCTGCTGTGGCTGCTCGCTGTTGGGTTGTCTCGGTGCAGGCATACAGGACGCGCTGACACCTCCTCTCTGCTTCGTCTCCCCCAGCCAAGGTCAGCGGAACACCTGCTGGAAATGTTGGCCAACGGCAACAAAAACCGAACGCAGCATCCCACCGATGCCAACGCCACCTCCTCCCGCTCCCACGCCGTGTTCCAGGTGAGGCCACTGGTCGTGGTTTTGCTCGGGAGCTGTGCCGGAAAGGGGCTGGGGAGCCAGCTCATGCCGGGACCAGCGCCACAGGGTTCCTGCAGCTGCTCCTGGGGTGACATGGGGACAATCAGAGCAGTTGTGGCTCGGAACAGAGAGATGCGAGGCTGGGCAGGTCTTGTGCTGCAGTGGGACAGCATGTACTGGTCATACTGGTGGCCACATCTCCTGGACATCCCCCTGCTCCCAGCTTGGTGTTATGTCTCCCAAGAGCTGAAATTTCACTTTGACTCTTGTTGACTTGGCTTGTGGGAGCTGCACCCAAAACCTGAGCCGGAGCGAAGGGGGATGATCATCACCGGCTTCTGCTCGTGCTGCCCCTGGTGCTGTGAGCAGCATCCTACATCATGTCCCCTTGGCACTGAAACAGAAATTACACTTCCCAGGGGCCCATAAATTGTCCCCCCGGTTTCTCAGCACTGTCCTACACGCACCTGCCAGTTGATTTCCATTCCAGCCAGGCCCTTCCCTGAATCAGCAGGGCCGTCACGGCTGCGCAGGGAGATGCGGGGCTCTGACTGTCGTCTCGGTCTGAAGCTGGTGCCATGCCCGCTGCTGCGCGCAGGGGGAAATCCAGGTGTCTGGACACTTTCCCAGCTGGGCTGCTCGGTGGGTGCTGGATCCCTGTCTGCCTGAATCCATTAGTCGTGCTGGAATTCTGCCCTTCCCACTGCTGGCTCTGTCTCCCGGCAGCCAAACTGCAGCCTGGGAGGACGTGAGACCAGTTTCCAGCCTCTCTGTGGCACCTCCAGACTGTGCAGGGGAACTCTGGCAGGGCTGAGGGGGTTATGGGGTGTTAGGGATGTGTTTGTTTCTCTTGGGAGATCTTTAGGGATGCAGATGGGGAAGTTTTGGGTGGTGCAGCCAGGTGAGTCTCATCGCTGTGTCCCTGTGCCAGCTGGGAGCTGGGCTTGGCACCCAAACCCCAGCTGGATGCTGCCCCCAGGTTGTGTCTGAGTTTGCTGGTAAAATCCACAGCTGGAGTCAGGGCTGGGGCTGCTCCTGTGTGTGAGCACCTCCTGGGTCACGCCAGGCTCTGGGTTGGCGTGTTGTCCCTGGGAGACCCGACCAGCCAAACCCTCTTGCTCGCCAAGCGCAGGAGATGCTGATTTTTCTGTAGCTCTATCACTCCCTGCGAGATCCTTCTGTGGCTTTGCTCCTCATGTCATCGACAAGAGTTTCACTTCTTGTCTTGGCGTGCTGAGCTCCTCTCTTCCCCCTGCTTGGCCTCGTGGCCTCCATGGTCCACTTCACCTTCCTTTTATAAACACTGGAACTGGAGATGCTGGATCCAACCAACAACCCCCTGTGTCTTGTGGAGCCACAACCTCACCTGGGGACCTGGAGTTTCAGCCTGGAGAACAGGAGCTGAGGGGAGACCTTCTGAACTGCCTGAAAGGAGCTTGGAGCCAGGTGGGGTCAGGCTCTGCTCCCAAGGAACAAGCTCCCAAGGAACAAGCGCCAGGACCAGAGGAAACGGCCTCAAGTTGCACCAGGGGAGGTTGAGGTTGGATCTGGGGAACAATTTCTTCCCCAAAGGGCTGTGGGGCATTGGAACAGGCTGCCCAGGGCAGTGCTGGAGTCACCGTCCCTGGAGGGGTTGGACAGATGGAGATGAGGTTCTCAGGGACATGGGGCAGTGCCAGGGGTGGGGGAATGATTGGACTTGATGATCTTGAGGGGCTTTCCCAACCAAAACAGTTCTATGGTCTCTGTCCTCACAGATCTGCGTGAAGCAGCAGGACCGCATCGGTGGCCTCACTCGAGATCTGCAAGTGGCCAAGATGAGTTTGATTGACCTGGCAGGCTCGGAGCGAGCTTCGGTCGCCAACACCAGGGGAGAGCGGCTCCGGGAAGGCGCCAACATCAACCGCTCGCTGCTGGCCCTCATCAACGTTATCAACGCACTGGCTGACGCGAAGGTAGTGCTGTTTGTGTGGCCCTGCTGGGCTCCAAGAAGTGCCACGGGATGGGCTTGGTGGTTTCCTTGCAACACAGGATTCAGAGCTTGAGCACCCAAAAGCTGAGCAGACCCTTGATCTCTTGGTACAGAGCAAGAAAACCCACATCCCGTACCGGGACAGCAAGCTCACACGCCTGCTGAAGGACTCCATCGGTGGCAACTGCCGCACTGTCATGATCGCTGCTGTGAGCCCCTCCACACTGGCCTATGAGGACACCTACAACACGCTCAAGTACGCCAACCGCGCCAAGGAGATCAAGCTATCGGTGAGGCGCTGCCGGGTGTTTGGGAGCTGCTGGGGATGGGTGGGAAGGAGCCTGGAGTGCTGTGAGGTGGGTTAGTGGGTCCTTTCCTTTTCCAGCTCAAGTTTTCCAGCCCTGGGGATGCTGGTCTGGGCAGAAAGCAGCTGATGAAACTGCTGATATGCTGTGCCTGGACTTTGCTAAAGCCCCCCAGCCCAGAGCCCAGGAAGGGTTGTGAATGTGGCAACAGGTCCCTGAGTGCAGATTGTGTTCCCTGTGGCCACCCTGGGGCTCCTGGGGACCCTGGAGGAGGCTGAGCAGCTGCTCCAGCATTGGGAGAGTGGAACGTCCGGCCCCAGCACTGCCGTAACCTCTCCCTGTCCCTGTCTCTGCAGCTGAAGAGCAACGTGGTCAGCGTCGACTGCCACATTAGCAAATATGCTGTGGTCTGCGAGCAGCTGCAAGCAGAGGTGAGGTGCTGGCCAGGAGCGCAGGGCTCTGGCTTTAGCTGTGGTTTTCTTGGGACGTGGAGCTCTGAGCTGCCAGGGGTCATGGATCTCTCTGGGCAATGGATGGTCCTCCCTCGCAGGTGGCAGATCTGCGGGCAAAGCTCCGTGCCTACGAGGACGCTGCCCAGGAGGCCAAGAACTCGGTGCCGGTGGTTCCCCTTGGTGTGAGCCCAGCGGGGCTGTGCAGGTGAGGCTGGTGGGGAGGAGGGACAGAGCTTGGTGTCACTTCCTGGTGTCCCCGTGTCAAGGCGTCTGTGAGATTTTAGTGCTGCTCAGAGCCCAGGTGTCTGTCAGAAAGCGGCTGAGCTGCTCTGTGGGTGCGCAGCATTGTCTGGGCTGTGATCGGGTGTATTTATGAGCCTGATGGACTGCAGTGTGCAAGCACCAAGGGTTGCAAAGGTCAAATCTTCTTTGATCCATCCCAAAAATACTTCACCAGCATGATGGCTTCCCCAGAGGATCTTCTGTGCCTCAGTTGCTGCTTCTTGTCCCTTTGGGTGTTGGAACAGGCTGCCTGGGGCAGTGGTGGAATCACCATCCCTGGAGGGGTTGAACAGATGGAGATGAAGTTCTCAGGGGCATGGGTCAGTGCCAGGGCTGGGGGAACGGTTGGACTCTCTGACCTCAAGGGGCTTTTCTAACCAAAATGATTCTGTGATTCTCTCGCTCCTGTAGGTTGGAGGAATCTGTCCCAAAGCCACACTCAGCCCTGGGTGGTGACAGTGAGCAGCATGAGCTGGGAGCTGGGTGGCCTGTCCAGCTGCAGCTGGAGCCAGAGGAGGAGGTGAAAGAGTGGTGGGCAGCGCGGGGGTGCTTGGTGTGAGGAGTGGGGCTCAAATACCCTCGTGGGACACACTGGGGACACTGGGAGAGGGCAGGAGCTCAGCTGGTCCGTGGGGTCATCATGTGCTGGGCTGTGGATTGCCAGCGAAACCCCCTTAACTTCCCAGCTCACAGGGAGTTTGGGTGCCAAACTCAGCTCGAATACGGGTTAGTCCTGGGTGAGGTCAATAAGGATTTTTGACTGATTGCTCCAGGCCCCAGAGGAAATGCTGCACAGCAGCCCCAGAGCCACCCACCAGCTGGAACTGAAGGAACCGAGCCGCCTTCTACAGGGCTTGTCTGGTGGCCGGACGGAGAAGTGAGTGTCCCTCTGCTGTCCTCGTGTGCCACCTCCTCCTGTCTGCCCGTGGAGGTTGGGTTGTCCCCCCTCCTGTTGTGTGTAGCCATCCTGGATGGAGGTGGGGCTGGGTCTCTGCTGGCAGATCACTGCCTGCCCTGTAAAATAAGGAATTTGGCTCCTGGGGATCTAATCCCATGGGATAATCAATCCTGGAAATGCCAGTGATGAAGGCTTCCAGGCACAGCATCTGTGTGAGCCTTAAGTGCGTGTTGTTAGTCCTGAAATTACCTCTGTGAAGTCTTTGCTCCTGGCAGGGCTCCCGTGGCTCCATCTGCTGCTGTCCCTGCCCCGAGCACCTCGGCAGAACGAGCCTCTTCAGAACGGTCTCTGTGTGCCTTGACATCTGCCTCCAGCTGGGCTAACGAGTGTCTGAAACCCAGCAAAAAGTCTGTGGAGGCCATTTGATCCCTTGAGATCAAGACACAACTCTCAGGTCGGGTTCTCCAGTAAGAGATTTACAACCTGAGCATCTCACAGCTCCAAAGTTTGCCTCTTCCTCCAAAACTCTGCCACCAGGCTCTGCCCCACTGGAGGAGGTGTCTCGGCGGTGATGCTGGTGGTGCTGAGCATCTGTTACTGGTGACGCTGGCTCAGGCGCCCCTCTAAGTGGTTCTTGGGTCTGTCTGTCTGTCCCAGGCTCATAGCCACGATCCTGAGCGTGGCCCGCAAGCAATACTCCCTCCTGCGGGACGCCAACCTCCTCACTCCTGACATGGTGGTTGAATTCGAGGAGCTGGAGCGCCTAGTCCATCAGGAGGCTGGTGTGACCCTGGAGCGAGCCGCGTCCCCGAGCAGAGCTACGAATGTCACTGGGGCCAGTGCTGCCCCGGGCTGTGATGGTGAGGACCTGGGGTTAGATTTGTCCCCCTCTCCTTTGTCTTGGTGTGCACTGGAGGAGCCGGGGGGGAGTCACAGCTCCCAGCCATGAGCACAAGGCAGAGAGATGAGTTTCTCCTGACGTGGTGCCTTGTGGTTTATGCTGAGAGCAGCTCCAGCCTCACTTTGTAGAATGATTCCAGCAGCCTGGGGCGCAGCAGGAGCCGTGAGCAGCCCTTGTCCCCGGAGAGCTCAGTGTGTGTTTGAGCTGACTTGCACACACAAGTGATATTCCTGCTCCAGGAGGCCAAAGTGGCACTTCTGATCCTCATTTTTTCTTGTCTTGTTTACTCTTGCATCATACAGTTGCCCAAATCAGCCCAGCTGTAGCCTCCCAGCTGTTGGCCTGCGCCTGCCCGGGGCTGAGCTCTTCCTCCTCATCCTCAGTGCACGAACCCGGCAGTGAAGCTGTGGGCTCTGCAGATCCCACTGGCGTTGCCACGGGACCCTTACTCTGGGACCGGGCTGGTGCCTTTGGGCTGGCAAAGCGCAGGATTATTTGTGCTGGCGGTTTAACATGGTTTGATGGAAACAGCCACTGGCAAACAGCTGCTGTGGCTGTGATGGGGCAGAGGGGGACACCCTGAGGTTTGGGGGAGCCTGGGACCTGCAGACAGGGAGAAGGTGACTCTGTTTCTTTGCTCCTTTAGCAGAGGCGTCTGTTGCCATGCCCAGTATTGCTGTGCCCAGTGCCCCTGTGACCAGCATTGCCCTGCAATGCCTGCAGCAGCTCTCCCCGCTCGCCAGCCCTGTGCCAACGGCTCCCAGCCCAATTCGGAAGAGGAGAAGTGCTGAGAGGAATAGTGCTGCGATGCACAGCACCAAGAGGAACAGCGCCAAGAAGCACAGCGCTGTGAACAGTGCTGAGATGCACAGCTCTGCATTGAACAGTGCTCAGAGGAACAGCGCCAAAACGCACCGCACCAAGAGGAACAGTGCCGAGATGCACAGCTCTGCATTGAACAGTGCCGAGATGCACAGGGCTATGAACAGTGCCATGATGCACAGTGTCCAGATGAGCAGTGCTATGAACGATGCTGAAATGCACAGCACCGATATGTGCAGCGCTGAAATGCACAGCACTGAGATGCACAGCACGGCGTTGAGCAGTGCTGAGCTGAACAGTGCTAAGACACACAGTGCCGAGATGCACAGCCCTGCGTTGAACAGCACTTTCCAATTGGAAACTCCCCGCAGCCTCAAGAGGCGGGCGAAACGCCAGCGGAGCAGCGGGAGCACAGCAGAGACTCCTGGAGCGATGCTGAGCCCCGGCAGCCCCTGTCTGGCAGCAGCAGCCCAGGTGCCCCTTGTCTCCTTGCTGCCATCGTGTTGCACCCCCAAAATCTGCCCGCCAACAGTCCCCAAAAGCCGCGTGCCCCTGGCGGTGTCGGCCGCCCAGAACTGCTGCACTGTGCCTGCCACGCCTGCCCACAAACTCAATGTGACGTTTGAGGTCTGCGAGTACAGCGGCTCACCCGGTGCGGCTGACCCGGCTGCCTTCAGCAGCCCTGAAATATCCATCTGGGAAAATGTCCAGAGCCTCCTCAACAAGCAGGATGTTCCCTTCGTGCCCACGTGAGTGCGGCCCTGCCTGGGGTACCCCTGGTTTTATAGATCCCCCCTCTGTCCTCTGGTTGGGTGAATCATTTCTGGCTTGCTGCAGCCAGTGGGCTGAGCTCAACTGTGAAGTGCTCACAAAGACACAAAAAGCATTCCAAGAAAATCTCCCTTTTGGACATGGAGGAGCATCCTCCAGCTACTGGAGCCCTGAGTGCTGGGGGGACAAAGGGGACATTGAGGACATCACCTCCTCCCAGAGAGGCTGGAGCAAGGGCTGGAACAGTGCAGTGAGGGGGTTTGATGTGGTTTCTTTAATTTTATTGCTGGTGCTTCCAAAAGGCTCTGGCTTTTACAGAGCTGTGTGAATTTTTGTGACCACCCCTGCAGTGCAGGACACCCTTGGGTCTCCCCGTCTCCTCTCGCTGTAGGAAATAGTTCCTATAGAGTGTAACTGGGGAAACTGAGGCACAGGGGAACAACCTGGCCTTAGGGAGCAGCAGCACTTGGGTTGCTGCCACGTCCTGAGGTTTTGGTCCTGTTTGAGTCTTTCTTTTTCCCGCCCCCCCCCAAAAAAAAACCAGGCAGAGTTCCTGTGGGGTGACAGCGTCAGCTTAACTGCCTCCCAGCCCCGTGGAGCAGGTGCTCAGGCTCTGGCCAGGCACTAATGCTCTTCTCCTGCCTGCAGAGCCTGTGTCCCGGTGCTCACTGTGAAGGCTTCATCCATCCCCAAGCCCTCCTCAGTCCCCAAGGCCCCTGCGCAGAAGCGGAGGCGAGTGGAGAGGTGAGACAGTGCCAGCACCCCATCCCCAGAGTGCTCCCCGTCCCTGCCCCTGACATCCAGGGACAGTTGGGGACCTCAGGGGTTTCAAATGGCCCTTTTTCTTGTTCCCAGCACCGCTCCCCCCTCTCTAGGGGGGCTCCAGAGCCACATCGCCAACCTGCCGAGCACACGCCAGAGATGTGTGCAGCCATCCCGCATCCCAGGTGAGCCACATACCCCCCCCCCGAACTGGGGATCCTGCAGCATGCCGAGCTGCGGGGTCTCCCTGCCTCGGGGCAGGCACCAAACTGGTGCTGTGCCAACCCTGTCCCAGTTCAGGGGGTCAAATACCTGGAACTAGAATGAGAGGTGCTGGTGGAAGATGCTGTTTGGGGTTTGCTGCACCCGCAGCCTTGGGGCAGGGTGGTAGGGGCAGGAGGGGTATGTCGGGGGACCTGACTCTGCTGCTTTGCTCCTGGAGCTGCTTCATCCCCTTCTCTTTTCCTCCCCAGCTCATCCTCTGGGCGTTCTGCCCCGCAAAGGCAGGACCAGGAGCACCAAAGAGCCGGCGGCCTCTGGCCGGGCCCCCCGCTCTCGCACCCCCCAGCCAAGGAAGCTCTTATGCTGATGGCTCTACCATCCAGGATCCTTCCCAGGTCCAAACCCACGTCCCAAACTTCTTCCTTTTTTTTGGGAGCCCCGTCCCCTCCTTCCTGCAGCCCCACAAGGTTCTTCTTAAACTGTTGTTCAACCCCAAAGTCACCCTGTGTCCCCACTGATTCCCCTGTTGTGGTTTTTTTTCCCACCCCCCCCCGGCGCAGCCCTGTGTTATTTTTGCAGCAGATGGGTTATTGCTGTTCCCTCTCAGCCCCTCTCGAATCTGCGCCGGGGTGTCGAGTTCTAACAGATGGGTTATGCTAAGAAATAACATGTGCTTTTAATAAATCCTTTCGTTTCCAACCAGAGGGGAGATGTGCGGCTGGTTCTTCTCACCTCCCCCTCGCGCAGGAGCTGGGCTTGGGCAGCAGCTCCCGGCTGAGCGGGGCTGGAAAAGGCCTTTGCTCCTGGAGGGGCTCCAGCCCCGTGCCTCCTCTTCACTCACCAACTCCCAGTGTCATGAGGGCCCCGTGGTGCCTTCTGCCCTGTTTGCTGTGCCTGGGGGGGAACCCAGGGTGCAGGTGAGGGTCATGGAGGTGGGGGAGAGTGTTTCTGTCCTGTTTCCCTCTCCTAAACCCCCTCCCTGTCCCACCATCTCCTTGTCCCCCTGGGGTCCCTTCAGCTGCCTGTGACCCCCTCCCATCCTGGGTAGGGAGCTCTGAGCATCCCAACATCCCCGTAATCCCCTCCCTGGGCACATCTGGGCGCTGCCACATCTGCACCAGCCTCTCACAGCCCCCCCCAGTGAGGTCACCAAGCGTGGCAGGAACAGGATGGGGGGGTGACCCTGCTCCAGGCGCTGCTGTCCCCTGGGACTGGGGTCACCAGCTCCTCCTGCCCCACTTTCCTGCCTGGCAGCACCACATCTCACCTTTGTCTTCTCAGAGGCTGGAAGCTTCTAATTAAAACTTGCAGGCTGCTCCTGGTTCGTTTGGCTCATTAAGGGGGGGTCAGGGAGGAGGAGAGGGGAGGCCAGTGCTGGAGTGACAGCTCTGTCCCCTCTGAGCCGCTGCGTGGGAGCGGGAGGAATGAAATCTCTGGGGAGCCATGCGGGGGCTCTTGTAGTCCCCATGTCCCGCTTTGTCCCCTGCAGCCAGCAAGGGCTGCATCCCCCAGGGGCTTTAGAACATCTATAGGGAGGGAGGTCCCCTGTCACCCTGGGCTGTCACACAGCTCCTGTCCCCAGGGATTTCACTGTTCTGGTGGGCTGGGGACACTGAGCATCATGTAAGGGCTACAGAGGTGCCCCAAAACCCAGTGTTTCTGTGGGCAAAACCCCTGCTTGTCACTGACGACACTGGCCCAGGACAGCTAGGGGGACAGCGCTAGCAGGGGACAAAGAGCTTCTGGAAATTAAAGGGGGAGGTGGCAGCCAAGAGGCTGTCTCTGAACCCTGCCCAGTGCCACCAGTCCCACCACTGTGACCCCCACTGGCTCTGAGTCCTCACAGGTTGTGCCCATGGGGACAATACTGTCACCACGACCCTTCCCCTGCTGCCGGTGGCCCAGCGATGGTGGCCATGGTCCAGTGGGGTCCTGTGTGTGTCCCTGTCCCCGAGCAGGCTGGGAGCCTTTCCCAGCCATTGGCTGCCATCTAGCTGCCAGCCAGTGAGGCCTCTCCCTGTCCCCACAGTGTCCCCACCAGCACCCCAGAGACCCCCTGTCCCCTGGTTTTGTCCCAGCAGCCTCTTGGGGCACCCAACCCAATGCCACTGTGTGTTCTTTATGACCCCAGAACACCCCTGTCCCCTGCCAGGGTGTCCCTAAAGCCTGGCCATGCTCCAGTTTAGTGGCTGTGACACTGTGGCCTGGAGGGGACGGGGCTGGTGGTGGCCCCATGCCCATGGCTGTCACCACCCCTGGATCTGTCCCCAGCCTTTCCCGGCAGCGCGGTGCCCCGGCACAAAGCCGCCCCGGCACAAAGCCACGGCGGCTGTGCTGGCCGCACAAAGCCCCTTTCAGCTGCCGGGAAAGGCCCTGGCAGCCGCCCCTGCGGGGGGGTCCTGGTTCTCACCCCCCTCCATGGGCCAACGGGGGGCGAAGTCCCGCCAAACTCAGTGCATATGTGGCTGGTGACAAGGCCACACAGCTGTGGCAGGATCAGGTCCCCCAGGCTGGGAAGGGACGTGGTGTCCTGGGACCAACTAGCGCTGAACGGACCCACCAGGGTGGAGAGGACTTGGGAGGCTTCAGCTGCCTAATTAGCAGCCTGCCTTCGTTAGCAGCCTGCCTTCGTTAGCAGCTGCCAGGCTGCTGCAAGCGCCTCGGCCCACTGGGGTTTGGTGGCTGGTGCTGAGTGCGGCGGGGAACGCAATGTGGGGAGTGTGGGGGGTTGTCTGTGCATGCACGGGTGTGTGCAGATGTGGATGTGCATGTGTAGGTGTGTGCAGATCTTTGTGCGTACATGTGTGTGCACAGCAGGATGTCTGTGCCCGTGCATGTTGTGGTGCTGTGGATACACACAGGGTTGCATGTGCAGCTGCGTGTACACGTGCATCTGCACAAGTGTTCAGGGCAGGCAGCATGCGTGTGCATACCTGTGCACACGCGTGCATGCAAGTGTAGAAGTTCGCGTGTACATTGCGTGTGATGTGTGTGCACGTGGGCAGGGAGGGATGGATGCGCGTGTGCGTGTGGACATGGGCAGACACGTGTGTGCATTGCTGTAGGAGCACGTGTGTGTGTGTGTGGATGTGCACATGCATGCGTGTGGATGTCTCCTGTGGCTGAGTGCACAGGACGGGGGGGTATGTGTGTGTGTACGGAGCTGTACCAGCCGTGTGCATGGGTGGGTGTGCACAGGGCGTGCGCACAGGGGAGTGTGCATGGCAGGGTGTGTGCACAGAGAAGTGTGTGTACATGGGGTGGGGTGTGTGCATGGCAGCGTGTGTGCATGTGTGTGAATGCACGGGGGTGTGCACACATGGACAGGGAGGCGTGTGTGTGCACAGGGAGGTGTGTACACACTGTGCCCTTGTGGCCAGGAAGGCCAATGGGACCTGGGGGGGATGAGAAGGGGGTGGTCAGTAGGTCAGAGAGGTTCTCCTGCCCCTCTGCTCTGCCCTGGTGAGACCACATCTGGAATATTGTGTCCAGTTGTGGGCCCCTCAGTTCCAGCAGGACAGGGAACTGCTGGAGAGAGTCCAGCGCAGCCACGAAGATGCTGAAGGGAGTGGAGCATCTCCCGTGTGAGGAAAGGCTGAGGAGCTGGGGCTCTGAGCTGGAGGAGAGGAGACTGAGGGGTGACTCATTCATGGGGATCAATATGGAAAGGGGGAGTGTCAGGAGGATGGAGCCAGGCTCTTCTGGGTGACAACCAACAGTAAGACAAGGGGTAATGGGTTCAAGCTGGAACACAAGAGGTTCCACTTAAAGATGAGAAGAAACTTCTTCTCAGTGAGGGTGACGGAACACTAGAACAGGCTGCCCAGGGAGGTTGTGGAATCTTCTTCTCTGCAGACATTCAAAACCTGCCTGGACGCCTTCCTGTGTAACCTCACCTGGGTGTTCCTGCTCTGGCAGGGGGATTGGAGTGATGATCTTTTGAGGTCCCTTCCAATCCCTAACATTCTGTGATCCTGTGATTCTGTGAAGATGGGGTGTGCACACGCCTGCAGGTGTGTGTGCACAGGGGTGATCATGCACCCCCCGACCCTGCCCGGTGTCTTTCTCCCTCGAGCACCCTGAGACGCTGTTGGAGGTGTCATGGGGACAGATCCCTGGGGTGCAAACAGCCCAGCCCTCGCAGCAGCGCCCTGCGGCACCGTGCCCGGCCCCGCACGCAGCACCCACGGTGCTCTGTGGTGGGTCACTCAGCACCCACCGTGTTCCATGGCCTCGCACCCAGCAGCCGCCGTGTCCTGCAGTGCTGTCCCCAGCACCTGCCGTGCCCGGTGTCCCTGCATCCAGTCCCTGCTGCTCTCCCGGCCCCGCACCCACCCACCGGCTGCCCCGTGGGTTCCTGTGTCCATGGGTCTCCCTCACACCCCAGCGTGTGCCCCAGGCCCCCCCAGTCCCCCCAGCCCCGCGGGGGGTGGCGGCGGGACAGTCCCACGCCACAGCGCCCGGGCCGGGTGCCAGGTCCATCCGTCCCCGCCGGGCGCCGTTCAGCCCGGCCTTTGTGTGGCCGCTGGCTCGGTGGCCCGTGGCCAGCACCGGGGTGGCCGCTGGGCCGGGAGCCCCCGGGATCCATAAAACCCCCCAGGCCGGGCACATCACGCCCACTCCTCGGCATGGAGAGCCAGCGGCTCTCCTCCTACGGCCGCCGCTTCGGCCCCGCCGCCCCGCTGTACCGGGTGCTCACCGCCAGCCCCCCGACCCGGCTCCGGATCCCCCGCAGCATCCAGCCGGGTCCCCGCGCGGGCTCGGGCAGGATGGACTTCTCACTGACCGCGGCGCTCAACTCGGAGTTCAGGGAGACGCGCACCAACGAGAAGGTGGAGATGATGGAGCTCAATGACCGCTTCGCCAGCTACATCGAGAAGGTCCGGCTGCTGGAGCAGCAGAACAAGGTGCTGGTGGTGGAGCTGAACCGGTCGCGGGACCAGGAGCCCTCGCGTCTGGCCGACATCTACCAGGAGGAGCTGCGGGAGCTGCGGCTGCGCCTGGAGCAGTTGGCCACCGCCAAGGCGCGGCTGGAGATCGAGAGGGACAACCTGGCAGAGGACCTTGGTGGCCTCCAGCAAAAGTAAGGGACTGCTCTGCATGGGGGAGTCTGGGGACAAGAGTGGCACCAGGACCAGGGTGGTGATAGGGACCAGGATCGGGACCAGGGTGGTGATGGAGACCGGGTGGTCCCCAGGAGCAGGGTGATGATCAGGGCCAGGCTGGTCACCAGGAGCAGGATGGCCCCAGGGACCAAGGTGGCCACCAGGACAGGAATGAGGGTGGCCACTGGGATGGTTCTCAGTGTGACTGGACCAGCATCAGGGTGGCCACTGGAATGGGAGCCAGGGTGGCCATTGGGACCAGAGGGGCGCTGGGGACCAGGGTGGTGACAGGGACCAGGAACAATATGGGTGGCGGCCTAACGAGCGCTGGTGCCTAACGAGCGCTGGTGTCTGTGCCCAGGCTGCAGGAGGAGGTGACGCGGAGGCTGGAGGCCGAGGGCAGCCTGGCTGCCTGCAGGCAGGTGAGGGCAGGGCCTGATCCTGCACCCCTTGCAGCGGGGGGCGGGCTGGGGTCAGCACCCTGGTGGGGACAGGTGGGGATGGGCAGGGACAGGCAGAGATGGAGAAGAATGGGCAGGGACGGGCAGGGATGGGCAGGGACAGGCAGGGATGGGGAAGGATGGGCAGGGACAGGCAGGGATGGGGAAGGATGGGCAGGGACGGGCAGGGACAGGCAGGGATGGGCAGAGGTGGGCAGGGATGGGCAGGGACGGGCAGGGACAGGCAGGGATGGGGAAGGATGGGCAGAGACGGGCAGGGATGGGGAAGGATGGGCAGGGACGGGCAGGGACAGGCAGGGATGGGCAGAGGTGGGCAGGGATGGGCAGGGACGGGCAGCGATGGGCAGGGGCAGGCAGGGGCGGGCAGGGACAGGCAGCGATGGGCAGGGATGGGCAGGGACGGGCAGCGATGGGCAGGGACGGGCAGGGATGGGCAGGGACAGGCAGCGATGGGCAGGGATGGGCAGGGACAGGCAGCGATGGGCAGGGATGGGCAGGGACGGGCAGGGATGGGCAGGGACAGGCAGGGGTGGGCAGGGACAGGCAGCGATGGGCAGGGATGGGCAGGGATGGGCAGGGACGGGCAGCTCAGGAGGGGACACCGCCACATGGCCAGTCCTTAGGACAGTCCCTCCTGTCCCCCTGCGGTGTCAGGACGTGGATGCTGCCGCTTTGTCCCGCCTGGACCTGGAGCGGCGGGTGAGGACGCTGCAGGACGAGATTGCCTTCCTGCACAAGGCCCACGAGGAGGTAATGGCGAGGGGGGGTCCTGGGGCATGGGGGGGACAGACTGACCCCGCTCTGTCCCCAGGAGCTGCGGGAGCTGCAGGAGCAGCTGGCGCAGCAGCGGGTGCATGTGGAGGTGGACACCAGCAAACCTGACCTGACGGCCGCCCTGCGCGACATCCGCAGCCGCTACGAGGCCATGGCCACCAGCAACGCCCAGGAGACCGAGCAGTGGTACAAGTCCAAGGTGCGGGGTGGGTGGCTCGGCTGTCCCCTCCCCGGATGTCACCTCAGGGCTGGGGTTGGGTGGCTCTGCGTGGTGGTGGTTGTCCCCTCGTAGGTTGTCATCGTCTTGGGGTGGGGGTTGGCCACCCCATGGTTGGGTGGTTCTTCTTGGGTTTGGTGTCCCCGCTGTCCCCGCTATGTCCCGTGTCCTGGTTTGGTCACCGTGGGAGCAGGGATGGTGAGGCACACGGGCACGGTCCCTTGGGAGTTGTGTTCACAGTGACATGGCCCATGCACCCTGTCCCACAGGAGCAGGGACACGTCCCCAGTAACATCCCGCAGCACCTTCCATCCCACCCTCAAAGCAGGAACATGTCCCCTGCCAGCAGGGATGTGTCCCACGGCCACTGCCCCGTCACCCCAGGGGAGCAGGGACATTTCTCCGTGACTCATGCCACACGGCCCACGTGCACTGTCCCCTCCACCCACAGGAGCAGGGACACATCCCCAGCACCATGTAACATTGGGGACATGTCCCCAGTGCGCTGTCCCTTCCTCTCGTGGGAGCTGGATATGTCCCCAGGACATGCCCTTCGGGGATGTCCTACGTGTCCCGTCCTACTGCAGGAACAGGGACATGTCCCCAGTGCCACACCAAGTGCACGTCCCATGTGCATCATCCCCTCCTGCCACAGGAGCAGGGACGTGTCCCCCAGGACACCCAGCACTGGGGACATGTCCCACGTGCGCTGTCCCCCCGCCCTGCAGCAGCAGGGACGTTTCTCCACATCATGTGTTACTGGGGCCACATCCCTCCCGTGAAGCAGAGCAGGGTCGTGTCCTCATGCCACGTGCCACCGGAACACATCCCTGCTGTGTGGTCACATCCCATGGCACGTGTCCCCCCCCCAGTTTGCAGACCTGACGGACGCGGCCGCCCGACACGCAGAGGCCCTGCGTGCGGCCAAGCAGGAGGCCAACGAGTACCGGCGGCAGCTCCAGGCCCTCACCTGCGACCTGGAGAGCCTGCGGGGTTCGGTAGGTGCTGGCTGTGGGGCACAAGGGGAGGGACGTGGCCTTGGGGAGCAGCCACCACCACGGGGATCCATGGCACAGCGGTGGGGCCACCAGCCAGAGCTGGGGGAATGGCTGGTCCCTGAGGATGGGCGATGGAGAGGTGCCATGGAGAGCCCTTAGCTCCTGGGAGAAGGTGGCCGTGCGGGGCGTCACGTCCCCCCATGTTCCCCCAGAACGAGTCGCTGGAGCGGCAGCTGCGGGAGCTGGAGGAGCGCTACGCGCTGGAGACGGCCGGCTACCAGGACACGGTGCTGCGGCTGGAGGAGGACATCCGCGGGCTGAAGGAGGAGATGGCCCGGCACCTGCGCGACTACCAGGACCTGCTCAACGTCAAGCTGGCCCTCGACATGGAGATCACCACATACCGCAAGCTGCTGGAGGGCGAGGAGAGCAGGTGATGGCAGAGCGGGGGGTCCATCCTGCTCCTCGGCCCATCCCCAGCCGTGGCCTTGTGGTCCCTCTGGGGTGTCCGACCTGCTTGGGGACCGTCCTCCAGCCCTCCTGCCCCAGCCCTGGGCAGGTGGAGCTGGGGGTGGGAAGCAGGAGCCCCCGCTTGTCCCAACGCCCCATCGCTCCTGTAGGATCACCATCCCCGTGCAGAGCTTCTCCAACCTGCAGATCCGAGGTGAGGCCACAGCCACGTGTGGGCCGGGGAGCTGGGGTGGTGGCACAAGCAGGGGTGGCTTCTGGGGTCACCATCTTAGCTGTCCCTGCCCCATCCAGCAGGACCAGGTGGTTTCTTTCTGAATGTCAAGGAACAGGGACTTGGGTTCTCCCAAGATGGGGGGAGGAGTGCGTCAAGGCCACATCCCCAAAACCGAATGTGTCCCCAAGGCCAATGATGTCCCTAAGCCTGACCACATCCCCATGTCCCCACTGTCAAACACATCCCCAAAGCCAATGACATCTCCAAGGCCAATAGTGTCCTCAGTGCCAACTGTGTCCCCAAGGACAGCCCTGTCCCCAAGCGCAGTCACACCCCCAAAGCCACCCATATCTCTATGGCCAGTCCTATGACAACTGTGTCCCCAAGATTAATCACTTCCCAAAGCCAGACACATCCCCAACGCCAACCATGTCTCCAACCCCATCCCAAAGGCCAACCGTGTCTCTGAGGCCAGCAGTGTCCCTGACACTGGCCATGTCCCCAGGGCCACCATCTCCCATGGTTCTGGGCTTTCCAGCCCAAACTGTTCCCCTTGGGCCCTTCCAATGGATGGAGGGGCTATACCCCAGTCACTGTGTCACCGCCATGTCCTGCCCATGTCCCCTAGAGACCAGCCTGGACACTAAGTCTGTGTCAGAAGCCCATGTGAAGAGGAGCATCGTGGTCAAAACTGTGGAGACCAGAGATGGAGAGGTGGGAAGTCCTCATCTGTGTCAGCCACGCTGCCTCTCCTCCCCGCCGCCTCCCCACGGGGTCACTCGTTGTGCTCTTGGGGCCACCACCCCTCAGCCCCAGGAGCAGCCCAGGCAGGGAACCGGTGATCCCAGTGCCCGGCCAGCGCGGCACGAGCTGGCTCTGCACCACGGTGGGGCTGAGCCTGGCAGCTCATAGAGAAAACCGTCCCCGTCCCTGTCCCTAAGCTCACTCAGAGCCCAGGAAGGCCCAGCCAGGTGACGGTCCCTCTCCCTCCCCTCCAGGTGATCAAGGAGTCCAAGCAGGAGCAGAAGGAGCTGCCGTAGGGCGGCTGAGCCGCAGCACCGCACGCTTGTAGCTGCAGCTCCGTAGGTCCTGTCCGATGCCGCGCAGGAGCCCCCGGCCCGCGGATCTCCCTCCCACCAACCCCTCACCTCTCCCACGTCACCCCGAGCTCTGGGCACTGTGGACCTCCCGCTCAGGGCTGGCAGAGCCCTGTCCCCTGCCAGGATGCTGCCTGTCCCCAGGGCATGGAGGGGACGAAGGTTTTGGGGCGGTACCCACGCTCGCCCCAGGTCTCCGGCTCCCCAGTGGGAGAGAGTCCATCCTGGTTCGATGCCCATGCACCAGTTGGACAAGATGACGGTGCCAAGAGCATCTCTGCCCACATCCCACCTCACTGCCCACCCTCTGGTCCCTGAATGTCCCCAGTGCACCCAGGCCCTGAGCACCCGTGGTGGGGGGCTGCAGGGTGCAAGGTACTGGCTGGTGAGGGACACGTCCCTGTCACCGAGTGCTGGGTGGGCTCAGCCAAGAGGCGCAGGGAGGATGGAGAAGCAGGGTGGTGTCAGGATGTGCCAAAGGTGACAAAATGGGGATAACGAGGGGTCATGGGGACACTGGAGTGTTGGCGGGGGTTGTGGGGCCGGAGCAGAGGTGGGCACAGCAGGCTGGGCAGCCTCAGGGGCTTCTCCTGGCACAGAGATACGGGGGCTCCTGACCCTCCAAGGTGTCGGCCACCAAGGTGTCCCCATGGCTGCGGTGAGGAAACACAGTCTTGAGGTGCTCGTGGTGAGGGGGGACACAGCTGTGGGCCAGACCCCTTGCCTGGGGGGTCCCACGCAGGTGAAGATGGAGAGGAGGGGAGTGCAGAGGAGGAGGAGGGTGCTGGGGAACCCGCGGGTGCTCTCACGGCCGAAGGTGCCTCCCGTGACCCAGGAGTGATGGGGAGGACAGACAGGGCCATCCCTGTCCTGCCTGATCCCCCCAGGCTCACACCAGCAGCTGGGGGGGACAGGGAGCAGGGCTGCCCCTGGCAGAGCCCAAGCCCACCCTTGGGCATTCGGGATGGGGTCAGAAGAAATCCCTTGTCCCTGGGTTACACGTAGCCCTGTCCCCCCATTTGTCCCCCAGACCAGCACATGCCACCACCCACCCAGTGCCATCACCCAGCCCGGGGGTCCCCACAGCCGTGTCCCCACCTTCCATTTAGTTACTGACCATGAGCGAAACCTGCCCTGATACCCCCAAACGTAGCGGCAACCACCCAGCAGCTTCTCGTACCCCGTAAGCCCTTCGGGGTGAGCACACGGGTGCCACTCGGATGTCACCGCCCTTGTCACCCCCTTCTCCCCCAGCTCAGGCGCTTTGCAGCTGCTGACCCCAGAAGGGCCGTTCCTGGGGCAGGAGACATGGGAGACACGGGTGCTGCCCAGGTTTGGCACCCAGAGCTCCGGGGCTCTCAGTTCCCCGCCAGCAGCCGCTGGCTGGAGCTTTGCAGCCCACGTTGCTGCTCAATTAACGCACTAACACCCGCGGCAGAGCGAGATGAGAAATAAAGCTAACGCAAGCGCTGTGCTCCCGCGGCCGTGCCTGAAATCGCCTCTTGCAGCTGGTACTGCGGGTTTTTCGGGGTCAGCCAGGGTGGTGACGCCCCTCGGGAGCGCAAACCGAGCTCAAAGTCACCAGCGGACACAGCCGTACCCCAGGGCATGGCCAGCGCTCCGTGGGTCAACACCCGCCAGGGATTGGAGGTGCAGGAATAACCCCCCGGAGCCGGCACCCGAGCAGCGGGTGGGAGAGACCCCCTTACCGGGAGAGAGGGAGAGAGCAGGGATCTGCTCGGGGTGTTCAGCCCCAAACACAGCTCCTGCCCCACATGAACCCGGGTTGTGGGTCTGGGCAAGTTCCTGGGATGGGCTGCGGCTGCCAGGGTTGAGGGTGGGTGTGAGATCCGGCACATCACAGAATCATTTGGGTTGGAAAAGCCCCTTAAGATCATTGAGTCCGACCATAACCCACCCCTGGCACTGCCCCATGTCCCTGAGAACCTCATCTCTGTCTGTCCAACCCCGCCAGGGATGGTGACTCCAGCACTGCCCTGGGCAGCCTGTTCCAATGCCCCACAGCCCTTTGGGGAAGAAATTGTTCCCCAGATCCAACCTCAACCTCCCCTGGCGCAACCTGAGGCCGTTTCCTCTGGTCCTGGCGCTTGTTCCTGGGGAGCAGAGCCCGACCCCCCTGGCTCCCAGCTCCTTTCAGGCAGGTCAGAGATCAGAAGGTCTCCCCTCAGCTCCTGTTCTCCAGCTGAACCCCCAGCTCCCTCAGCCGCTCCCATCACACTCGTGCTCCAGCTCCTTCCCCAACTCCGTTCCCTTCTCTCAACTCGCTCCAGCACCTCCTTTCTTGTTGTGAGGGGCCCAAAACTGACCCCAGGTGCGTCATCTACGTGGTTCAACACCAGCACAGGGTTGGACCCCCAATGCTGCCCCTGCAGAGACCAGGATTTCTCTTGGGAAAGCTGAAATCCCCAAGCCACATCCGTGGAAAAAGGAGCGGAGATGAGCCCCATGGGGAAGTTCTTCTCCATGTTGAGGAGCAAGTGACCACCTAAACCCTGCGGAGATGCCATCCTCTTTGGAGGATGTGCATAATAATTTTATGAGGCATAAATATTGACTCACAAGTCTGCGTTGAGTCAGTTGAGTTAAAAAAACCACCCAAAACCCAGAGAAATTTCTGAAGAAAATCACCAGATTACTTTGAAAATTTTTTCTTTTTGCCATCAAAAATGAAAAAAATGGTTAAACCATGGTTTTAAAAAATGGATTTGCTCCAGCTAAGGAGCTCAAAGGAACACTGAATGTTTTGAAACGCTGGCACGCTAAGTTCTCAGCAATGAAAAAAGTAAAATAAAGGGGTAAGAAAAGCAAGAATTAATTGGATTAAAATAATTTGGTGGATCTTTTTAGCAGCCCCTTAGAAAAACAGCTCTAATAAATCACTGATGCGGTTCGAGAACTCTGTAGAGCTTGGCCAGAAGATTTTGTAACAGCTCCAAGTATTCTTTTGAAAAGGACTGTATTGAGCCTAAAACCCTCCCCAAGCCAGCGGGAACAGCCATGGGGTGTGAAACGTCCGTCTGTCCCTCCAAACTGCACCAACCTGCAGCGCAGGGACTTTCCCACATCCGTCCTCGCTGTCCCACTCTCAACCCAAAAGGGAGGATGAGCGGGTGCTGGCGGCATTTTCATTTCTAGTGGTCAGAACATTGGAAATTTCTAATGGGAGGATGGTCCGAGGTGTAAGAGTGACCCGCGGTGGGGACGCTACGTTGCGGCACGGCGCCAGCACCTCCGCCAGCAGCAGCAGCCGAGGTGGATGGCGACAAAGACGGCGCCGATGATGATGTAGCTTCTGCCGATGATGTTGGCCGCATAGGTCGTCTCGGGGTCGTAGAGCGTCCGCCGGCGCCAGCGCCGGTAGAAGACGCTGAGCCGGAACCCGGCCACCATGGTGCCCTCCCGCCAGCAGAAGTAGGTGCCTCTGTCGGTGATCTTGACCCGCTGGATGTGCAGCTGGTTCCCGTGGTCGATGAAGATCCGCATGGTCCCGTTGACCCCGACGAGGAAGCGGGAACGGTAGAGCCGGATGGAGTTCTTGTCCCAGGCCACGGCGTGCTCCGGCCGGGCCCCCGGGCACCCGAGGATCAGTTTAGTTCCAACAGGCTGCTTGTGGAACTGCGTGGGGACGCGGGGCACCCAGGGCTTCTCACCCATCTTGGAAATGATGTTGGAAATGGTCTGCACGCCTTCCTTGGGAACCTCCTTCTTTTGGCAGGAGGTCAGGCAGCTCCGGATGGCCACCTCAGGTCTCCGGAGGTGGCTGCGGGGCCGCAAATGCCAGGGGACAGCCCCCGAGCCGCAGGAGGTGACGTTGGGGACAGCGGTGCGGTAGCGAGGGTGCAGCAGGGCGCTCTGCAGGTAGCAGAGCCCAATTCGCCGCTGCTCGCCTCTCACTCCGCAGCGGTCACACTTGGTCCAGTCCCAGAAGGTGGTGAAGAGGTTGAGGACGTCCTCCGTGGCATCGTCCTGGACGTGCTGGCCTCTGTCCACAAAAGCCACCACGATGCGCCAGGTGGGCTGCACGTCCACGTCGTAGCCATAGAAGAAGTCCCCTCTCTCTGTGCCGCACAGGTAGTGGCCCGAGTCTTTCTCCTGGGCTCGGAAGACAATGAGACTGAACATGCGGATACTGAAACGATTCAGCATGCTGCTGCCCGAGCGGATGTGGCCCGAGTCGACAACCACGGTGCCGGAAAAGTCCGTCAGGACTGAGGTTTCGTGGCCGCCCATGTTCTTCTGGAAGTACCAGACGACAGAAGAGACCGTTTCAGGTTTGCAGTTGCAGGGGAGCTCGAAGGTCATGTCGGCCAAGTACGCGGCGTTGTCGAACATCAGGTAAGAGGGACATGCCATCCTCGCAAACGTGTTTTTCTCTTCAGTTGCAAAGGCGTGGAGAACATCTACCATGCAGAGGAGAATGGTGGCTCCCGGAATCTTTGCCAGCATGGCACCGGGCGGTCTGTGCAGTCAGCAGAACCAAGAAGCCACCGTGTTCTCAGCGGGGACAGCAGGAGCCCCCGCGTGGGGTCGGCAGTGCCGGCGCTGAGCAGGGACAACACACACGTCACCTCGCTCGCCAAAGATGGGGTTTGCAAATGATCCCTCGCCCGCAGCGCACGTGGGTGACAGTGGGGATCAAACAGCGGCTGGAATATCCCATCCCAGCCAAATACCTGCGCGGATGGCCTCTGTCCTCCCTGGGCAGGCTGTGCCCCGGGACACGGGCTCCAGAACCTCTGCTCTGTCCCTGCTGCTCTAGAACATTGCTGTCTGTGCCCCGGACAACGAGCGGGCAGGTTGCTCACGCAGCGCAGCCACAGAGGGGAGATGCAGTGATGGGAAGTGTGGTGGGAACAAGGGAACCGCTGATGTCTTGAAAGACTCATGTGCAGTAAGTGTTAATTATTTCTCTGAACACAATGGATCCAGAGAAGACCCTCTTCCAACAGCAGCTGACGTCTGTAGCCAGAAGAGGTTTCAAACACGGTATTTAGACTTCTACACCCTCCCCGTTGGCTTTCCAAGGGTTTGTGTGCTGAAGACCCTCCGCACAGTTTGAGATTCCCCCTCTCTGAGTGGTCAAGCGAGGCGTGTTGTTCACATCACCCTTGCCTGAGACCAGCCCTGGAGACCTTCAACACCTCTTTCCTACACCGGAGATGAGCTGTTCGCTCCCCGCTCACTCTGCACGGACTTTCAACTCAGCTTTTGGCCCTTCTTGAGTAGATGCTCAGCTCAGACTGTTGAGAAACTGATCCCAGCTGGTCCAAGAGCTCGCCCTCCCGTAAATGTCCACACGCATTCCTGTACTTCATTTCTCCTGAGCCATCTCACCAAACCACAGGGATTTTGCCCAACCCCAAGCGATGGGGATGCAGCAGGCGCCTTCCGTCCTCAACACACGATGTGAGAACAGACCCTGAGCCTCAGGACTGCTGAACACAGGGTCGCTGCTCCCGCTGGAGCTGGAACAGTCGTGCCAGGGCTGTTCCTGCACCAACATCATCCATCCTGACCCTGGGAAGCTCCAGGATCTCAGTTGTTTTGTTTAAGACTTCAGCTCTCAGCTTTCTGCTGGTGTTATGCAAAGGCCAGAGGAACAGCACCACAACAGATTGCAAGGACACAAATATCCCCAAGATAGGTGCCACAAAGCAAGTGCGAGACCTCAGAGGATCATCCATGAGGCGCCCAGTGCTTTCTACAGAGAAGGTGGGAGAGGGATGGTCATAATCTGCCCGGGGCACTTGACCTTTTGCTCCTCTAGCTGGGTTTTGCAACAAAATGGACCTGACAGTTGTTTTAAAGCTGAATTCAAGGGAGTCTGAGCACTGTAACGTACATTGGGCTCCTCAGCACACTTGGGAGAAACTTGAGGATCCTCCCAGACCAGGATTGCAGGAGAGCTTGGTGGGAAGGTGCTAAGCTGTGCCATATGAGGGTCTCTGCAGCCAAACCAGCCAGGCTGCTTGATTTAGACACGGTATTAGGCAGTCCTGGAGTCTCTTTGTTGGACTGATGCCTGTCAGCTCTTTCTAAATCTCAATTTATGTGGCATTTCAGCAGATCAGGTACTGTCTGAGATCACAGGACCATAAGGGGACAGGATCTCAGAGGTTTACCCCATGCCTTGCTGGCTGGGGTAGAATAAGAAAAAACTAGCTGGTTGGATCAGTCCCAGCGTTTCCACTCCCATCGGCCCGTTCTGCATGGTCAAACACCAAGTGTCACTGATGACATTTCTTAAAACCCCAGAGTGACAATGGACAGAGACACAAAAGGGAAAGGACTATTTGCGGTTTGGTTTCTCTTTCTCTTTCCCCTTCCCTCGTTTGTTCTCCTCACGTAGGAGATTCTGACAGAGCTGTTCCGTGAGGACACCCTGCCCCAGAGATCACAACATGCTCCTCTCGGTAACCAACCTTTATTTGTGCAGAACTGTTGCTCTGGGTGGCTCCCAGGTACAGAGAAACACGCAGCAATGCTCCACAAGTATCTAATTTATTTGTCTTATGCGATATCTGATGCCAAAATCAAGCTTTGAGCCACTTTTTCATTTGTTTCTGCACGACCTGGGTGATTTGCTCCTTCAGTTGACCCGGTAACTCTTCATCAGCTCCATCACCATCCTTTCCTCGGTTTCTTTTTGCAAGCCGGTGTCGGTGAGGCGGGTTTCCCTCTCTGCTCCGCAGCCGGCAGGGCCAGTGGTCCGACCATCCCTGCTCACACACTGCAGCTTCCTGAATAACTCCCGGCTGCTCTCCTGCTCCGACTCGCTCAGAAGATCCACGTTTAACCCAAAGCGCTTGGTGCCCGAAAGGCTCTGTAAGATCTGAAGGATGGCGTCTCGGTCTTCACGACAAATGTTCTCTGCCAGCACCGTGAGGAATTCACCCAGGAGGCCGAAGCCCAAGTCAGCCTGAAAGATTCTGCCCAGGGCCTCCCCTCCGAGCTCAAGCAAAAGCTGGTATTTGTCTTTTCCGCTTTTTAAGCATCTGCGCCAATCTCTGTAAAATTCGGCGGAGGTTCTGGGCAGTTGACCCAGTTCCTGAAGGAAAAAATAGTTACTCACTTCCTTTTGTTTTGTTCCCACTTAGAGATTTTGATCACCCTCACTCCAATCAGCCCGTGGATGGTGGAGATGTTTTTAATACAGGCTGTGACAGCCCAAAGGGCTGCACAAAGCTTGTGAGGTGGCAAAATATAGAAAAAGACAAAGAAATATCAGGTTCCTCATAGAAACCAGAGAACTTGAGGAGAAAATAATGGAAGAATGATGAGACACGAAACCCAGCGTGGATAAACACAGAGCGGTAGGGGGGTAATCCCAGTTCTAACCAGACCCAGATCCGCTGCCCAACGTGGATCCATCATCACCACTTGGGAAGGGATCTGGAGACCAAGGTGGCTCAGAGAAAACCTCTGCTCCATCTCAAGCACCATGAAGTAAATAAAATGGGTGAGGAGATAAAATAGATGAGATGTAAAACCCAGAAAATATGCAGATGGTCCTGACACGCTGTCTCCTAACGCACGGCATTCGTACGGTCCGCGGCGGAGTTTGCGCTAAAAGAGCCAAGCTCAATGTGGCATCTCCAGATAAAAGGAAATCCTGTTTCATATAATAAGTAATTGAACTGCTGAACTCATCACCACTGATTTAACTGCCACACAGACTGAAGGAGGATTAAAATGTTTAGGCTTTTACACAGATAGTGAGAACAAGGCACAGCAACATCAGGCTGTGTCTAAACACGAAACAGAGAAGCCCTGGAGATCAGAGCCCAAGCGCTAACGGGATTAGGAACAGGATTTGCTCTGGGGAGATCACGGCTCAGCCCAAGCAAATGCAGAGCTGCCTAGAAGAGCTGCAAAAGGATCTCCTAATAAACAGTGAAATTAAATTCAGTGCCAAAAAATCCGTGAGAAACATCTATGGGGAAACATCCCTGGCTACATGTCCAGTGCCCGGGACCCTCCAGCGTGGGCAGAGCCCACAGGAGGAGACGGGACAGATGTCACTGGAATCACAATTGACCTGCATAGAAAATGTTTAGTCACTATTTCCCACAACTGAAGAATGAAGGAGCATCCAGTGAACCCACCAGGCAGCAGGTTGCAAACAAAACAGCACTTTTTGCATATCATACATAATTAAACCGTGGGGTGAAAAAGAACCGGCTGCGTTCACAGCAGATCTGCGGCCTGTGGCTCTTAAACACGATGCTCCAGATGCACAGCCCTGGCTCGCGGGCTCTGAACCGCGGCCAGCTGGAAAAGCGCGCTCAAGGGAGGGCGTTCTTCTCCAAGAATCTGTTGCTGGCCACCATCAGAGGCCGGGTGTTGGGAGCTCTGCTCCGGCACTGTGCAGCTGGGCTCAGAATCCCACAGGGTGAAGCAAACTCCTCGTGAAGCAGCTGGTGCTGCTGTTATCAGATGCAAAGTAGGGGCCAAGATGAAGCCCCGTAGTTCTCTAAACACCAGTGTTCCTGGAGACTCGGAGGGTTTGCTCATGTGTAGAGATAGTTCTGAATAATTCTTGCATTTTAAAATAATACCCAACTTATTCTGGAGTCATTTTTAGTCCCAGAAAGCGTCTCCCTCACCTGGGGTATCTCCACGTCGCTGGCTTGCGGGGCCTTGCCGTGGGCTGCACAGGGGTTCCACAGCACGTTCCTCCTCTCGCCCATCTTGTCCTTTTTCTCCAGGGGCTTCAGGTGTGAGGCCAGCACAATGTTCCTGTGGGCAGCAAGAGGGGATGGGGTACTCAGTAACAGCAAATAGTTGGAGGCTTTCAGCTTCTTCTCTGCAGCAATTTCTGAGTTTGGGCTGTATGTATCATCCAGAGGGACCTGGGCAGGCTGGAGGTGTCCCTGTGAACATCATGAACTTATAGAATCATTTCAGTTGGACGAGATGCTCAGGATCACCGAGTCCAACCATAACCCAACTCCAGCACTACCCCATGTCCCTGAGAACCTCGTCTGAATGCCTTTTAAACCCCTGCAGGGATGGTGACTCCAGCACTGCCCTGGGCAGCCTGTTCCAATGCCCGACAGCACTTTCCGGGAAGAATTTTTTCCTAATATCCCATCTAAACCTCCCCTGGTGCAACTTGAGGCCGTTTCCTCTCATCCTATCACTTGCTACTTGGGAGAAGAGACCAAGCCCCTCCACGCCACAACCTCCTTCCAGGTAGTTGTAGACAGCAATGTCTCCCCTCAGCCTCCTGTTCTCCAGGCTAAACAGCCCCAGTTCCCTCAACTGCTCCTCAAAAGACTTGTGCTCCAGAACTGAACAAGGCCAAGTGCAAGGTCCTTCACATGGGTCGGGGCAACCCCAGTATCCACATGGGCTGGGGATGGAGGGATGGAGAGCAGCCCTGCGGAGAAGGACCTGGGGGTGTTGGTTGAGGAGAAGCTCAACGTGATCCGGCCGTGTGCTCACAGCCCAGCAGGTCGATCGTCCTCTGGGCTGCATCCCCAGCCCCGTGGGCAGCGGGTTTGGGGGATCCTGCCCCTCTGCCCCGCTCTGTGAGACCCCCCTGCAGGGCTGGGCCAGCTCTGGGTCCTCAGCACAGGACACACATGGAGCTGCTGGAGAGGGGCCAGAGGAGCCCCAGAAATGATCCGAGGCTGGACCAGCTCTGCTGGGAGGACAGGCTGAGAGAGCTGGGGGGTTCAGCTGGAGAAGAGAAGCTCTGCGGAGACCTTCGTGCGGCCTTTCCGGACTTAAAAGGGGCCGAGAAGAAAGATGGGGACAGACTTTTGAGCAGGGCCTGTTGCGATAGGACAAGGGGTGATGGTTTGAAACTAAAGGAGGGAGATTCAGGCTGGACATGAGGAAGGAATTGTTGGCCCTGAGGGTGGTGAGAGCCTGGCCCAGGTTGGCCAGAGAGGTGGTGGCTGAACCATCCCTGGAGACATCCCAGGCCAGGCTGGACGGGGCTCTGAGCAACCTGAGCTGGTGCAGATGTCCCTGCTCATGGCAGGGGGGGCACTGGGGGAGCTGGGGAGGTCCCTTCAGCACAAAATACTCTGTGATTAATGAAGAGGTTAATAGTTTTGGCCTCCTTACTGGGGAGGGGACCGCACTGTGCAGAGGGGACAGCGAGCTATGTCACTGCTGTTCCACAGCTTGGCCACCATGGGGACGTGCCCTGAAGTTGGCAGAATCTGAGCTCCAACAGAACCAGCCCCAAATCCCGCCCGTGAGGTGGGTTGGCCCCGTGCTCAGTGTGACACTGAGCGAAGCTGCGGTGACAGCGGTGACAAAGCCCTTTGAGACCACCCAGCCTCCCCTTCCCGCCATGTCCCCCGTGTCACCTGAAGTCCTGGTAGGAGGGGACGCGCTGGCGCAGCGCCCGCAGCTTGGCCGCGTTCTCGCGCTCCTGCCGCTCGTCGGCCGCCACGGCCGCCCGCAGCTCCCGTGCCAGCGCCGCGGGGTCGGGGGCTCCGGCCGCCATCGTCACCCAGCGGGACCCGCAGGGACCTGTGGGGACACGGGGACAGGGTCACGCCAGGTGTGTGGGGACACCACTCCTGTCGCGACAGCCCTGTAGTTATCACGATAGTCCTGCCAGCGCTGGCCCCAGGGTCCCCGCTCATGTCAGGATGGTCCTGCTGGGGCTGGCCCTGGGGATCCCGCTCCTATCGCGATAACCCCGCACTTATCGTGACAGTCCTGCTGAGGCTGGACCCAGGGATCCTGCTCCTGTCGTGACAACCCTGTAATTATCATGATAGGCCTTCCGGGGCCGGCCCCAGGGACTCCACTCATGTCAGGATAGTCCTGCTACGGCTGGCCCTGGGGATCCTGCTCCTGTCGTGATAACTGTGCACTTATCATCACTTATCACCTGCCAGCGCTGGCCTTAGGGACTCCACTCTTATCGCGACAGCCCTGGCAGGCCACACACACCACCAGCCCCAGGGACCCGCACTCCTGTCGCAACAGCCCGGCCGGGCTGCGCATACAGATGGCAACAGGGAAACCTGCTCCTATCGCGACAGCCCCGCCGGGCCAGGCCCGCCGCCGGCTCCGGGGGACCCTCACTCTACCGTGACAGGGTCCCGCCCACCGCCTGCCCCAGGGGACCCTCACTGTATCGCGACAGGGCCCCGGGACTCTCCTCTATCGCGATATCGCCGCCGCCCCCGCCGAGCTCCCGCCGCGGCGCGCGGGCCCCTCCCGTCGCCATAGCGACCGGGCAGCGCGGCCGAGGCCCCGGTGGGGCTGCCCCGGCCGTGCCTGACAGAACCGGCCCCGCCGCCCCGAGCGGCCCTGCCCGGCCCGAGGCCACCGAGACCCCGCGGACATTGTTCCCGGTCTCGTCCGTGCCGCCCGGCTCTTTCCAGGCGGAAAAGGCGGGCGCGTGGGGCTGTGTCGCGACAGGCGGCGCGGGCAGCCCGGGGGCCTTCTACGGCAGTGTCGGTGGCGCCGGCGGCGAGGGCAGCGCGGCGGGTGAGAGCGGGAGCGGGGCCGGGATCGGGTGAGGCCGGGGGGGGCGGTGGAGCCGGGGAGGGGGCGGTGGCGGTGGCGGTGGCGGTGGAGCTGGCGGGCACTTGGCGGGCACTTGGCGGGCACTTGGCGGGCACTTGGCGGGCAGGCCGGGCCCTGGGGGCCGTGCAGCGCTCCGGGGAGCGGCGGGCGAGCCCGGGGGGTCGCGCACGGTGCAGGGCCGGGCCGGCAGCCCCGGTGCGGCGGCGGGTGCTGGGGGCGGCTCGGGGGACCCCCGGGTGCGCGGGGCAGAGTGTGCGCCCTCCGACCCTCCCCTGTCCCCCAGCATGGACACCGACCTGTACGACGAGTTCGGGAACTACATCGGGCCCGAGCTGGACTCGGACGATGACGATGACGAGTTGGGAAGAGAGTCCAAGGACCTGGACGAGGTGAGTGGGGGCGGTGTCCCGGGGGAGCCTCGTCCTGCCCGGGACCCCCACGGGATGAACACCACGGGCTTCACAAGCTGCCGGTGATTCCTTCCCCATGCTGGACTCAGATTCTGCTTTGAGGTTTTGTTCGGTGGTTGAGTTTGGCTCCTGAGGATCAGGGTGGGTTTGGTTTTTAAAGGATTCAGCAAATCAGTTTGTGTTGAAGGGCCCTTCCCAGCTCCCCCAGTGCCCCCCCTGCCATGAGCAGGGACATCTGCACCAGCTCAGGTTGCTCAGAGCCCCGTCCAGCCTGGCCTGGGATGTCTCCAGGGATGGTTCAGCCACCACCTCTCTGGCCAACCTGGGCCAGGCTCTCACCATCCTCAGGGCCAACAATTCCTTCCTCATGTCCAGCCTCAGTCTCCCTCCTTTAATTTAAAACCATCACCCCTTGTCCTGTCACAACAGGCCCTGCCCAAAAGTCTGTCCCCAGGGAAGGGAAACACAAAATTTTGGCTTGAGTCGTGGTTAGAACTTGGAGCTGCACTTGGCATTTTTATTTGTGTTTAGTGGAATGGAGGATCCGTACCCATTCCGTGAGCTCTTCAAGCCTTTAGTAACACGCACAACAGCACAGCAGAATTGCAGGGAGCTCAGCTCCTTGGTGTGAGGGGAGAACAAGACTCCACAGGCTCTAGAGTAGAGCAGGGAGGGCAGCAGAGGCTGCTCCACCACACTGGGAGAGCATTGAGCACCGAGGGAGCCCCATCTGGTGTCCTGTTCCTGCAGTTCCTCAGGGTTCTGTCGTGTGGGTGAGTGAGGGGTGGGAGTTGTTGCTCCTGCAGACCTCTCTGTGGATCTTCTTGCTGTTCGTTTTCAAGGTGCTGCTAAAATTTGGCAGGAATGGGTGTGTTCCTTGCAGAGGACACCTCTGCAAACCGCTCTGGGCTGGGTGGGAGGTGCTGGGGCCGCCTTGTTGGTTCCCCAGCTGGGTTTGTGTTTCTCTTTCCCCATACGACACCGAGCCTGTGCCTCCTGGGGTGCCCGGTGTTTGTAAAGCGCTTTGGTGCCGACAGCAGCTCAGTGTGAGCATTGGTTGCAGCTGGAGGACGACGACGATGATGATGACATGGGGGACCACGATGAAGACCACCCGGGGATGGAGGTGGTGCTGCATGAGGATAAGAAATACTACCCCACCGCCGAGGAGGTGTACGGACCCGAAGTAGAGACCATCGTACAAGAGGAAGACACACAGCCCCTCACTGGTGAGTGGTGGAGGGAGGAGAAGGCTCTTAATGGATCCTGGGGAAAGGGAAAATAGTGTTTCATTCTGTTATAATGCCCCTTTCGTATTCCCTCTCAGCCCCAGGAACGCGCAGACTCTTGTCTGTCCAGCAATGCGCAGATTAGGGCGCTTAGAAGTGCCAAACAAACTGCCTTTTGAACAACAGATATTGAAAAACGCTGGAAAGATGCTTAAGGAGAAATAAAAATGTGTTGAAGTCGTCTCATTTGACCCTTCTGTTAGATAATAAAATGGTTCAGTTGGAAGGGACCTGCAACAATCATCTAGTACAACTGCTATTATAAAAAAACTGAGAGAATCTGTCAGCTTGAAAATCGTATTTTTGTCTGCAAAAGTCTCTGTGACTGTTCCTGAGCCTGCTGGGCTCAGGGTCTCTGGTAACAGCAGTTTATTGTTCTTTCTCTTGTTTTCAGAGCCAATTATTAAACCTGTGAAAACCAAAAAGTTCTCTTTGATGGAACAGACGTTACCGGTCACCGTCTATGAGATGGAGTAAGTTGGATGGGGGGGGTTAACGCGTGGATGTTGGCTCAGGCCATCTGTGCTGCAATTTCCTCGCTGGCTGTTGTTTGCAGGCAGATTTCGGGGGGCAGAGGGTGTGTGCTGTGTGGGGGAGGCAGATTTGGGGGGCATTTGCTTTGTTTCTTACCAACACCAGCAGCAGAACTGAGAGTGCAGCCGTTTCCCAGATTTTAAATGAAAAACAAGAGGAAGACAATACAAGACCAACCATTTTACAGATATTTTTCCTCCACAGCTGCAGCATAAGGCTTATTTTTCTGAAATAGAATGTAAATCTTACCTCAACGACTGATCTAGAGCTTCATAATCAGAAACCCTCATGGTGCAGATTTGCCGAAGTTCAGTTTTCCTGACTGGCTCAAGAATATTTATACGGTTGGCATGTGGCACATGTTGTACTGGGACATTTTGGGTTGATCCCAGTGACCGCTGCCCTACTGCTGCCTTAAATTAATTCCCATTTATCCTGGAGGGCTTTCCGTGGGGAATTTTCACTCTGCTGGTTGTACGTACAGCCGCGCGTAGGTCAGCACGACGCTGCAGTGAATCTGCACCCAATCATCCCTTTGTGTTGTGCCCCACCAGGATTGGGAGGAAACCTCCTGGAAATAAATCCAAATGAATTTAAAATTCGAGACATCTCACGCAACTTTCATAAGGAATAGAAACACTTGTTTACTTTCTCTATTACAAATATAATCTCAGCGTCAACGTCGGCTTTTTGCCGATGGGTGGAGGGCTCTGTATCCTCGTGTGCGCCGCGTTTCTGTACGTTGTCTATTTGAGGATGAACAGATTGAGCTGCGTGAGTGTCTCGTTAGGCTCAGCTTTCCACACACCACTTCAGGGCTCGTCAGAGCTTTTTTCCCATTTTTAACAGTCGTCTTCAGGTGTAGATCCCAGACCTCGCTGCGTAGTGGTTCCCCGTGTGCCGAACACACTCCGGCGTGTGCAGTCACCAAAGATCCTCTTATTTTCCGGCAATAAAATTTTGCTGGAGTTCGTGTTCCGTCACTTGGATGCCCAGGACCCTTTTCTCCTTGGGGTCGTGTTCATCGATCAGAGATTTTTCGATTTGGCCAGATTTAAACCACAGAGCCCACTGGGGTTGATTTTTCTGAGCAGCCCCTTTCGCTCTTAGTGACCTCTCCTCTTTGTTATCTGCCGCCTTCCTGATCTCCATGTCCTCTGCTCGTTCCATCTGTAATTAATTCTTCCTCGTCCTGTTCGTTGCTATAAATGGTTTGGATGGGGCCAAGAGAAATTCCCTGTGGGACGTAGCCAGAAACCTGCAAGCTTGGTATTGATTTCCCATTTAGCCTTATTTTAAGACCAATAAGCAAGCTTTTAATCAGTATTATCATTGATTTTTTTATTTTTTAGCTCTTAATCAAGATGTTGTACGTTAAGGAGTCTACGGCATTGGTGAAAATTAAATCTTTTTAAACAGGAGATTATCTGACAGCACTTATTTTGTGCAGACCCACAGCAATATGCGTGTGTTTTATAGCCTCCCATTATTGTTTCGAGGAGTTGGTAATTTAGGATCTCAATTATATTTTGGCCGGGATCCAGACAGAAGTGACCGGCCCATCATTTCCCAGCTCAGTTATAGTTCTAAAAAGGTTTAAATTCCATTCCTGTTCCCTCGAGTCCCTAGTAACATCACTGTTTTAAGACCTGAAAAGCAGAATTAATGGCTCGTGGAGCCCCGTGGCCACTTTTTAAAACTGCGTGGGGTGCTCGTTATCCAGCTCTCTGATTAACTTGACGACCTGCCACTATTTGAGTGGAAGTATTTCATCATCTGAATATGTGGATGTGACTTTTGCTCTAATACTGAGTAGAAGAGATGAAAAATCTTCAATAATATTCCCTTGCTGGCAGTTTCACCAGCTCCGTATCCTCCCACCCACTGCCATCTGTCTGGGACTCCAACTCTCTCGTCCTTCCCATCTGGAAGGTGGGATTCGTCCTCCGCAGGGCAGCGCCGGAATGAAAATTTGGAGAGGATTCAGGGGGCACTTTGAAGAGAAAGCGGAGCTGAAATGGCACCTGCTTTTCTTAGATGCAGCAGAAGCCTCCAACAGTCTTTTGTGTTTTGTTTCTCCAGTTTCCTGGCAGATCTGATGGACAACTCGGAGCTGATTCGGAACGTGACTCTGTGCGGGCACCTTCACCATGGCAAGGTAGCGGGAGGACCCGCGGGCATCGGGCGGTTTTAACCATCGGTTTGGTGCTTGGACCGTTGCTCCTGAGCCCTCCAGCTCTCAGCAGCGCTTGCTGTCCGCTCCTCTTGCTCATGTGGTTATTTCATAGAATCACAGAGTATTTTGTGCTGAAGGGACCTCCCCAGCTCCCCCAGTGCCCCCCCTGCCATGAGCAGGGACATCTGCACCAGCTCAGGTTGCTCAGAGCCCTGTCCAGCCTGGCCTGGGGTGTCTCCAGGGATGGTTCAGCCACCACCTCTCTGGCCAACCTGGGCCAGGCTCTCACCACCCTCAGGGCCAACAATTCCTTCTTCATGTCCAGCCTGAATCTCCCTCCTTTAGTTTCAAACCATCACCCCTTGTCCTATCGCAACAGGCCCTGCTCAAAAGTCTGTCCCCATCTTTCTTCTCAGCCCGTTTTAAGTCCGGAAAGGCCACACTAAAGTCTCCGCAGAGCTTCTCTTCTGCAGCTGAACAGCCCAACTCTCTCAGCCTGTCCTCCCAGCTGTTCCAGCCTCGGATCATTTCTGGGGCTCCTCTGGCCCCTCTCCAGCAGCTCCATGTGTGTCCTGTGCTGAGGACCCAGAGCTGGCCCAGCACTGCAGGGGGGGGCTCACAGAGCGGGGCAGAGGGGCAGGATCCCCCCCAAACCCACTGCCCATGGGGCTGGGGATGCAGCCCAGGGGACAATCGTCCTGCTGGGCTGTGAGCATACGGCCGGGTCATGTTGAGCTTCTCCTCAACCAACACCCCTAGGTCCTTCTCCGCAGGGCTGCTCTCCATCCC
The DNA here is from genome assembly GCF_036013445.1 of Caloenas nicobarica. NCBI lineage: Eukaryota > Metazoa > Chordata > Aves > Columbiformes > Columbidae > Caloenas > Caloenas nicobarica. The sequence continues at coordinate 1,609,935 of NC_088268.1, read as the reverse complement.
TTCTTCCCCAGCCCCTCTCCAGATCCATTTGCAGGTTTTCTTTCATCCATGTGGAAATAATAACGTGCCCGACTTTCTGTGTCCTGCTGCTGGAGGGACGGGGTTGCACCTGTGTTTCTCTGAACACACTCACCTCCTTTCTCATGTGGTTTGATATTTTTCAGACGTGTTTTGTTGACTGCCTCATAGAACAGACACACCCAGAAATCCGCAAGCGCTACGACCAGGACGTAAGTGAGCTGTGCGTGTTCCTGCCCTGGAACACGGGTTGTGTTTTACACTCGGAGGGCGCAGGACTGTACGTGGGGAAAACAAGGTTTAGTGATAATAATGTAGGGTTGGGAAGCCAGAGCTCAGTCCTGATTCTGTCTCCGTCACCTGCCACCTTCACCCTGTGTAGAGTTATTGTGTTCTGCTTCGAACGTGATATTTGCTACCAAAATGTGATATACTGGCTTTTGTTTTGTCTTTGCAGCTTTGCTACACTGATATATTGTTCACAGAGCAAGAGGTGAGTTTTGTAGAATAAGCAGTGACTTTTATCCAGTTGTCTTATGCTTTACTCATAGTTAGTTACTGTTGGCAAATTCCTCTTCCATTTTAGCATCTTCTTGTGCTTTCCACATTTTGATTATTTTCTTTATCAATAAAATGATCCGCTCCTCTTGTTTGCCCCAGTAAGATCCTTGGTCCAACTTTGTTTCATTTCCTGCACCTCTCATCTCCACGTCTGATTTTATTTATCAGGACAACCTTTGTGATGTTGAAAATCTATAGCAGAGTTACCCCAGCATATGGGTAACTCTTATTTTCTTTGAGAGAAAGAAGTGGAAGGGGTTGGCAGCAATAGTGGCTGAAGAGAAAAACTATTATTTCAAAATAAAGATATTTCTCCTCGGTTTCCTTTGATGGGAACTCTTAGCTCTGCCTCCATGTGGTTGAGAATCTTATTTTGTCCTACTCGCTAAATATTGTCATGACCAGACCAATCCTATGAAGCATTTTTTTCTTTTAATCTTAGCACTTTACTTTATACTCTGGGTGATCAAATCTGCTGCTTTGTGGTAAAACTCGATAACAGCAGAAGTGCGAAAGCACAGAAAAAACAAGCATTTTCTGTCTCTGGGGTCGTGTCTCATACTTCCTCAGCTGAAATGAGGTGGAGATTGTGCTTCCCAGTCTGAACCAGTATGGATGGAGGAGCTGGGCTGGGGACCGCAGCGCTCAGAGGTTGTTACTCCTTCTCTGAGTGCGGGAGGTTGGGCTGTGTGGATGTTCTGTTCTCCATCTCTCTCATTTTTCCTTGGCCATCTTTTACATCTTTACATGGTGATGTGTTTTTGTTTTTTCTTTTAACGGATAATCCCGATTTCCTGCCTTTCAGAGGGGAGTGGGGATCAAGAGCACACCAGTGACTATCGTGCTGCCGGACACCAAAGGAAAATCTTTTCTCTTCAACATCATCGACACCCCAGGTGATGGTGTAATCCTGAAAATCCTGGTTTGGGATGCACTTAGCTGAAGGCAGCTCCATGTGTGGGGCAGATATGTGACTATATGAACCCAGATTTCTCATTAAGTAACCCCTTTGGTCCTCCGTATGGTGCCGAACAGAGCAAACACGAACAGGGATGTTTAATTAGGGTTTCAGAGAGTTTTTGTCTCAGTTGCAGGTTTGTGTAGTGTTGGCTCTCACAAAAACAAAGAATCTGGACCCTGAAGCCTCAAAGATACAGCTGGAAATGTCACTTGGGTGCGGTGAAACCCTGAGAAGTTTTTGTTCGCAGGTGCGAACGCATGTTTTGTGGTTTTTATAGATGATCCCAGCCTAGTCCTGAGCCTTTAGCTGAATTCCTTCTTCCAAAATCACTCCCAGCTGTAAGGACTGTGCAGCTGGCTCTTAGTCAGGCTTATGTCTCTGATTAGCTGACCTAATTGAGAGCTAATGAGGCTGAAAATGTGTTCCACTCAAGTATACAAGGAGCTGGATTTTCCAGGTATCACCATGCACAGCGGGAGCGGTGCTTTTTTTCTTGCCCCAGAGCGAGCCTCAGCAAGTTCCCTCCAGCCTCTGACAAGCTTCTGTGGGGGGAAAATAATCATGGATCAACTTGTTGTAAGAAACTAAGGCCAAACTTTAGGAAAGAGGGTCTTGAGACACATCTGTTGAGTTGCAGCTCAAGATGCGGGAGGTTAGAGCGCAGGAGGAGACTGGAGGGAGAGGCATCTGTTGTTCTTTGGTGAGAAGTCATCTCCCTCCTTTTCCTGAAGTACTTGCACAGAGCTGTGAGAAAAACAGTAACAAATGTGAGGAAAAGTGCCTCTTAAAGGAGTTGTTGTGTTTATTCTCAAAAAATAGCATTAAAGCTGAAGCAAATCCCTACCCCTCTGCGCTGCTGGCGTCAGGACTTACTCTGGTTCTCATCCTCGCTTTGTGTTTTTGAAGGTCACGTCAATTTTTCTGACGAGGTGACAGCTGGCCTTCGCATTTCGGACGGTGTCGTGCTCTTCATCGATGCGGCTGAGGGGGTGAGTGCCGGGTTCTCCTGGGTTAACATCCAAATCTCTTCCTCTGGAGTCTTTGATGGGTTCAGCTTTCCATGCTGAAGGGTTTTTGGAGGACGGTTTGGGAAGCGAGAGTGTTTTCCAGCCAAAGCAGCGAGTCAGGCCTCTGGCTTCTGCATCCAGGGCTGATGTGATGACCTATAGGCTGATTATCTAACTCATTTGCGTCTCCATCCCCAGGATACCTAAAATCGAGCAGGTTATTTATATCAGGGGTGTCCAAGGGGTAGAATTCAAGGAATTTGGTTGGGTTAGCACCTATTTCCGGAGGACTATCTGAGCGCTGGTGGCTGAGTTCAGGCTTTTCTGCCGCAGCGCAGTGTAAGGGTCGCTGCTTTGCCTGTCACGCCCCAGATGGCATTTTGCAGAGGGCTTTTCCCAGCGGTGTTGATGCTGGTTATTCCCCGCAGGTGATGCTGAACACGGAGAGGCTGATCAAGCACGCGGTGCAGGAGAGGCTCGCGGTCACTGTCTGCATCAACAAGATAGACCGGCTGATCCTGGAGCTGAAGCTGCCGCCCACCGATGCGTATTACAAACTCCGACACATCGTAGATGAAGTTAACGGCCTGATCAGGTATGGGTGGTGGGGATGATGCTTCGTTAGTGTTTGCTGTCCCTGTTCTTTTGCAGCTGTGTTTCTCTGCCTAAAACCCCACGAGTTTATCTCTTGATGTGTTGAATTATAGAAAACAGGGCAGAAGAATGACTGGAAATTCATCTTAGCCAAAATATTGAATTATACAGGAAGAGCTGATCCTGCCTGAATTCTGACAAACTTCTCGGGATCGGCTCTTTTTCCCCCCGTTAAAAAGTAGCGAAAGTGGACGTATGACCAGAGTGGGGAAATTCTGTGCTCCCAGATGTCTCAAATACACTGAGATTTTCCAGGCTGTATCCTTATTTTGGCTGTATCCTTATTTTGGTTGGAAGAGACCCTTAAGATCATCGAGTCCAACCATAACCCAACTCCGGTACTAACCCATGTCCCTGAGAACCTCATCTACACATCTCCAGAGATGGTGACTCCACCACTGCCCTGGGCAGCCTGTTGAACTCATTAAAACTGTTTCGACTCAATTCTATCCCTACATTTTTTGCCTTGGATCATCTTTTTCCTTGCTTGATTGAGCAACTTTGCTGCCTTTTTTTTAGGGGAAGAAAAACTCTTACCTGGCAAAAAATACAAAGCACTTGTGCTGGTAACTTTTTAGCTCTAGGTCTTTAAATATTTCTTTGTGCAACAATGCTTTGAGGTTTATACTCATAAAATGATGCCGACCCTGAAATTCCAATGGCAAGTAAACTGCAGCTGGTTTTAAGATGCTGTTTGGCAATGTAGAAGCCTTGCCTATCACATACTGCTGTTGGGTGTGGGAAGTGGATTTAAGTGTCTTCCTTGGTTTGTAACATTGATTTTATTTCTTTTTCTTGTCTCTGACAACTGTCTCCTCTCAGCATGTATTCCACCGACGAGAACCTCGTTCTGTCTCCCCTTCTGGGCAACGTGTGTTTCTCCAGCTCACAGTACAGCATCTGCTTCACGCTGGGATCTTTTGCAAAGATTTATGCAGACACATATGGTGAGGATTATCCAGAAACCTTGTACACTTTAACATCTCATTTCCTAACCTTTTTTTGGTGAGGCTTTCTGAGCCTTTCAGCTGCACAAACACGGCCAGTATGTGCATTCTTGAATTTCTAGGAGTTGAGAGGTGCTGCAGATCTGAGCCCTGGGTGGTAAAAAGTGAAAAATACTGTTCTAACTTGCTTTTAACTAGATAGTTTCTCCTGATAAATGTTTCTTGAGTCAGAAGCCAATATTTTATACATACCCTTAAGCAGCAAAACAAGTCCTGCTGTGGCAGTTGAAGGCAAGTGGCTGTGTCGTGCTTTCCCTCCTGACCCGAGCAGCTCAGGAGCGAAGCGGTTAAGCTCAGGCTGCCTTTTCACAAAAGCCTCCAGAGCCTGAGACTCAGCTGCAGCCGGGTGCAAGCTTGGCCCACAAGGTTTTGCACTCTTGCCCTCTTTCTTTTTTAAGAAACTATCTTTTGCTGGCTTTGATTTAATTTCCAGTTCCCCAGGTGCCCGCTCAAGGCAATATGCCGCTTGTAAAAGCAGAGCCTTGCGCTGGCGTTACCCAGCTGCGCGGCCCAGGCTTTTGAAGTCTCACACCGGGGAATTCGGGGTGATCTGCCGGAGCCGTGAGCAGGGGAAGGAGGATGTTGCAAAGCAGCTGGTTTAGCTCTGGCAGAGGAGCGAGCCTGAGGGGGATGGAGTTGTAGAGGTCAGGGACTGACGTGTCAGGGCTATCGTGCGTCCTCGTGAGTTTGGAGAAATAAATGAGCTCCCTGGTTGTCGCAGTGTTAACTCGCTGCCTGCGAGTGCAATGCCCCTTCTTTGCAGGGCTGATAAAGATGCAGGCGCAGTCGGAAGGAGACGTGATCCGCGTGGGGCAGACACGAGCCGAACGGGTGCTTGAAATCAGTAACGTTCGATTGTGGCCACCAGGGATTTTATGTGCAGCCACCACACTTCAACTAACATGAGTTATAAGAGTTTAACTGTCAAAACCGCAGCCACCGTGAAATTTCTTACGCTTGCACATCTGCCCAAAGCAAAAGCTTGTTTGGGAACTGCTGTAAATTATCACCGCTGTCTTATTCTTTGTAAATCTACCGTGACAGCCGAGCACTGCACTGTTCCTTCAGCGCTTGGGTATTGGGCTGTGTGCTTAGCGCATCAGCCGAAAAAGAGAAGAGAACCTGGAGATGTTCAGCAAGGCAGAAAACGCTTGCGATCAGCCTGCGGGGCAGATGGGGTGTGAGCCATCACTGCACCTTGGCACTGCAGCATGAGCGGCAGGAAAATGAAGCAGATGTAGCCGGGTTCCTGCAGCGTGGCGTCTGGCAGCCCTGCGCTTCTCGGCTCTAACCTTGGGTGTAATTAAGAGTTGAAATGTTCCTGAGAAGTCAGTGTGTGAACTGGCCTTGCTAGGCTGTTTTCTGCCCACCTGGTCAGGGCTTAATCATTTATTCAGAATTAGGACCAGCATTGGTCCATTAAATCGAGTCCTCAGGGTTGTTCTAAAAGCCTAAACCCAAAGACTTGCAAGATGAGAGAAATCCAGAGTCATCTGAGAGACTTTTGTCATTTGCTTTTTTCCCTTTAGGAGACATCAATTACCAGGAGTTTGCGAAGCGCCTCTGGGGTGACATCTACTTCAACCCGAAGACGTAAGGAGCCTGTTTAAATGTCTATTACTTTATTGCTCGTTTTTTCTTCCTTTCTCTGGAAAACGTGGGCAAGATGCCCACCCAAGGTCCTCTCCAGCCTGAGTTGTCCTGTGATGGAGTAATATCTGGGAATGGTTGAGTGAGGCTTCTGCTTGGTGTGAATCCACGTGGTTCTTTTGAATCCCGTAAGCGGGAGCAGAGCCTGCTCTGGCTTTTTTTTGGAGCACGTGTGACTCCTGCATCCGTGAATGCTTCCCGGGGGGACTGGGAGGGAGAAGCTGACCTGGGGAGAGCAGGGGCCGTGTTTGCAGTAGTTCTTGCTCCTCATGTCTCTCCTTTTGTCCCTCAACAGCCGCAAGTTCACCAAAAAGGCCCCAACGAGCAGCTCCCAGCGCAGCTTCGTGGAGTTCATTCTGGAGCCCCTGTACAAGATCTTGGCTCAGGTGTGTGCTGGTTCCTTCTTCCCGCAGCTCCCAGTAGGAGCAGCCAAGGGCTGAACATGATGCGATGGTGTGTCTGGTGCCCGTGGGACTTGCCCGTCCTGTTATATAGTGTGATCTTCACAGATTTCTGGGTTTGGAGTGCAGCAACCCCATAACAGCTGCTCCTTACAAATACATCCTTGCATTGCATGGTTAATAGAGCTGCCTTTGCTTTTCTTAGTGTGCCTTAATATCAGCCAAGTGATAATGATGATCTTAACGGTCTCAAAGATGATCTTAAGGGTCTCTTCCAAGCAAAATGATTCTATGATAGTTTGAACCAACCAGTTCTTGTGTGAGCACTAAACCAGAGCAGGTGAGGAGCCCCGAGGGTGACACTGGTGAAGCCGCGCCTGGGAGTTGTTGGCTCTGACACTGACAGTGAAGCTGAGAGCGGTGCTGCTTGTCTTGCAGGTGGTGGGGGATGTGGACACGACCCTGCCCAGGACGCTGGATGAACTTGGCATCCACCTGACCAAAGAGGAATTGAAACTGAACATTCGACCCCTCCTGCGGCTCGTCTGCAAGAAGTTCTTTGGGGAATTCACAGGTAAATGCTGTTGGTCTTCCCCTCCACAATCCTCCCAATACCCTCGTCTCACATCCAGCAGAGCTCAGGGCTGTGTCGTGGTTTAACCCGAGCTGGCAATACAACCACGACAGCTGCTCACCCACCCCCTCCCCAGCCCGCAAATAGGGGAGAGAATCGAAAGGGAAGGGAGAAACTTGGATTGAGATAAACACAGTTTAATAAAATAACAAAATACTAACATGCTACTAGTAAGTATATATATAATAGAAATAGAATATTTAAAAAAGGTCATTCCTCATGACCTCTGTCCACGCCGAGCAGCCAGTCCCAGGAAGCAGCACCTGGTCCTGAACAGCTGATCCCAAAGAGAGGAAAAAAAAAAAAAGAAGGCAGAAAGGCCCAGAGGCCTCTGCAAAATGGCAAAAGGCTGAACTGAACATCCTGAACAGAACTCCCCCAGCTCTGACAAAAAGAGCGAAGAGGTGAGAGAGAGACCGGAAGGTCCTGACTCTCCTTAAATCTGAAGCCTGACGCTAACGGGCTGGAACGCTCTCATTGCTCAGTCTGGGTGTCAGTCCAGCTCTGTCCGTCCATCCCCTTCCTCGCTGCCTCACACCTGTGGGCAGAGCTCAGAGTGTCCTTGGCTCTCAGACCAGAGCAATTAAAAACATTAACTCTGTGCTGGGCTGTTATCTTCTTGTTCTCAAACTAAGTCCAAATAATGACCATGAAATAGGAAGGTTCCTAACTGCATGAAGAAAATTAACTCATTTTCAGCCAAACCAGCACGCTGTGTTGCAGCCAGGGGGGGCTCACTTGCACAGACCCCTTCTCAGCTTTCCAAATGTAAAATATTAAACCATTTGCCCAAAGCACAGCTTGAGACACTGCTCACATCTTCCCCATTGCTGTGTGCGCACTGCCGTCCGAATGGCTTTGTCGTGTGTTTATTGGAGTCCGTTTCTTTACGCTGCTTAATTGTGTTCTCATGAAGCATTATAACTTTTCCAGGCTTTGTGGACATGTGTGTGCAGCACATCCCTTCCCCGAAGGTGGGAGCCAAGACGAAAATCGAACATACCTACACCGGTGGCGTGGACTCTGATCTAGGGGAGGCCATGAGTGAATGCGACCCTGATGTAAGGAAACTCTTCTGCTTTGCTCTGCGTGTCCCAAAGCATGGCAAATACGCCCTCCTCCCATTGCCCTAACAGGGCAGCTGCCTCCCAGCAGCCATCTGCACACATCTGACTGCCAGCGTTTCGAAACCTCTCATCCGATACTGAAACAAATCTCTTTGCTCTGAGAAACTTGCGCTGCCTGCCAGGGCAGCCTTGAGAGAGAGAATTGTTTGACAGTGTTCAGAGAGGAACTGCGCTGGGTCAGGACTTCAGAGCACGTGGGAACTGCAGGGTGATTTTGTGTCCTTTTGCTGCCTTTTTGTCCCTTTTCCTTGAAGTTTGATTCTCTCTCCAAACTCTGAGAAAACGGATCTGAACTCTCCTGATTAAAAATAACCCGACGTTAGTTAGTCAGCACCTTTCGCATCAAAGCCTTGTGAAAACCTTCCTCCTCAAACAGCTTGTGCTGAGCTGTCAGAGTTGTCTCGAGCCACCAACGCCAGCCAGCAGCTCAGTGAGGAATGTGCCCCTGGCTTTTGCTCTAATGTCTGGAGAGAAAATGAATCTCTTATTTTAATGAGTTGGGATTACTCATGTAAAACTAAACAGTGGTGACTGTCACCAGATCGCCAGTTGTCGAGTGACCTTATGGGACATAGAGCTACGATCTGCGGGGGCTCGGGTGCTCTGCCCTGAGCTGGTTTGCAGGCCAGCAGGTGACATTTCTTCTCCTGGCCTTGTCCCAACCACTGTTTTCTGTTCCACAAGAGGGAGGGGAGCTCCAGAAAAATCCACCAAAGCCATTCCAGGGTCTCCGTACAGGGCAAGGAGATGTAAGGCTTCCAGTGAAAGGAAATACAGGACTTTGCAAGTCAAAAGGGGTATTTCTAAATTCCAGCCTTTTAATCCTTTTGTATCCATGAGTCCTACCAGGTCTGTGTCTGGTTTTTGACTGACTGTATTTTGAAAGAGGTTTATTTCTCTCTCTTTTTCCTGAAAAGGGTCCACTGATGTGTCACACAACGAAAATGTACAGCACAGATGACGGCGTTCAGTTCCATGCCTTTGGCAGAGTGCTCAGTGGTACCATCCACGCTGGGCAGCCCGTGAAGGTCCTCGGAGAAAACTACACCCTGGAAGATGAGGAGGATTCCCAGATCTGCACTGTCGGACGCCTCTGGATCTCAGTTGCGAGGTGGGTAAAGCTCTGGTGACTTGTTCCTTTGGGAGAGGAGTTCCCTGGAGTCGTTCCTGCTGGGAACAGGGACAAGGACAGCACTGCAAGGGCCTGAACCTGGCAGCAGCAAGCGCTGCAGTGACAGTCTCCGGCTTTTTAGGTACCACATCGAGGTCAACCGGGTTCCTGCTGGCAACTGGGTGCTGATTGAAGGAGTGGACCAGCCCATCGTGAAGACTGCGACGGTCACGGAGCCTCGGGGCAACGAAGAGGTACGGTGTGTGGCTTACGGAGCCGAGGTGATGGAGCACAGCCCAAAAGCTCCAGTGCTGAGGTTAAAGAAACCTTGTCTGGGAGGAGCGAGGGCACAGGAGCCACCAAAGAAAAGAGAGCAGCTTCAAATGCTGCGTCTGACTCCAGCGGCCAGTGAACGATGCAGAGATCCAGCTCTTTGTCCTTATCTGGTTTCAGGCTCAGATCTTCCGTCCTTTGAAGTTCAACACCACATCCGTCATCAAAATCGCTGTAGAGCCCGTCAACCCCTCGGAGCTCCCCAAAATGTTAGATGGTCTCCGCAAAGTCAACAAGAGTTACCCCTCGCTCACTACCAAGGTATTGCTGGTGTACGTGTGGCTGTTTGCACCTCATGCTGTGGGCTACCTTGTAGCCTGATCTTAAAAGTAAATATTTTTTTACTGTGGCTTGGTTTCTTTGTTGTGGGTTTTTTCATGCTGTTGCAGTTGATCTCATAAATCATGTGGAAATAGCAGAAAACTGTAAATCTAGCAGAAAACCACACCCCTTGCTGTGCCAGGGAGCACATCAGCACTTTCTGCTGGAAAGGGCTGTGGGAGGTTTCCTTGGGGGTGCTCTGATCCCAACCAATTTATTTAAAGCTGATCCTTTCTCGGGCTTATGTAGGAGCCTGGAAGGGCCCATGAGCAGTGATGTTCTCAGTGAAACCCTCACTTGTCTTTCAGGTGGAAGAGTCTGGGGAGCACGTGATCCTGGGGACCGGGGAGCTCTACCTGGACTGTGTGATGCACGATCTGCGCAAGATGTATTCAGAGATTGATATCAAGGTGAGGAAATGAGAAGGGTTTTTGCAGCTGGGAAGTGGGTTTTGTGCCCTTATCTCAGAAGAATGGGAAAATAAACCGAGCTGAACATACAATATGAATTTTTTCAGGTCCTTTTAAAAGGAAAAAAAGGGCTGTTAGGATGCAAGGGCTGTTTGTACCAGCACTGGTGTGGCCAGCAGGCCCAGGGCAGTGACCGTCCTGTGCTGGGCTCTGGGGAGGCCAAACTGTGAATCCTGGGGGCAGTTCTGGGCCAACCTGCCAAGAAAGGCCTTGAGGTGCTGGAGCGAGTTGAGAGAAGGGAACGGAGCTGGTGAGGGGCTGGAGCACAAGTGTGATGGGAGCGGCTGAGGGAGCTGGGGGTTCAGCTGGAGAACAGGAGCTGAGGGGAGACCTTCTGATCTCTGAACTGCCTGAAAGGAGCTTGGAGCCAGGGGGGTCGGGCTCTGCTCCCCAGGAACAAGCGCCAGGAGCAGAGGAAACGGCCTCAAGTTGCGCCAGGGGAGGTTGAGGTTGGATCTGGGGAACAATTTCTTCCCCAAAGGGCTGTGGGGCATTGGAACAGGCTGCCCAGGGCAGTGGTGCAGTCACCATCCCTGGAGGGGTTGGACAGATGGAGATGAGGTTCTCAGGGACATGGGGCAGTGCCGGGGTAGGGTAATGGTCAGATTCAATGATTTTCAGTGTTTTCAAACCAAAATGATTCTACGATCTTATTAAAAGTAACTTTACAGCCTGAAAGACTGAGGGAGCTGGGTGTCTTTAGCTTGGAGAAGAGGAGACTGAGGGGTGACCTCATTAATGTTTATAAATATATAAAGGGTGGGTGTCACGAGGATGGAGCCAGGCTCTTCTCGGTGACAACCAATGATAGGACAAGGGGTAATGGGTTCAAGCTGGAACACAAGAGGTTCCACTTAAATTTGAGAAGAAACTTCTTCTCAGTGAGGGTGACGGAACACTGGAACAGGCTGCCCAGGGAGGTTGTGGAGTCTTTTTCTCTGGAGACATTCAAACCTGCCTGGACGCCTTCCTGTGTAACCTCACCTAGATGTTCCTGCTCTGGCAGGGGGATTGGACTACATGATCTTTGAGGTTCCTTCCAATCCCTAACATTCTGTGATTCTGTGACTCTGTCAGACTAGCGTGACTGAAAGCCTGAAAACTGGCTTGGACAGGAATGTGTGAGCATGTTCCAGCTTTGTGTGTGCTTCAGCCATTGCCTGGCTGGCATCAAATAAATGAACTGAGCATAATTTTTCATACCTGGAATTAGTTTTAAATGTTCCTGTCTTGTTTGAATGAAGGAATAAGTAAACCTGTTTGTGCAGGCCTCAGTGGGTCGCACACGGGGCTGATTAAAACCCTGACAGATGAACCAGCTTTTTCCCGTAGGTGTTCAAAGGTTTCAAACAGTCTCTTCAAAACAAAAGCATACTTGACAGCCTCACAAACGTTGTCATTATCGCAGGTTGCCGATCCAGTCGTGACATTCTGCGAGACGGTGGTGGAAACGTCCTCCTTGAAGTGCTTTGCGGAGACACCCAACAAGAAGTAAGAGCCCATGGGTGAGCTGAGCGGTGGAGATGGGCAGAGTTCAGTGGAGACTGGACTTCATCCCCTCCCCAAACTTTTCATGAGCAAAAACTTTGCCTTCTCTTATCCATACTTCATCTTGAAATGGATTTTCTTCCTTCCTGGTGGTGCACTGGGGTTCTTCCTCCCCCAGCAAAGCATTAGGAGTTGAATGTGTTTGAAAGAGGGAGGCCTGGAAGGGAAGGTGGGCTGAATAACCAGGGTGAATTCTAGGAGCACAGGAGGTTGTAGCATAGAGGGGGTTGGTCTCTTCTCCCAAGGAACGAGCACCAAGACGAGAGGAAACGGCCTCAAGTTGCACCAGGAGAGGTTGAGGTTGAATCTGGGGAACAATTTCTTCCCCGAAGGGCTGTCGGGCATTGGAACAGGCTGCCCGGGGCAGTGGTGGAGTCACCATCCTTGGAGGGGTTTAAAAGGCGTTTAGATGAGGTTCTTAGGGAGGTGGTTTAGTGCTGGATTTGGGTTATGGTTGGACTTGTTGATCCTGAGGGTCTCTGCCATATGCTGCGGATGGCTCTCCTGTGTTCCCCTGTGGTTTCTGGTTCTTCTCACCCTCTTCTATTCCGACACACTCTCTCCATGTTTGCAGCCTTATTTCAGGGAGCAGAATGGTTCCAGTCTTAGGTCAGGCTTTGAACTGTTGGACACATGGAGCGAGCTGCTCCGGGGGCCGGTTCCTCGCGTTGGTGGGGTTCTCCAAGGCAACATCCTGCGTGTGGGACCCAGCGAGCACTGGCTCTGATAGAAACATATTCCTGGCCCACAGGCTTCCTTGTCCAGCCCGGGCGAGCGCTGGACACCTGGCAGGAGGGACAGAGCCGCACTGTCCCTCAACAACCTGGAGCTGAACAGGCTTCAGAGAGCAGTTGTTAAGCGCCCGGGCTGTCTTTGCATGCAAGACGGTAACAGCGAAGGACACGGATGGCTTCCTCTCCTTCGCTGTGTTCCAGGCAGCATGCCGTCCCTGAGGTCCTGCCAATTACTCCCATTTCGATCATCCCGCAGACTAATTGCAACTGTCTCTCTTCTCAGGAACAAGATCACGATGATCGCTGAGCCTCTGGAGAAGGGACTCGCGGAGGACATTGAAAATGAAGTGGTCCAGATAACATGGAACAGGTGTGACCAATCTGGGGAGAGCAGGAATCATAGAAGCAAATAATTGGGGGGATAAAAAGGGAATGTGGCATCTGCAAGGTGCTCGGTATCAGCCAACAGCTCTAAGCAGGAGTCCTGGTCCAATATTCCTACCAGGTATTCCGGGATCATCCCTCTCCAGCAAATTATTTGCTCCACGTAAAATCTGAAGCGTTTTATGCCTGAAGGGAACAGGGATGTAAATATGTTGTGAGTGCAGGTCAGATACTTGTTTCCTAAAGTTTCTTCTCTTCTACAGAAAGAAGCTGGGTGAATTCTTCCAGACCAAATACGACTGGGATTTGCTGGCTGCCCGTTCCATCTGGGCCTTTGGGCCAGACGCCACTGGTCCCAACATCCTAGTAGACGATACGCTGCCCTCGGAGGTGAGAAACACGGGCGGGGGGTTGTGTTTCAGTGAGACATTTGTCCTGCTCCTTCCAGAACCTGCAGCAAGGCCCCGATGCTGTTGGAGTGCGTGGTGGTTTGGCAGGTCTCAGATCTGCTGTGTTTTCTCCACCGTACTCTGGTTTGCAAATACTCTTATTCTTCAGGCATTGCTATTTGGGCCAATGTCCTCAAAACCGGCAGCTAAATGTCCTTCCTTTCAGGATCCCTGTTTAGGACGTTTCTTTTCCCTAGATTTCCCAATTTAGAGACTCAGGCATGGATTCCAGAAACTCTTCCAAAATAAATAATTTTTTTGCAAGGTAGCTCAAGCTGGGACCTCAAATAAAGAGAAGCTTATGCAATTATACCCCTCCAATCCAAGCCTCCCGCCCCGCTGTGTGTCACTCCAGGCCAATTGCAAAATTAGAGTCTGGAGTCTCCCCATTCTTCATTAATGTCTTCATTTTCATCAGGCAGGCAGTCCAAGTCCTGACCTCCAGCTGCTATTTTGCACCTGCACCTGGAGAAAAATAAGTATTGACAGTAACCAAAACATTCTGGTTTGTCTTTTTTTAGATGCTGTTCTGTTCCTTTACTTATCTCCAGGGATGTGTCTCCCCTTATCTTCTAACTTGAACCACTCTGAGGCCTTTTTTGCTTAATGAAGCAGGAAGTTCAAAAGTTTACAGCTTGCAGTCTAAACAAACTTACACTAAGTGAATTTTATATAAGCAGTTTCTAAACAAGTTCTGTATGAATAATTCAATAAGCTAAGGCAGTCAGTTCCCTAACAATTACCAAAATACGGACTCGTTTAATTTGTAGCATAGATGCCGAGCTCTGAAGATGATGCTCCTGAGCTATGAGAGGGAGGGATGGGCGCTGGGGATGTGGGACGTCACTGCTGCTCTTCTAGGAACTGGCCGTTAAACACCAGGGTCTGTCCATTGCTGCCTCCCGATGCAGGTGTGGTCTCTGAAGCTGTCTATCTGTCTGTCTATCTGTCTGTAGGTGGACAAGTCACTTCTGGGCTCTGTGAAGGACAGCATTGTGCAGGGGTTTCAGTGGGGAACCAGGGAAGGGCCTCTCTGTGATGAATGTAAGTAGGACCTGGGGAGAAGTGGAGCTAATAATGTACTTTAAATTCTTCCGTCTCTTAAGAGTTCAAGTGATTTTACTGGTGTGGTCCCTCAGTCATAGAATCACAGAATATTTTGTGTTGAAGGGCCCTTCCCAGCTCCCCCAGCGCCCCCCCTGCCATGAGCAGGGACATCTGCACCAGCTCAGGTTGCTCAGAGCCCCGTCCAGCCTGGCCTGGGATGTCTCCAGGGATGGTTCAGCCACCACCTCTCTGGCCAACCTGGGCCAGGCTCTCACCACCCTCAGGGCCAACAATTCCTTCCTCATGTCCAGCCTCAACCTCCCTCCTTTAGTTTTAAACCATCACCCCTTGTCCTGTCGCAACAGGCTCTGCTCAAAAGTCTGTCCCCATCTTTCTTCTCGGCCCCTTTTAAGTCCAGAAAGGCCGCACTAAGGTCTCCCCGCAGCTTCTCTTCTCCAGCTGAACACCCCAGCTCTCTCAGCCTGTCCTCCCAGCAGAGCTGGTCCAGCCTCGGATCATTTCTGGGGCTCCCCTGGCCCCTTCACCAGTTCCCTTCACACGCCACAGCCAGGGACGGCACTGGGGATGGGTGATAAGGGAGATTTAAGATCCTCCCTGTTTTGCCTGGCTGCAGTTGCCACCCAGACACTGGCATTTGCTGTCTGCCTGCAAACCAGGGCCTGGTAGCTGGCGAGCTGGCTCCCTGACCTCGGCTCTGCTCCTTGTGTAATTCAGGTGCAGATCACTGAGCACCCTGCAAGATGCACTGCCGAATTGTTCATGTTCGATGTGCAGGGTTAGGACGTGGTCATACTTTCCCCGCTGGGATTAAATTTAGGAGAACTCGTGTGGCTCCAAGTCTGTCCGGATGTTTCCCGTGTCTCTGGGCATGCACAGTTGGTGCTGGTGTGGCAGAGAACATCCTCCTCAAGTCAACTTACTGTCATTCTGCCCTTCCCCAGTGATCCGCAATGTGAAGTTCAAGATCCTGGATGCAGTGATTGCTCAGGAGCCCTTGCACCGGGGCGGCGGACAGATCATCCCGACGGCCCGCAGAGTGGTCTACTCCGCGTTCCTGATGGTGAGGACCGTGCTGTGCGTGACGGAGACCGACCCTCGCGCTGCGCTGGCTCCTGCGGGCCCCAAGGAGCGCGGGTGGCACGTGTGCTGCCGTATCTGCCCCAAAGACGTCAGTTTAAACCGACTCATTTAGTAGGTCAGAGAGGTTCTCCTGCCCCTCTACTCTGCCCTGGTGAGACCATATCTGGAATATTGTGTCCAGTTCTGGGCCCCTCAGTTCCAGAAGGACAGGGAACTGCTGGAGAGAGTCCAGCGCAGCCACGAAGATGCTGGAGGGAGTGGAGCATCTCCCGTGTGAGGAAAGGCTGAGGAGCTGGGGCTCTGGAGCTGGGGAAGAGGAAACTGAGGGGTGAGCTCATTCATGGGGATCAATATGGAAAGGGGGAGTGTCAGGAGGATGGAGCCAGGCTCTTCTGGGTGACAACCAGTGATAGGACAAGGGGCAATGGGTGCAAACTGGAACACAGGAGGTTCCACTTAAATATGAGAAGGAACTTCTTCCTGGTGAGGGTGCCAGAGCCTGGCCCAGGCTGCCCAGGGAGGTTGTGGAGTCTCCTTCTCTGCAGACATTCCAACCCGCCTGGACACCTTCCTGTGTAACCTCATCTGGGTGTTCCTGCTCCGGCGGGGGGATTGGACTGGATGAGCTTTCGAGGTCCCTTCCAATCCCTAAACATTCTGTGATTCTGTGATTCATTCATCCATTAATGTTTCCAGCGCCCTTGTGGGCTGGCAGATGGGTTTTCCACGCCGTCATGTTCCAGCCGGGCTGCAAACTTGCGTGCATCTGCTCTGTCTCCCATTTTTGCTGCTGTTCGGCTTGCTGGGAAGGGTGGGCGTGCGGGAAAGGGAAGCATATGACTCACAGCCAGAAGGAGAAAAGCTCCTTTCAACGTTTGTTTCATGTCGGTTTGGGCAGCTGTGGGGCCGCAGGAGCCCTTTCATCCCCAGACAGGCACCGCCTTTGACCAGAACACACCAGTCCCTGACTTTTAATTGAACCCAACGGTGTTGGTGCTGCTGGAGGCTCAGTGGCTCGTGTCCATTTGTCCCCACAGGCCACCCCTCGCTTGATGGAGCCCTACTACTTTGTGGAGGTGCAGGCTCCCGCTGACTGCGTGTCCGCGGTGTACACGGTGCTGGCGAGACGGAGGTGAGCTGTGGGCTGCTGTGGGCTGCCAGAGACACTCATAGTCCTGGCGCTGCTTGTGAAGTGAGGGGAGAGGGGGAAATCTATATGAAGTGCCCACTCAGAGCTTGTTCCACTGATCGCAGCCCCTGTGCCATGTGGGGAGGGGGCGCCCAGGGTCACATGCAGCCTGTGGTTTGTGCCTGGTTCTTCCCAAGTGCCAGAGCGGGGGAGATATAAAGGGACATGAGACCCCACAGGAGCAACGTGTTCAGCTCTGGGTCCCCAGCACAGGACACACATGGAGCTGCTGCAGAGGGGCCAGAGGAGCCCCAGAAATGATCTGAGGCTGGACCAGCTCTGCTGGGAGGACAGGCTGAGAGAGTTGGGCTGTTCAGCTGGAGAAGAGAAGCTGCGGGGAGACCTTAGTGCGGCCTTTCTGGACTTAAAAGGGGCCGAGAAGAAAGGTGGGGACAGACTTTTGAGCAGGGCCTGTTGCGACAGGACAAGGGGTGATGGTTTGAAACTAAAGGAGGGAGATTCAGGCCAGACATGAGGAAGGAATTGTTGTCCCTGAGGGTGGTGAGAGCCTGGCCCAGGTTGGCCAGAGAGGTGGTGGCTGAACCATCCCTGGAGACATCCCAGGCCAGGCTGGACGGGGCTCTGAGCAACCTGAGCTGGTGCAGATGTCCCTGCTCACGGCAGGGGGTTGGGATCTAGATGATCTTTAGGTCCCTTCCAACCCAAACCATTCTGTGGTTCAATGACACACAGGCAGACTAATCTCTTGACATGTTGACAGAGGCCACGTGACACAAGACGCTCCGATCCCGGGCTCTCCTCTCTACACCATCAAAGCCTTCATCCCGGCCATTGATTCATTTGGGTTTGAGACAGACTTGAGGACCCACACCCAGGGACAAGCTTTCTCGCTCTCCGTCTTCCACCACTGGCAGGTGAGTCCGTGCCCTGGTGAGATGGGAAGAGGGACACGGTAGGATCAGGCAGAGCTCAGTGCCACAGCTCACAGGGCAGGACAACTTCTCTGGGGAACATCCCCAAAGGATCTCGAGTTGGGGAGATTTGTATGCTGCCTGTTAAGTGTCTGCCAGAAGCCAGGAGCTTTATTCTGAGTCACATCACCCTTTGTCCTAGCGAGGGAGCACTGAACGCTGCTGCTTGCTGAGCATAAGGGTCCTTTGGTGCCTGAAGAGAGGACATCCTTGTCTGGGAGAGGAGAAGCTGTTCGGGTGCACTTGGTGCTCTGTAGCCTGGGGAGCAGAGCTTGGAGCAGGGTTTGAGAGATCGTTTTCCACACTTTGACGTTGCCTTTCAGACAAGGCTTTTTAAACCTGTGGAAAACAGGGTTTTGGATGGATCGCTATCCTCTGGTTTCTTCCCTGACTCAGGCAAGTCGAGTCTTGCAGGAGCTGCCGCTGCGAGGTGCACAGCTGCTCATGGTGCAGCCAGGAGAGAGCAGCAGCAGCGACTCAGCCCCCAGAGCTGGTGTAAAGGTCAGGATATAAAAGCCTGAGGCTTGGCTCCGAAAGAATAAACACACCTGACTTCTCGAGAGGGTTGCGCTGACTGCGACCCGCGTGGGGTGTTTGCTTAGCAGGTTTTTAGAGGTCTCGGTACAGCAGCATGTGAGGAAGGTGGGATGTGTTCTTGGCTTGGGTTAGTAACACTGTATTAGTGACTTCTCGCAGGCACGATCACCAGTAGCGATGTGACAGTTTTTCTGTGCCAGGAGAACAGATGGGGTGTCGGGGCTGTCACACCGAGGCTGGGGCTGTCCGCTGGGCCCAGGGTGTTTCCCCCTGTAGTTCAGGGTCTCCAGGAGGTTGAACCGTCCCCCAGCATCGCTCTCACATCCTGGCGCTGTGTTTCAGATTGTGCCTGGTGACCCCTTGGACAAGAGCATCGTCATCCGGCCCCTGGAGCCCCAGCCAGCCCCACATCTGGCCAGAGAGTTCATGATCAAGACCAGGCGCAGGAAGGTACGTTCTGAGAGTGATCTCTGTGGCGTCCGTCTGTCCACCAGTACCAGCAGCTGCGCTGTTGCAGTGTTGTCCATTGGCTATGCCACGTCCCCTCTGTGTTCCCAGAGTGGACCAATGTCCTTTGTGCACCAGGACTTCCTTCGCTCTTGATCCCCCCACTGCTGCCTGTTGGTGCCTGTAATCGTCCCATGAATCAAAGAATCATTTTGGTTGGAAAAGACCCTAAAGCTCATCGAGTCCAACTATTCCACAGCCCTGGCACTGCCCCATGTCCCTGAGAACCTCATCTCCGTCTGTTCAACCCCTCCAGGGATGGTGACTCCACCACTACCCTGGGCAGCCTGTTCCAATGCCTGACAGCCCTTTCCAGGTATCAAGCTCCCCGTTGGGAGGGCAGGGAGCTGGTACCTGTGATCAGCAGCAGCAACCACACATGGCAGCTTCCCGAGAGACTGGGCTGCATCCCCAGCCCCGTGGGCAGCAGGTTTGGGGGGATCCTGCCCCTCTGCCCCGCTCTGTGAGCCCCCCCTGCAGTGCTGGGCCAGCTCTGGGTCCTCAGCACAGGACACACATGGACCTGCTGGAGAGGGGCCAGAGGAGCCCCAGAAATGACCCGAGGCTGGACCAGCTCTGCTGGGAGGACAGGCTGAGAGAGCTGGGGGTTTCAGCTGGAGAAGAGAAGCTCTGGGGAGACCTTAGTGCGGCCTTTCCGCACTTAAAAGGGGCCGATCAGAAAGATGGGGACAGACTTTTGAGCAGGGCCTGTTGTGACAGGACAAGGGGTGATAGTTTGAAACTAAAGGAGGGAGATTGAGGCTGGACATGAGGAAGGAATTGTTGTCCCTGAGGGTGGTGAGAGCCTGGCCCAGGTTGGCCAGAGAGGTGGTGGCTGAACCATCCCTGGAGACATCCCAGGCCAGGCTGGACGGGGCTCTGAGCAACCTGAGCTGGTGCAGATGTCCCTGCTCACGGCAGGGGGGGCACTGGGGGAGCTGGGAAGGGCCCTTCAACTCAAACTGTTCTGTGATTCAAGCCACTGATCAACGCCTGATCCCTTGCAAATTCTCCTACCTCCTCTGAAGCCTGAAAATTTCTCCCACTGTGGGACAGCAGGGCTTTTTGTGGGATCTCTGCCGCAATGGCTGATGAGTGGCTGGAGGAATAACCTCTGGTTTTGCGCTTACCCTGCAGGGCCTGAGCGAGGACGTGAGCATCAGCAAGTTCTTCGATGACCCCATGTTGCTGGAGTTGGCCAAGCAAGACGTCGTCCTCAACTACCCCATGTGAACGTGCTGCTGCGGCGTGCGGGCTGACCTGAGTCCCGCCCGGTGTCTGTCTGTCCTTCCCCAGCCCGCTTGCCCGGCCCTGGCTCCTGGAGCTCGGGGCACGCAAGGAACCACTCCTCAGGTCGCTCCTTCACGGCTGTAGAAGTCCCTGCGCATTTTTGGGCTGTGCACTCAGTGCCTGCCACCTACGGGGAGCAGTCCCAAGCGCTGATACTTTTTGTGTTATTAGTTTTCAGCTGCTGTGGCCTCCAATGAGGAGATTTTCCCTTTTTCTCTCCCAGGCACACGGGTTATCCCCGGCTGCAGCAGAGCAGTGTGAATATAATGTCAGGATTACTAAGGACTGAGCCTAAACATGCATCAAGCATTTCAGCTTTTTGCGAACCGTCTCCTGGCTGCCCGAGGTGTTTTGCCTTGGGCAAAGCACATTTTTGGGCAGCTGAGGGAGGTGGGGATGCTGGAGCGAGGGGAGAGACAAATGTGGCTTTTACCTTTTTTTGTACACCTTTCCTGAACCCTTGTAAACGTTTAATACAAAATTCCAGGTGGAGCTTTGTCTGATTGCGCCAAGAGAAAGCAGCGCTGGGAGGGGCTCTGCTGTCACCGGTGCTCAGAACACACACTGTCCCCATTCCGCGTGTCCTCAGTGCTGTCCCCCCTGCGAGGGCTCCGTGTTCCCCCGTTCAAGGGCTCTGTGTCCCCCCCAAGGGCTCTGTGTCCCCCAGCCATCCCAGTCCCACCTACAGTAGCCACCTCACCCACCAGCCCAGGACACTCCTGTCCCACACTGAGATTTTTCTTCCTTTCTCACTGGCTTTGGGGCTTCGACCGTGTTTTCAGGGCTCTCACCAGCTGCTCGTGCTCCCTGCTCTGCGTCGGGACTCAGCTCTGTGTCCCTCTCGAGCTGTGCGGTGAAACCAGGGCTGGTTCACATCTCCTGGGGACGTTTACACCCTCTCTGTCCCCTGGCCCTGCTCTGCTGCTCCAAGGTGTCCCTGGGCTTGCTCTCGTGCCGCCGTGCTGAATTTGGCCACGGCTGCCTGGTCCAGCCCAGCTTCACCTCTGGGAACCTGCCCCAGAGCATCCCCGCGCTCACAGGGGCTTGGGACGGCTCATGGGGCACATGGCACCCCAAGAGCAGAAGGTAAAGCTGAGACGCCCCCCCCTAAACCTCCTAGCCACTGGTGGAAACTGGGAGGCACTGGGCTGACATAGGCATTGGGGGATAGGAAGCAGCACGGGGAAAGCGTGTCCAGCCGTCCCGCGGCGAGCCGCGTCTGTGGAAACTGGATATCGCGGGGGGATAATTTGGGCCCCCACCCACTGGTGGGGCTTGGAAAATGGGGAGGGGACAGGATTTCCTGCCGCTGCAGGGACACGAGGTCACCCCTGTGTCCCGGTGGGAGGGCACGCAGGGCTGGGGGGTCCAGCCCTATCTCTGGGCTCGGCCTTTCCTGCGGGCAGGGCTGGGGGGTCCCCATCACCCCCCACATCCGTCCTGGCACCGCAGCCTCGGCGGCGGCACGTCCCCCCCGTGCCCTGGCGTGCAGCGGGTTCAAGCCCTGCCTGGTGCAGGGAAGAGCTGCCGTACCCCCCAGCCAACCCC
Organism: Caloenas nicobarica; assembly: GCF_036013445.1. Lineage (NCBI taxonomy): Eukaryota > Metazoa > Chordata > Aves > Columbiformes > Columbidae > Caloenas > Caloenas nicobarica. The sequence goes on along the minus strand of NC_088268.1, from coordinate 1,588,414 downwards.
CCTGCAGCCTCGTCAGGGCTGTTTTCATCTCCCAGTAGATCCCAGTGCCAAACTGGGCCCCTGGGGACCAGGCCAGGCACCTCTGGGAGCTGCGCAAGCCCCGAATTGCTGCAGCAGGTCGGTGCCCGCGGGGCCGGCAGCGCTCGGTGCTGCACAGCACGTCCCCACGCTCGGGGATGCGACCCCGGGGCCAAGCGCTTGGCTGCTCCGTCCCATTGCAGCGAGGGGTTTTGTCCCAGGAAGGGGACACGTGTCATCGTCCCAGGGTGGCTCTGATCCCAACCCTGGGCTCTCCGGGGCTGGAGGGTCCCACGGGGGCACCTGTAGCCATCACCGCTGGTCACAGATGGAGCAGAACCGCAGGGCTGCGCTGCCCGGGGTTCCCCACGGCTCTGGGCACCCCGGGGTGGCAGGACACACGGGGTGGCGTGGGAAGGAGCCGGTTCTCATGCGGCTGTTCCAGCGGCTGGAAAACGCTGACCCGCGGTGGAGCCCAAACCCCAGCCCTGCGCGCGGGCTGGGAATTTTCCGCGGAAGCAGCAGTTCCATGGGAACGGGGCTGCACGTGGCCGGACTCCGACCCCGACCCCTTCCCAGGCGAAGGACCCGTGCTGGGTGCAGGGCGCCCCAGGGTGGGGAAGGTAAACTGAGGCACGGCGGCACGGGACCTGCTGGCTGCATCCTCGGCACGAGTTCATCGGGGATCAGCGCCAGGACCCGCCAAGGGGGCAAATACCCCATCCCCAGTGGGGTGACAAGCAAGGAGTGACGCTGCACCGACCCCTTGTTCCCCTTTGTCACCATCCCCACTGGTTTCACAGTCCCTGAGGGGACGCGCTGCCCTGGTCCCAGTGTCCTTGTCCCCATCCTGCTCCTGGTGTCCTCATCCCTGTTCTGCTCCCAATGTCCCCATCCTGCTCCCTATGTCCCCCATGTCCCCATCCTGCCCCCAGTGTCCCTGTCCCCATCCTGCTCCCTATGTCCCCCATGTCCCCATCCTGCTCCCTATGTCCCCCATGTCCCCATCCTGCCCCCAGTGTCCCTGTCCCCATCCTGCTCCCTATGTCCCCCATGTCCCCATCCTGCCCCCAGTGTCCCTGTCCCCATCCTGCTCCCTATGTCCCTCATGTCCCCATCCTGCCCCCAGTGTCCCTGTCCCCATCCTGCTCCCTATGTCCCCCATCCCCACCCTGCTCCCTATGTCCCCCACCCTCATCCTGCTCCCAGTGTCCCTGTGCTTGTCCTGCTCCCTATGTCCCCCATTCCCACCCCACTCCTGGTGTCCCTGTCCCACAGCCCTGCTCCCAGAGCCCCTGTCCTGCTCCCCATGTCCCTGTCCCCATCCTGCTCGCAGCGTCCTTGCCCCTGTCCCGCTCCCAGTGTCCCCATCGCAACCCTGGTGTCCCTGCCCTTGCTCCCCGTGTCCCCGCTCCGGAGGGGACCCCTCTCCCCCGCTCTCTGAGGCCACCGCTCGGTGTCACAGCCGTGTCCGTGTCCCCCCGCTCCGCAGCGCCACGCGTGGCTGGTTCCCGCCCCCTCCCCCGTTTCCGGGCCTCCCACGCGTGTCACCCCCGGGCGGCACGTGGCGGGCGGGTGGGTGGGCTCGCAGGGCGGGCGGGGGCGAGGCGGCTCCGCGCATGCGCCGCGCGCCCCCCGCCCGGGCTCGGCGGCGGGAGCGGGGGCGGCCCAGGGGCCCCGGCGACCACGGGCCGGAGCCGCGCGGGGCGGCGGCGTGAGTGGAGGAGACCGGGGGGGAGACACCGGGGGGAGACACCGGGGGAGACACAGCGGGGGAGACACCGGGGGGAGACACCGGGGGGAATGAGCGGGGGCAGGCGGGCGCTGCGCGGCCCCGCGGGCTCTTGAGGGGCAGCGGAGCCGCGCGGCTGAGGGGAGCTGGGGAGCCGGGAACTCGGAGGGAGCCGCGGGCCGGGGGGCACCGAGCGGCGGCGCTGGGGCGGGGGAGAGCGGGCGCCCGCGGGCTGAGGGGCCGCAGGGGGCTGAGGGGAGACGGGAGCTCTCGTGGGAGCCGCGGGGCTGGGGGGGGCGGGGGCAGCGGCGCTGAGGGGCCCGAACCGCCGGGGGCTCAGCGGCCTGAGGAGCGGCGGGAGCTCTGAGCGCACCGAGCCGCGGGGTGAGCGGGACCGACCGAGCGCCCTGGGGCCGAGGGGAGGCGGGAGTTCCGAGGGCAGCGAGCCGCGGGGCTGAGGGGAACCGGCTGCTCTGGGAGGAGGCGGGACCCCGAGTGCAGCCGCGGGGGCTGAGGACACCGAACCGCGGGAGACACCGAGCGGGGCTGCGGGAGCTCTGAGGAGCCGCGGGCTCCGGGGTCACCAGCCCCGGCGGCTGAAGGGACCGAGCCCGGGGGGCTGCGGGGCGCTGTGGGAGGAGGCGGGATCCCGAGCGGCCCCCGGGGCCGGGGAAGGCGGGAGCCGCGAGGGGCCCGAGGAGCCGTCGCGGCCGCGGAGCCCCCGGCGCCTCCCGCGGGGCAGGGCCACCCCGAGCCCCGCTGGGTCCCCGCCGCGGGGCCGGGCCACCCCGAGCCCCGCTGGGTCCCCGCCGCGGGGCAGGGCCACCCCGAGCCCCGCTGGGTCCCCGCCGCGGGGCAGGGCCACCCCGAGCCCCGCTGGGTCCCCGCCGCGGGGCAGGGCCACCCCGAGTCCCGCTGGGCCCCCGCCGCGGGGCAGGGCCACCCCGAGCCCCGCTGGGTCCCCGCCGCGGGGCCGCGCGTTGCTGATGTGCCCTCCCCAAGTGTCGGAATGCAAGCCCTGGTCGCGGCTTTCTGCCATTAGAGAGGAGCGTGCTGGGAGCGTGCAGCCTTCACTGGCAAATTTTGCTTTTTGCTGTGACGGTGATTGTAGTTCCGAGTAACGGGTATTTTTTTTTTTTTTACTTTGAGAGACACCAGCTGTGTGTCCCCTCGCTAGCGAGCGCTCCTGGCACAGGCGGCTCAGCCGTCCCCTGCTCGCCCTGGCAGGTCCCTGAGTGTTGGTCACAGCAGCACACGCTGTTGTAGCACCAACACGAGCAGAGAAACAAACAGCTCCTTGCTCTCCTTGAACAGATGAACAGTTATAAAGCTGTTGATAACCTGAGTTGACACCGTCTGGAGCTACAGCCGCACAGTTCGACGTGTCCATGTGCTCCATCTGAATGCAGAGCACCAAGAGGAAAAATCCACCCTGCTATTGGATAACGAAAGTTTTGGCTCCCTTGGGCCGAACTTTCACAAGAATGACATTTGTACGGTTATTTTCACTGGCTTTTTTTAGCCAATTCTCTTTTCTACTGGCAGGAGTTAGTTCTGAGTCTCTCTGGTCATTGCGACCTTGAGTCCCAGGGTAGTGCTGGTTTTGTTCCACCGTCAGATTGTTTACAAATGGGAGATGGCACACAGAGATTTAATTAGGGCATGGATGTACCCTATGGATTCTCGAGCAACAGTTGGTAACCCCGGGCTCAGCATTTTCAGTTGGTATTTAGAAACAAGAGGAAGAACAAAAACTTCGCATTTGACAGACAGCTCATTATTCTTGTTATTATTTCCATGTCTTCTGCCAACTGTAAGTTGAGGATAATTGGTAGAAAAAAAATCTGTCCCTTTCCGTTAGAATCCATTTCACGGTCATGTTCAGCAACCCAGTCCGGTTACCAAACCCCACCTCTCTTCAGGCCATTTAGGAGGGGAAAGCTGCTGTTTTCTGTCAGGACTTGTGATTAGGAAAATGAACAGTGCCCTTTTCTCTCGTTTTCTGTTTTTTCCAAGTATATTCTAAAGTTATGCCTGTGCTTTCCTGGGGGAACAAGTAAAGTCCGATCTACAAAGTGGGGTATGTAAGAAACCGAATCTCCAAACACACAGGTAGTTTGAGCCTTATTCCTTATTCTCCCCGTACGCCTGTGAACAGCTGGAAGTCCCGCGTTTCCAGTAATCCTCATGTTAACTCCGGCTTTCTTGCGGTTCTCCAGAGGCAGGAGGGGACGCGGGTTGTTTTCCCTCTCGCGGGGGGCTCAGCGGTGGGTGGGGTGACCCAGTGCGGTTTTTGGTGTGTGACGTTTGCGGGCTGCTCCTTGTCCGGCCTCCTCCTCCCTCTGGGCAGCGGCAGAAGCTCCTGACAGTGAAGCCGGATGGTTTGACTGAGCGGGATCCCGCGCGGCCGGAGGATTCTGCCCATGTCTGCGGGTGAGGTAAGAGGATGGCGACCCGGAGCGAGGGGAAAGCGGTGACTTGAGTGATTTTTCTGAACTGAAATGGGACAAAACAGAGCAAGGGACGCACATCAGCACGCTTTGACCCAGATTTTTGAAGGTTTGTGTTTCAGATCAGAGTTAAACTTGTTTTACAAGACCCTCTCTGTTTTTTTTTTTTTTTTTTCAACTGTGGTGCTGCTTGTTGTGGCTGCTGGGGTTCACCACCCAGCTTCTCCTCCTCGCAGTGGCTTCTAAAACTGGCTTCATCACATTTTAGATCACTCAGAATGGTGAAAAGTTATTAAAATTGGAATGGCTGCCTGTACCCTTATCAACGCGACTACCTTTAGTGCTGCTAAGACTAGAATTGCAAGTTTGTATTATCGCTGATGCATCGGAGTATTCAATTATTGCTAACAGACAACATTTTCATTTAAAAAAACTAAGTGTGTCGTTAGTTGATGCAACAACATTATTTGGTTTTTTAAAGCAACTCCTAGGTCTGAATACATGATTATAAATGACGAATTGTCATTAAATACCTGCTATCTACATTTTTAGCCCTTCATTAGTGATTATTTTTGCCTGTTATTTTGAAGCAGGCATCCGAGTCAGCACAGATAACCTGCAAGTGATGCCCATATCTGTAAATAACTGAAAAATTGGAGTCACAGACTGTTATAGAAGAGCCCCAAAGGGGTCAGAAGCCGTGCTGACGGTGAGGACTTGCGGTCCCGTCCGTCTCCTGACAAAGGGAAGGTTAAAAGAAAACTCGATAACAGTTTATTTTTGTGAGGACAAAGGTGTAGCAAGGCAACTTTAGACCCATGTTAAGAATTTAGTGAAGATTTTAGTACTGTACAGTTTTGATTGTAGACACAGTTTTTGTAAAGAATTTTCTGTGGTTCAGAAGGTAATTGGTTTGGAAACTGTTGCGTAGGCGAAACTTTATCTTATTAGAAAGTCTTTTTCTGGCTTTAATCTGTATGTTTTATAACTGACAAGGACAAGATTTGAGAGGAAAAAAATCTTAGAAACTGTGAAATCTAATTGCTGATGGAAAGTTTGTGATGAATTCTAACACAGACTTGTTGACTTGGTAATTTACTGACTGGCAGCAACTTTTGTAAGTCTAAAAAAAACCCCCAAACTCTCTTACGCCGTCGCTTTTTGCTGAGGATGAGCTCCCGAGTGCTTCTGCCGTTGTGTGTAGGACCAACAACCAACCCAGAATCGCTGTCATGAGTCGTTTAATGCTGAAAGCACTGACGTGGCGGGTGAGTTCCAGGCTGGGAGCCGGAGCCTGCGGGTGCTCGCGGGGCGGCCGGCGCTTCGTTTGTGCCCAAGCCGCGATGCCGGGGGCGAGGACACGTGCTATCGCAGAGAGCTTTGCACCGGCTGCTGAAGCACAGCGGGATGTGTGAGCTGGGAACCCGGGCAGACTGTGCTCACCAGGTTCCGTTTGGGTGATTTGCCAGCGTTCCGCTCGCTGTCGTTAGTACCTGCGAGGGGTCGCGTGGCTGAGAAAAGTCCCCAAATCAGTTGGTGGCTTCACTTTTAACATCGAACTGGGCAGAGGGAAACGATGTTTTGGCTCTTTCCTAAAGCCACTTCAGATTTTTACTCTTTTAAACACCAGCAATGCACAGCGAGGTGCGGCGGTTATGCCTGAGCCTTATCGCTCAGCCAGGATTCTCGGCAGAGCCGGACAAATTTGGACAAGAGCAACAATCATTAAATAGTTGGAGTAAAATCCAGGGCAGATAATGGAGCCCTTTGTTGTCTGGCCCATGGGACGGGCGCTGCTGGCTCGTTAGGAGGAAGGTGATCCTCTCTTCCCACCCTGTTTCCAGCTTTTGTTTTTTGTGCTTTGTGCTCCAGATCTATTTATTTTTAATGTGGTCAATAGGAAGTAAATTATTCCCGTGAAAAAATCTCCATTAATATTCCCTATTGCTTTTCTTTAACACTGCTGACGTTTATGGAGAAACACGTTCCGTCCCAGCATCCCTGCCCAGCACAGACTCCCGGAATTACGGATGCATCTCCAAAAACACATCTCTGGATCACAGCCCGATCAGCCCCTGGCCATGCAGGGAAACGATCCCGTTTGCCGTGCTGTGTGAGTTCATTTTTTTATTGCAGGACCCCACGTTGTTATCGGTCTTTCCAGCTGGTCGTTGCGCTTCCCGCGAGCAGCAGGACTGGAATTCCACTGTCCTGTATTTATGCCGTGTAATAACATGCTGTGCTTTTTTTTTTTTTTGACTCACGTTGAAGTTAGTAATGGCCAAATTCTATTAAACCACATTTCACTTGCTCTGTTCAGCATTGCTCAGTGTCTAAATTCTACCACTGAAAAAAACCCATACTTTAAAAATATCTAAATTATCCACTGGCCACTCTTCGTCATGGTTTTGGTAGCTGCTTTCTTTCTGTTAAAAGCCACAAAAATGAATTTATCTTCAAAGTGCTCCTTAGAGGGGAAGAAGGAGACGTTAGGTTTCCTTTTCCGACCTCCTCATACCATAAATATAAATCGTTATCACTGCTTGGGCAGTGACGCACAGTTGTCCCCAAATTGTGGACTATCTGGAAGTTCTGGCTTGGATTTTTAAAAACTTGGCTGTCTTTTGTGTAAAAGATTTTAATGTGAAAGTTCCTGGATGCGCTCGGGGCTAAATTGGCATACGGCGATGTATGGCTGGGCGGTTATGATGTTACGGGTATTTCTGGAGAAGAAAATACTGAGGAAAGTAAATTCTGTTGGAAAAAGAAATCCCTTTTCCTTCTGCAAGTGTAGGTGACTCAGATCCATACCTCACTATTGGCTAATAATTCCTTAATGATTACATCGCAAAGAAAAACCGAGTCTCTAAGTAATAGCACAAGTTACAAGGTTTTCTGACTCTATAAATAAAAAGCTATATTTGGAAGGAAAGAAAAAAAAACTAATAGTGTATTTATGGACAAAACTGTATCAAGGGAAATGTGATGGAAAAATTGAGTCAGATGAGCTGATGTATGAGGCATTTCCCCGTGGAGTCATTGGGCTGAAAAATGTTTTATGTGCCTAAACTTGAACAGATGCTTCGACACACACACACACACACATACAATCCCAGTTTAATATTAGCAGTTCTGTTCATGCCACTGTGATTAATTCACGAACCAGCCTGGTTTAGTCTCTTTTCCGGGGGCTACGGGATATTTCCAGATCATCCAGGTACTTAAGCCTGTGCCTAACTGTGAATATGCAAGCGGCAGGGTTATTAGCAGGATTTCTTTCCAGTTTTACATTAGGCATGTGCTTAAATGCCTCACTGAGCTGAGATTTACATTTTTACACAGGAGTGAAGGATTTCTCCCTGTTACCTTGCTTGGATGAGAATCGTTGGAGTCAGCCAGCTTTTCTGCCTAAATAAGGACATGATACCAGCTTTCGCCTCTTACGGTTATTAGTTCCACCTTTTTGGTTACAAATTTGTCAGAAAACAATTCAGTGTGTGTGCCTGACCTGGTTTGAGATCCCGTTGCAGTACCGAGAGCAGACATCCAGATGGATGACCGGCAGATCGTGCCGACTGTTCTTTTTAGTCCGAATGTTGCGTTTGGCGGTGCTGGATCGGTGGCTAAAAGTCGCATTTTATGCTTTTCCTTTGAGCACCCGTTGCTGGGTTCTGCTCATCCCCTAATCCGCTTTCCTGGGGGTGTTTTATTTGCCTCGTAGATGCCTGTGTGCAGTGCGTCTCTTTTAAAAATCCCCAAAGCCCTCCCAAAAAATGCAACGCGTCAGAGGTGGTTTCCACTTTTTGATTGAGCTAAACTGATGAAGGAATGTGGAAAAATAACTTCTGGGTCTAAACCTGGGTCTGGCCTTGGGAATACGCGGTTTACGGGGTGAGCGGTGCTGCCTGTGGCATCGGGACGCTGTCTCCCGCTCGCGGGTGGTGTGTGCCACATTCAACTATAACAAGTATTATCTGTAAAGTTCTGTATCTCTCTCGTGCTTAAAATAGCAGAGAGCCTGGAAGGGCGATTGTATTTCTTGTGTGTAGATGGTTTCCATGCTGCCTTGAGGGTGAGTTAACTCCTGGAAGTCTTGGCTCGGTTACGGATCCAGCACTGACAAGTGACACCGTGTAATCCAGGGGCTGAGCTTAGAGGAACCTCTAGGCAGGCAAGGGCTGCTCCCAGTGTTAATACGTTCTTAATTGGCATAAAAATAATTAAGGTTCTTAATGTGTGTCTTGCAGGTGTGCTGTCTTGCATCCACCATCTCCTAAAAATTGAAACATCTCCTGATTTTCACGGTAAAATTATTTTAGTTGAGAAATGACTGAATTTTAGTTACAACAGACATTTATGCACGAGAGTTACTTAGCTGACATTCAAATTCATAGTTAAACTATTTTTAAAAGGAGAAGAATTTTCATAGTGGAAACTGCGATATTAAAACAATAAAATTGAAGTGTTTTGGGGGAAAGACACTGTGATCTTCCATGTAGCCATATGGAAATTATTCTTGATTCCTATGAAATCTTTGCTCCTTCTGGAGTTTACTCTTCTGGACATACCCAGCTTGATTTATATTCTCAGCCTGCTCTTGCTCTCTTTACAATCCGTGACTAAACCTCATCGATCCGAGTGTCTGCAAAAGCCGATTCCCCGAGGATTGTGCTGGAGAGTCATCAGCAGAAATAAATTGTTGCTGCTCTTCAAGTGTGCCAATTGCGAGAGGTTTGTCCAACAAGTAAACACCGCTTACCGCTCGGCTGTGACTGCCACCGATTAAGAACCTGAGGTATCGATTTCTTTTCCTTTCGGCTCCTGCCAGGGCATCTCTGTTAACTGATTCATGGACGTGCTTGTCCCGCAGCCCTGGGGAGATGCTCCCGCTCCGTGAGAACAGCCACACGGGTTCGGACTGGGTGTCCGCCTGGTTCCAGTCCTGTTCCTAACACAAAAGCACGTTTGAAACCTCTCTCAGCATTTTGACCGGTTTCTGCCTAGAGACCATGAGCCAGCACTGTGCCCTTGTGGCCAGGAAGGGCAGTGGGACCTGGGGGGATTAGAAGGGGGTGGTCAGTAGGTCAGAGAGGTTCTCCTGCCCCTCTGCTCTGCCCTAGTGAGACCACATCTGGAATATTGTGTCCAGTGCTGGGCCCCTCAGTTTCAGAAGGACAGGGAACTGCTGGAGAGAGCCCAGCGCAGCCACGAAGATGCTGAAGGGAGTGGAGCATCTCCCGTGTGAGGAAAGGCTGAGGAGCTGGGGCTCTGGAGCTGGAGAAGAGGAGACTGAGGGGTGACCTCGATCATGGGGATCAATATGGAAAGGGGGAGTGTCAGGAGGATGGAGCCAGGCTCTTCTGGGTGACAACCAGTGATAGGACAAGGGGCAATGGGTGCAAACTGGAACACGGGAGGTTCCACTTAAAGATGAGAAGAAACTTCTTCCTGGTGAGGGTGCCAGAGCCTGGCCCAGGCTGCCCAGGGAGGTTGTGGAGTCTCCTTCTCTGCAGACATTCCAACCCGCCTGGACACCTTCCTGTGTAACCTCATCTGGGTGTTCCTGCTCCGGCGGGGGGATTGGGCTGGATGAGCTTTCGAGGTCCCTTCCAACCCCTGACATTCTGGGATTCTGTGACTTACCCATCGGGTGAGGCACTGTGTCTTTATTTCAGTTTTTAAGGGGCTTTCCTTCTCTGGGCTTTTCCAGATTTTACAGCTCCCTGCCATCTTCCCCCTCTTGGCCTTTGTGTTTTTCCACTGTTCTTCCCACATGAGCCAGCCCGGATGTCTTCTCCGCAGAGTTCTGTTCTCTTTCCGTGACGGGATGGTGACGGTGATCGGGGCCGTGCGCCGTGGCCGGGATGCGGGTGAGCCGCGGTGCTCGCGGTGACAGAGCAGCGGGTGCTGTTCATGCGCTCGTCCTGCTCTAACGCTGCTAAAACGCTCTTGGCTTTCTAGACCGTGCCGAGCAGTGCTGGAGCTTTCACAGAGCAACTGACAGCCCCGAGATCTCCTGCTTGCTGAGGCCGTCTCAGGGCACATATTTTTTAGTGTGAAATCAAGATTTTTTTTTTTTTTTATTCAATGTTTGCATCACTTTATCTATGTGGAATTTCATCTGTCATTTTATTACCAGGTTACTTGGATCCATAAGGTCCTTCTGCTGTTCTTGATGGTTGTTTATCTTCCTTGCCTTGAGCGTTCCCATCCAGACCCTCGGGCACGTCCCACCCACCTCCCTGTTGCATTTTACTCAAACAACGTCCTGGTCCAGCGCAGGTCCCGGCCTGTGAAACTCCGCTGGGATGTCCCTCGGTCCCTCCCTCGCAGGAAATGACCGTTTACTCCCACTCTTTGTTATCTTTCACCCAGTTTATCTATGCAGGGACAGTCCCTTTTCTGGCGTCGTGCATGTACCACCCTTTGGTGTCCCTACAAGAAGCGTTTGATGAGCGAGACTCTCAAATCCGAAAAGTCCAGGTAGTCTGGTGCCTTTTGTGAGGCTGGAAGTCTGTTTTCTTCCCTACTATATCGTGTTTATATAGATACATCAGTTGTCTACTAATTCTAGTCTGTATGATGTTGTCTAATTAGCCCTGTGTGATGGCTGGGTTTGGAGCCTGCAGTTTACCGGGGTTTTTTCACAACCCTTGTTGTAGTTCTGGCGTCACTCTTGCCTCCCCGTACCAAGGCGATTTTAAGAAAGGCTGCAGCCAGGTTGGCTGTTCACCTCTGAGCTCCGTTAACCTCTTTGGTGAATGTCACCCATGCCTGCCAACCCTTTACTGTTCCTTTTGGCTCTCTGTCCTGTCACCTTCTCTCTGGTCACTTCAGTGTCAGCCAGCGTCACCGAGTCCCCAGACGGATGGGGCTGGCAAGGCAGCCGGCCCGTCTCTGGTTCTGTGAGTAGGTGTGTAAAGAAGTCAATTAATTTTTCCTGCATGGCATTGTCATCTCTTTTAGTAGCACTAAGAAATGAACGTGCTCCTGGTGGTGACTTTCTGCAGGGAGGCCCCCTCAAGGTGCGGGTAAGAAACTTGTGGATAAAAATCTTCACTTAACAGTATCTGAAGTGGTCACAGAGTGATGGGGAGAAACTATTTTAGTCAAGGGACAGATGGCAGCAGGTGGAGCGAGGGGATTGTCCCCTCTGCCCCGCTCTGTGAGACCCCCCTGCAGTGCTGGGCCAGCTCTGGGTCCTCAGCACAGGACACACATGGACCTGCTGGAGAGGGGCCAGAGGAGCCCCAGAAATGACCCGAGGCTGGACCAGCTCTGCTGGGAGGACAGGCTGAGAGAGCTGGGGGGTTCAGCTGGAGAACAGAAGCTCCGGGGAGACATTAGTGCGGCCTTTCCGGACTTAAAAGGGGCGAGAAGAAAGATGGGGACAGACTTTTGAGCAGGGCCTGTTGTGACAGGACAAGGGGTGATGGTTTGCAACTAAAGGAGGGAGATTCAGGCTGGACATGAGGAAGGAATTGTTGGCCCTGAGGGTGGTGAGAGCCTGGCCCAGGTTGGCCAGAGAGGTGGTGGCTGAACCATCCCTGGAGACATCCCAGGCCAGGCTGGATGGGGCTCTGAGCAACCTGAGCTGGTGCAGATGTCCCTGCTCATGGTGGGGCTTGAACTGGCTGGGCTTTGAGGTCCCTTCCAACCCCAACCATCCTGTGACTGTGAACTCGGCAGAGCAGGTACAAGTTGCCTTAGTGAGGGAATCCCCCAAACAGTCAGTGGTTCCCTGTTAGGAATTACCTTGCTTGCAGCTAATCTCCCTTTTCTTTCTGCAAATTTGATGCCATACAGCAGACGCTTTAGTATCTTTTATGTTAAGAATATTTTTGCAAGCAGACCTGCTCACTTCTCCGTTAGAAAATGGTCAAGCGCCTTCCACATACCGGTGACTTAACCCATCAGAGAACTGGTGAAGCAATAGTTGGTGATTATCTTTGAGTATGTACTGTGTCTGCATTTGGCACTAATGCAATCTAGACTGTTAACATTTTTTCGTCTCTATTTTGCATTTTCCCATGAATGTTTTATTCTGATAATGCAGGTGGGAAATCACGTGTATCCAAACTTGCAGCGTGGCCTTCACCAGGCTTGGGAGTGAACCAGGTTTTCCAAAGACAGCAGAGGCCACCAGTTGCTCCCTGAAAGGAGATTCTCTTGTTCATACAGGTTCTGTTGTTATATGCTCATCTTATTTTCTTTTAGTTATATGGAAAGTAAGACTTTTTTACAATCTTTGCTGTTCTAGATATTTTTCTAAGTAAGGTATTTTAAGGCCTTACAGCTGACCTGGCCAGTGCTTTATAATCCTGTTTGTACCAATGCCCACTTGGCATCGAGACAGCGAGTCGTGATTTCCCTGTGGTTGTGCTAAATGGTGGTGACCCTCTGTTTGGAGCTTGAGGAGAACATGCACAGAACAAGCATGAAAGTATCTGGTGACAGACAAGATGTGACCACCTTCCTAAAATCTTGAAAGCTTGGAAATAAGAACCCAAGGGAACTTGGCTCTGTCACACAGTTGTCCCTGGAGTGTCTCGTTGTGTTTTTTTCCATCTTCAGCAGGACCAAAAAGCCATATATACCGTAGCCCTGTTCCTTTGCAGCCTCATATCAAGTCGCATGCCTGGCTTAAGCAGTTTATGTGCATTTTGGAGACCAATTTCCTTAAATTTGTTGCTAATTTTAATAATCTGTGTTGATAATAAGTCCAAAATACATGGCCATGTAAAGCAGTCAGGTGGCAAAAGCCAACCCTGCTGCTACATTGTGCTTGGTGAAGTGTGCAGTTCTCTGTGCCGTGAGGCATGGTGGGAAAAGGGCTTGGAGCTTCCTCTCATAAAACAGAATTATTTGCAGCAATTCTCAGAAGGAAAAACCCCAGTTGGTACATGTGTCATCCCAGCTGTGCGGCGGAGCGGAGGGAGTTCAGTCAGCGAGTGCTGCAGGCCTCCTCCCATGGGGGTCTAGAAAAGTATTCACGTCTTTCAGAAAATCACCATTTTGGGTTTCTTATTTCACTATAGGAAATCATTTTTTTTTCAACAAATAATTAACTTAGTTAATTTATGTGAGTATTTATATTCTAAATTTTATCTTTGGCAAAATAAAGCTGTTAAGTCTCCTGTTGAACTCAAGCTGGAGTCACATTTTCATGCCAGTATAGCAGTCTGCTCTGATTTACTACGCTCCCTTTCTCAACACAAATTGTACTTAAAACCACTTTACCGAAACAAAACTCTTCAATTATTTCCGCAGTTTAGTGGCACTCGAGAGAAGCTGAAGCAGCAGGAGAGCGAGCGCTTGCCTGGAACGCTTGTGTTTGCTGCTCTCGTGTTGTAGCAGACCCCTTGCCCTTGGAATGAGTGTCTGCAGCGCGCGGCCGTGTCCGCTGTCACCGCCAGAGTGCTTTCGATGGCGAGACACTTGTCCTTGGCCGTAGGTGTTTCCAGCACCGTCCTCACGGGCTGTTGTGCCATACAGGTAACCGACGGTGAGATGTTGCAGCCGCCGTCCTCCTGAGTTCAGCGCTTTCCTCCTAAAGAAATGCGGAGTTGTGGCAAGTCTCAGGGGTCTGCAAAGCTTTTCTGCTCCTGCGTATCTCAGCAGGTGGGAAGTCCCGACCGCGTTCAGCAGAGCTGTTCCACATGCTGGCTGTCCTGGAAAGCAGTTGGTGGCGAGGGGTTCAATGTCCTCGGCTGCCTTCTGAACATCCTTCTCTACAGAGCTGCTGTTATCACAGAGTATTTTGTGTTGAAGGGACCTTCCCAGCTCCCCCAGTGCCCCCCTGCCATGAGCAGGGACATCTGCACCAGCTCAGGTTGCTCAGAGCCCCGTCCAGCCTGGCCTGGGATGTCTCCAGGGATGGTTCAGCCACCACCTCTCTGGCCAACCTGGGCCTGGCTCTCAGGGCCAACAATTCCTTCCTCATGTCCGGCTTGAATCTCCCTCCTTTAGTTTCAAACCATCCCCCCTTGTCCTGTTGTAACAGGCCCTGCTTAAAAGTCTGTCCCCATCTTTCTTCTCGGCCCCTTTTAGGTCCAGGAAGGCCGCACTAAGGTCTCCCCAGAGCTTCTCTTCTCCAGCTGAACAGCCCAACTCTCTCAGCCTGTCCTCCCAGGAGAAGAAAAGGTTACATTCATTTGAAGAAAATGTTACATGAATTTGTTATAATTGTAGGGCAAGGCAGTGTCTCCTATTAGACCAGATCACAGAGCTGGGGAATAAAAGTCTTGTTGAATTCGGGTCACAGTGAGACAACTGCCACATTGCAGAATGGGTGAGTCGGGACGTTGTGGCAGAGCATGTCGTGGTGCGTGGTATCTGTTTCATTTACAAGCCATTCATGCTCGTTTTGGAGGCTTATCTGTGAAGCAAACACTATCATAGTTTCTTTTGACTGTCATAATATGGTGGTGGGTGAATTAGGTGTTCATCCCCATTAGATTGTATCCAGCTCAGCCGAGTGAGAGCATTTTGACGTACAGGAGCCGACAGAATTGCTCTCTTTTGGCTTCTCTCTCCTTTCCCGAAATGGCCACGAGAGTGATATTTGGGTCAGCTGCCTCCAGAGTGTCATTTTCTTTTGATGCTCATCCCTCTGAGCACATAGGAGGAGCCCGATGGGGAAGCGCTGAGGTGCTGTTGGCTGCAGTGGAGTCAGGAGTAGTTAAAGGGGTGTTGTGGTTATTCAAATCGCTAATCGCGTCAAGACAGGGAAATCTCTGCTGCTTGACTGCAACGGCACGCGAGAGAAGACGGCCTTGCCGAGACCTCACTGCGAGAGACAGGGACCCAGGTAAGCGCACGAGCGCTCGGCTGTTGCTCTCCAGGAGCACGTGTCCCTCCGTGGCTTTGCTGCGCACGTCACACACATCGGTGCTTGTGTGTCCTCCAATTTGCACCAGAGGCCTTTTAGGTCTGTCTGGGAAAATAGGATTTTTGCTTCTTTTCTTGCCGCCGTGCTCCGGGTCTCGGTGCAGATGTCCCCGTCCGTGTGTCTGCAGCATCAGGGAGGGCATCGCGCTGTGGGTGCCTTTGAGCGCACGGGTTGTTCTGTGCCCGGGCTGCGCTCTTCCCTGTGTCTCGGGGTGCACCCTGCGTGACGGTGTTGCAGAGTTTGAAGCCGGACACCGTCCTGCGGTTCCTGTCCCTTTTCTGTTTGCAAGCCTGAAATGAGCCGAATCGGTGGGATTTGCTGGTACGTGTGCGCAGTAACCCCAGCCCCGCTCTCCATCGCGCTCTGTCACTTTGCAGTGGTGCTGGTCGCTTAATAACCTGCTTTTTGTTGTCATCCTCACTGCATTTTTTCCATCTTTACCCTTCCGTTGCCCACAGCTGTTGAAATCACTGCTGAGAACACAGATGCGATAGTCAACAGTACAACATTTTAAATATTTTAATAATATATTGTGTTTATATCATGCTGATGCTAGTGGGAGGGTGAGTACCCAGCAGCAGCCCGCACTGTTTTGGACAGTTGTCCTGCACTGTGAACACACAGGATCTTGGGTCTCCGTGTATTTCAACTCCCTGTAACTTGTCCCCCCTCTATTATGTTCATTCTTAGAGGAAAAATTGCTTTGCTGCTGTCGTCCCAGACTCTTCTCAGTGGGCACAGACTAAAACACAGGAAGTTCCACTTAAACAGAAGAAAAACTTGGTTTACTGTGAGCGTGGTCAGACGCAGGAGCAGGTTACCTGGAGAGCTGTGGAGTCTCTGTCCTCAGAAGTATTAAAACCCAGCTGGACATGGAGCTGCCAACCTGCTCTGGGAGATAGAATTGGTAGTTTGGCCTAGTTTAAGCTACCGGTTGGCAGAATATTCTACATTTCTTAGGGTAATGCACATGGGTACGAGGGAACCTAGAGATTAAGTATCTTCAAAATATAAATAAGTGACTGAAGTAAATGGGTGATGCTCTCGCAGCATCAGACTTGTTGGGCATCTGGTGTGTTCGATCTCTGCGGTATTTTGGCAAGTGGTGACGCTTCGTATGTCTGAACCAGGATTTAGTAGCCCTGAGCTAAGGAGCACATGGGGTCTTATCAGATGGATATCTGGCTTGGGAGCGGCTCCCGGAGAGAACTCCTTGGTGTGTGGGAGATGTACGTGTCTGATCACCTCGTGGAAAAGCCCGTGGGATCCGCTCGGTGCAGAAGAGAGAATTGACAGCTCACCGTCGGGAGGGGTTTGTGGACCTGAATACACGCTCACACCGCGCTCCCCCAGTCTGATGGTCGTTGCACTCGGTAGGAACAGTCTCTCTTGAGGATGCCGTCCTGCTCTTTATTTTCTAAGGGTACAGATAGCAGTCTCTGGCTGTGCTGTCTGCACACAGCCTGGGCTGGCAATCCAAGAGCTCAGGTTTTGGTTAAACACATGGCCTTGATCTCTAAACAGCCGTGTTGTGTGGTGTCTCTAGTATGACTTGAAGTTCAGATGCAGACTCTTTGCAAAAAAAAAAAAGAAATTGCCGTGTACCTACTGTGTAATTCCTTGTTTTCAGTGTCCAGGTAAATAACGCGAGGAAGGAGTTTTGCTGTACATTACCGGCGCTTGCATAGCAAGGAACAAGAGCGGTGATGCTGAGGCCAAGAGCGGGGCTGGGTTGGTGAGTCATGCTGGATGAGGTCAGTTTGTACCAGAGCTTCTCAAATCATCTGGGCTTAGCAGGGTCAAACTGCATTGTAGAGAAATACTTTGAGGTGTGTGAGGCTCCAGAAAAGGGAGATGGGAGAGGGAATGGGCTGCGGGTCCTGGGCAGAGTTAACTCACAGGTTGGTTTGGAGCTCTACGGTAGCAGCTTCTCGCTGGGTGGGTTATTCCCAACCACAGGCTGAGCTGTGAAGGGTGGGGGGCCGTTCGTGTCGCAAAACATGAGTCCCGGTTCTGTGCTGGTACCACCGAGATTTGGTGGAGTTTGATTGCCCTTTGTTGCCCTGAGGATCGAGAGTTTCATTGCAAAGACTGTCAAACAGCGCACCGCATCTTGCCGTGTGATCTGCTGATCGCTTTATTTTCTCCGTTATTACATTTCCCATCACCAGCACAGGCATCGCCTGGGGCTTCTGTTTCTCGAGGAGAAACTTCTTTCCTTTGCGGTGCCAGAGCCTGGACCAGGCTGCCCAGAGCGGGTGTGGAGTCTCCTTCTCTGAGACGTTCAAACCCACCTGGCCCGACCTGTGTGACCTGCTCTGGTGACCCTGCGTGAGCAGGGCTGGGCTGGGGATCTACAGAGGGTCCTGCAACCCAACCAGCCTGGGGTTCTGTGATTCTGTACCTCAGGTCTGTAGGACAGGGCTGAAGAGCAGCCTGCTCAGGTTTGCTGAGCATCTGACAGCTCTGTCCCGAGTCACAGAATCCCAGAATGTCGGGGATTGGAAGGGGCCTCGAAAGCTCATCCAGTCCAATCCCCCTGCCAGAGCAGGAACACCCAGATGAGGTTACACACGAAGGTGTCCAGGCGGGTTTGAATGTCTGCAGAGAAGGAGTCACTCCAGAAATGCCAAACTCGGGCACTCGGTACCAGCCTCCGAGCTGGTACACCTCATTCCGGCGATCCGAAGGGATCCTGACTGCTGAGCGTGTACGAAGGGATTTGGGCTGACACAGACCCCAAAGCAGGGCTCCAAAAATCTGAGCTAACAGAGACTCTCCGGCCCAGCCTCTTGTCTCTACAAGCTTGGGCTCGCAGACGAACTTGCATCACCCTGCAGCTCCTCGGGGTGTCCGGGCTGTCCCCACAGACGCTGCCCCTCCGAAGTCGGGGTCTCACGAGCTCCGGGGTGTCCGCCCTGGGGACGATGCTTCGTGCAGGAGCATCATCGCTGGAGGTGCAATAAATGCCAGTTCTGGCCAGCATGAAACGCCACGATTTCATTTGAATCGTGTCACTGCGGGGGAGTGTTGCTAAAATTGTCACTTGGCTTTCCATGTTAGCGTTACCTAGAGGGCACACTGAGGCTGCTGGAGGTTCGTGTCTTATCTGCAAATTCCAGTTTATCTTTAAGCTGGATGCTCGGGTGGGTATATGTATGTTGATTTTCAAAAACATACGTATTTGACATCTTTATTTTTTTGACAGCACAAGAATCTTATTATTTCTCTACCTCTTACCCGTATTTTTTAGAGTTCTATTTATATGCTGCACAGGATCTGCGGTCTCATAATTCAATGAGGGGTTTTTTAGACTCGGGGGGATTGGTCTGGGGATCAGCAGAACCTCATTAGCCAGCCTGGTATTTGAATGCACCGTTCAGAAATTGTTTCCAAATTGACACTGACGCTGGGGCTTTTTCAAAACCACTCTCTGCTGTTTGCCACGTGAGACTTGCCAGATGATGGAATATTTCCTTGAAAAAGCGCTGTGTGTCATCCAAAAAGTCCCAGCCTTTTTGCTCCACAAGATTCTATAATATAGATGAAAAATATAATTCAGTACAGTTGTTTTCTTGTTCTTTTTCAGCCGCGCAGTGCTGTAAACACTTCTGAAAAGCAGAACGAAGTTGGTGGTGATTGAACCCACTGCCTTGCCGAGGGATGGAAGGGTGGGAGCGATGAATTGTCGTGTTCCGGGAAGATCCCGCATCCTTTTTCTCTCGTTGGGAGGACGGACACTGGAATTTCTGCGGCACGGTGCTCTGGGCATCCGCGGTGAGCTTGGACCTGGGCGGCGCTAGGTCTGGCCACAACCTTCTTTCTTGAGCAGTGAAGTCTTACTCATTTTTTCAGGTTAAAAAAAAATACTAAAAGCAAGCCCTGTGCTTTCTCAAAAGTAATTGAAAATCATGCAATTTCTTACATTTCAATGTAAATGAGATTGGAGTGAATAATGCTGATTATTCATTCATCCTAATTTAAATCCTATTTTAATTAGCCTGTGGGCCCAATTTCAGTTTCATGCAGCATGAAACCTCTTTTGATTATCAACAGAATTGCCATGTATTCTTGAATGGTTTTTTTTCTGCTCAGCACACATCTTTTTGAACTGCTTAAAAACAAAACAAAACAAAGAGATCGTTAATAAATTAATCAAATTTCATTAGCATGACACAGTAGGATATATTCGAAGGAGGAAAACAAGTCTTCCTGTAAATATATTCCCCTTAGGGGGCTGCCTTTTGGCTGCAAGGTCTTTCTCCTACATATGCTGTTTGACACAAGAGGTGCTGGTGAACTATGGAAATTCAGAGAGGCGAGAGCTCCGGCTGCGTTCCCCGCCGGGCGCTGCCATTCAGGCCCAGCTCGGCTGGGGCTGGAGCGCAAACCCCCCAGGGCTGAGCTGGGGAGGGTCGGTGACCAGTGAGCCGAGCTGGGGAGGTCACTTGTAGAGTCCTGCCAGCCGGAGGGACAGCACAGGATGGTTTGTGTTGAAGGGACCTTCCCAGCTCCCCCAGTGCCCCCCCTGCCATGAGCAGGGACATCTGCACCAGCTCAGGTTGCTCAGAGCCCCGTCCAGCCTGGCCTGGGATGTCTCCAGGGATGGTTCAGCCACCACCTCTCTGGCCAACCTGGGCCAGGCTCTCACCACCCTCAGGGCCAACAATTCCTTCCTCATGTCCAGCCTGAATCTCCCTCCTTTAGTTTCAAACCATCACCCCTTGTCCTGTCGCAACAGGCCCTGCTCAAAAGTCTGTCCCCATCTTTCTGATCGGCCCCTTTTAAGTCCGGAAAGGCCGCACTAAGGTCTCCCCGGAGCTTCTGTTCTCCAGCTGAACCCCCCAGCTCTCTCAGCCTGTCCTCCCAGCAGAGCTGGTCCAGCCCCGGATCATTTCTGGGGCTCCTCTGGCCCCTCTCCAGCAGGTCCATGTCTGTCCTGTGCTGAGGACCCCACAGAATCCCCTCCCTCCACCTGGCCCGGCTGCTTTAGTACAGCTCATGGTAGGACTGACTTTCTGGGCTGCAAGTGCACGTCATGTCCAGTTCTTCAAGCTCTGGTACCCCCAAGTCCTTCTCCGCGGGGCTGCTCCAGTTCCATCCATCCCCCACTCTGCTGATGTTGGGGTTGCACTTGGCCTTGTTGAACCTCACAAATTTCACGTCCTGCTTCTCCAGCTCCTGGAGATCCCTCTGGACTGTGTCCCGTCCCTTGTATCAGCCACACCCCTCGGCTCGGTGTCACCCTCAAACTCGCTGAGGCTGCGCTCAGCGCCGCTGTTCATGTCATTGATGGAATGACGTGAAACGAGTCCCGATGTTGTACATTCCCAAGGCTTTTGACATTCGACAGATGGAGTGAAGCTGTTCCTGAAACTCGGTGATTGCACGCTGCGCTGCCCTATAGGTACCGTACGTCTCTGAGTACAGACGTTGCTGGGAGCGTTTCACCGGGTAACGGCGATTCCAGCCGTCCCCGTCGTTCCTGTCCCGCTGTCCATCTCTGCCACGCTGCCACCATCTCATCCCAGGGCAGGATTTGAAGGCTGCTGCAGCAAACAGCTCCTCCGAGGTGCGGTTCTTCCCTCCTTGACTGCCCATCATGCTTCTGTGGGAAAACTGAAACGAGGTGAGATTAATCCCCTGTTTAAATTCACATTCAGACCCACACACGGGCTGGAGTGGGGAAGCTCCACATGTGAAAAACTGTCCACTGTGGGGGTATGTGAACAGCAGCCACGTTCAAATAACTCAAGAGATTTCCCGCAGTGAATCTCTAAACCTAAAGGCGATTTCTTTTTTCCCATGTACCTGCTCCACATTCTTCTTTATTCTTTCTGGACATCAGTGTCTGCAGAAGCTGAATGTGCAGGAGCCAGCTTGCTGTCAGGGATGAGCGTCGTGTTATTTGCATTGTAGATCCTGCCGGCTCCGAGCAGCCTCCTCCGCTGGAAGTGCCGGGATGAACTTATGACAAATACAAGGAATGAAAGTCTCTTTCAAATGCACTTCCTGGCATGACTTAAATTAGCTGAAATTGCTGACATTTTGCCTTTTTCAGATGCGTGTCAGTGTCCATAGGCTTTTATTTCAAACAATGGAAAATTATCGAGTTAAATGTTGCCAGAACAACAACTCCGGGAGACGCTGAGTGTACGTTGGGTGAAGGTTACTCGGTGTCTGCGTCCTGCGGTACGTGTGTTGTAAAGGCAGAAATGTGCAGCCTCTAAACTTAGATCATCGTACCGAACTGAGGGGTATCGCCACTTCAAACACTGTAATTCTGCCTGCAACTTTCTGCTTTCCTATTACGTTTAATTTGGATGGGCTGGACATTTCCAGTGAAAGAAAGATTTAATGACAGGTCATTTTGCTTGAGCCAAAATATTTCCTCAAAGACACATTCTTTTCCTGCTGGTGAATTCTCCCATATTTGTGTCTGTAGCTCTGCTCTGGGCTGAAACTAAATTTAGAATAAGTGACACTTTCTCATTGAAGAGAATCAGAGCTTTTCAGAAACTTATCTCTGCAGCCAGAACTCTCTAATTGACAGAAGTCTTGGTTCTCCAACACGTGTCTGATAACGCCGTCTGCTGCATCTGAAGGCTGTGATTAACGTAAATGCACACGGCTGTGCGGTCAGCGTCTGTCTGTGGGTTTCTCACGCTGATATTTATATAACCGGTGGAATCAGAGCGTGTGTTCCCATCTTTCTCCTGAAGCCGGGTCCAAAGCCGGCCAGATTTCCCCATATCCTGCTCTGAGCCTCCCGCGTCTCCCTCGGTACGGGTGGCAAAGTTCGGTATGCGCCAGGCACCGGGGTGTGGGTGCAGGTAGAAAACACACCTCGAAAAGCCGATAAATACAACGAAAAATGGTATTTATGAGATTAGATGTCAAGGCAGCAGCTCGTCTAAAAGCAGAGATTTGCTGTCCCCTCTCTTATTGAAACCAGCGCTCATTTCAGGCTTCTCCATTGTGAACTGTGGATGAATAAACCTGAACATAATCTGAAAATGTAAAGGCTGGTTCCTGCCTTTGTTCCAAATTTACACTGGCAACAGTAGTGAATTAATTTCAAATTTACTCCGTAGTTTACTTGTAGAAAATATTTCGCCCCTGATGTTTCCAGTGGGTGAAAATTAACCCCTTCTTAAGCTCATGCGGGTTTTGTCTCATTTTTAACTGATGAATTACGCCGTGTGTCCCGTTACCCGCCTGTGGTTGGCGATGGGATGGGCAGCTCAGCCTGGTGCGACCTGTGCAGCCCCCGCCCCAGGTTTGGGGTTCACTTGCCTTTTCCGTTCAGCGTTTTGGAGCCTGTGGGCACACAGGGTACGCCAGGCTCCCTTGGCCGCCCCTTCCCTCTCCTCGTCTGAGGGACCCCATGCAAAACACCGAACACACAAGCGTCTGAAGCTCCGTCTGTCATCTCAGTGCAGAACTCGGGGTTGCAGAGCTGGACTCGGGTGCCTTTCGGAAATGGGGGTTCAGAGTGTGAAGCCACCTGCTGTAAGGTGCTGCGTGGGGACTGGAACCCTCCGGCCTTTTTTCCTGTTAAAATAAGGGGTTTTTCAGCCAATTCTGTCTACGGCATAATGTTATGATTGCATAGAAAGAAGAGCTTCAAGCGTAAGCCTTGGGTTGATTGCCTGCTCGGTTCACAGCCGCTAGATTGGTTGATGGACCCGTAATCCTTTCTTTTCATCCCATGTTTCCCAGCTAAACAAATTGAACTCTCTCAATCTCTCACTTTTAGGCATCTTCCCCGTTCTTCAGCTGGTTTTGAGACAAATAGATTCCCTGTCGGATGTTTGAGCACGTTGTGAAGGATGCAGGCGCCGAGTGCTGTCTTGCTAACGAGGAGGTAAGATCAGCCTCCTTGCTCCTGTTTGCAGGTGACACAGCCAAGGGTTCTGGCTCTTGTTGAGATGCTCGTCCGTTTGCACCCTCACTCCCTTCCCTGCTCATATCTGGAGTAACTGCTCTCTCCTTAAAAAAATATAAAAAATAAAGGCTGCTTTTCTTTTTCTTAGCTGCATGTCGTCGTACGAAGCTCAGTTAAAGCCGTGGGTTTGTTTCGGTGGACGCAGCCTCTCGAGCAATCTGTGTTTTTCTGCATCGCCGATAACTCTGATCTTTATTTGTCCGCAAACTTCTGTGCCCTTTGCGGGTTTTGGCCGCAGCCGTTTTCCATCCATCTGGGGAAAATGCAGCCCAGTCGCCAGGCCCGTTCCTGGGCCTCGCAGAACCTGCTGTCATTACTCCAGATGCTTTAATGTCGGAATCATTGGTCAAGATCTTTGTTACTTTTCATTCACTTAATGTGGGCTTTTTTAATACCCCGTTGCACTATTTTTTTTCGCACGCTGTCATGAAGTAATAAATCAAATGTCCTACGCAGCCCATCCACATTATGTCTGTGCTGTTGCCTTTTCAATGCAACATTGAATTTCACCAGGACTGGATTACATTTAGATCCTTTAATTCTGTCTTGATTGCATCCACCCAAATTTCATTATTTTCCCCGTGAACAACTCTGTAGTTGTGTGGAAAAAGCTGAATAGTTGCAAATACCACTTTTCCTCCAGCCTCCTGGAACTCCTCCAGGTGAAGAATAAATCACTTTTTAGGTCAGAGTGCCAGAGATTTGTCCAGTTCTGGTTAGAGACCTTTGACCAAACGTTACTCTGTACAAATTTTTATTATTAACACATGTTTGATGTCATCAGAGGACTGGAAGATGTTCTTATCTCCTGCGCTATAAAAACATGAAACAGTTCTGTGCTCAGTATTTCACCCGTTTCGCTCGCAGGGCTCCAGGTGGGCCCGCAGCATCACTCGCTTCCCTTCATGCCAACACCTCACAGTCTTGCCAGCCCTGGGATGGGTTTTTCATTGTTACGATTGCAAATTTATATTGATTTCCATCTAATATCTCTTCTCAGATTTTTGACAGGTAACTTTTTAAAGCTAGATTTCCCTTCTCCTCCAAAAAACCCACTACAAAATACATACTAAAGTCTTTTCTGACCCTGGAAGGGAGATTTTTTGCTTCCCAAAGGGACAGAACCCACAGAACAGTTGGAGCTTCAGGCTTTACCAGGGCTTGGCCTCCTCCGTGCAGTTAAAATAAATCTCGTTTTTAGCGGTGGGACGTGGCCAACAGTGCCCATAAAATTTCAGGGAGCTTCGTTTTCGACCTCTGTGTTTTGGAGACTTCAGCCTCGAGTGTAAATATCTTTATTAACATTTGGAATATAGAGCAACCGCATCTTTCTCTTTTGCTCGGGAGAAGCTTTGGGAACATGTTTTTTTTGTGAAATGGCATTTAACTGCTACTTTTTTTTTGCAGCAGACTTCTCCAAAGCCTGCGCAAGAGACGTCGCATCTTCAAGCAAATTCTGGCAGCTGGAGTTTCCCGATAACAGGTGATGCTACGGACACAGTTGTGCATTGGTTGTAAAATTCTAGAGTTTTCTGACTGACGTACGCACGTTTGGGCTCGAGCCAACAAACTCACAAATCTTTGGGGGGGTTTTGTTTGTTTTCCAGATAAAATTATTTGACCACCATGAGTTGGAGTTTTCTGACCCGTCTGTTAGAGGAGATCCACAATCACTCAACCTTTGTTGGCAAAATCTGGCTGACGGTGTTGATTGTGTTTCGGATCGTCCTGACTGCCGTGGGAGGAGAATCCATTTATTACGACGAACAAAGCAAGTTTGTGTGCAACACGGAGCAGCCCGGCTGCGAGAACGTCTGTTACGATGCTTTCGCTCCCCTTTCGCATGTCAGGTTTTGGGTGTTTCAGATCATCCTGGTTGCCACTCCGTCCGTCATGTATTTAGGCTACGCAATTCATAAAATCGCCCGGATGGTGGAACACAGCGAAGCCGACAGAAGAATCCGAAGCAAAAGCTTTTCCATGCGCTGGAAACAACACCGCGGCTTGGAGGAGACTGAGGAGGACCACGAGGAGGACCCCATGATGTACCCCGAAATAGAGCTGGAGAGCGAGCGGGAGAACAAAGAGCAGCAGCCCCCGGCCAAAGCCAAGCACGACGGCAGGCGGCGGATCCGCGAGGACGGACTCATGAAAATTTACGTGCTGCAGCTCCTGGCAAGGACTACGTTTGAAATCGGCTTTCTGGTGGGTCAGTATCTGTTGTACGGCTTTGAGGTCAGCCCCGTGTTCGTGTGCAGCAGGAGGCCGTGCCCGCACAAAATCGATTGTTTCATTTCCAGGCCGACCGAAAAGACCATTTTCCTGCTGATAATGTACGGGGTGAGCTGCATGTGTTTACTTTTGAATGTCTGGGAGATGCTCCATTTGGGGTTCGGCACAATCCGGGACACGTTGAACAACAAGAGGAAAGAGCTGGAAGACTCGGGTACCTGTAACTACCCTTTCACTTGGAACACGCCGTCTGCTCCGCCTGGCTACAACATCGCGGTGAAGCCAGAGCAGATGCAATACACTGAATTATCCAACGCCAAAATGGCCTACAAACAGAACAAAGCCAACATCGCTCAGGAACAGCAGTACGGCAGCAACGAAGAAAACATCCCCACCGACCTGGAAAACCTGCAGAGGGAAATCAAAGTGGCTCAGGAGCGCCTGGACCTGGCGATCCAGGCGTACAACAACCAAAACAACCCTGGCGCTGCCAGAGAGAAGAAATCCAAAGCGGGTTCCAACAAAAGCAGCGCCAGCAGCAAGTCTGGGGACGGCAAGAACTCTGTCTGGATTTAACGTTGGCTGAGTTGAGATGTTGTGGGTGTTTTTTCTCCTAGTTTATCGTAACCAGCAACACCTTGAATAATGGCTTCCATTCAATAAATATTTGACTGTGCTTATTTTCAGGGATACCGTTGGCTAGTGATTCGACCTCTCAGAAAAGGGTTTATACGCGTATTCTGGGATTAGAGAACTTGATTCTTCTGCCTTCCAAGTCAGGAGACAAATAGGTATATTTAAATCATTCTCATTGAACGGTTTATGCTGTATGTACAGTATTATAGTACATTTATTATGCACAATTTTTTGTATTTGTACACTGGATCTCTGACGTTACACTTTTTTATATTCAGGAGGAGAAAGCAATGGGTAGCTGGTAGCGTTTTGCTAGTTTTATTACCATGCTCTGCAGTTCCGTCCTTGTTCTCCCTCGTTTTAAACATCCAACTTTCGATGCTGCGTTTCCGAAGTGCCTTGAACAAACAGACAGCACAGAGGAGCCTCCGGTCGCTGAAAAGCATTGGAAACCATCTGTGAGTGGTGCTCTCAACTCTGTCTTTTACAAAAATGACATGCTCCTTATAAAATGGAAGTGTTGTACTATAGCTAGTATGTATTACAGGGTTTTTTTTTTCCCCGTATGGAAAATTACTTCCAGGAAAAATGTACATTTGTGAGATGATTTGTGTTCAGAGAGCCAGCGTAACGCAGGGAGGGCTCAGACCTCCCTGCAAGCTTTATGCAACAGGAGGGAAGAGAGACTTCAAACTCTTGTAAAACATCCAAAAAAAAAGTAAATCGAAACTACTGGCTTCAGTAATTCCACAGATTTATGCGGTATCTGGTTTTTTGAGGCCTGTCGTTACATAACGCCCCGCTCCCCAAGGGCACAACGTCATTCCCATACCTTTTGGAGATGATTTCTGTCTTTTCCAAAATAATCTGCTGCGATGGAGTCACGGTGAGTTTGTTCCACTGGAGGAAGAACCTTCCTCCCCCCAGCCAGGACACACGAGCTGTCTGGAAGAGTTTTCGCAAAGCCCTTGCCGAATATCACTGAAATCGCCTTATTCCAGACCCCTCTTCCATCCATTATGTCCGAGGAATTTTGTTCAGACAGAGCAATATGTATAATTTAGATTTCTGCTAGAGAGACCGGTCCGATTTGGCATTCTGTGGTTTTGGCATTAAACTTGAATTTATAATTAGCAACAGGAGAACGCGGTATTTACTGCCTTTGGCGGCGTCTTCTTGGCAAGGCTGCGCATTAATGTTCGAGAGATGCTGAGAACTGGGTATGTTTTGCTACTATTTATAATCTATTCAGGACCTTGCTCTGCTCTCTTTATTTTTTGTTAGGTTTTCATGCATTTTAATATATTTTGGAGGGCCTGTTTGAAGCGGGACTGTTCATTTTCGAGGCTACCTCAGTCCTTGGTGCCCTCGCTGGGTCAGGAGCGGGATTGAGGAGCACACAGCTGAACCCCACTCCTTCCTAAGCCCAGGCTTGACCTTAAATTTAAACCAAGGGGATGCGAGCGCGCGCTTGCAGTTATCCTCTACCCGAGCGCTTGCTGAAAATAGGGATTTTGTTGAATTGTTCGCAGTGTGTTTTCCCTCTTGAGAGCCCAGGCGCGGATCCCGGCTCTGGTTTAGAGACACAAACCTGCCCAGAGCCTTTTTGAGCCCCGGCTTCTCCGCTTCGTCTCCAGCTTGCAAACCAACTTTCTGGTTTTTGTTTGGCAGGAACTCGTGGCCGCCGCTCGGGAGAGGAGCGACCTCTTTGTTTTATGCAGAAAAGTTTCAGGGCGCCGTCTGTAAGGTCAGTTTAAGTAGCGCAGTGTGTAAATAGCGATTTTTAAAAGCTGGAGGGCAGGGACAGGTAACTAGTGAGATGGGGGGAGAGGGAGTTGATTAACAGCGCTGCTCTAGTTAAACAGCAGTTGGAAGAGAAAAGCAGGTGGGCAGAGAGGCTTTGCCGGCAGAAAGCTGGGGGTGCGATGGAGAAATGGGTGGAAAACGTGTCTGAAAGCGCCAGGGAAGGGCGTTGGGAGCCGCGGGATCCGGCGCGTGGCTGCAGTCGCTCTGTGTCCCCGTCGGTCGCCGTTTCCCCAGGGGTCACGTTGCTCTTGACCCTTCACGATGCTTTGGGACGGCAAGAAGTGAAAATCCCGTCCCCTCGCTGCTCTCCGGGCAAACTGCAGCGATTTCATACGATTGGCTTCAAATAAACCCAGTTCATTTGCATTAGCCCTTTCCCAATTAACAATCTCACCCGTCACTGGCTTAAGTTACCATCTCAGGTCAGTCCTGTCAGCTTTTGTCCATAAAAAAATAAAAATCCTCCCGTTAGTGAGCAGAGTGTGTAGAATATTCCGATCCCAGTGCTGAAATCATTCCGAAAATACAAAGCAATGGAGCTGTTTCTATTACTACTTGTTACTTTTCATTTTGTGTATAAAGTGCACACTTTCTTTGAAACTGAGTGTTTGTTATTAGTAGACAATGTCTGTTAAAGCTCTAAATGTTCCTGTCTGTGTTTTCAGTTTCAAAGCATCAGGCTTGATTTTTCCTTTTGAAGAAACGATCTGTGCATTACTTTAAAATGCTCTCTCGCTTTGGCTTAATGCAGGCCAGTCCGGAATAAACCTTCAGAAGGGACTTTTGGGCAAAAAATACTGACCGGAACTCGGGTTTGTGTTGTCATTCTCTGGTTTTGGAAAAAAACCCCTATTAAATCCAGTGGATTACTCCAGTCTGAGTGAGACAGCTTCTTTTTTTCCAGCAGTAGAATCCGTGAGCGAGTGAAGGGGAGGGGGAGATTTGAATGATGCGTCCTGCAGCCACAACTTGGGATTTTTATATATTTGACCTTGTTTAGTGTAATAAAGAATCAATCAGCACCGACTGTGCCTTTCTGCTTGCGAATTGCTCTTCAGTGACAAGAACAATTGCTTTAAAAAAAGAAGAAATCTCTAAACTTGGGAAGTCAGACCTTGAGAGGGAAAAGAGGAAAATCTGCATTTCTGCATATGAATGAGCGTGTCGATATTGCCCAGTGACCCGTGCACATGAGCTGCCCTCGTTTAGCTGCGATTTTCTGAGGAGCACATGGGCGCTGCCTGTACAGACTGCCGCTCAGTGCCCGTCTGTTCGGTGACACATAAAGTGGCTTTTGTCAGCGTCCCTGGCTGTCCCCGCGCTGCAGATTCGGCCTCAGAATTGGGAGCGTGGCGCAGGGGCAGGGAGCGGTTTGCTGCGTTGTCTCACTGCCGGAAAGCCGGGAGCGAGATGGGTTTGGTGCTGCAGGCTTGGAATAAAAAGCTGTTTGTTCCGAGTTACAGAAAAACGCTGTGGAGAGGACGGTGCTGCTCCCCGGTGTCCCAGACCCCAGCGGTGGCCGGAATTGGTGTCGGTAGCCATGGCAGGACCCCGGGGTGATAATTCTGGGTGTTTTCCAGCTGTCGGGTACCCGATTGTCCATCCCAACGTCTCTGCAGACGGGGAAGCACGGACGGGGTCACGGGCTCCGTGCCCAGGCCGGGGAGCATCGGCTGAGGCCGCGGTGAGGGACCAAGTGCCGGGACAACCGGGGGGTACAGTGGGATGGGGCACCTGCTGTCCCCTCCACCCCTCTGCTCCCACTGTCCCTTCTGCTCCCGCTGTCCCCTCCGCTCCCACTGTCCCCTCCGCTCCCCTGTCCCCTCCACCACCCCAGGACACTGAACCTCGCGTTACCGTCAGGCGTGTGATTATGAGTCAGCGCGGAGCTACCGGCATCCAGCTGAGCACGTGCTTAAGTGTTTCGAAGTGCAGGAGCTTTAATTTAACGACGAATTTGCAGCGAGAAATCCTGAAACGCTTCAGGCGTTTACCCCTGACTGAAAAAGAGGGGACGGCTGCAGTGCCCGGCACCGGCAACGCGTTTCTTGGGAAATCGTCTTGTAGAAGCTGTTGTGTGGTGGCTGCGTTGGGTCTGGTGCTCAGGAACAGGCCGGGAGTTGCAGTCCCTGAGGTCACAGCTGGAATTGTCACCCCAGACGTGGTGCTGTCACCCCAGACGTGGTTCCATCGCCCCAGGGGTGGTTCTGAAATGGAGAAATAATGGCAGAGTCAATTCTACTGTTAAGCTCTTTCTTTTATTGACAGCGCTGGGGAGCATCCTCCATAAGTGCTCCAGCAACTGGATGCTCCTATGTTGCTTATATCCACACAATTATTGCATATCCATTACAATTTTGGGGAATTTTTAACACACGACACACCTGTACCAGGCAATGATTACATAAACATCAGCTGGAGAGTTATTTCATGGTCTTTGCTGCCATCTCGCGTCCTTTGACCGGTACCACATGCTCTTTCGGGGGTTTCTGGGGGTCTTCTCAGGTGTGCACTCATTGACCTCTCCACGTTGGCAGCTCTTTACACAAGTGCAATTAGTGCTCACTTACATAAGTAATTGATTAATTTCTTACTTAAAATGCACCTATTAATTTCTAGTTACACATAAGCCAAGTACTCTGCTTCTAAACAATATATCACTTAATCTTCTGTCTCTAGCTTGTCATGCAAGAGAGTCTAAGACTTGAAAAACACCCCTTCGTTTGGCAGGTGGTTAGAAAGCATGTACCCTGTCTATTCATTAATGATGGGTACGTCCTTTGCAACTTCATCACAGTATACATTAATTTGACAGCTTCTCTTCAGTTCCATCACCCCAGGGGTTGTTCTATCACCTCAGACATAGTTTCATCACTCCAGACATGGTTCCAACACCCCAGGGGTTGTTCTATCACCTGAGACATAGTTCCATCACCCCAGATGTGGTTCCATCACCACAGGGGTTGCTCTATCACCCCAGATGTGGTTCTGTCACCCCAGACATGGTTCGATCACCCCAGACGTGGTTCTGTCACCCCGGACATGGTTCCTTTGCCCGTGCAGATGCCGGCGCGGTCTGAGATGCTCCGGGTGTCTGACGTGGCCTCCAGCTGCCGCTTGGAGATGACGCGTCTCCCAGGGGTCCCGTGTCACATCTGCCCAGACGTGACCCCAACCCAGCACTGGGCTGACAGCTCCGCCTCTGCTCTGAAGTGAGGAGAACGCGACTTATTTTGTCCTGGGTATCGCAAGTATAAATCAGATCTCTGCAGAGCAGGGTTCCTGTTGGAAGCAAAGCTTCGAGGTTTAACGTGAGCACTCAGTGTCCCCGCCCATAGTGTAGCTCCAATCGTGTAGCAACTACACCATTCTTGTAGATCAATGTGTTAATAATTCAAGAATTCTTCATCCTGGGTGCATAAGTCTCCAGCTACAAGGTGACTTTCTAAGGGAGCCGATTATTGAGATGCACGCGCTCGCTTGGGGGATGTTTGCAGCGAATGGGACGTGCTGAGCTTTGCACGTTGTGCAGTTACGGTGACACAGTTCCTGAAGGACCAACCTTTCTTAAGACATAACTAGACAAAAACCACCTCTTTCATTAAGAGGAAACGGCCTCAAGTTGTGCCAGGGGAGGTTGAGGTTGGATCTTGGGAACAATTTCTTCCCCAAAGGGCTGTGGAGCATTAGAACAGGCTGCCCAGAGTAGTGCTGGAGTCACCATCCCTGGAGGGGTTGGACAGATGGAGATGAGGTTCTCAGGGACATGGGGCAGTGCCGGGGCTGAGAAGAGACCAACACCCTCCACGCTACAATCGCCTCTCCAATAATTGCAGTTTGTCAGAAGCCGTAAGTCCTGTGGCAGCTGCAGTTCAGCAGCGGGAGGAGCAGGAGGCGGCGCAACAGCCCCCGGCACCGGCCGGCAGCGTCTCAACGCCGCTTCTCTCCGCAGCTGCCCAGAGCCGCCGCCAGCCCACGGCCGCACCACAGGCGCTTTTCCTTCCACGGCGCCAGGCGAACGGATGGGGTTCCCTCCAGCAACGACGAGGGGAACTCGAAGGGAACCAGAACGGCGCCTACAGTTTTTTTTCCCCGGCGTTACGGGGGCTCGGGGCGATACAGGGGCTGCTGCTGGATTTATCGCCGCAGGTTAAACCCAGCCCTCCCCGCGGGATCTTATCCACCCTCTGCCACAACCACAAGGAGAATCAGCCCTTCGCTGGCTGCCTCGCAGGGGTGGAGGCTCCACTCGCATGGTTTTAAAAACACATAAACTCCCTCCTGCCCATGTAGAGTAAACACAGGGCTTAACCGCAGCGACCCCGACGCTTTGGCCTCAGCCTCAGCTGGGACCTGGTCCCCAAAACCTGCGATTTCTGTCTCCGTGACACAGCTCTGCAGGCAGAACTGCTGGGGGGTGAAGGAGCACTCGGGTTGGTCTGGAAACCGCGCGCTGTGCCGGTAGAAGATCCCGGTACGACGTCTAAACATTTAACGCGCTTGGGTTTGAACTGCGCGCGACGGTGGAGAGTCCAGCCCGTTCCTGCCGACGGTGCGAGCAGGAGCCAAGAAAGAGTTTTCCCCCAAACACACCGTGTTTTGGTGCATCTGCCCCGCGCCGACTGAGCCAGAGGCCGGGAAACCGAACCCGGAGCCCCAGAGGCTGCTCAGGCGGGAAAACTCAGCGAGTGGTTCGTGCTGTGAGGAACAGGGCCCTGGCACACGGACCCGGAGCCCCGGGGAAGCGGCTTTTAAACACCGAGGTGCCCAAACTTCCCCGTGCCCCATTTCCCCGGTTTTCCAGCACAGGCCGCCGCCCCCAGCCACCCGCGGGGCCCAGGGCAGCGCCCAAAAGCGGCCCGGAGCTCCTCCTGCTCCCGATTTGGGCCTGGAGCGCTGACAGACCTGGTGTTTGTCTTGAAGACGCCGCAATTAAAAGGCAAAATCACGAAATACTCGTTCCGTGGGTGCGGAAAAAGCCGCCAGCACCACGAACCGCCCCCGGGGTGCGGGGGCCGGAGCGGGTCCCCTCAGGGCGCCCTCACCCACTCACCCTCTGCCCGGCTTCAGGCGCAGCGCAGTGTCCCGCGCGCCTATTGGCTGGTAGGAAGCGTCGTCCTTCTCCCAGCCAATCGGCGCTGCGCTCATTGGGGTCCGTCCGCTCTCTCGAGCAGGAAGCGGGTGGGGACACGGACACCGCGGCCTCAGCGGGGGACGGGAAACAGAAACACAGGCCGCAACTCTCCGCCGCGGCGGGCGGCCCCGCACGGCTGCTCCGGTCTGCGAGCGCTCCCGCCCCCGAGCCCCGCCCCGGGACGCCCCCAAAGGCCGACGGGAACCGTAGTCCCGGTCCCGGCGCCGCCCGGGCCCCGCATGCCCGGGCAGACTACCGGTCCCGGCATGCCCCGCGGCCCGGTGCCCAATCGCGGCGCGCCTTGTTGCGGGGTGCGGCAGGCGCCGAGGCCCCGTTTCAAGATGGCGGACGACAGTGAGACAGCAGCGAGGCGGTCACGGGCGAGGCCTCCGCGGCCGTCGGCGGAGGAGAACGACCACGAGCACTGCAGCGACTGCGAGAACGAGGCGGAGCGCGGCTCCAACCGGGGGTGAGCGGCGACCGGGCCGCCCGGCGCGGCGGCGGCCGGGCCCATTGAGGAGGGCAGCGGCCGGGAAGTGAGCGGCGCCCCGCCCCGCGGGCGCACTGATTGGCCGCGGAGCGATATCCCGCGCTGCGATTGGTCGAGCTGCCCGTCAGTCTGGCGGGGGGGCGGGCCCCCTGGCTCCATTCGCGCCTGTGGTGGGAGCGTGTCCCGCAGCGGGATCGGGCCCGTCGTGCGCGGTTCCGCGGGGCAGCCGGAGCGGGGCCGTCAGTGCCTTTTTTTGGCAGAAATGAGCCCAAGTCGCAGCTCTGCCTGCCCTTGCGATAAGGCGTGTCTCCCCACGTTCCCCTGGGCCTCCGGCACAAGCCTTGTCCCCGTCCCAGCATCGGTGCACCGGGGGTGACACGTTGGGCACCTCGTCCCGCTCCCCGGAGCCTGTGGCCTCCCGTGGCTGTTCCGGCGGCCTGGAAGGAGCCCAGGCTTCTGCAGACCCAGCCCATCGTTATCCCAATGGGCAACCCCCGGTGTCGATCCAGGCTGGGGATGCAGGGATGGAGAGCAGCCCTGAGGAGAAGGACTCGGGGACACTGGGGGATGAGAGATCGGCCACGACCATGCGTGCTCACAGCCCAGCAGGTCGATCGTGCCCTGGGCTGCATCTCCAGCCCCGCGGGCAGCGGGTTTGGGGGGGATTCTGCCCCTCTGCCCCGCTCTGTGAGACCCCCCTGCAGGGCTGGGCCAGCTCTGGGTCCTCAGCACAGGACACACATGGAGCTGCTGGAGAGGGGCCAGAGGAGCCCCAGAAATGACCCGAGGCTGGACCAGCTCTGCTGGGAGGACAGGCTGAGAGAGCTGGGGGGTTCAGCTGGAGAAGAGAAGCTCCGGGGAGACCTTAGTGCGGCCTTTCCAGACTTAAAAGGGGCCGATCAGAAAGATGGGGACAGACTTTTGAGCAGTAAAGGAGGGAAATTCAGGCCAGACATGAGGAAGGAATTTTTGTCCCTGAGGGTGGTGAGAGCCTGGCCCAGGTTGGCCAGAGAGGTGGTGGCTGAACCATCCCTGGAGACATCCCAGGCCAGGCTGGACGGGGCTCTGAGCAACCTGAGCTGGTGCAGATGTCCCTGCTCATGGCAGGGCTGGCACTGGGGGAGCTGGGAAGGTCCCTTCCACGCAGACCATTCTGTGATTCTCTGATTCTGAACACAGCCCAGGGTTTCCAAAGCTCAGCTGATGTCCTGTGGTTTGAGGAGTGCGGCCTCCAGAGGTGCAGAATGGTGCAATAGCAGCAATGAGGCTGGGAGCCAACACACGCGGTGCGGCAGCTCCTTGTCTGGGTAGGGAAGATCTCCGATCCCCAACGTAGAACCTGCATTACTCACGGCCTTAATTAACAAGGCGCAGCGCTGCCTGGCCATGCCTGCGGTTTGCAGGAGGCTTCGTCCCCCTTCCTGACAGGTTTGCGTGCGGCCGGGCACATCAGCAAAGGCTTATGCCCCATCCCGTGTTTCCAGATGTTTCCAGAGGTTTTGCAGCTCGTTCTTTGCTCCCCTGATCCTCGCCGGCTGCTCTCCCTGCTCGCCCGGTGCCCCCGCAGCTGCTTTCCCAGCCCTGCTCTGTGGAGCCCGTCGGCTCCAGCAGCTCTTCCCTCCCTTGGCAGCTCTTGGAGCCCATCCCACCTGTCCAGCAACCAAAGCGAATAAAAGGTCACGGAAGAAATATCACAGAGGCTTTTTTTATGACAGCACAGATGCCCATTTGTATTTTATTTGCCTCCCGGGTGTGGCACCGTGTCTCAGTTTAATACGTTTAGCCGTGCTTGGGGGAGATTTTCCTTTTCTTTCCCTCTGACATGATTAGGTTTGTGGAAAGCAGAGCCAAGCAGAGAGGAGCCGCGGTGCTTAATCACAATTATCTCCCAGCCCGGCGGTCCAGGCTGCCCTTTGCCAGGAAATGTGTGTTCTTGAGCCCTCTTCATATCCTCGCGTGGGCATCGCACCTCCCGCAGCCCCGAGGAGTTAAAATGCGATTACCTGCCCCGACTGGGGTGAGCATTGAAGCGCAACAAGCTAACTGGGCAGCCTGGGAAATGCCCAGTACAAAATGACACGTGGAGAGTTCAGATCGCTGGGGAAATATCATTAAAAGCGTCACTGATGGGTACAGCGATAACAAGCGCGAGCCGGGGAGGCTTTGGAGCACTCTGGGAAATCTCTTGTGGCCCCAAAACCTCCTGGGAGATCCACCTCGGAGGGAGAAGAGGAACCGGTAGGAAAGGTGAAGGTTTTGTTTCTTGGCGCACATCAGTTGTGTTGATTTTGTCTCGTCGCGCTGGGGCGAGGGAGCGTTTCTGGTCACTGTCCCCACAATCCAGGCAGGGTTTGCGGGCGGCGCTCAGAGTCCTGCTCTCGGACAGGATCTTGTCGCTGGATCTTGGCTCTGAGCTTTAAAACATAAAAGCGTTACTTAGTGAGAGCAAAACTTCCCTTCCTTTTAAGGCCGGGAAAGAGAAATTGCGTTTCCTCCACCTCGGCGCTGGGCAGCGGCTGCACGGCTCTGGCTGCGGCGTCCGAGGGGGTTTCCCAAATTAAAAAGATCCTGCTGCTGTTTTTGTCCTGCTTTCCTCTGCCTGCACTTACACCTCAGGAGGGTGTTCCTGGGACAACCGCCTGCGTTCTGACACGGAGAATGTAGTTGTTAGTGTTGGGTGGAGCGCGGTAACGGGGTCTCTGCCTTGGGACCTGCCCGGCCTGGGCAGAGCCTCCTCCCGCTCCGCCCTGACGAGATTACAGCCCGAGGATCGCACCCGATTAGCCCCAGGTTTGGCAGGAGGATTTTCCGGTGCCTAAATCGGGAGCAGAAATCTCCTGCGGCTCATCTGCCGCCTCTCGAGGCGCAGGAACCGCAAAGTGCACCAGCCCGTGTCCGAATCCGCGTTTCCAGTTTGCGTTTTGAGGAAGAACCGGCAGCTTTGGTGCCGTTCGCCGCCTTGGGTGTGAGACGGTCTGAGATGCTGAGCGCGGTGTTTCAATTTCTGTAACAAAAGACACTTTTCGATGGCAGCAGCACGTGCGCTGTGGGAAATAACGCTCTGGGATCAGTGACGCATCAGCGGGTGCCGAGCACCAGTTCGTTACTGGACACATCTGGTGTTTCCCACCTCCGGAGGGGCCGAGCTGGTGGGGGACGGTCAGTCCGAGCAGGTCTCGCCTTGAGCACCCCCGGCTGGTTTATTCAGGTGCTTCTGAAAGTCTAATTTTGGGGTCACCGGGGTTCTGGGTGTTATTTTCTGTGCGGGGGTTGGCACCAGCTCCTTTCCCTGGGGCTCAGGCCCCTCTGGAGCGGGGACGTGGGAACGGCCGTGATGGCAGCGACACCTTTTCTGGGAGAAGGGAAAAGTGTTTTCCTTGCTCAGAAGACGCGCGGGGCCGTCCCGGGGGTGACGGGATGACGTTTCGTGCCCTTCTCCACTCGCTTTATCTCTGGGAGCAGCTTGGGCTGTGGAGGAGATTTGGAGGAAAACGCTGCGAGCGCAGGCGGGTTAACCCTCCCCGGGGGAAACCGGCTGCACCGTCACATCAGCTGTGGGAACTGGGATTTTAACTCATCCCCGGGACACGACGGGACGTTGCCGTTAATTCAGGGAGCATCTGAGTGGCTGCAGCTACGCTAGAGCTTTCCTAAGTGGACCTTAAAATAGAAAATACCTCTAACCATTGCTTCCCTAGGTGTAGCAAGACAGATCATCAGGTTTTCCATCGTTTTCCTACGTTTCCTTTGCTGGCAACTCCTCTGCCAGGTCAGGTTTCGCCTCCTGGCTGGAGCTGGAACACAAAACCTCGTCCCACCTCCCGCCCCCTGATTTCTTCCAGGTCACGCCGCTTTGTTCATAAATCAGGGAGCACTTTTACCTGCGAGCCCGTCGGGGGTGAGGCGATATGAATTGGGCTGAACTCATTAGCGGCAAGCTGAGACTCGGCAGCTCTGATTTATGGAGCAAAGCGACGCCGATTGAATACACGGGGGCTGGGGAGGATTTTGTTTGTTGCATCTGACACCTGCAGCATCTCAAAGCGAAGGTGACCCGAGAAAACACGTCCGTCTCCCTTGGAAGGATGGTGTCCAGCGTCTGCCCTCGGACGTGCTCGCAAACCCCCCTCGCGCCATCGGTTTGTGCTGGTGAAACCGGTAAGAAATCAGCCGAAGGAGTTTATTACAGCTTCCCAACGGATGGTTTCGCTCCTCCCAGAGCTGGGATGCGGCCAGCCCGGCTGGTTGGGGATCCAGCGCTCGCCCGAGCTCCTCTGCAAGGAATTAAAAAAATAACACGTTGCGCATTTGTCACCACAATCGATAGCGCTGTCAGCGCCGCTTTGCTGTAATTACTTTTGCTGTCGCGTCAGAGCTGGCGGATGAAGGTAAAGCCCTTTCCCGGGGTGGGAGGAAGGTGAATGTCCCCCCCAGGAGGGTTCGGCAGCGCCGGGGGTGCTGATCCCCACAGAGCTGCAGCTTTGCGGCCTCTCTGCTCCGCTCCGAGCGCTTAAAGCGCTTCTGGAGAAGAGGGGGGGCTGCTCCTCCAGCCCCTGTTTGCGGAGCAGCTCGTCCTGCGTGACGCGTGTTCCCCATGCCCAGCAAACGCTGGGTCCCGGTGTTACACCTGGCGCGCTGCTGATAAAGGGGAATCTTTTCCCTGGCAAAAGCCGCTGCTGTTGGGGTTTTGTCTGGAAGAAAATCTTCCCCCCGTGGCTGCTCCGTGTCCTGCAGACCAGACGTCGCTGCTCCGCGGGGTGACAACTGCTCAGC
Source organism: Caloenas nicobarica (assembly GCF_036013445.1). Lineage (NCBI taxonomy): Eukaryota > Metazoa > Chordata > Aves > Columbiformes > Columbidae > Caloenas > Caloenas nicobarica. Next base: position 1,550,304 of record NC_088268.1, on the reverse strand, counting down.
ACGTCGGGTCTCTGCACCGCGAGCATCACCGTCCGCAGGCATCCCTGCGCCTTCATCTCCCCCCAAAACCATTTCTCAATCTGCTTTTCCTGGTTTCAGAACTCACTTGCTGCTCAGCCCGGGGATTTTTATAAATCCCGTTGCCCTCCCAACTCTCTCCTTTTCCTGGCCTTGCTGAAATAAATAGTTGGACGCTGCTCCAGCACGCTGCTTCTTCCTTTTCTCTGCTGCACCCTTGTGACTGCTCTCATGTTTATAAAGACATTCAGCTGGTCTGGGGTGCAAGGAAGGAGCTGCCTCTGTATCATAGAGTAAAAAAATTCACCAGCTTGGATCCCCGAGCTGAGATTTGGGGAAAGAAGAGGACGCGGAGGTGCCGGTTGATGCTCCTGCCCCGGACTCCCCATCGCTCCGTCCTCTGCCCATCAAGCCAGACACGAGTTATCGTCCTCAGTGGAAACAGAAGAGAGAAGGTGCTGCGGTTTTCCTGCAAAACAGACTTGTCACCGTCAATAGGGACAGAGCTGAGCGACGCTGGTGACACAAGCGGTGTCCCCCAACTTGCTCTGCAGAAGGTCCCTCGTGCTCACAAAGCGCCTGGGGCTGGTGTCCCCATCTCGTCCCCTCTCGTCCCTCCGCTCGGTCCCGCTCCAGCCATCTCTAGGTCTGAATTTCCACCTGATCCGTGACCCTGTTTTGGGGAGCGGTTTGGGGTGTCCCAGCTCTGCAGTGGTGACATGGCCTGTCCTGCGTCGGGGTGTCACGCAGGGGGAGGTCACACACCCGCTGTGCGGGGACGGGCACCTCTCCCATGTTTGGGGTCAGGTCACTGCCGGACGGGCCTGTTGGTGGGCACAGGGTTTAACGCCCGCAACTGCTTTGGGGTGGCTGACACCTGGATGTCTGGGGGTGCCCTGTGTCCCTAAGGAGCCCTGCCCTGGTACGGGTGCTCCCCACCCTGTGCTCCCAAAGAGATTTGCTGCTCAAGTCTCATTTTTCCAGCTCTGCCATAACAATAGAATAATTTCCCCATGTAAGAGCCGCCCGTGTCCCTGCAGCGTCACCTCTGCAGGTGGGTGACATTCGGCGCAGTGTCCTTGGCCACCAGCCCCTCCGTGGTGCCTGGACCCGCTGCGGTGCTGGATCTCCAAGGCTGGAGCAGCGTTTGCTGCTCCCACATCCGTCCTTGGGCTCGGGGAGGAGGAAAATCCCTCAGCTGAGCATCCCGGCTGCTCCGTGGAGTGGATTTGAGCATGTGGGGCTGAGCGGGGTGATGTGACAAAGCAAAGACATCGAATCACAGAACGGTTTCGGTTGGAGGGCCCTTCCCAGGTCCCCCAGTGCCACCCCTGCCATGAGCAGGGACATCTGCACCAGCTCAGGTTTCTCAGAGCCCCGTCCAGCCTGGCCTGGGATGTCTCCAGGGATGGGACATGTGGCTGCACTTCTCACCTGCTGAATATTCCTCCTCTTGGAGACTGGGACTCAAAGCAGGGAGCTTGTATTTTCTTTAGAGAGCTTTGAAAACCCTATAAATGTTGGGTTTTATTTTTAAGAAAAGGCTCTAATGATGATTCTTTTATCCCCTAGCAGCTTGAGTCCAGCAAATGACAGCGGAGCCAAAAAGAAGAAAAAGAAACCGAAATGGTAGAAAGAGAAAGGAGGAGATCAGCCCGACCAGGCTCAGGACCAGGCAGTGAAGGTGACCGAGCCTTTCCCAGCGTCACTGTCCCCACCGCGGCCAGCCCTGTGCTGAACCTCTCCCGTGTCCCTCAGGGCAAGGAAAGAGTCTCCCGCTCCTGGTTTTAGGCACTTGGCTGCTCAAAATCTTACAGTTTAGAGTAATTTCCCAGCCTGTGTTACCCCTCCTGGCTTTGTGTGGTCCTGACTGGCAGCCAGCGCTTCGGGAAGGAGCGTGGGACCGTTTGTCCCTCAAGGTTTGTCCCTCGCAGCGCTGCCAGTCACCCTTCTTGTCCCCTCTGGTCCTGTGGCAGGAGACACCACACACAGATCTGCACATCAGCAGAGGCTGTTTTCTGTCCAACATCTGGTTCCCATCCAAATATTTCTAGTATTTTGTCCTTCTGACCGTGCAGAGCGTTAAATTTGGGCTTTGAGTGTTTCAAACTGACTTCACTGGGAATCGGGGAGGAGCTGGGGGTGTGAATTCACCTGCCGAACTCTGCCTGGGGAGGAGGAAGACGAAGGGTCCTTCATCTTCACTCAGCCTCTCCACCCTGCCCTGATCCGCGATGCCCAGGGACTCCTCTGGAAGCTGCACTTTGCAGATACGGATCCGGCTTAGATGGAGGAGGCTGAAGGGAGAGAAAAGCCACCGCAGAAAGTCCAGACACCAGGTAGAGGTGACCCGGGGTATCCCTGTGTGGGTTTTAGCCACAGTGAAGCAAGGAGGTTTGCTCTTGGGCTCACCGTGCCCTTCTTAACTGAAACTTAAAGCATTTTATGGCATTTCGTCTACCCCTTTGACCCAGGAGTGCTTAGAAACCAGGTGTAGGTGTGTGGAGGTGCCTGGTGAAAGGGTTTGTCCATCCCGTAGGGGGTTGTGAGAGGGTCTGGGCTGGGGAGTGAGTTTTCTCCCTGCTCAACCCTTCCTGGCAGGCTCAGCTCCTGCTTCCCCTAGTGAGGAGCTGAAATACAGACCTGCTGGCTCAGCTCCCTCATTTTGTCTCTCCACCTTCCTTTTGTGCCCTCAGGTGAACTCGTTACCTGCCGAGAGGATCCAGGAGATTCAAAAAGCCATCGAGCTCTTCTCAGTTGGTCAGAGCCCTGCCAAAACCATGGAGGAAGCCAGCAAGAGGAGCTACCAGTTCTGGGACACGCAGCCGGTGCCCAAGCTGGGTACGTACAGCCTCTCGCCATTCCGTGCTCCTTGGGAGAGGCCTTGTGGTCCCCAGGCTGCTTAAAGAAGCCCAAAGAGGCACAGAGAAGCTGATCTCTGGCCAGCAGGCAAGTCCTTGTCCTATCTGGGCCTCAAAGGCATCAGCGACACTTGTCCAGCATTCAGTGTCACAGACTGAGCGGCCGAGAGCTGTGCAGGCAGCTGGGGATGTCGAGAGGGACGAGGAGGCGTTTCTGACATTGATTTGATGCCTTCTGCGTTTGGGCATCCCGTAATCTCAGTCTTCAGCCCTTGGGCTGGGTCTCCCCAGCCCTCTGTGCCCACGTTTCATGCAGGTGTTGCCATCCGTCCCCTTGCCGAGTCCTGGGGACGTGGAGCTGCCCAGTTCCCCTGTCTGGGGGCTGGAGCTGCCCAGCGAGGGCTCCTTGCCGGGGGAGGTGACTCGGGGTGCGATGGGGCCCGGAGCCGCTCAGGGAAGCAGGTCCAATGGGCTGAGCTGCCACATTTTCGTTTTGCTGGGCTCACATCAGCCTCTGGCACAGGCAGGCGCTGGGGCTGAGCTGGGAGAGCCCGGGAGGCACAAACCTCGCGAGCATCTGCACCCCCGAGCTGCCGCGTCCCTCTGAAGATGGGGAATCCTGTCCCTTCGTCCCCTCTTCCCCCTGCAAACAGCCCGGCTGTGCTTCCCAGGTCCAGCCCTTTCCCCCGTTTGCTCGTGCCGCTGTCAGCCTGTGTCACCGGTGATCTGCTGTCGGTGACGGGCGATTCTCAGTGCGGCAGGAGCGTTCAGCTGAGCAGGTCTGAAGGGAAGGGGGGTCGCTGCCGCAGAGCTGCGGGGCTGGAGGGCGCTCATCCCCAAGCTCATTGCGGCAAACCTGCAGCGCTCCCGGGGCTGCTTCACTTCATCTCTGCCCCTGCATCCCCCAGCAAAATCCACACAAAGCTCAGGACAACTAGAGAATGAGTCCAAGCCCGTAGTTTCTAGATTTACCCAAAGCTTGTCGTGGCTTCAGATCGGCTTCTCTTCAGTAATTGCGTTCATGGGGTTGTGTCCAGCGCCTCTTGCTGGAAATGCCGCGTGTGATTCCCTTTTCACATCAGCACCAGCCCAAGGCTTTTCTTTGGGCTCAGAGACTCTTTGCTGGGGACGACGGTCTCAGGTTTGTGAGATGGGACGGGGTTATGTGAGACAGCACAGCCTGATCTGCGCCTGCTGGAGAGGGGCCAGAGGAGCCCCAGAAATGACCCAAGGCTGGACCAGCTCTGCTGGGAGGACACGCTGAGAGAGTTGGGCTGTTCAGCTGGAGAAGAGAAGCTCCGGGGAGACCTTAGTGCGGCCTTTCTGGACTTAAAAGGGGTGAGAAGAAAGGTGGGGACAGAGTTTTGAGCAGGGCCTGTTGTGACAGGACAAGGGGTGATGGTTTGAAACTAAAGGAGAGAGATTGAGGCTGGACATGAGGAAGGAATTGTTGTCCCTGAGGGTGGTGAGAGCCTGGCCCAGGTTGGCCAGAGAGGTGGTGGCTGAACCATCCCTGGAGACATCCCAGGCCAGGCTGGACGGGGCTCTGAGCAACCTGAGCTGGTGCAGATGTCCCTGCTCATGGCAGGGGGGGCACAGGGTGGGCTCTGAAGGTCCCTTCAACACAAACTGTTGTGTGACTCTATGACGGTCTCAGCTTTGTGCTGGGAGGATCCCAGTGAGAAGTCACAGGGTTATGTGAGACAGCAAAGCCTCATCTTGTGTTTGCCCTTTTTCCCGAGGATCCTGAACATGGCCAACATCATTTCTGCTTGTGTGAACCCTGGAGGAAGGGGAGAACGTGTCTTCTGGGGAAGGAGAGGCACAAAACACCCCGCTCCTCCATACACCAGCGTCCCATGGTCCTCATGCAGGAACATGCTGTGGCACTCGGCATCACGCACATGAGGCTGTTTGGGGTCGGGTAACAAAAGCGCAGTGGGATTTGTGGGCTGGATTTCAGAGCAGTTCAGCACCTGCTCAGAACAGAGAGGACGGCCAAGGGTGAGCGTTTCTGGAACCCGCCCTGGCGGGGTGTGATGGGGGCAGTTCTTGCTCTGGGCTTCTCTTCACCTCCTCATTGCCTGGAAACCTTTTCAGCCCCTTTTTAAAGGAATTCCTAATTATCACGGCTCGCTTCTCTTGGCAGGACTCAAGCAATGCCACTGTGTTAACACCCCTAAGAAAGCCGGTGCTCAAACCAACATCTCTTGGCTGAATCAGGGGCTTTAGGAGTCGGTGGTTTTGCAACAAAAGTTGTCTTGTTCGCTGCAGCTCTTCTTGGAGTGCAGTGGGAAGGAAACCCTGACGCTTGGCAAGTGCCGGGGCCAGCGCTGGCACGAGAGAGTCGCTCTGCGATGGGACGGCCTCAAGTTGCGCCAGGGGAGGTTGAGGTTGGATCTGGGGAACAATTTCTTCCCCAAAGGGCTGTCGGGCATTGGAACAGGCTGCCCAGGGCAGTGGTGGAGTCACCATCCCTGGAGGGGTTGGACAGACCAGAGATGAGGTTCTCAGGGACACAGGTTGGTGCCAGGTTTCAGTTATGGTTGGACTCTATGAGCTTGAGGGTCTTTTCGGACCTAAATGATTGCATAATTTTGTGATTGCGTGTGGACCTGGAGGATGTAGCTCTGAAGCTCTGAGCAGTTTGGTCACCTCTCTGCTGCCCGATCGGTTCCGCCGTTTCCCATGGAAGAGGAGTTTTGCTTCTCTGCCCCTGTGTCACACTGAACACGTGGCACGTCCCAAACCAGGGGGTGCAATGGTGACCCCCGGCTGCCCACACTGGGGACCTGGGCTGGGAGATGGTGCTGGGGAGTGGGACACCTTGTTCACCAGATCGAGGTGTCGTGGGGACTTGGCCTCAAACAGCAGAAAGAAGCTTCATGGCTCCTGCTCTCTCTTCCAGGAGAATTGGTGAACACCCACGGTCCCGTCGAGCCGGACAAAGACAATATCCGTCAGGAGCCCTACACCTTGCCCCAGGGCTTCACCTGGGACGCCCTGGACCCTGGGGACAGAGGCGTGGTGAGTGCAGGCAGCTCCGCACACGTGTTGGGAGGACGTCTCTGTTGCACGGTCAGTGTTCCATGTTTGCACCGCCAGCGATGGTTTTGGGGATGGAAACGTGTCTGGTTTCTCACGGGGATGAACGGGGGCTTCTCCACATGCCCTTCAAGCAGAAGGATGCCTGAAGCCAGGAGTTTTCCCTTAAAAAGACCCTTCAGACCATGACCAGCACCCTGGGAGATGACCTGAGGGCAGGAGGACTGACCCGTGTGTCCTGCTCCTCACCCCGCTGCGAGCAGGGGGACATGCCGGTGACAGGGACGTGGCTGCCGTCGCTGCGGCCACATGAAAAGTGTTGAAGGTTCCATCTCAGGGCAGCTGGGGCGTGTGATGGCTGAATAACCAAATTCCAACCTCAACCTCCCCTGGCGCAACTTGAGGCCGTTTCCTCTGGTCCCAGCACTTGTTCCTTGGGAGCAGAGCCTGACCCCACCTGGCTCCAAGCTCCTTTCAGGCAGTTCAGAAGGTCTCCCCTCAGCTCCTGTTCTCCAGGCTGAACCTTCAGGTCCCCGGGTGAGGTTGTGGCTCCACAAGGCACAGGGGGTTGTTGGTTGGATCCAGCATCTCCAGTTCCAGTGTTTATAAAAGGAAGGTGAAGTGGACCATGGAGGCCACGAGGCCAAGCAGGGGGAAGAGAGGAGCTCAGCACGCCAAGACAACAAGTGAAACTCTTGTCGATGACACAAGGAGCAAAGCCACAGAAGGATGTCGCAAGGAGTGACAGAACTACAGAAAATCAGCATCTCCTGCGCTTGGCGAGCAAGAGGGTTTGGCTGGTCGGGTCTCCCAGGGACAACACGCCAACCCAGAGCCTGGCGTGACCCAGGAGGTGCTCACACACAGGAGCAGCCCCAGCCCTGACTCCAGCTGTGGATTTTACCAGCAAACTCAGACACAACCTGGGGGCAGCATCCAGCTGGGGTTTGGGTGCCAAGCCCAGCTCCCAGCTGGCACAGGGACACAGCGATGAGACTCACCTGGCTGCACCACCCAAAACTTCCCCATCTGCATCCCTAAAGATCTCCCAAGAGAAACAAACACATCCCCAACACTCCAGAACACCCCATAACCCCCTCAGCCCCGCCAGAGTTCCCCTGCACAGTCTGGAGGTGCCACAGAGATGCTGGAAACTGGTCTCACGTCCTCCCAGGCTGCAGTTTGGCTGCCGGGAGACAGAGCCAGCAGCGGGAAGGGCAGATTTCCAGCACAACTAATGGATTCAGGCAGACAGGGATCCAGCACCCACCGAGCAGCCCAGCTGGGAAAGTGTCCAGACACCTGGATTTCCCCCTGCGCGCAGCAGCGGGCACGGCACCAGCTTCAGACTGAGATGACAGTCAGAGCCCCGTGTCTCCCTGCACAGCCGTGACGGCCCTGCTGATTCAGGGAAGGGCCTGGCTGGAATGGAAATCAACTGGTGGGTGTGTGTAGGACAGCGCTGAGAAACCAGGGGGACAATTTATGAGGAGTGTAATTTCTGCATCAGGGGTCAAAGACAAGGATGTTCTGGTCAATGACGTGCAGGACGGAATGCGCGGCCCGATCTCGCTCGCTGGGGGCGGCGGCCTCACGTGGACCAGCACAGACACGGTGCCCTCGGGAGGGGAGCCCAGCGCCATGAGGGCGGGGGCACTGGGAACGGTACTGGCTGGAGGACACGGCTCTGGGCCTGAACGTCCGAGAAGGACACGTGGAGATCACGGCTCTGGGCTCCAATGTCCAGAAAGCCTCCCATGCGGTGCCCACGGCAGTTGTAGTCCCGCCGTGCTGCGCTGGCCGCCGTCTTTCCCCACTGCCCCATCCCCATGGCGGCTGTGGCTGTGGGGCGATGCCGTGGGGCGATGCCGTGGGGCGGGGGGGCTGTGGGCGATGCCGTAGGTCCAGGCTCAGTCTGAGCAGATGATGAAGCCGGAGAAGGTGCTGTACTTGTTGTTGTTGCCACCGTGGGCTTTGCCCCCGTCCAGCTTGATGAAGACCTCGTCCCCTGCGTCCAGGTGCAGGATGACGCTGTTGCTGGCGTAGTCGTAGTTCTGGTCGGCGTCCTGCGCGATGGCGCTGGCCCGCACCTGCGCAGGGGACACCGTGGCACCCGCCTCAGGGGACACCCAGGGGACAGACCCCCGGAGGTGTAATTCCTGTCCCAGTGCTGAGGGGACACGGCAGAGGACGCTGCTCACAGCACGGGGGGCAGCATGAGCAGAAGCCGTTGATGATCATCCCCCTTCGCTCCGGCTCAGGTTTTGGGTACAGCCTGTTCCAGTGCCTGACAGCCCTTTCCGGGAAGAAATTGTTCCCAAGATCCAACCCCAACCTGGCAGCACAGCAGGTACACCGAGTGTGGCACTATGGGGTCTGGATCAACCCCAAACCTTAGTGACGGTGACCTGGAGGTGGAAGGGGACATGGCTCGGGCACAACGTACCTCCTGGTAGGAGACAAGGACCTCGCAGCTCTTCTCCTCCTTCCTGGCCTCGATCTTCTGATAGAGCTCCAGCATTGTGAGGTACATGATGCCAGGGCTTTCCTCAGAGCCCAGCATCGTGTAAGTTTTTCCTGCTCCAGCCGCACCATAGGCAAACACGGAGCAGAAAGGGTGGAGGGTTGAAACGATTGTTAATTAATGGGAGCCTCAGCCTGTCTCCCCATTAGCAGCACCCGGCACTTGGCAACTCTCTCATTTGAGGCTCCTGAAGTTATTTTATGCAGATAAAGACATGAGACACGCCTGCCAGGTGGGCACGGTGACAGAGCAGCCTTCAACGGCTCACAGAGCACGCAGAGAGCCAGGAATAGCATCCTGCGGTCCCAGCGCCTGGCCCGTGATGAGACAGGAGAGCAGTTGTCTCTTGCTCACTGCCTGCCTTGCACAACTGATGTGCTCGTTAAGCCGCTCAGCTGCTGACAGCCTGCGAACAGCACCAGGGGCTGTGGCGGCGGGCGAGGAGCTTCCAGGCCCAGCTTTACGGCACTGCCAGCCTGGGAGATCTCACAGGGGGCACAGCAGCCCCCAAAACACCCCACAGCTATGGGGACGGATGGGGCAGGAGCTCCTGCACGGTCCGACGGTGTTTCTTACCGGAGCAGTTGTAGCCGCTGAGCACAGTGTCCAGCAGCCCGCGGGTGGTGTGCTGGAAGACCTCGTCCTGTGTGGCCCCCTCCCCAAACACCCGGTCAAAGACAAACTTCATGTCCTTGCCCGGGTGCTTGGGTGCGCGGGTGGGCAGCGCTGCCGGGGGGGCCGCCAGGCACCTCGGGGTCGAAGACGACGATGTTCTGGTCGATGACGTGCAGGACGGGATGCGCGGCCCGATCTCGCTCGCTGGGGGCGGCGGCCGCACGTGGACCAGCACAGACACGGTGCCCTCGGGAGGGGAGCCCAGCGCCATGAGGGTGGGGGCACTGGGACTGGGGACGGTACTGGCTGGAGGACACGGCTCTGGGCCCGAACGTCCGAGAAGGACACGTGGAGAACACGGCTCTGGGCTCCAATGTCCAGAAAGCCTCCCGCGCGGTGCCCACGGCAGTTGTAGTCCCGCCGTGCTGCGCTGGCCGCCATCTTTCCCCACTGCCCCATCCCCACGGCGGCCGTGGGCACCGGGCCGGGGCAGCCTCTGAGGGCGGGAGAAGCGGCGGTTCAAGCGGTGTCTGGTGGAGAGGGCCCAACCAAGGGCCCGGGAGTGGCTCAGGGGCCCGGAGTGCGCCCCAGTGCCAGCCGGGGTGGGTGGCGGCAGCCACACCAGCCTTAATGGCGGCCGTCTCCTCACAGCCCCGACAGCCACGGCCAGAACGAGCCTCCGCTCCCCGGCGGCCGCCTCATCCCCGTTAATTAGCGCTGAGAAACCAGCGCTGAGGACCCGCCGGGTGCTGGGGGTGGACACCTGCACCCTGTCCCCAGGGCCCCTCACGTGTCCCCACTGGCTCCCGTCCTCTGACCCCACCGCAGCCACAGCAGTGGCCGGTGGCCCCGGGCACCCGCTGTCACCTCTAATTGGGCCACGTCCTGTCCGCAGTGGGGCTGGGGTCCGTGGGGTGATGCTGTGGAGTTTGGGGTGGTTATGGGGCAATGCCGTGGGGCTGGGGTCCGTGGGGTGATGCTGTGGGTCCAGGCTCAGTCCGAGTAGATGATGAAGCCGGAGAAGGTGCTGTACTTGTTGTTGTTGCCACCGTGGGCTTTGCCCCCATCCAGCTTGATGAAGACCTCGTCCCCTGCGTCCAGGTGCAGGATGACGCTGTTGCTGGCGTAGTCGTAGTTCTGGTCGGCGTCCTGCGCGATGGCGCTGGCCCGCACCTGCGCAGGGGACACCGCGGCACCCGCCTCAGGGGACACCCAGGCCACACCCAGGGGACTCCCAGGGGACCGGCTCATCCGCCGCCAGGGAGACCGCCCGCAGCTCCGGATGGCACAGGGTGTCCCCGGTCACCACTCGTGGGTCACGAATGGAGGTGGCTTCTCCGAGCATCACTCGGAGCCTTTCCCCGGGCCGGCACCCTCAGATGTGGGACCACGGGTCAGGTGTGGGACCACGGGTCTGGGTTGGGATGTGGGACCTCAGCTCAGACACAGGACCCCATCTCTGGGTTCAGATGCATGATGACATCTCGGACACGGGACCTGCCTCTTGGTTCAGATGCGGGAACACAGCCCAGACCCAGGACCCCAACTCCGGATTCGGATGCAGAACCACGTCTCGAGCACAGGACCCTGTCTCCCTTTTCCTTTTGGGAAAAGACCAAAAAAAAAAAAAAGGCAATAAAAAATAAAATTAAACCATTTGTATGGAGAAAAAATGGCAAGTGGCTCCTGCCTTGACTGCGCTCCCGGCTCGGAGGTTTTCGGAGCCGAAGGGTGACATGCAGTGGTCACGCCAGGGCTCCTGCTTACCCCCACCCCTGGCTTTTTTGGGGGTTGATAACTGAGTTTTGGGGTTATTTGGTGTCATATGCCCCCAGGACGGGGATGCGCCGCGGGGCTTGATGCAGGGAGAAAATGATGGGAAGCGGGAGCGGGATGAATCCCGGCGAGGACACCGGCTGCGGTGACACTGAGGGGATTGAGCCCAGGTGACATTTTGGGGGTCGCAGCCACGTCTTGTGCCTTGAGTCACGGCCGGGGGGGACACGGTGTGGGAAAGGGGCAGCACCCAAAAACCACCGGGCTCGAGGGGCCGTGTCGGGATGGGGAGGATTTGGGGATGGTGGGTCTGGGGGAGATGGGGGGAGGGATGGGGGGACAGGAATGGAGCAGCCTTGGGGTGTCCCCCTGTGGTGTCTTCTCGCCGCCCGGCTGGGGAAAGGGACATCTCTGCTGAGACAGCGGCAGCAGAGCTGGCTCCGGGCTGGGGTGCAGCACCCAACAGTGGGGCAGGCGCTGTCCCCTGCAGTGTCACTGCATGGGGCATGTGGCACTGGGGGCTGTGCAGTGACAGTGACACTGTGCCATACACAGGGACCATGCAGGGACAGTGACACCAGAAGCCATGCAGTGACACTAGTGACACTGATGCCATGTCATGACACTACACTCAGCCCCCCCACCTGTCCCCCTCTTGGAGTCCAATCCCCCCTGGGTATTGGGGCCCCCACCCTTGGGGACAGTCCCCAGCGGGGGTGTCACCCTGTCCCTACAGCCCCGTGCGGGGGGACCTGCCAGCTCCACGACATCTGCACCCGCACCTGCCTGGTGGGTGCCCCGAGATGGGTGCCAGGGATGAGGTGCACTGGAAATGGGGTGCTCTGGGGAGGGCATGCAGCGGGAGGGGGACACTGGGGACAGGGTGCAGCGGGAGGGTGGCCGCTTGCCTGTCACAAGTCCCCGCCAGCCGCAGTGTCATCGATCCCATTTGCAGCAGGTAAATATTTGGGGCGTGCAGTGCGGGGGGGGTCGCTGCTCACACAGCCCCGATCGATGGCAGGAGGTGTGGCGAGCAGAGGCGGCCTCGGCGCAGGGCCGGGGGACACGGCGGGGCTGGGGGATGTGGGGATGCTGGGGGACACCCTTGGGTCACCCCCAGCACCTTTGTGTCTCCCCCAGCACCCATGTCACGAGCGCAGGGGGCTCGGCCAGGGCGTCCCCCCCATGGCGGGACACGCGCTGTCCCCTCCACGGCCAGCGATGGAGCTGCCGATGCCACAGAGCAGAGCCACCGTCACCGGGGGAACAGCTGTGGCCTGGGCCATGTGGGCACCGCCACGGACACGAGGTGTCCTGCCAGCGTGTCCCCAAGGGTGGGGGTGGCTGGGAGTGGGACCTGGGGTGGTCCAGGGGTGCTGGGGTGATGCTGGGGCTGGGTGTCACACGGCACCCATGAGGGACATCAGCACCCACAGGGGGACATCAGCACCCATGGGGGGATATCAGCACCCAGAGGGGGGCATCAGCACCCATGGGGGGATATCAGCACCCATGAGGGGACATCAGCATCCACAGGGGGGACTCTGTGTCCCAGCACCAGGCTCTGGGGTGGGTGCCAACACGCAGCCCACCCAGAGGACTCACCTCCCAGCTCAGCCCCAGGCACCCGGCACCCCCAAAGCGGGCACCCGAGGCCAGGCCAGCCCCGGCGACACCCTGAAGAACCAGGGAGTGGCAGCGGGACAGGGGTATCAGCAGGTGTCATGGAGGCACCCCAAAATAAGTTTAGGTGGACAACAAGGTCCAAACGAAACTTCATTCTGGCCGGAAAAGTACCGCCGATAAACCGATTAGAAACAGGGTTTATACAGTGAGTTAGCACTCCAATAACATAAAATACAGGTTCGGATATTAGGTTAGGAGATTATTTGGGGTGCAGCGAAATAAGAATAATGACGATCCACAGCGTGCATACACGCACTCACAAGAAAACAAACCAGAGCCCTCTCTGCCCCGTTTTGCCCATAAGAGAGAAACACTGGCCTACTGCAGCCAGGACTTCACACTCGTCTGTCCCAGATGAGGAATTTACACTTGCCTGTTAAGGACTTATTAAAGCATATATTCAGTAATTTATCACTCACCCCCACGCGGAGGTGAGGCGCTCCCCATCCCGGGAGGTTACGGCTTCTCTGTCTAAGGGGAGGGACTCGGGCAGCACGGCAGACCCGCAGCTCCCAGGAGACCACACAAAGGGCGTCTCCGGCGGGAACCCCATTTATCGTTTGATCAGATCTGGCTGTGGGCATTCCAGAAGCTTCTCGGCTTCTCTGGGCTGTGGGCGCTCTTGGCCCCTCCTCTGCTGATGAGCCTGCCCAGGACTCTGGGTCTCACAAAGAGCCGTCAGCTGCCCCATTGAAGGTCCCAGTTCTGAGGGGGGGATGTGCAACCGCCACACAGCAGGACAGGGGGTGACAGCAGGACAGGGGTGACAGCAGGACAGGGGTGACAGTAGGATGGGGTGGTGGCAGCAGGACAGGGGGTGACAGCAGGACAGGGGTGGCAGCAGGACAGGGGGTGACAGCAGGACAGGGGTGGCAGCAGGATGGGGGTGACAGTAGGATGGGGTGGTGGCAGCAGGACAGGGGGTGACCCCAGGACAGGGGGTGACAACAGGACAGGGGTGGCAGCAGAACAGGGGGTGGCAGTGGGACAAGGGGGTGGCAGCAAGACAGGGGTGGCAGCAGGGCAGGATGGTGGCAGCAGGATGGGGTGGTGGCAGCAGGACAGGGGGTGGCAGCAGGACGGGGGGTGACAGTAGGATGGGGTGGTGGCAGCAGGATGGGGGGGTGGCAGCAGGACAGGGGGTGGCAGCAGGACAGGATGGTGGCAGCAGGATGGAGGTGTCAGCCGACATGCCCGTTGCCGATACGCAGCCACGGCCCCCCCAAAAGCTCGTGTCGGGGGACGCTGGGGAAAAGCCCAAGCGTGCTCACCAGCTCCGCTTGCGTGCGGTGAACTTTACCCAGCGCAGCCGTGACCCGGCATCCCAACGAGCTGGGAACGGAACAGAACCGGCAGCGCTCGCAGGCGCGGAGCCGCGGGAGCCGCTGCGATGAGTGTTTTATTAAAACGGAGGGGAAGAGCCGGCACTCGTTTCGCCCCGGGGAAACCGCCCAAGGAAACTCAAACAGCAGCAAATGAGGTTGGGTGAGGCGGGTCCCAGGTGGCATCAGACCCTGAGATCCAAACCGAAGGTGACGCACAAGCGGTGACAGCAGAAACAGAGGGTGAGGACACCTAACCCAGGTGAAACGAGGGGCCCAAATTCACCAGAGTCCCACCGTACGGACCCACAGCAGGTGATGAGGAGTTAAAGCAGCTTCTTCGCTCCAGGTTTCCCAAAGCAGAGTCTCAGGCACAAATTCCAGAGATTCCTCTTAAATAATTTATCTGAAAGGTGCAGCAGCCGGTGCCGCTGGAGAGAGACTCCGAACAAACTGAGAGATTGGTCCACGAAACGCCTTGTGCCTTAATGCATTCAAAAAAAAAGAGGGTCCAAATATCCAAATATGAAAGGTGGTTGTAGCATGGAGGGGGTCGGGCTCTGCTCCCCAGGAACAAGCACCAGGAGCAGAGGAAACGGCCTCAAGTTGCACCAGGGGAGGTTGAGGTTGGATCTGGGGAACAATTTCTTCCCCAAAGGGCTGTGGGGCATTGGAACAGGCTGCCCAGGGCAGTGCTGGAGTCACCATCCCTGGAGGGGTTGGACAGACGGACATGAGGTTCTCAGGACATGGGGCAGTGCCGGGGCTGGGGGAATGATTGGACTCGATGATCCTGAGGGGCTTTTCCAACCAAAGTGATTCTAGAATCCTACAGCGGCACAGAAAGGAGCTCGGGGGCTCCTGCTCCTTCGGGGCTTGCCATTCATTTTCTCTGTATCAGAGACTTCGAATATCAGTATCAAATACCAGATATAATCGCTTGGAAAACGACATTTTGTTTTCTACAACGTGCCATTATCGTCCTGTCAATTCTGCGTTGATAGCCGAGGAAAAACACCTGAGCAGGGGGATTTACAGGCGTCCGATCGCTGCTCCTCGGCGCCGTGGAGCAGTTTCCGCGCCGTTCAGACGTTCTGTCCCTGTCCTTCTATTTCCTCCGTGCGGAGGAAAGCCTGGCCAAGCCGAACCAGGCGCTGCGAACCCCGTTTCTCCCTCGACGTGGCCACGGGTGGTCTCGATATTGCAGTGGGAGCTCGGATCCCGGTCTCTGGTGGTGAAGGGAATTTCTTGAACCAGCGGTGACCAGTTTTAGCTTTGTCATGAGGACTGGGAAGCGTCGTGCCAGCTCCTCAGCTCTCATCTTGCCCTTATTTAACGATATATTGTGGCTTAAGTGAGTTATTTTTTTCCCCCTCTGAGTATTACTTATCACCAGACATTCAATACTCCCATTAATTAATATTTGCCAGGCTTTTTATATCTTTTTTTTCCATAAACTTGGAATCACCTGAAAATCTACTGCCCTGTTTCCCCAAAAGTAAGACAGAGTCTTATATTAATTTTTGCTCCAAAACGTATTACTTTTTTACATGTATAACTGCCTGGACACTATTTAAATTGACTTTTTAAATGAACTGTAACTAGGGCTTATTGTTGAAGTAGGGCTTATATTCCGAGCATCCTCAAAAATCCTGAAAAATCACACTAGGGCTTATTTTCGGGGTAGCTCTTATGTTTGCAGAAACAGGGTATCGGAAAACTTTTTTAAAAGCCTGTTCTGTATGGGAAATGGTTTTGGTGATACATCGATACTATCAGGTGTCAGTATGTACGTGTGTATCCGCAGTTCTCATCGCCTTTGGCTCTTATTCCCCCTGACTTTTTTGGGGGTGCGAACGTGAGGGGATCTGACCCGCGATACCTGAATTTAAACGTGACGACTCCAAGCCCTGAAACAAAATTCCACTCCCTTTTAGTATTGCTGACGGCAATGTTTTTTTTTTCTCTCTGAAGCTGGTATTTTGACGTTATGTACAAAAAATTCAAACTCGATGCATTGTAGAGATCCTTCGAGTGTTTGCATTAACCGGAATTGCACCAGCGACCAGAGTAAGTCCCGCTGGTGTGCACGGGTGGTGGTTTATCTGACGTGTAAAGCGTGACTCAGTTAAACTGGGGCCCATTAGTCCCCCACGTTTGGTGCTAAACCCGTTAACGTTGCCAAAGGTCTTTGGGGGAGCTGCTGCAAGGTCGGTTTGATCCGTCAGCTGCACACGGAATTCCTCTGGGAACGCAGCGTGCGCGATTAACACGTCGGTTCCCCGGGAGTGTATTTTCCATATTCTCCGTGAGAAAATAGATAACTTCGCGCATATGAACACGTGTAAGTGACTTTAAGGTGGGAAAGAGATACGGAAATGTGCGGCGAGGGTCTCTGAAAATTCGGGCTGGATTGAGCTGGTAAATTCTGTGATGAGATACACGATGCAGAGAAGGAAAGTGCTAAATGTGAATGGAAAATGAGTTTATGAAATGAAACGGGGACCACGGTGGTGGGTATAAAACCAGCCGCCTTGTCCTGAACGTCCAAAGCGAGACAGAGGGCGGGCGGGCGAGATTCACAGCTCGGTCCCCCAGAGTGTGATATTTCCGAGAAAACTCAATCTGCCCTGAAGGCTCCAGTGTCCGCCCGTCTGTCCGATAACTCTGTCCCTGAATATTTTTGCCTGATACGCTGAGGGAGGGCAGATCGTTGCTGGAGAGTCGTGGGAGGGGACGAGCTCAGAGGAGTCACAGGGCTGTGGAATTAAACCCTGGTTTAACCGGTGGCTCCAAAATCTGGGTTCTCCTCACCTTTTCCAGCTCGCCGGCGCAGCAGCGTTATGTAATGACCTGGTTATTTTTTTAACAAAAAAGTTCGTTTTGATCCTCTGCAATGCTGGGGGTCTTTTGCATTTCTATTTGTGCACGTATTTCGATGTCCGGTAAGGAAAGAGCAGATCACTGTTATGACGGAAATCCCAGAAAAACGCTGGTAGCTGGTGCCGGGGTGAGGAGATCGTTACATAAACCGCTCGGCCCCGGAGTGCTGCAGATACCCTGGAGAGCCAGATCCTGAGAGACTTCAGAGCTAATTTAATAAATTGCTGTTTTCTAGTTACGCATTTAAATTCTGACGGAGGACTAGGGAGCAAAGCTCAGGAAAATAGACAAAAGGAGGCTTTTCTTTGTCAGATGCCCATTTTGCTCACCAGTCTCTGATCCCTGACTCCTGCGGTTTAATTTAAGCTAACAAGGGCTTAATGTGCGTGCAATTACAGGCGGGTTCGGCGGGATACGGGGATGGTGATGCCGGCGGAACTGAGAGTTCAGCAGCCGCATCTCTGCACCAACGCGGTGAAACGGGCCCACGGGGATTCTCCATCAAACCCCATTAAACCTGGATCGGAGCCGCCGGGCTGCACCGGCGATCGGCCGCGGGTTCTGGTGGGTTACGGCTCACCGGCTGCAGAAATGGGAACCCGAGCGTGCAGGGAACGCTGATAAAACGCAGCGGCCGGGGCGGCCCCCGCCTGGGGTGACACGGGCGTTGAGCTGGGAAAGGCCGGCCGGGCAGAGCAGTCCGTGTCCCAAACAGCGCAGATCGGTTCTTAAAGGGCGTCTGGGAATTTTGTTGTGCAGTTCAGTCATAGCAGACTCCAGGAACTGGGTTTCCCCCATATCCCCTGGGATATCCGCACCCTCCCCGCGGAGCTTCGGCCGTGCAGCCCAAGTTCAAGCGCACCAAGGCGTTCGTTCCATCGCGTTTTCAGGGCACTGGTGTCTTCTGGGCGAGAAAAGCTCCTTCCTTCTCAGATGTGGAGATGCTGGGCTGTGTCTCCAGTCCACGGCCCTCTCGCACACGAGCGGTTGCCGATGTGACCGTGCTTTGGCACACGAGCTGCCCCGATGTCCCCGGTGTCCGTGTGTCCCTGGCTGCAGCGGCTCCCTCTTGTTCCCATCTGGGCTTTGGCTGTGGCGCCGGTGCCCCGGGGCTGCTCTCAGCCTGGGGGCTCAGCTCCTCTTTTCTTTTTTATTTTTTCCCTTGATTTTGAGGGTTTGGTGCTGTTATCGTGTAGGAGGGGAGATACTGAAGCAGCCACGGTGCACCCGTGTTGGGGCTGGACCACCTGCCCATGGGAGCTCCCTCCACCTAACTTGTTAACCCTCAATTTTTAAACATTATTTTGATGTGCTTCTGGTTTGCGTGCAGGCTTGGAAAGTCTGTTTTTTTGCTCACATCCATAGTCTCTGCTGTTCAGCGTTCCCTGTTGCCATTAGAAATCGTGTCAGTGGTGTCTCACATCGGTCAGCAGAACCATAGAATCATGGAGTCATAGAATAGTGAAATTGTTTGAGTTGAAGGGACCTTAAAGCCCATCAGTGCCCCCCCTGCCACGAGCAGGGACATCTGCACCAGCTCAGGTTGCTCAGAGCCCCGTCCAGCCTGGCCTGGGATGTCTCCAGGGATGGTTCAGCCACCACCTCTCTGGCCAACCTGGGCCAGGCTCTCACCACCCTCAGGGCAACAATTCCTTCCTCATGTCCAGCCTCAATCTCCCTCCTTTAGTTTCAAACCATCACCCCTTGTCCTGTCACAACAGGCCCTGCTCAAAAGTCTGTCCCCAAATTTCTTCTCGGCCCCTTTTAAGTCCGGAAATGCCGCACTAAGGTCTCCCCGCAGCTTCTGTTCTCCAGCTGAACAGCCCAACTCTCCCAGCCTGTCCTCCCAGCAGAGCTGGTCCAGCCTCGGGTCATTTCTGGGGCTCCCCTGGTCCCCCTCCAGCAGCTCCATGTCTGTACAGGCTCCTTTTGGCCATTTCTCGGCCGTTTGCCTGCAGAATTTCTCCTTGGTGACAAAAAGGTGAATTTCCCTAAAACCTCCGTGTACCAAGAATTGGACATGGAGCGGCACAGCAAAGACTCGCTTTGGTCCTGCTCCGGGACACGCCGTGTGCCAGGGGACATCGCAGGAGAGCCAGAGCAGATTTAACCCTTCCCATCCCCTCTGTCCCCTTCCGTCCCCCCTCCAGACCTGTTTCCTACCAAGAACTGGGGGTGACACGGCCAAGAGAAGTCACCGCTGTCTTCCAGCATCGTCACTGCACTAGAAAGCGTCTGTTGCTGAAGGGTCTGTGGCCGGAGTGCACTGAACAGGGCAGGGACAGACGGACAGCGGCTGTGTCACCCTCCGGAGGGTTTCCCAGCTGGAAAACGCGTGTCCTGGTTTGTGGTCAGAGTGCAGCTCAGGTTCTTCATTTACTTGTGTGGAAACGAGGATGCGTTTTTTTTTTTTCAGCAAAGCCGATGTTTGGGGTGATACTTTCTCTTCCCCGTGATTTATCCCCCCAAAGCAAAGTCCCTTCAGGACATTTCCCCGCTTCACTTCACGCGGCGGCGTTGCCTCCTGACCATCTGACGTCTCCCTCTGCTCTCAGAGCCCGGCCCAAACGTCCCCGCTTGCTGAGCAGCACGGGAGCGAGAGCCCGTTGCGTCCCTCTGCTCGAGCAGCTGCCGCTCGCGTGCGGCCTCACGGGCCGGGGGCTCCGGCATGAGCTTCTTCCTTGCGCGCCCCCTAAAAGCAAGACCTGCCTCGTTAGATTATCGCTGAGAAACCGCAGCCAGATGGCCAACCGTCAGCTTCGGCAGGCGAAGGAGCGGAGATATTTTAAGTTCAAGTGTTTCCCATTATGTAATGGCACAGACACGGCGGCGGCTGTGGAAGAGTTGGGTTTGTTATTTCTTTGGGTTTACTAACGACGAGGGATTTACTATTGTTTTTTTTTTTTTTTTTCCCCAGTGCAGGTTTTTAACATTGGCGGGACCCACCCTTAGACGCCCATTGCTGTTTTCAGGAAAAAAGAGGGGCAGATGATGAGTCTTTGAGCTCAGAACGCGGCAGCTGCTCAGCCAGATGCGTCCCCCAGCCCTCGCTCCCGCGGGCCCTCTCAGGTGTGCTCGTCACAGGGGACGTGTCACACCGGGGTCAGGGACCTGGGGAGCTCCCAGAAGCCAGTGCCGACCTCACAGCGTCATCAGGGGAGCGTCTCGGCGCCCGGCACCGAGATGGGAGACGGCGGCTTCTGCCCTGGGCGATGTGGTTGATGTCGGCTCTGGGGTCCCCAGCGCAGGACACGCACGGACACTTCCACTTGCAGTTGCAAGGCTGCACGGCTGATGGAGAGGTGAGAGGAGCTTCCTTCGCGATGGCGTCACTGCCCAGTAGGCAGAGAACAAGCTTTAAACCAGGATCTCCCCTCTGCGGCTGTATCTCATCTCCCTTGTGTCTGGGGAGGTGTAAATCCACAGCGCTGTCGTCACTGGGGAACGCCACAGTCACCCACTGTGTGGTAAACTGAGGCCGGACGTTCAGTCTGTCCTGGTGAAGCTCCTTGGGTCTGGAGTGATTTTTGCCAGCGAGGGGAAATAGGAGCTTAGGGAGGGGATTGTCCCCTCTGCCCCGCTCTGTGAGACCCCCCTGCAGTGCTGGGCCAGCTCTGGGTCCTCAGCACAGGACACACATGGACCTGCTGGAGAGGGGCCAGAGGAGCCCCAGAAATGACCCGAGGCTGGACCAGCTCTGCTGGGAGGACAGGCTGAGAGAGTTGGGCTGTTCAGCTGGAGAACAGAAGCTCCGGGGAGACCTTAGTGCGGCCTTTCCGGACTTAAAAGGGGCCGAGAAGAAAGATGGGGACAGACTTTTGAGCAGGGCCT
This sequence comes from Caloenas nicobarica, assembly GCF_036013445.1. Classification (NCBI taxonomy): domain Eukaryota; kingdom Metazoa; phylum Chordata; class Aves; order Columbiformes; family Columbidae; genus Caloenas; species Caloenas nicobarica. The sequence goes on along the minus strand of NC_088268.1, from coordinate 1,529,743 downwards.
GTTGCGATAGGACAAGGGGTGATGGTTTGAAACTAAAGGAGGGAGATTGAGGCTGGACATGAGGAAGGAATTGTTGTCCCTGAGGGTGGTGAGAGCCTGGCCCAGGTTGGGCAGAGAGGTGGTGGCTGAACCATCCCTGGAGACATCCCAGGCCAGGCTGGACGGGGCTCTGAGCAACCTGAGCTGGTGCAGATGTCCCTGCTCATGGCAGGGGGGCACTGGGGGAGCTGGGAAGGGCCCTTCAACACAAACCAGTCTATGATTCTCTGGGTTTCTGATTCTCTGATGAAACTGTTGGGTTGGGATCAGGAGAAGGAGTTTGAGGACAGCAGGAACAGTGCAGTGTCCAGACAGCCTGTGCTCCGTGTTTCGGGGCAGCTCCTCTCCCAGGTCGAGGAGCTGGTGATGTGGTGGGGGAAGCCAAACAGGAGCTGGTGAAGCTTGTGAAGGAGCGAAGAGGCAGCCTGGGACATCGAGCTCCTCTTGGCGCTGGATTCTGCTGCTTCTTGTGGTTTTTGTGGTCCGGGGCAGGTGGCCAAGGAGCAGCTCCCGTGTGCCAGGCACGTCCAACCCCTCCGTGGCTCCTCGCCGTCCCCAACCGCCCCGGCACAGGTGGTGGTGCCAGGGGCAGGACCCTGCCCAAAGCGAAGGGTGAGGGTCCTGTGTGACCCCACGGGGCTGCAGAGTGGAGCTGGGCCAGCCAAAACTCCTGGGGTTTGCCCTCCTGACCCTGAGGGCCCTGAATAACTCAAGGTTCAGCAGCAGTCCGTGCATCTGGAATGTTTCTGGCTCACTCGGCGCCCTGGCATCTAGACGCCAACCCAAAATAGCTCCTCTCTGAGCTGCACCGCGGTCGTGGCCAGTGGCAAATCCACGGCTACAATCCTTAAGGGGTATAGAGACGTCTCCACTGCGATGGGCTCACAGCATAACGGGGAAAACCAGCGCTGTTTGCTCCAAGCCTTGCCCTGCAGGGGATGAAACCACGGCTGAGCAGGCTGTGAGGATGGGGGTGCCTCCTGCCGCAGCCCCCCAGCTCAGCTGGGGCTCACCCTGTACTCGCTGCCGCGGCCGGAGGTTCCTCCAGCATCTTCCCACCCCGTGGGGGACAGAGCGAGCGGGTGATGGTGGTTGTTTCAACAATGGGCTTCACCCTTCCAGAACCAGGAGAGGCCCCTGCCGGGGGCGGCAGCACCCCGAGGAGCTCCTGGCAGCACAGGGACCGCAGGGACACGTGTGGCCCTGGAGCATCTCGGGGATGTCCGAGCATCTCCAGTGCTGTCCAGTGCAGGCGTGCGTGGACTGGACTGGGGGAGCCCTCTCGTGGCTGATCATAGAATTATAGAATCATTTTGGTCGGAAAAGCCCCTCAGGATCATTGAGTCCAACCATAACCCAGCCCTGGCACTGCCCTGTGTCCCTGAGAACCTCGTGTCCGTCTGTCCAGCCCCTCCAGGGATGGTGACTCCAGCACTGCCCTGGGCAGCCTGTTCCAATGCCCCACAGCCCTTTGGGGAAGAAATTGTTCCCCAGATCCAACCTCAACCTCCCCCGGCGCAACTTGAGGCCGTTTCCTCTGCTCCTGGCGCTTGTTCCTGGGGAGCAGAGCCCGACCCCCCCTGGCTCCAAGCTCCTTTCAGGCAGGTCAGAGACCAGAAGGTCTCCCCTCAGCTCCTGTTCTCCAGGTGGTGTGCTGCTCGGTCTGGCCGACTGTGCCGGTTGGTCCAGTTGAGCCGAGTTTTGCCACGCCAGGCCTGGCTAAGCTTGGCCTGGGCTGGCCCCATGGCAAGATGCTGTGTCCCTGTGGGTCCCTCTGGGAGAGGAGGACCCAGCGCTGGTCCCTGTGGGCAGGTGGGGACATCTGCCGGGGGTTGCTCACCCCTCCGTGAAGCCAGGACCCTGTGCAGACCTAACGCAGCCTGGGGCGTCCCTGGGAGGGGACAAGGACCTGCCCGTGTGTCCCTGCAGTGGGACACTAATGGCTCTTGTGTCCCACAGATGTGCAAGGGACCGGTCCCCATGCTGGGACAGTGACTGGTGTAACTGGTGGGACAGGGATGGAGCCGTGGCCTCGCGCTGGGACCGGTGCAGGACTGACCAGCTCGGTGCAGCCACGTGTCGCCAGGCGAGGCAGAGTCCCCAGGGAGGGAGCGCGGTGGCGCTCGCCATGTGCCGTCGTCTCCATACGGCGGGACCCCTGACTCAAACAAGTCAGGACAGTCCCAGCCCTTGGGGACAGGCCAGGCCACAGTGAGGACACGAGGAGGGTGTCGGTGGGATGAGGCAGAGGGACCCGGGACCCGAACATCCTCACGGATGCCACTGGGGAGGCTCGTGCCTGCCCAGCGCCGTGTTTCCGCCCGGAGGAAGGCAGGACCCCCTCATCCTTTTCCAAACCTTTATTGTAAATAAATTCTGCGACATTGCAGGAGGCTCCCGGGGCCGAGCAAGGAGCCTGCGGTGGCTCCGGCATCGGCAGCTCCGGCGCGTCCCCAGCGCGTGCAAAGCAGGGGACGAGGCGCGGGCATTTTGGGGGGCGGCGGAGCCCCCGCCCCACAGCCCGGGGCCCGTCCCGGTGGCGCGGAGCGAGGCGGTGCGGGGTGGCGAGCGGCTGGCGGGGAGGTGGCGGGGCAGGGGTTTGTCACCGCCCCGGTGTGCTTGTCCCCCGCCGTGTGCCGGGACAGGGCCCATGGGCGCAGCCCGCTGGGGGGTCCTGGGGGGCTCTGGAAGCACTGGGGACGCCCCCCGTCCTCCATGGGCCCTCCCCGGCGCGGCCGCAGCGGCACCAGTGGCACCGCTTGACCTTACAGCGTTAAAATCCTTAAGAAAATCCCAATATTTATATATATATAATAATAATGTCCCCATACCCAGTGACAATGGTGGCTTCTTGCTCTGAAACAGGGGTGTCCCCTCACCGCAGGGACCACCCCGGCACTGTGGCTGTGACAGCTGTGGGGACATTGTGGTGACAGTGACTGAGACTGGGGGGGGGTGAGCGTATTGGTCCAAACTCCCCCGTGCGCACGGTGGCCCCAGGTCCCTGTGTCCCCCGGCCCATCACTGATGTCATGCAAGGAGCCACCCAGCCAAGCTTGGGGACATCCAGCCACCCCGTGTCCTGCTGTCACCTCCCGACGCCCTGGCACACTGCTGCCCTGTCCCCTGTGCGGTGACACCACAGCCAAGGCACCCATGGGTGCTGTGGGCGCTGTCACACAACGCTGAGGCCACCGTGTCCTTGGCCCTGTCTGGGCTTGGGGACACCTTGGTCACCTCCATGGCAAAGGGACGCAGTGGCAGGCGGGGACACTGGGTGAGGGAAGGGATGGAGGGGACACCCCTGCCACGGGCACAGGACGTCATCCCCTGCTGAGTGTCACCAGGGGTGTCCCCCCTCTGACGCTGAGTGTCGCCAGTGGTGGAAGGGGCCCATGTGGGTTGGGTGGCCCCACGGAGCCGCCCCGTGCAGTGGCATGTGCCACGGGGACGGGGTGACACTTCCCACCCACCTGCCATGGGGATGGGGGGACACAGCATGTGCCACCCAGCCCCAAGTGCCACCGGCCGGGGCTCATCCTGTGCCCCAGCCCCAGGGTGGGCCCCGCTGTCACCTGCCCCAGTGCCACCAGTTTGGGCTTCACCGGCCAGGGTGACAGCCTGGCACCCATGGGTGCCCGTCCCCACTGCTGGGGACATTGGGGCCACATGGCCATGACATGGTGGGGCGGATGATATTGGGGTGGGTACATCTGGGGGTGCAGACCTGGCCCCCCAGGATGTGGTACTGGGGGTGGGGGTCACACAGCTCCCAGGGCCTGCACTGGGGGGGTACCGGGCTCTACTGGGCTATACTGGGCTATACTGGCCGGCCGTTCGAGGGCCCCAGGCCCCAAAGCTGGAAGATGCTGGAAGGGCTGGGGGGGGATGTGGGGCTGGGGGGTCCCGCTCACCCCCACAGGTACATTCATCCCGGTGCCGGGGGGGCCGGGGGGGCCCGTACATTCGTGGCGGTGAGGTGGGGGTCGGGGTGGGGGGGCCCGGGTGCCCCCCCCGCTCTCCTCCTCGGCTGCACTCTCCCCGTTTAATTGCTGTTAATGAGGCGCTGGCGGGGGGGTGTGGGGAGCAAAGCGGCCCCGCTCAGGCCCCCCCGGACCTGCAACACAGAAGTGGGGGTGCGTTTAGTGGGGGACGGTGACACTGGGGGGACACATGGGGGGACACTGAGCCGAAAAGAGCCAGCACGGGGGGGGGCTGCTGCCGGGCCCCCCCCCCAACCCGCTGCCTCTTTAGAGCTGGACGGGGGCACAGAGATGGAGACAGCACGGCCGGACACACAGCGACACGGACAGACGGCCCGAGCGGGGCTCCCACGCCGTCAGGCTGCCGGACGGTGACGGTGACAGTGACGGTGACGAGGAGGAGATGATGGGGGGGGGCGGTTACACTCCCTGCTGCGCCGGGTCGTACCTTCCGCGGCGGATGTTCCTTGGGGGGGCGGCGGGGGGAGAGGAGAGGAGCGTTAGTGCCACCCCCCTGTCCTCGCAGTGTCCCCGCCGTGTCCCCGCTGTGTCCCCCACTGTGTCCCTGGGCCCCCAGGCAGCAGATGAGTCCCAGTGCCAGGCAGGAGCACACCCCCCCCCCCCCATGCTTGGGGACAGACATGGCCAGGACTGAGCAAGGTGACAGTGACCCCTCCCAATGCCACATGCAGGCAGGGACATGGGGACCAGGCAGGGACATGGGGACCAGGCATCCCCCACCCCCAGGGGACCACAATGAAAGTGACACCCGACTTGGTGGGTGGGTGGCCGGGGTGTCCTCAAGTGGGCAGAGGCCTGGCCCTGGCATGGTGACAATGCGTGGGGGGGACATGGCCAGTGACAGCAGCAGAGGGGACGAGCCATGCGGCGGCCGCTTACTTAAATCCCCAGCCTGTCCCCCCCAGGACGATGGCAGCCACCAGCACGGCCCCCGCGATGGAGCCGATAATGATATTGGTGCCACTGGGACCTGTGACAGAGGGGACAGGGAGGAGGGGACAGGGACACATGTCAGTGGCGGAAGGGGGACACAAGGACATGGCCCCAGAACTGCGGGGACCTGGGAGGGGGGACAACACCCAGCGGTGCCCAGCTGAGCTGCGGCACCGGGGACGGTGACACTGGGTGGGGGGACGGTGACACCAGGGGGATGGTGGCACTGGAGAGATGGTGACACCAGCCACCCTGGGGGTGGGTGGGGACAAAGTGGGACACCCCAGCCCGTGAGGACAGGGACTCGGGGACCCCTTCGCCATGGGGCACACGGACCCTTGTATCGCTCGGTCTCCCCCGTCGGCTTCGGCTCGGGGATGGGGTCGTACACGCTGCAGTCCTTCCCCGTCCACTCCGCCCGGCAGATGCACTTGCCCTCGTTGCTGCAAACCTGCGAGGGGACAGTGTCACCCCCCTGCTGCCGTGACATCCCCCTTGTCCCCTTTGTCCCCTGCCGTGTCCCTCACCCCGTGGTCAAAGCAGATCTTCCCGTCCCAGCTGCCGGGGCAGGAGCTGAAGTTAAAGGCGCTGGCTGGAAGGCATTTGTGGTCGAGACACAACATGCCGGGCCCGCAGGGCGTCCCGTCCTCCACGTAGCTCAGGTCTGAGCCGTCCACCAGCTGCACGTGGCCTCCCCTGCGCGAGAACAGGTGACACTGGGACCCCCACGGCCCAGGGACGTCCCCGTCCCCACGGCGCTGGCACCCACCTGCAGTCCACGTAGCGGTTCTGGTGGAAGAAGGTGGTGGTGGCGATCTCGCCGCTGAGCTCGCCCAGCCGCGGCGCGCCCGAGATGTTGGCGCAGAGGAGGAAGCCGCAGAGGACGTCCCTGCGAGGCAGCGCTGGCATCACCGGCGCGGGCGGGTGGCACCCGGGAGGGGACACGGGGGACGGGGTCACTCACTGCTTGTTGCACTGCAGCCAGCCCGGGCCCTCGCGCCCGCAGTTGCCCCTCTCGGTCCCCTCCACGTTCAGCTTCTCATAGCAGAAGCGCTCGGCCGAGCCTGCGAGAAAACCGGTGTCACCCGCTCATCACCCGCTGTCACCCACTGTCCCCCCCTTGCCCTGGCAGAGCCCCCCCAGGGCTGGCACTCACCGCGGCCCCACAGAGCGTTGCATTGCCGGTCTCTGGTTTTGCAGCGCCCACCGTAGCACCGGCCCTGGGGAGTGGGGAGGTGGTGACGGGGCTGGGGGGGCTTCACGCGCGAGTGCAAGGACAATGACCCCCCCTACCACACACGTGCTTGGCCCTGGGGCCACCGCCCCACCGTGCACGGGCAGGGAACAGGTTTGCGGGAACCAGGGAGCCATGGGATGCAGCCCCAAGCATGGTGCATGTGGTGGGTTTGCACGGTGCACACAGCAGGTTTGCATGGTGCATGTGGCAGGTGCACATTGGAGTTTTGCATGGTGCATATGGCAGGTTTGGACAGTGCATGTGGGAGTTTTGCACTGTGCACATGGCAGGTTTGCATGGTGCAGGTGGCAGGTTTGCACAGTGCACGTGGCAGGTTTGCATGGTGCATGTGGGAGTTTTGCACTGTGCACATGGCAGGTTTGCACAGTGCACGTGGGAGTTTTGCACTGTGCACATGGCACGTTTGCACGGTGCATGTGGGAGTTTTGCACTGTGCACATGGCAGGTTTGCACAGTGCATGTGGGAGTTTTGCACTGTGCACATGGCAGGTTTGCACAGTGCATGTGGGAGTTTTGCACTGTGCACATGGCAGGTTTGCATGGTGCAGGTGGCAGGTTTGCACAATGCACGTGGCAGGTTTGCACGGTGCATGTGGGAGTTTTGCACTGTGCACATGGCAGGTTTGCATGGTGCAGGTGGCAGGTTTGCACAATGCACGTGGCAGGTTTGCACGGTGCATGTGGCAGGTTTGCATGGTGCACATGGGAGTTTTGCACAGTGCACATGGCAGGTTTGCATGGTGCATGTGGCAGTTTTGCATGTGCATGTGACAAGTTTGCACGGTGCACATGAGAGTTTTACACAGTGCATCTGGCAGGTTTGCATGGTCACAACAGCCAGTGCACATGGACGAGGGCGGCCGGTGGGGCCCATCACTGCGCGTGCATATGCACAAGGCAGCAGCACATGGATGGGAAAAATGGCCAGGTCCAGGGGCCAAGGCCACACAGACACAGGGAAGTGCATGGCACAGGGACCACAGCCCGGCTCGCACAGCGTGGTGATGATGAACCAGCGCCTGGGGAGGGCTCAGGGACTGCGGCTGCTGGGGATCCAGCTCACCCCAAACCCCCTGGATACATGTGCAAGCTCGGCTGTGGCTGCAACTGCGGACATGGCCAAGCACCAGGACACTGGAGCCCACAGGGACCTGCTGGAGCTCAAGGGATGTGTCCAAGCCCAGGGGATGTGCCCAGGCTCCATGGGGACGTACTTGAGTCCCATGGGACGTGCCAGAGCACATGGGGATCTGCCAGAGCCCACAGGGATGTGTCCCAGCCCCATGGGATGTGCCTGGGCCCACAGGGATGTGTCCAACCCCGGGACATGCCCGAACTCCATGGGACATGCTGGAGCCCCAAGGGACATGCTGGAGCCCCACGAGACGTGCCTGAGCCCCGCGGGATGTGCCCGAGCCCCATGGCCGTGTCCCACCACGCCGGGCTGGACTCACCTGCTCATTTTCACAGAAGTATCCGTCCAGCTTGTGGAGGTTGGGGGGACACTGGGGGGGACACGGAGGACAGGTGACACCACACAGCCCCACAGTGTGTCCCCCCGTGTCCCCCCCAGCCCGGCTCACCTGGCTGGAGTCCCCGGTGCAGGTCTCAGGGATGTCACACTCGTTCACAGCCTCTCGGCAGGACACGCCACGCGGCTCGTACTGCGCCGGGGGAGAAGCGTCAGGACCCCTGGCACAGAACCCCCGGCACAGAACCCCCGGTACCGAACCCCCGGTGCAGAACCCCGGCCACGCGGGGTCCGGCCGTGGGGGACACCGGCTCCGGCCCCCCCAGCCCCGCACCTTGCAGCCCTTGCAGCACAGCCCGTCGCTGCACATGGCGTCGTGGGTCAGCGTGCACTTCTTGCAGCAGTTGCCCCCGCTCTTGGCGCACTCCTGCCGGGACAGCAGTCAGCACCACGTCGGCCCCCAGCACCGCACGTCACCAAATGTCACCCCCCGCCCCGCTCACCGCCAGTGAGCCGCAGTCGCACTCCTCGCCCGCCTCCACGAAGCCGTTGCCGCATTCTGGAGGGTCCAGGAGCTGTTGGGACCAAGGACAAGGGGGACAAGAACTCTTGGGAGTGGGTCCCCAAGCCGGGTGCTGCAGCGCTGTGGGTGCTGCGGTGAGTCCCCCCTTTTTGAGCATCACATCCCTGGGGGGATGGCAGGACCCCCAAACCGCTTGTGTTTTGCCGTCAAGGGCGAGGGTCTGACTCTGTCCCCCACTGGGTTTGACACCAGCGCTGTGACTTTGGACGTGGCAGGGGCTGGGGGGGACCATGAGTCCCAAGGGACTTGCAGAGCCACCTCCGGGGCATCGCTCCCCGCTCTGTGACGGTCACCCCGAGAGGGTCGAGGGGCTGTTACCTTGAGGGGTTTGTTGAAGAGGCAGCTGCCGCCGCCGTCCTGCAGGAACTGGTTGTACTCGTCGATGCTGCAGCGGGAGAACTTGCGCGGGAGGTAGTACCTGCGGGGCGGGGGCCACCATCACCCCCCCTGCGCCACCCCGCCGGGCACGGCTGTCACCCAAAACAGGGCAGGACCTTCGGCGACGTCCCCGCTGGCTGCGGTGACGCGTGGCACGCGGGGGACGGTGGCAGTGCCACCCCGAGCGGGCACCCACCCTGTGTCCTCCATGATACAGCCCAGCCACAAGTCCGGACAGCGGCAGTCCCCTGGGAGAGAGGACAGGGGCTGGGGTGCCGCTGTCCCACCACCAGCTTGGTGGCACTGCAGGGTCCCCTCCTTGTCCCCATCCCGCTGCTGGGGGTGGCGGGTACCTGCTGCCGTGCGGTGCTTGTTCCACATCATGCCCACGTTCTGCCCCAGCGTCTGCGCCAGCGTCACCGCCATGGCCGCCACGTTGCCGTACTGCACGGGAGGGATGGGGCTGTCACCGCGGGGACCCCGCTGTCCCCAGCCCGCTCTCCGGGTGGGTTTGCAGCACCCACCTCATTGACGCCCCCGGCGCGGGCGGGCGAGCAGATGCCCCCAACAAAGGCAGCGCCGCTGCGGCTGCTCTGAAACGTCCGACCCCTGCGAGGAAGAGGACGGTGGGGACAGGGGACAGCAGCGCCCGGCCCCGGAGAGGTGGCGCGGCCGCGGTGCTCACGAGAAGAGGTGGACGGTGTCACTCTGCTCCGCCAGCCCCTCGCGCCGGTACTTGACGAACTCGTTGAGGGTCTCCAGGGAGTCCTCCCCCACGCGGATCCGGTCCTCCGAGGCCCACGTCTCCATGGCCACCAGCACGATGCGGGTGTTGAGCTGCTCCTTGTAGATCTGCAGGGACGAGGGGACGGTGCTGGGGCCCCAGCGACAGACCCACCAGGTGCCAAGGACAAACCCCTGAGGACAAACTCTCCAGGGTCCTACTCACCAGGAGCTGGGGACAATGTCCCCAGGGACAAACCCACCAGGTCGCAGGGACTCACCCACCAGGTCCCACACACAAACCTCCCCCAGGGACAAACCCACCAGGTGCTGGGGACCAAAACCCTGGGGACAAACCCACCAGTGCTGGGGACAGTTCCCTGGGATTCAAACCCACCAGGAGCTGGGGATAAACCCTCTGGTGATGAGCCCACCAGGTGATGGGGACAATCCCCCCAGAGATGAACCCATCGGCTATGAGGGACAAACGCCACAGGGACAAATGTCATTAGGGACAAAGCCACCAGGGACAAACCCACCAAGTACTGGGACAAACCCATCATGTACTGGGGACCAGCCCCTCAGGGACAAGCCCACCAGGGGCCACCCTCCTGGAGACAAACCCACCAGTGCTGGGGACAGTCCCCTGGGGGACAAATCCCCTGGGGACCAACCCCCCGGGAGCCAAACCCCCTCACCATGTCAGCCAGGTTGACCACAGACTTGGCAAAGTTGCTGGTGAGAACCACGGACTTGCGGAGCTGCAGGAACTGGGGAGGCACCAGGGGCCAGGTTGGGCTGGACGGGGTCACCGTGACCCCCACCCCACCCCTGGGACCCCCCCGTTTACCAGCTGATGGTCATTCACCACGGCCAGCTCAATGTACTTGGTCTCACTGTGAACCGTGTGCTGGGCTCGGCGGACCTGGGGCAGGAGTGCAGGGTGAGGATCCGCCCGCTGGGGGACAGGGACGGGACTGTCACCCCTTTTGTGGCTGCCTGTGACCCCCCAGGGGTATTTGGGGTGCACGGACCGGGGGAGCCGGCCGGGTGGGCTTGGGGATGGATCCCCTTGGGCTGCGGTGTCATCGGTGCTGCGGAGCATCCCTGAGTCCACCAACCAGCCCGGCTGCACCGTGGATGAGTGGCAGTCAGAGGCCAACTAGGGTCAAGTGTCCTTGTCCCCTGTCCCTTCCCGGTGTCCCCGCTAACCTGCCGCCGCCGCCGCAGCTTTGGTAACCCGCCTGCGAGGTGCTGGTTCAGCGCAGGGAAGAGGCAGCCTGGAGGGAAGGGACAGAGGTAACGGGGCATAGGACACGGGGCCACCAAGGCCACTGTCACCAGTTCTTGGGGACGAGCTCCACGCAAAGGCTCACCTGGTTGGGCACAGCTGGGGACACGCTGGATGACGTGTGGTCGAAGGCCCTGCCGTGAGGACACGAGTGTCACGGCCACACGTGGATGTGACAGCGTGGAGTGGGGACAGCCACGTCCCCATGGCTGTCCCTGAGCTGCAGCCAGACCCATTCGGCTGCAGTGGGGAAACTGAGGCAGGGACAGGGCAGGTGCCACCGCTCACCTGCCCGTGCTCGGCGCCCGCCCGGGGCTCGATCAGGTAGGTGGCTCGGCCGTCCGAGAACACCCCGCTGCAAAGAGAGACGGGGTGATGGGGCACAGGGGGTGCAGCCCCCCCCGGCCCCACCGTCCCGCCGGGTGTGGGTACTCACCGCAGGCCGTGGCAGCTGGAGAGAGCCGCGAAGGAGCGGGGCTGCCCCCGGAGCCGGCCCTGGTAGTAGCAGTGCTCCCCCGCACCCTGCCAGAGGGGACAGGCGCTGAGCCCCCGCACGCTGCCCCGCGCCCCCGCCTGTCCCCCCACAGCGTCCCCAGGCACCCGCACTGGGGGCTTTGGGGTTCGCTGCCTGTCGCCCCTGGGGTGCATTTGTCACCCAGGTGGGCACCCAGCGCTGTCCCCGGCAGGGCTGGCAGCCCTCGCCGAAACACGCTGGGCAGCACCCGCTGCCCCAGCACCCACAGGAGGTGGATCCCCCCTGTCACCCATGGGGCAGCACCCCAATGCATGGGCTGGGCACCCCAGGGGCAGGGGCACCCCAGGGGCACAGGGACACCCCAAGACGGGGTGGTGGGGATGCTGAGCTGCTGGTGTCTGATCCTGGACATCTGTTGGACTGAGAAATCTGCCACCGCAGCCCCAGAGCTGGCACGGCATGGCACAGTGTGACAGAGAGTGGCATGGCATGGCGTAGTATGGCATGGTCCAGCACGGCACAGTGTGACACCTCATGGCATGGTACAGCGTGGCATGGCATGGTGTGACAGTATGGCGCAGTGTGACAGTTTGGCGCGGTGCGACAGTATGGCGCGGTGCGACAGTTTGGCACGGTGTGACAGTACGGCACGGTGTGACAGTATGGCGTGGTGTGACATTATGGCGCGGTGTGACAATATGGCGTGGTGTGACAGTATGGCGTGGTGTGACAGTATGGCGCGGTGTGACAATATGGCGCGGTGTGACAATATGGCGTGGTGTGACAGTATGGCGCGGTGTGACATTATGGCGCGGTGTGACAATATGGCGTGGTGTGACAGTTTGGCGTGGTGTGACAATATGGCGTGGTGTGACAGTACGGTGCGGTGTGACCGTATGGCGCGGTGTGACAGTTTGGCGCGGTGTGACAGTTTGGCACGGTGTGACAGTACGGCGCGGTGTGACCGTATGGCGCGGTGTGACAGTTTGGCACGGTGTGACGGTATGGCGCGGTGTGACCGTATGGCGCGGTGTGACAGTTTGGCACGGTGTGACAGTTTGGTGCGGTGTGACAGTATGGCGCGGTGTGACAGTTTGGCACGGTGTGACGGTATGGCGCGGTGTGATGGTATGGCGCGGTGTGACAGTTTGGCGCGGCACAGCACAGCACGGCGCGCAGCTCACCGTGCCGTGGCTGCCGTTGCTGCCCACGCCGACGTGTCGCTCCACGTAGTGGGAGGCGATGAGGTGGCTGTGGGAGCAGGGGGTGAGAGGCCACGGGGTGCGGAGGAAGAAGAGGAGGAGGAGGGAGGTGGCAGCAGCCACGGCCCCAGCAGCAGCACCTCGTGGTTCACCCACCCACGCACGGGGCGTCACCCAGCATGGGACCCCCCGCTCTGGGTGGGCGCTGGGACCCCACGCGCCCCTCTCCCCCGAACCTGCAGCCCAACGGAGCTGGGATGGCCCCGCACAACCCATCCCCAGGGACCCCCGGCCCCACCATCCCCTCCCTCTGCTGGGGGGACAGCAGCAGCCCCACAGCAGGCATCCCCAGCCCCATGGTGGGTGTCCCCAGCCCCACAGCAGGCATCCCCAGCCCCATGGTGGGTGTCCCCAGCCCCACAGCAGGCGTCCCCAGCCCCACAGCAGGTGTCCCCAGCCCCATGGTGGGTGTCCCCAGCCCCACAGCAGGCGTCCCCAGCCCCATGGTGGGTGTCCCCCACCCCGCTGGGACCCCCATGCGCTCACTGGTTCAGGCGCAGGTCGAGGGTGAAGGCCGAGCCGAAGGCGTGCACCACGAAGCTCACCCGCGCCAGGTGCAGCCCCTGCAAGAGAGACGGAGCCGTCAGCGCCCCACGTGCCGCCTGCCCCCCCAAGGAAATTAAAAATTAAAATGATTAAAAAACCCCAGCCAAACACGTAGCCTCTAAAAGCGCACTTCTATTTTTAACACCCAGAAATTCAACGAAAAAGAAAACACGGGGTTTTTTGCCCCACAATCATCACTCTGGCAGTGCCGGGACGGCACCCGCATCCCGTCGCCCACCCCCTCGGGAGCCGTGCTCGGGGGCTGCTGGAGCTCTGCCCCCCGGCAGGCCCGGCTGTGCCGCCGCTCCTGACCTAATTCCTGCGGCAGCGGCCGCGCTCTGCGGCGCCCGAGACCCGGCGAACTCGCCGCACGGGTGAGCGCCCAGCTCCAGCGGCCTGTCCCCTCCTGGGGGGCCCTGTCCCCTCGCTGGGCCCCGGGCGCCGCTCCGGACGGCGACAGGGGGACAAGGACTCGTTTGCCACCGCGCAGCACCCTGGGGAGGGGCCGTCCCAGCCAGGACCGTGTCCAGCGGGTCGGGCAGCGGCCGCAGCAGCTCCCGGGGCTTTGCCGGTGCCGACCCAACCCCGGAGCCCCCGGGATCACAGCCGCTCTGTCCCCCGCCGTGTCCCAGCTTAACACCTCCCGACAACCCGCCAGGCCGGCAGCGGCCCCGCCGCCCCGGCATTTCCCAGCGTCCGGTGGTTTTACTTAATGCTGGGTTTAAATCACCTTTGTGGCAATTGCGGCTCATTATTTCGCCTTTTATCCGGCGAGGACGGGGGATCAATGCGCATCGGGCGCCGCAGACGCCAGCACCTCTTTGAAAGCACCAACCCCTTCCCCATGCCAGGTGGGACGTGGGTGCCGGCTCCCCAAAAAGCTGGGCAAGGCAGCGGCCTGCCCGGGGTGAAGGTCACGGCCGGTGCGGGTGAGGGGGGACAATGGCTGCGGTTTGGGGACAGCAGCGAGTGGGACATGTGGGGCTGCTCCCACGTGGCCTGGGGAGCCAGGAACCCGTTCATTCCTCAGGAGCCCTGTCTGCTGCCTCCCTGCCCGCTCCCTGCCCGTTCCCTGTTCCCTGCCCGCTCCCTGCCCGTTCCCTGCCCGCTCCCTGCCCGCTCCCTGCCTGTTCCCTGTTCCCTGCCAGTTCCCTGCCTGTTCCCTGCCTGTTCCCTGCCGGTTCCCTGTTCCCTGCCCGTTCCCTGCCTGTTCCCTGCCGGTTCCCTGTTCCCTGCCCGTTCCCTGCCCGTTCCCTGCCTGTTCCCTGCCTGTTCCCTGTTCCCTGCCTGTTCCCTGCCTGTTCCCTGCCCGCTCCCTGCCTGTTCCCTGCCTGTTCCCTGTTCCCTGCCTGTTCCCTGCCTGTTCCCTGCCTGTTCCCTGTTCCCTGCCCGTTCCCTGCCTGTTCCCTGTTCCCTGCCTGTTCCCTGCCTGTTCCCTGCCTGTTCCCTGCCCGCTCCCTGCCTTCCCACTCTCATTTCATCTCTCCAGCGCCCATACACACCCATACCCAGATTTAATGGGATTTTGGGGCACACAAGGGTGCCCCACTGTGGGGATGGTGGCCGTACTGTCCCCAGGGGCTGGTGGCTCCGGTTCAGATGCCAGTGCCCACACGTGTGCCGGGGGGGGCCGGGCTGGCAACGGCAGCTGCCGGGGGAGCACCCACCCAGCCAGGGACCCCAGAAAGAGAGCGGGCTGGGGGGCTGGTTCACTTACGGGGCCTCCTCCTCCTCCCGGCTCATTCCGGACCCTGGTGTCCAGCTGGTGCTTCGGCACTTCGCCCCCCGCGCTCTGTCCCACCAGCCGGCTGGGGAGGGTGACCTGGGAAACCACCCGCCCGTCCTGCCAGCCGGCACGGGGGGGCCTGCGCGGCAGCGAGCCGGCCTGCGCCGCGGGACCTGCGACAGGGACCCGTCACCGCGGCGTGCGGAGGGGACATGGGGGCTGGGGACACGGAGGCTGGGGATGAAGAGGGCTGGGGACATGGGTGCTGGGGACAAGGAGGGATGGGGACAAGGTGGGATGGGGAGAAGGAGGGATGGGGACAAGGAGGGATGGGTGTGAAGAGGGATGGGGACATGAGGACCGGGGACATGGGTGCTGGGGATGAGGAGGGATAGGGATGAAGAGGGATGGGGACACAGGGGCTGGGGGCATGGGGCCTGGGGACAAGGAGAGCTGGGGACACGGGGGCTGGGGATGAGGAGGGATGGGGACATAGGGGCTGGGTGTGAAGAGGGTTGGGGACATGAGGACCGGGGACATGGGTGCTGGGGACAAGGAGGGATGGGGACAAGGTGGGATGGGGACAAGGAGGGATGGGTGTGAAGAGGGATGGGGACATGAGGACCGGGGACATGGGTGCTGGGGATGAGGAGGGATGGGGACATGGTCCAGGGGTGACCCAAGTGTGGCGTTGCATCCCAAAGGGGACATCCGTGTCCTGGAGGGGATACCCAGGGGCCATGGAGGGTGGGTATGGGGACATGTCCCGGGGTGGATGGCTGGGGGATGCGGGAGGGACACCCCGGTGTGGTGGTGTGTCAGGAGGGGACACCCAGGAAGCACGAGGCGGGATGTGGGGGACCAGTATGGGGACACACCGGGGAGGGGAAGCAGAGGGGGCTGCAGATACAGTGGCACGTCCCGGAGGGGACAGCCAGGGGACACTGGTGGCTGGTAAAGTGACACATCCCAGAGGGTGGCACCCAGGGGACATGGGGGGACCCAGGGGACATGAGGGGACCCGTGAACGTCATTGCACCTGGACGGGGCGGGGGGGGGGCGCTGGGCACGGCAGCACATCCTGGGGGGGACATCCAGGGGACGGGGAGAGCAGGGATGGGGACACAACCCGAGGGGACACCCAGGGGACATGAGGAGCCAGTCCGGAGACAAAACACAAGGGGACGTGGAGGGCTGCGATGGGGCCATCTCCTGAGGGGACACCCAGGGGACACGGGGGGCTGGAAGGGGGACACCTCCTGAGGGGACACGGAGAGCCTCTATGGGGACACCCCGCAGAGGGGACACTGAGGGGACAGGAGTGCTGGTGTGGGGACACCTCTGGACGGGACACCCAGGGGCCGCGGCCCAAAGGGACACGGAGGGCCCTATAGGGACATCTCCGGGGCGGGGCGGGGGGGACACCAAGGAGACACGGGGGCGCCGATGTGGGGACCGTCCCAGCGGGGACATCAGAGGCTGCGGTGGGGCCACCTCGGGAGGGGCCGCCCGGGGGACAGGGGTCGGGCCGGCGGGGCGGCAGGTGCGGGGCGGGGGGGGGACGGGGACACCCGGCCCCTCCCGGGGCGCTGCGGGCCGGCGCTGCGGAAAAATGTGTCGATGCAGCGAAAAAGCCGCAGCGGCGGCGGGGCCGGGAGCACGGCCGGGGCGATCCCGGGAGCGGGGCGATGGCGGCGCCGGGGGAGGCGGCGCCGGGACCTACCTGCCCGCGGGGTGAGCGAGAGCAGCGCGGCGAGCAGCCAGCCCCGCAGCGGGCTCATGGCTCCCTCATAATCCGAGCGCGGCCGCGCCGGGCCCGCCGAGCCGGGGTCCGTCCTGCCCGTCCTGCCGCTCCCTCCGCCCCGGGCCCGGGCAGCAGCGGCCGGCGGGCCGGGAGCGCCGCCCCTGCCCGCGCACACGGCACCGGCCCCCCCGGCCGCCGCCGCCACCGGCCCCGGCAGCGCCCGCCCCGCTCCGCCCCCGCTGTGTCCCCCCCGCCCCGGCTGCCGCAGCGCCGCTGGCAGCCCCGCGGCATTGCAGAGCCCCGGGATCGCCCGCGCTGACCGGGAGCGGGAGCGGAGCCCCCCGCTGGCATCCCGCCCCGCTAACGGATTTCCCCCGGTGCCACGTCCCGAGCCGGCACCGGAACCTCGCCAGCCCGCACCAGGCTCCCAGGCTGGTACCGGAGCCCCCCGGTACCACAACCCTCCCTGATAACGGAACCCCCCCGGTACCACATCCCTCCCCAGTACCGGAGTCCCCTGGTGCCAAATCCCTCCCCAGTACCGGAGCCCCCCGGTACCACATCCCTCCCCGGTACCGGAGCCCCCCCAGTACCACATCCCTCCCCGGTACTGGAGCCCTCGGTACCACATCCCTCCCGGGTACCACAACCCTCCCTGATAACGGAACCCCCCCGGTACCACATCCCTCCCCAGTACCAGAGCCCCCCCAGTACCACATCCCTCCCCGGTACTGGAGCCCTCGGTACCACATCCCTCCCGGGTACCACAACCCTCCCTGATAACGGAACCCCCCCGGTACCACATCCCTCTCCAGTACCGGAGCCCCCCCAGTACCACGTCCCTCCCCAGTACCGGAGCCCCCCGGTACCACATCCCTCCCCGGTACTGGAGCCCCCCGGTACCACATCCCTCCCTGATAACGGAACCCCCCCGGTACCACATCCCTCCCCGGTACTGGAGCCCCCCGGTACCACATCCGTCCCGGGTACCACAACCCTCCCTGATAACGGAACCCCCCCCGGTACCACATCCCTCCCCGGTACCGGAGCCCCTGGTGCCAAATCCCTCCCCAGTACCAGAACCCCCCCGGTCCCACATCCCTCCCGGGTACCACAACCCTCCCCGATCACGCAGGCCCCCCGGTACCACATCTCTCCCCAGTACTAGAGCCTCGCCAGCCCCCACTGGGCTCACCAGCTGATACTGGACCCCCCACCGGTACCCAGCCCCCCAGCCAGTAAAGGGCCCCAACCCATCAGTACCGGACCCCCCCAACCAGTACGGACCCCCTCAGGACATCCCCACACCAGTACAGACCCCTAGCTGGGACTGGGGTGCTCCAGCCAGCACAGACCCCACCCCGGCCAGTAAAGGGGCCCCACCCACCAGTACCAGACCCCCCCCCTGTCAGTACTGGACCACCCCAACCAGTAGTGGACACCCCCACACCAGTACAGACCCCCAGCTGGGACTGGGGTGCTCCAGCCAGCACCAGCCCCAGCCAGTACAGAACCCCCACCACACCAGTACTGTCACCCCCAGCCCCTACTGAGCCCCCCCCCAGCTGAAACTGAGTCCCAAACTGGTCCCAGAGCCCCAGCCAGTACTAAAGCCCCTCCAGACAGCACTGGAGCTTCCAACTGGTACTGAGGCCCCAACCAGCACCAGAGCCCCCCAGCTGGGACTGAAGCCCCCCAGCCAATACTGAGCCCCCCCAGCTGGTACTTGGTCCCCAGCCAGTGCTGGTGATGGAGCCGGGGTCCCGGGGCAGGGTGCTGGAGCTGGGGGTGCCGCAGCACCTGGGGATGGTCAGTCCTGGACCTGTCACCCGTGGGTGGCTGCTGTCACCGGGGGGGCTGTGCAGTCCCCACCCACAGCCCAGCAGAACCCCCAGGAAGTTCCAGAACCTCTTGGGCTGCCCTGATTTTGGGGGTGCTGCAAGGCCAGTTCCCCACCTGGGGATAACGGACCAGGGTTTAGGGGAAAAAAACTCCAATAAACTGCTGCTGATCTTGTAGCAGGACACAGCTGCGGGATGGGGGGGTGCAGCACCATGGGGGGGGTGACACCCAGCCCCGCACAGCCGGGGGCACCCGTGGGAGGGACCGTCCTGGGGGGCACGGGAGAGGTCTGAGCCCCGAGGTGACAACAGTCCCACCAGCACAGGGGGTACCTGTCCCTCTGCGGCAGAAACGGGGCCAGAGGTGGGATGGGGACGCCCTGGAGACCGCCAGCCCCCACCTCTGCTCCTGGAGCTGCTCAGGGCTGTCCCCAGGGGGTGCTGGGTGTCCCCAGGGGGTACTGGGTGTCTGCATGGGGTGCTTGGTGTCCCCAGGGGGTGCTTGTTGTCCCAGGGGGTGCTGAGTGCCCTCATGGGGCGCTGGGTGTCCCCAGGGGGTGCTTGGTGTCCCCACCAATGGCGATGTGAAACCCCTGCCAGCGTTTGACCAGGGGACAAGGGACACGTCTCGGCCACCACGGTGCCCCAGGGCAGTGGGAGACTTGAGGCACTTGGGTGTCCCCAGCTCACTCCAGATGCCACCACCCCGGGAAGACCCTGGAGCCCCCCAGAAAGGCCAAGCTGGGGGTCCTGCACCCCTCATCCTCCTCCAGGACGACTCATCCCACTTTTAAACCTTTTTGCCCCATTTTGCGTCACCACCCCAGCTCAACTCGTGCTGCCTCAGGTCCGGCTCCAGCCCCTCCCCAGGGCAGCCAGCACCAGGGGGGTCCCCACATTTTTTGGGGGGGCATCACTGCACCCACCTCCTCCTCCCAGCACCTCCCATGGCCGTGATGGACCCAGGGGAAGGATTCCTGGGTGTGCCAGCACCCAACCCCACTCCACAGGACATCAAGGAGCTACACAGACATGCGTCCCCCCTCCCCACGGACCCCCCATCAGCCCCCGCGCCCACTCCCTTCTCTCCACAGGACTCAGCACCCCCTGGTGACAAAAGCCTTTGGGTGCCCAGTGGTAGCTCTACAGCTCAAAGCCACCCGGGGTTGCCTTGCTGGGAAGTTCATTGAGCATTTTCAGCAGTGAGTCGTGGCAACGGGCCCCTCCCCACCAAAACCCACCTTGAACACGATTGTTACCAGCAGCTTTCGTTTGCATCACTTTTGTGCAAAACTGGGGGCCAGCATTCAGGGGTGGGCGGGAAGGCAGGACAGGGATGTGCCCGAGGTGAGGGATCACCGGGGGGGTGCACAAACCCCAGCCCCTCTCCTTTCCTCTCCCAGGCTCTGCTGCTCACCTCGTTATCATCAAGGCTTTGCAGAGCCTTAATGAACCGGCTCCCGCAGCAGCTCCGGGATGGACGGGCAGCAGATCCATCTCAGCCTCGGTGGAGCAGAGGAGCTGCTGGGGGGGTCACGCTCAGGCTGGGGGTCACATCCACCCCCCAGCATCGCCCACGCACGGGGGCTGACACACACGTGTGTGTGGGGGGAAGCGTCTCCCACGCAGGTTTTGTCACAGCCGCAGGGGAGCAGGCTCTGGGAAACGCCGATTGTCTCCTTGGCCGCGCTGCAGCGGTTCCAGGGCCCCCATCGGCCCCACATCCCCTCCTGCAGAGCACGGTAGCGCCCAAAGCCCTGACCTCTGCCCTCAGGCCTTCGTCTGCCTTCAGTAATTAGCCCAAACGCAGCAAACGAGGTGAGGAGCGTGCGGCACCGAGCACAGCTCGGCCGAGCCAGCTGCTGCTCTGCAGGGGCACCAGCCCCTCCCCACGGTCCCTGGACGGTGGTGACAAAGGGGACGGGGGCTCCACAGGACGGGTCTACACTCAGTGACGGTGAGTGTATCTGACCCAAGGTCTGAACGGTCCCTGAGGGTCCACAAGGCAGCTCACGCAGGCCCCAAGAGCAGGGACACCTATGACAATCGGATATTAGAAAATATCCAATATCAGATTGGATATTAGGAAAAAATTCTTCCTGGAAAGGGCTGTGGGGCATTGGAACAGGCTGCCCAGGGCAGTGCTGGAGTCACCATCCCTGGAGGGGTTGGACAGACGGACATGAGGTTCTCAGGGACATGGGGCAGTGCCAGGGGTGGGTTATGGTTGGACTCTTGAGGGCCTCTTCCAACTGAAATGATTGCATTATTCTATGATGTAGGTCACTGACCAACATGAGGAGTGGACAAAGAGCAACCAGGGCCCCCTTTCCCCCCATGGAAGGGCCAAGCTTGGTGAAGGACACCCATCCTCATCCTCAGCTCCTCTCCCAACACCTTCTCTGCTAAGCTCACTGCCCCCTCCCCTGAGCAACGCTGCCATGAGACAACCCAGTCCCTGAGGAGGACAACTGGCCACCTTGAGCCTTGGCCGCATCCACCGTGCTGGCTGGAGTGACGCGTCCCTGGGTCACTCTGTGGCCAGGCCACCCCTCGTGCTGCCCGAGGGACACAGGTTGCTCCCTCCAGCAGACTGAGCGCACCAAGGCATTGGCCAGTTGGTTCACCAAGATATTGTCGAGTTGGTTCACCAAGCGGGTTTCTGCCGCTGCGCCAGGGATTGTCCTCCAGCTGGGACAGCGAGTGGCTACAAGGACATGGCCACAGCAGAGCCCCACACCTGGGGTGGTTCAGCTCCTGATGCAGCTTTGCTCAGCCCTTCAGAACCCGTGTAGCATCTGTGTTTGGTAAAGGCGAGCCAGGGACTGGCTGTTGCTCTGGAGAAACCTCCCAAGTCTCCAGTCCCACCTCTCGCTCACAGCGGGGCTGCCTCATCCAGGTGCTCTGGGCTTCACTTCAAGGTTGTCCTTCGGTCAAGGCTTGAAAATCCCCACGGACAGACAGACCACACTGCCCCGGGTGCCCAGCCCAGGGCTGACCAGTTCCCAGCTTCCTGAGCACATTCCTGGGGCAAACCAGGCATGGGGTGACATTATGTGACCAGAGCCACCAGTGGTGTCCACCATCACCCCCAGACCCTGCCCAGCAAGGTCCAGCCACCACCTCCCCTCTGCTGACTCCAAGTCAGCTGTGCCTGAAGCCACCAGACACACTCTAGCCAGCATACAGCAGAGGGGGATTGCATCTTGCATTTTATTTCAAAAAGTGTATTAAAACCACCCCCCACCCTAAAAACTCAGTACCAGTTACAGACATCTGTAAATCAGAGACATCCAGCAAGACCCCGAACCACATGAAGAACAGAGATCTCAGCCCCATGGCCTCCTCTCCACCGTTTCTTCACCTGCAAGGACTGGGCGAGAGGAGGAACAGACCATGGTCTCAGTTTGGAAGGGCAAAGAGCATATTTCTGCTGAAGGAATAATTCCAGAGATAGAGATTCTGCCGGAGATACTGGAAATGATACTGCCAGAGACTGGAGACACTGGAGATGATGCTGCCAGAGAAAGACCATCTTGTCAGCAGCCCCAGGAGGAGTTACAGGGGGAAGCTCCTGGCTCTAAACGGCACCAGCAGAGAGAAGGGCAGATCCCAGCCCCTACCAGAGCCGAGGACAGTGAAGCCACCACGTCACCCATCGGGTGCCACCACACAGCAGCCCAGGCTGGCGCCCACGGGCCTCATGCGGCTCTCGGCTGGTCCTGGCAGGGAGGATGGGGGTTAAATCCCTTTCCAGGCACTTCACAGCTCCAACCAAGGGCCCCGAGAACAGCCAGGAGGTGGTTTTAACTAGTCCAGCTGCCAAGAAAGGTCTCAAATATGGGGAAAGAGGCTCCCTTGGTCTCCGTGCAGCAGTTCCGGCAGTTCTTGTCCTCTTTGCCTGCCCAGGCAAGCTCCGATTTCTGCTTCAGAACCGAGCAGAGCTGCGACTCGTACCCGCTGTCCCTCACGTTGACATGAGTCCTCTGGAGCAAGTCCCTGTCCACAGGCTGGATCCTGCCGTTCCGGACATGCGTGAGTGTGGAGAGCAGCTGGACATCCCAGTCCGACTCAGAACTGCTGCTGGAGTCGAGATCAGCCCGGGCGTTGCGGGGCAGGAGCCTGGGGCACGGCGCCCGCTCCGCGCTGTGCCCTGCGAGGTCAGGTACTCCGGGTGCTCTTTTTTCTGCTGCTCTGACACAGAGCGAGCAGCAACATCTGCCTTCAGCCACAGGCGGTTTTGGAGAGGGCAGCCGGCCAGTAGGACAGCTGGTCTGGCTCACTGTGCTCCCCGGATCAGGACTATTCTCATTTCTGGGTATGTTTTCATTCTCCCCTCCCAGCTGCTTCCTTTGGGAACTCATGTTTGCTGCGATCCAGCCACGCTTGCTGACAGTGCCCGCTGCAGCGGCAGAACCCGCAGACACGGCTTCCAGGGAGCCCAGCCACGGGGCAGGGTCCTCAGGGCTCCCGCACGGGCTCAGCTCCAAACCCAGGGAGATACGAGCCCCGCTGGAGAGCTCTGTGCTCGGGGACCTGCTGCCAGCCCCCGCAGGGGGCCAGCCGGGCTCAGACGTCTGTCCCACACCCTGTGTGCCCGTCACACCGTCCGCTGGGCTTGGGTGCCGATCTGGATAGAGGCCGCCCCCCAACTCCAGCCTGGGCTTCTTCCCAGCCCGGCTGCTCCACCTGGAGAGCCGGCGTTTCCTGCAGGCGGGCAGGGGTCGGCTGATAGACCCGAGTGTTTGCTGCTTATCAGATTCAGATGAAGAAGCAATTGCCTCCCCAACGATGCGAGTCCCCCAGCCCAGGTCAGGAGCGAAGCCCAGATCTGTGTCCCCCACCGCAGCCTCCTCCGCAGTGCCACAGACCCCCCTGCGCAGCCCCACAGGGCGGCCCCACATCTCCCCTCCCGCACTGGGATTACCGACCCTGTCCCCAGGCAGGTAAGGGCAGCGTCCCTCAGTCTTCAGGCCACAATCATGCTCCGTATCAATAAACAGTTCCACAGCACCGTGCTCAGGCTGCTGCCTTTCCTTTCCCAGCATCTCAATTCCTCCAGTACCTTGTGCCTGAGGCACTAAGTGTTCATCTGTCAGGCAGGACCGTGGCACCCTGAGGAGAACCATCAGTTAGTGTTCGCTCTCTCCAGGCCCAGCAGCACCCTCCCTCCCATGAGATGAAGCGTTTTCTGCAGTACAGGATGTCTTAAGCCCTTGCTCCAGAGGCAGCAAGACATTTTAGAGCTCGGCGAACAGCAACAGCGCTGCTGGCAGAGGAGACGGGCAGCATGAGGGATCTATCAGCAACCCACATTCTGGGCACAGAGCTACAGAGCAGCGGGGTTTGCATCACACACAGGGATGGAAGAGATGGGCCCAGCTGTCCTTTCTAGTTTAACAGGCACAAGGAGTCCATGAGGAGCTCCCTGAAGCAGAGAAGCCACAGAAACTCAAGAACATCTCTCATGGCTCGTCTAAACCTTGCCTGGCAGGTGCAGGGTTGGCCGTGCAGTCAGCTGCAGCCCCTGCTCCCCACCGGCCGGTTCCCTGGCACAGGGAGCGAGTTACAGACCAGCACCACAGCAGCGCGGAGCCGAGGGCCGTGTCCCCGTGAGCGTGCCGGGTAGCCCACGCTGCCTCTCGGCTCCAGGAGTTACCAGATCCGCAGAGACTTACTTGTCCGGCTGCTCCACGAAGCCGTTGGTGAGCTGTGCGATGACACGATCCACAGGGGCGTACTGCGAGTCGTCCAGCGCAAACCGCCTGTGCTGGGGGCTCTGGAGGTGCTGGAAGTGGCAGAGGCTTGTTTAGCAACACTTATCCTTTCACAGGAGGGAAATTGGCAGCAACAGCCACTTCCCACGGCCTAACGGACCAGAGGGCAAACAGCCTCTTCACCAGGTCGAGCCGTTGTTTGGAAGCAGCTTTGGGAAGCGCAGGCACCACTGTTCCCCCGGCTGCTTGCACGAGCGTTCCGTTCCCATAGACACCTGCTGCCGAGGAGCTCGTGTCTCCATCGCACCGCAGCCCACAGCTTCCCACCGTAGACTGAAAACCCAGGCTCCAAATACCGACTGTCTAGTGTCAAAGGTTGAGCTCTGAAAGCCACATTGTTTGACATCTTCCAGGAGATAAAAACCTCTCTTTCCATGTTTTTAAATCAGCCCGTGCCCCCCAGCTGCCATGGAACAGGCTTACGGATCAGGGAACAGGGTGATTCTTGAGGCCCTCTCAGCCCCAAAGATGCATGTCATGCTCCAATCTTCAAAACCATTGTTTGCCCAGCCCAGGAGGGCAGAGCACAGATATACTGCGGTTCTCTACGAGGCTGATCCCACGAGATACCACAAAGGCTGTATCATTGAATCATTAAATAGTTTGTGCTGAAGGGCCCTTCCCAGCTCCCCCAGTGCCCCCCCTGCCATGAGCAGGGACATCTGCACCAGCTCAGGTTGCTCAGAGCCCCGTCCAGCCTGGCCTGGGATGTCTCCAGGGATGGTTCAGCCACCACCTCTCTGGCCAACCTGGGCCAGGCTCTCACCACCCTCAGGGACAACAATTCCTTCCTCATGCCCAGCCTGAGTGTATGTACCAATCTCCCTGCCTTCCAAAAGGGTTTGTACTGATAACGGGCACGACACGATTAATGAAGCCACTGAACAGACCCCATAACTTTTGCAAGGAACCACGTCCCCGTGGAGCCTTTACCTTCTGCAGCTCTTCAAAGGTCTCTTGGCAGCACTCACAAAATCCCCTCTTTTTCTTGGGCACAGTGACCGGTGTGGATCGGGGGCTCTTCTCCCCATCGCTGCGCATCGGACGGCCCTCGGCAGCCCTGCGAGGAACAGAAACATCTTCCCCGCCCGCGCTTGACAGCACCAGCAGGTTCCAGCTGCCCGCATGGCAGCCGTGCTGCCCGGAGCTGCAGCTGCTTAACCCCAAACAGGTTCCTGTCGCCCACATCCAGAGGGTGATTCTCTAGATCTCAGGAACCAGCAAGGGCTGAAGTTCACAGAGGAGTTGGGTTAAAATTTGCACAGAAGGAGCCACAACCTACCTGGCTCTGCAAGAATTCGAGAGGCTTTTTGGAGGCTCGAATGGGCTGGAGCTTTTGGGTGCCTGGAAGTTCAGGTCAGGAAAGGCTTTGAACTGGTGATGGAAGGGTCGGAATTGCCTGAAAGCAGCAGATCAGGGATCAGACAAGCGGCGGCGATGGCGCAGTTAGAGCTGTCCCTCCCTCCGAGGGGCTGAAGATGCCATCTCATTTACGACGGGATGTTGCCCATTGCTGTCCTTTCATTTGGCCGTTCCAGAGATTTCCCAGTTCTCACTGGAATACTAAACCTGACTCCCAGTAACGGCACTGGTGGGGGGATGTTCTGGATGGGGCAGTTTTGCCTGCTCAGCTAAAACCCACCTTTTGCCTCTGAGGCACATGAGCAGCAGCCAGTGCAGTATTTTCAGCACAGGGAGGTTTTGGTTCCCAGACATCTCTCTCTTCACACTTTATTGCATGCAGCATGCAAAAACCTAATATTTGACCCTGCAGCTGCCTTAAACGTTGTCTTCAGGACAATTAATTAGCACTCCGGATACCGTTAGAGTTACAGAGTTCGAAACACCACAGAGATCAGATCCCCTTGTGCTGATGCTGTAATCAAGTTACAAGCCCTGACCTCCTGTGCTTCAGTGTCTCCTCGTTTCAGAGAGCTCAAGGAGATTAAGTGACTCGCCGAGGATCACAAACGGAACCCGAGCAAGAAGCAAACTCTGTTGTCAAGTCTCATTTAGCACCTTTTCCCCGCTGCTGACATACGAGGCCCTGGATTGTTTCTCTAAACTTCGTTTGCCTCCCCCTACGAGAGGGTCAACTTCCCGGTGTGTAAGAGGGTCTGCAGAGAACCCGTCCCCTGCCTCGGGGACAGAACATTCCCTGCAAATAAAACCAGGAAAGGGCTCCCGGGGAGCCCCGGAGGTTTTCAGGTGTCACGTTTAGAAAGATGTAATTTACCTGCTCTGGTCTTCAACCTTCAGAAATGGGGGCTTCAGTTTTCCTGCTGGAAAGAAAGCCGGTTAGCAGCTGCCCTGGCCAAACTCCCGACTTATTCATTGATTCCCCAACAGAACTGGGCTACGGAGCCAAGCTCATCAGGACTTCTGACACCAGTGACTGCCAAGTGATGGCTTAATGCAGCCAAAACAGCTCTTGGGGTCATCTACAACAGTCTTCACCTCTGGAGTATTTAATAGGGTGACCAAACCTTCGATGCAGCCCAAGTGTGACTGTTCCCACCTCTGAGAGAACATCCAGTGAAGCCCCTCACGTCTTCAAGGGCTGCTCAGCCTCATCAGCCCATGGCCTGACCCCAAGCCTCCGGTTCTGACTCGAATCCTACAAAAACTGTCATGCATCCTCAACATAAGCTGCCAAGCACAAGAGATGAGTTTATAAGAAACAAATTGCAGTAGTGCAAGCTCAGAACTCCGGTTTAGTGCTAGAGTTCAGTTAGGTTATGGTTGGACTTGAGGATCCTGAGGCTCTTTACCAACCGAGATGATTCTATGATTCTATGATCCACCTTCCCAACATCTTTTTCTCCATCTACCTTCCCACGAGAGCCCCAAGTTCAGAGCGGCTCGGTCCAGGACAGTCGAGTCTAAGTGGTAAGAGCTGCTGGAAGCAAACCAAGGTGCTGCAGGGCCAAGAACACGCTGAGGAGCAATATCTGGCCTTGGCTTGGTCCCTGAGGAGGACAACCAGCAGCTACGCTTCCTACATAATGTATATTAAGGAATAATGTATATTAAGGCATAATGTACATTAAGGGAGAGGGGAAAGGCTCCGCAGCACTTTCAGGGAAAGGTTTTTGAAGCCAGGCTGGGAGAAGGGGCTCCCAGGTCCCTCCTGTCTCGCACGTACGTTCAACCGGCAAGCGATAACGTTACACTCAGGCTGGAAATCTGAGCACGGGTCTGGTTAAGAAACAAATAACCACCAAGGTATTCCCACAGGGTGTCTGCCTGACCCCGAAACCAAACCTCTCCTGCTCCCCTGCTGCCTCTGAAGGGTGAGGCGCTTTGTTTTCTCGTGATCCTGGCACTCACTGCTATTTTCTCCAAAGAAATTTCAACCTCATTCTCCTGAGAGGCTGAGCCCACCTGTCCTCAGCCGCTCATTCCTTGAGCCGCATCCTGAGCTTGCATCAAATGTGCTGTTATGGCACTGAAGTAGCTATTTAAGTGCAAGATCAATTTTTTCCACGTAAACGCTGCCAAATGCTCAGCGCTTCCGAAAGTCGGGCCACGTTTAGGGCCCAGATAAAGCTCAGGTCCTGAGCTCTCCCGGCAGCTCTGAGCGGTGACAAATGGCTCAGCTGTCACCACGAGTCCCCAGGCAGGGTTCAGAGTGTGCCACAAGGAAGAGCTCTGAGCTCACAGCAAACAATCTGCCTTATCCGACAGATTTCCCAGCCTTTTTTTTTAAACCACCTTCCCCCCCAAAACTGGAAAATAATCTTCCAAGTATCACACCCAGAATCCAGGTTGGAATCTGCTCTAAGATACGACTGAGCATTCACAATGTGACGAGCAAAGTCACACAAGTCACAAATAATGAACTTACGTCACCGGTGCCAATCTCAGAACCACAATTGGCTCTTGTCTAATTGCGGATGAGAACCTGTTTTCTTTTCCCCCCTGCTCCCTCCTCCTTTGGAAGCGTTATCCCTGGATGGGTGTCTCAGCAGCACAGAAGTGAGTGGGCTGGGAGGAACACGCTCTCCTCTGTAGGATGCATTATTCTGCAGAACTTCGCCCGAGCCAGCAGCACAGCTCTCGGGTGCCTTGTGATTCCACGCTGCAAATGGCTCAGGGGATTTTTAAAACCGCTGCCCGAAATCAAAGGCAGAACATCCCCAGCTGCAGCTGGACTCAGATGAGGAGTTACAAACCCATCCAAGAGAAACCGCCCTGACATTTGGCATGTTTTGGATTGTTGGAGCTTCAGATGGATTTTCAAATTCTAAACACGGCTTCTTCAAGCAGCTCCGCGGCCGAGCGTAAATAGGAGCACAACTTCAGGCCTACCTTTGTGAACTTTTGATCCGGATTCAGGGCACTTTGCCTAAAGAAAAAGTGACAAATTTAGTACGGGAGCCAGCCCAGGCAGAACTGTAATTACTGATCCCAGAGCAGCAAAGCGAGATTGCAGTAGTCTCACCCACCACTTCTACCTCAGAGACTGTATCACCTCCTCCTGATATTTGTCTCCCAAGTTACCTCGAGTTAGTTTAAATATGATTTACAGGCTCCACTCTCTGATCTTACGCCCTGTCTGCTCCCTGACCCCTCCAATGCATTAAAAATACTTCAGAAAACCAGTGTACTAACCACGTATGATCTTTGTTTTACCCTGAGCCCCTCACAAGCCCAATTCAGTATTAGTTGTGCTACAGAGGATGTCGATAACATCCTGCCTCACTCTCATTGGTTTTACCCCCTCTTTGTAAAAAGGAAAAACTCTGAATGTGGTCATCTCCATCAATAAGCAGAGGCACCAGGTTGCCCAGTGTGGGATGAAAACCCAGGAGATTGCCCCGTTAGCACCAGAGGAGCTGGAAGGATCAAGCAGAGCTACCGAGGGATCCTGAGCACTTCAAACTGGCCCGAGTTAAGACAGTTACCTCCATCTTCTGGCACCGTTTCCTCGCTCCCGAGATGGCACGCAGCAGCTGTCGAGTGTATGACAACATTTCTGTGCAGGTGGGATGTCAAAGAGCCAAAGCTCAACGAGAGAATCACAGAATCCCAGAATGTCAGGGGTTGGAAGGGACCTCGAAAGCTCATCCAGCCCAACCCCCCCGCCGGAGCAGGAACACCCAGATGAGGTTACACAGGAAGGTGTCCAGGCGGGTTGCAATGTCTGCAGAGAAGGAGACTCCACAACCTCCCTGGGCAGCCTGGGCCAGGCTCCGGCACCCTCACCAGGAAGAAGTTTCTTCTCATATTTAAGTGGAACCTCCTGTGCTCCAGTTTGCACCCATTGCCCCTTGTCCTATCACTGGTTGTCACCCAGAAGAGCCTGGCTCCATCCTCCTGACACTCCCCCTTTCCATATTGATCCCCATGAATGAGTCACCCCTCAGTCTCCTCTTCTCCAGCTCCAGAGCCCCAGCTCCTCAGCCTTTCCTCACACGGGAGATGCTCCACTCCCTCCAGCATCTTCGTGGCTGCGCTGGACTCTCTCCAGCAGTTCCCTGTCCTGCTGGACCTGAGGGGCCCAGAACTGGACACAATATTCCAGATGAGGTCTCACCAGGGCAGAGCAGAGGGGCAGGAGAACCTCTCTGACCTACTGACCACCCCCTTCTAATCCCCCCAGGTCCCATTGCCCTTCCTGGCCACAAGGGCCCAGTGCTGGCTCATGGTCACCCTGCTGTCCCCAGCACCCCCAGCTCCCTTTCCCCTACACTGCTCTCCAACAGCTTGTTCCCCAACCTATACTAGAACCTGGGGTTGTTCCTGCCCAGATACAACACTCTACACTTGCCCTTGTTCTATTTCATTAAATTTCTCCCCACCCAACTCTCCAGCCTGTCCAGGTCTCTGGATGGCAGCACAGCCTTCCAGTGTCAGCCACTCCTCCCAGCTTGGTGTCATCAGCAAACCTGCTGACAGTCACTCTAGAAGGTGAAGGTGAGATGTTCCCCTCTGCCGGCCGCAGCACAAGGGTCACTCCCCAGTGGCACCAGGGACAAGCATGGAACACCTGAGCATCAGCCCCACGCAGCCAATTTGCCCAGAAAGCACCCAAAAAGAGAGGGCTGTGAGGGACAGCACCTGCTTTGCTCTTTAGCAGAGCTGGAGGCTAGTTTTAAGCCTCTGCAGAAACAAGACGCTGTCAGGAACCCTGCAGCACGCAGAGCAGCCCCTGGCAGTGGAACACCCCAACAGAATTGCAGCCCTGCTGTGGATCAGCGGCATCGGCTGCTCCAAAACGGGCACCTGCAGCCGCTGCCTCCATCCTGCTGCCAGACGGGCTCGGCCACGGCTCTATGTCACTGTCATCGGGCACTCGGGAGCCTTTTACTCCAGACTTATTATTAGAATCAGAGTTTCACCATCTGTCTTTCCTGTCACCCCCTCCCCATCCATCACCGAGACGGGAAGCGCCTTCCAGCACAGATCCTCAAACATCAGCGCTTCCTAATTAAAAATGACCAAATCCTGCTATTAGCATGATCTGTACTTCCAGGTCAACTAGTAAAAATGGTCTTTTTGGAACAAATTAATGCACTGACCAACCTATTAACATTTCCTAATAATACAGCTTCAGTATGTTACAACGTGCTCAGTGTTTCCTGCTGCAAATGTGGCAGTAGCATGTTTCTTAGGGACATGGTTTAGTGCTAAATTAGGTTATGGTTGGACTCGATGATCCTGAGGGCCTATTCCAACCAAAATGGCTCTATGATTCTAGACATACAGGTTCTTCTGGCTTCTGAAGGGCAGACCTCACTTGCTGTGGCCAGCACAGCATCCGTCAAGTTCAAGGCATCACTTTAAATATCTTCCTTCTCTTGCACCATCCCTTCTGCTCCACCCGTCTCAGAAATCCCTAATTCCCAGCAGCCCCATCCCAGCGTCCGGAGAAGGATACCGTCCACGTGCAGGATCTGGACGCCCCACAGGCGAGCGCTGGCGAGGATGCTGCTGCCGCCGCAGGCGTCCTGTAAGAACAGAGAGGTTTGGCACGGCCCGGCTCGGAGCAGAGGCGGCTGCGCCAGCACATGCTGCTCTAAACCTACTTCAGAGAGATTCTCCTGTTGCCCAACTGACAGACGGTTGTGTAGCTGTTATTAAAATCAGGGCACAGCCAAAAAGGTTCGAACTCATGTTTTATCTACTCCAAATTAACAGCAGCATCTAGGTCAAATTTTCAATCCCTGCTATCGCATGAACTTCTAAGTGAGCACTGAGATTCTTTTGGCCACTTGTGATATCAGTGAAAGGACTCCAGGGGAGCCTTTTGAGCCAGCTACGTGGCTTTATTTCTTTCTAGGCTAAAAATTCATCTAACAATGGGTCTTACATTAATAATCCTCTTGTGTGGAGGACCCAGATCACTGGGGACAGGCCTTAGAAGAACTAGCAGGGAGAGATGACATGGCTCCATGAAGAGCAGGAAAATATTCTGCAGGGCTATAAGCAACTGCTTCACACCTTCACCAGCCCCAAAATCTGCTCCCTTCAGCAGGCAGGGGCTCTGGAGAAGCGCTTGGCGCTAGCTCTGCACTGCTCAGCAGTGCTCTGAACATCTCCTGCTAGAGAAACGCCCATCCACACACTGCTCACCTGGTTCTTCATGGCCTTCTGCAGCAGTTCCTTCCCCCTGCTGATCAGAGCCTGCAGAGAAAGAAGCCAAGTCAGTCCGACATTAAAACAAAGAGCTGCCAGGCAGTGGCAAACTAAGGACAGCACGGCTGCCCGGGAAGCGATTTCCAGCAATATATGTTCTGCTGGGGCGGGGAGCCCGGCCAAGGCTTCATCTCAGCCAGCACAACTGAGCATTTCCAGGGAACGCAAACCGCAGAGGCGCCCGGCAGGTCTACACTAAGTGGCTGTTCAGCCAAGGCTCAGCTTTTCTTGAACAGCAGCAAATTCTCCAGGGCGAGCCAAAAGAAAGCAGCAGCTTTGTGGGAAGCTCTGCTGCCACATCCCGGCAGGCTGCGAGGTCACCAACGTCCTCACCAGCCACTCCTGGGAACTGAGGCTTATTTGCAAGCCAGTGATTTTGGCAAATAGGTTACACTAGACCTAGAGAAACCCTTCTTGCCAGCTGACCTTCTAGGTCTCCTCCACAGTTGCCCTGGCCTTGCCCCACCTGTATCTGGGAGCACACACCCCGAGCCTGCAATGCTTTTTTCTTGTCTGTGTTTCTCTGGATTTTCTAGACACATCTGTGCATCAGAAAGCAGCCAAGCCCTCGGCTTGCCATGTGAGTGGATATCCTTGGTTACAGCTCAGAGCTGTGACACACACATTTGTGCAGACAATGATGCGCAGACACATGGAACGCGGGTGCGAATATGAACAGCCAGACCAGAGGGGAAAAAAAAAACCCCAACCAAACAGAAAACCACCCAAGATATTTCCTCAGAGCAGGAACAACTTCACCTTCCAACACTGGTCTCACATTCTACTCTACTCTTCAATTCTTACAAATATCTCAGGGTGGGTGTCAGAGGATGGACCAGACTCTGTTCAGTGGTGCCCAACGCCAGGGTGAGGGGCAACGGGCACAGACAAACACAGGAGGCTCCATTGGAACATGAGGAGAAACTTCTTCCCTTTGCGGTGCCAGAGCCTGGACCAGGCTGCCCAGAGCGGGTGTGGAGTCTCCTTCTCTGAGACATTCAAACCCGCCTGGCCCGACCTGTGTGACCTGCTGTGGTGACCCTGTGTGAGCAGGGCTGGGCTGGGGATCTGCAGAGGTCCTGCAACCCAGCCAGCCTGGGGTTCTGTAATAGGTCCCTTGGGCCAAACTTTGAGGTGGCCTAAACCTTTATAGCTCTTACGGTATCTGGTGGTTTCTGCTGAGGTCTGGAATGGTTCACTTTGGAGGTAGAAGGTGTTGGTCTCCTGGTTTTTGTGTCTTCTGAAGTTACGTTGCTCTGCTTTTCAGTCTGAGTCCCAGCTTTGTCTCGTTTCGCTTCTTTGTTGCTGGAAACCACATAGCTGACTTCTTTGCTTAGGAAGCTTTCGGTCACCTGCAGCAAGAGACAGAACAGAGCAGCTGTGAAAATGTCCAGCTCTGAGCTGAGTCACAGCAGCATTTTGGTTGGAAATGACCTTTAAGAACATCAGGTCCAACCGTTGCCCCACTCCTGGCACTGCTCCATGTCCTGAGAACCTCATCTCCATCTGTCTGACCCCTCCAGGGATGGTGACTCCAGCACTGCC
Organism: Caloenas nicobarica; assembly: GCF_036013445.1. Taxonomy (NCBI): domain Eukaryota; kingdom Metazoa; phylum Chordata; class Aves; order Columbiformes; family Columbidae; genus Caloenas; species Caloenas nicobarica. Next base: position 1,496,506 of record NC_088268.1, on the reverse strand, counting down.
CTGGGCAGCCTGTTCCAATGCCCCACAGCCCTTTGGGGAAGAAATTGTTCCCCAGATCCAACCTCAACCTCCCCTGGCACAACTTGAGGCCGTTTCCTCTGGTCCTGGTGCTTGTTCCTGGGGAGCAGAGCCCGACCCCCCTGGCTCCAAGCTCCTTTCAGGCAGGTCAGAGATCAGAAGGTCTCCCCTCAGCTCCTGTTCTCCAGCTGAACCCCCAGCTCCCTCAGCCGCTCCCATCACACTTGTGCTCCAGCCCCTCCAGCTCCGTTCCCTTCTCTCAACTCGCTCCAGCACCTCAAGGCCTTTCTTGGCGTGAGGGGCCCAAAACTGCCCCCGGGATTTGACAAGAACTACGGCCTTTTGCTGAACCCCATCACCTCCACACGTAGTTCCTTCTTCCATCCCTCACTGCTCTCTCCCAGAAGGAAAACAGATCCTACGACATGCAGAGCACACGCCTTAGAGATAAACTGCAAATAATCATCAGAACCTCCAGATCGAGCCTTCTATGGTGCTGCCTACCATTACCTACTCCTCCAGCAATGGCTTCAGAAAAAAGGCGATAGCTGAGAAAGGGGCCCTGGACATCATGCAGTGTGGAGGAGTTCTGTGCTCAGGAGAACAGAACACAGTTCAGCAAAATGAAGTAGAAAGTGAACAGCTGGGACAAGCAGCAATGGGGCAGCAACACGCCAGTACGGAGTCCACAGGAAGACAAAGCTCTGAGGCATCTGAAATCACAGCCACTGAACAAGCCGGTTCTGCTGAATCCCTGTGGATCAAACTCCCAGAGCTGCCCGTGCCGGTGACCTGTGCACCGGGGCTGCAGGCACAGGAGAGAGTGAATCGACATCTCCCTGTCCAAATAACACTCTGGGATGTCACCAGCTCTACATCAAGGCCAAGTTCAGGATACCACGTGCAATTCTAAGGCCATAAGACACCCTTAACTTGCTCCTGAACAGCACACAGCACCTGGTTGGGTATTACTAGTGCAGAGCTGTTCCACAGAAGGTGCCCATGGTGCAGCTCAAGTCAGTATCTCCACAGGAGCAAGAGGAATGAGAGTTCCATACTCTGTGGACCATAGTTCAGAGAGGGAAGTGACACGAGATGATGCTTGATACAAAACTAGAGGGACAGTCAAAAGCTAAAATTATTTCCAAGTAACATGGCAGCTATGTAGAGAAATAACTGACCTCTGGGAGCATGCGGTGCCCAGAGCTGAAGATGTGCAGCTAAAGAGCTGCCACCAGGAGTGTCCCCAAGTGCTGATGGCACATCCACGGACGACAGAAAGAATCAGCAAGTTCAGCTGGAAGGTGCAATTAAACAAAGGGAAAAAAAGCACAAGTCAGCTTCCCCACGTCTGTAGAGCCAACACAGGATCCTGGAGCAGAGATCCAGCAGCAACGAGAAACACATGAGTGTTTTACACCCACGTGTAGCACTGAAGGATTTAAGGAAGTTTTGGAGTACACGTGAGATGATCCACCTCAGAGAATAAACAGAAAACAAGAGCAACAACTACTAGGAGCAAACTGTACTTAATAGTCATAAGGAAACTGAAAGGTGAAGCAGATGAAGAGCAGCTGCTGGGTGCAGCCCCCGTCCTCCGTCCCAGCCCGGGTGACTGAGGTGATGATACCTCTTGAAGGGCTTTGGGAGAGGACAGAAGGACTTGGTGAGCAATGGCAGCACCAAGGAAATGGGGAGAGGCCACGAAAGACGCCACACAGATCCACCCAAACAGCAGCTGCCCAGGGGAAGGGTCCAGGTGGTTCTTCTGAGAAAGCCCTGAGAAAAGCACAAGGTGACGTGACAGAGACTTGGCTGCTGTTCCCCTGCTTTAGTGACGTTGAATTCCAGGAGATGTTCAGGAATCCCACAACTTCCCCAAAGAATGAACCTGCCACAGGCTGTCGTGAGGGATAAGGGGGAACCAGGCAGCCAGTTACCACCAGTCAACCAGTTACCGCTGACCGGAAGATGCTCCCATCACCAGGTAACCAGTTAGTAACTCCCAGCACGCGCTCCCATCACCATACAACCAGTTACCACTGCCTGGGAGGTGTCTCCATGTCCAGACAACCAGTTGCCACCACCCCCAAGATCCTCCCATAGCTGGGCAACCAGTTGCCATCACCTGGAAGATGCTCCCATCACCAGGTAACCAGTTAGTACCCACCAGCAGGTGTTCTCCTCACCAGACAACCAGTTACAGCTGCCCAGGAGGTGTCTCCATGTCCAAGCAACCAGTTGCCCCTGACTGGAACATGCTCCCCGGACCAAACAACCAGTCACCATCACCTGAAAGGTGCTGCCATAGCTGGGCAACCGGTTACCTCTGCCTGGAAGACGTTCCCATCACCAGGTAACCGGTTAGCACCTCCCAGCAGGTGCTCCCACCACCGTACAACCAGTTACTGCTGCCCGGGAGGTGCCTCAATGTCCAAGCAACCAGTCACCATCACCTGAAAGGCGCTTCCCGTGGCCGGACAACCAGTTACGGCTGCCTGGGAAACGCTCCCACCACCAGGTAACCAGTCAGTACCCACCAGCAGCCACCCCCACCACCAGACAACCAGTTACCAGCGCCCAGGAGGTGCCTCAGTGTCCAAGCACCCAGTTGCCATCTACTGGAAGGGGCTCCCAGGACCAAGCAACCAGTTACCCCTGACTGGAACGTGCTCCCATTGCCAGGGAACCGGTTGCCATCAACTGGGAGGTGCCCCCGTGTCCAGAAAAGCAGTTACCCCAACTGGAAGGGGCTACCGGGCCCAAACAACCAGCTGCCACCAGCCGGGCCAGGCCCAGCGGCCGCCCGGGCGGGCGGGAGGGGGCGGCGGGGGTCACAGGCCGCACCGGGGACGGGGCGGGGGACAAAGGGGCAGCTGCATCCGCCAGGCCCAGCGGGGACGTGGAGATCACGTTACGACGTCAAATCAACATCGGAAGGAACCGAGAAATAAAGAAATCATGGGGAAAAAAAAAAAAAAAAGAGAGAGGAGACGGAGAAACGGAGTGAGGGGAGAAGCGCGGGGGCCTCGGCCCTCGGGAGCCCCGGGTTCGGGGAGGCCCCGGTGCCGCTCACCCCGCCGAGCCGCCCGATCGCCTCCGCCAGCTCCCGCGCGCTCCGCCCGGCCGGCAGGTCCAGGTAGAACGACTTTCCCCGGAGCGGCCGGGGGGCGGCGGGGCCCGGAGCCGCCATGGCCGAGCGCGGGAGGAGCCGCCGCCGTTTGAACGGGCGCCCGCCCCGCCCCGAGCGGCGCCGCGACGGCGGCCGCGCAGGGACACGCCGGGACGCGCGAAGGCGGCACAGCGCGCTGGGCGCTGCCGGGCGCGGGCGGGCGGGCCCGATGTGTGGGGAGAGACAGGGGCAAGTGCCGGCTGCTGCACCTGGGTCACAACAACCCCGTGAACGGTGCAGGCTCGGGGAGGAGCGGCTGGAAAGTGCCTGGGGGTGTTGGTGACAGCGGCTGAACATGAGCCAGCGTGTGCCCAGGGGGCCAAGAGGCCACAGGATCCTGGCTGGTGCCAGCACTGGTGTGGCCAGCAGGCCCAGGGCAGTGACCGGCCTGTGCTGGGCTCTGGGGAGGCCAAACCGCGAATCCTGGGGGCAGTTCTGGGCCCCTCACGCCAAGAAAGGCCTTGAGGTGCTGGAGCGAGTTGAGAGAAGGGAACGGAGCTGGTGAGGGGCTGGAGCACAAGTGTGATGGGAGCGGCTGAGGGAGCTGGGGGTTCAGCTGGAGAACAGGAGCTGAGGGGAGACCTTCTGATCTCTGACCTGCCTGAAAGGAGCTTGGAGCCAGGGGGGGTCGGGCTCTGCTCCCCAGGAACAAGCGCCAGGACCAGAGGAAACGGCCTCAAGTTGCGCCAGGGGAGGTTGAGGTTGGATCTGGGGAACAATTTCTTCCCCAAAGGGCTGTGGGGCATTGGAACAGGCTGCCCAGGGCAGTGCTGGAGTCACCATCCCTGGAGGGGTTGGACAGACGGACATGAGGTTCTCAGGACATGGGGCAGTGCCAGGGGTGGGGAACGGTTGGACTCGATGATCTTGAGGCTTTTTTCCAACTAAAACGATTCTGTGATTCTCGAACGCGGCCGCTCTCCCGCAGGCGCCGCCACAAGTTTGTCCCGCGCGGCCGCCGTCCCCCCCCCCCCCGCTCTCCTGACGGGCGGCCCCGTGCGCACGCGCGGTGGCGGCGGCCGCGGCTCCAAGATGGCGGCGCCCGGCGGGCAGGCGGCGGGAGGCGGCGGTTTCGCGGCCTGGCTGGCGGGGCGGCTGGACGCGCTGGGCCTGGACCGCGCCGTGTACGGGACGTACATCGAGGGGCTGCTCCGTGGGGAGGAGAGCGAGGAGGAGCGGCTGGAGGCGCTGCGCGGCGTCCTGGCCGCCTGTCTGGTGAGGGACGAGGCGGCGGGAACCGCGCACCGGCGGGCGGGCCGGGATGAGCCCTGCGGGGCGGGGGGGGGGACAGCCGGGGCTTGTAGAATCACAGAATCATTTTGGTTGGAAAATACTGAAAATAATTGAGTCTGACAGTTCCCCCAGCCCTGGCACTGCCCCATGTCCTGAGAACCTCATGTCCGTCTGTCCAACCCCTCCAGGGATGGTGACTCCAGCACTGCCCTGGGCAGCCTGTTCCAATGCCCCACAGCCCTTTGGGGAAGAAATTGTTCCCCAGATCCAACCTCAACCTCCCCTGGCGCAACTTGAGGCCGTTTCCTCTGGTCCTGGCGCTTGTTCCTGGGGAGCAGAGCCCGACCCCCCCTGGCTCCAAGCTCCTTTCAGGCAGGTCAGAGATCAGAAGGTCTCCCCTCAGCTCCTGTTCTCCAGCTGAACCCCCAGCTCCCTCAGCCGCTCCCATCACACTTGTGCTCCAGCCCCTCACCAGCTCCGTTCCCTTCTCTCAACTCGCTCCAGCACCTCGAGGCCTTTCTTGGCGTGAGGGGCCCAGAACTGCCCCCAGGATTCGCGGTTTGGCCTCCCCAGAGCCCAGCACAGGCCGGTCACTGCCCTGGGCCTGCTGGCCACACCAGTGCTGGCACCAGCCAGGATCCTGTGGCCTCTTGGCCACCTGGGCACACGCTGGCTCATGTTCAGCTGCTGTCACCAACACCCCCAGATCTTTTTTTGCCGGGCACTTTCCAACCACTTGTCCTGGGGGTCTCCAGCAACGCCATGGGCCTTTCTGGGCCCTTCATGTGCTTGTAGTTTATTTGGGGTTTGTTTGTTTGTTGGGGAGAGGGACTTGTGCTGGGTTTGGGGCTGATGGGGAGTTTTGGGAGCTGCTGTGTGTGAAGGCAGAAAATTGCTTTTTATTTGTGTGAAAGGAGTTTGTAACATGGAGGGTGTTGGTCTCTGCTCCCCAGGAACAAGCACCAGAACCAGAGGAAACGGCCTCAAGTTGCGCCAGGGGAGGTTGAGGTTGGATCTGGGGAACAATTTCTTCCCCAAAGGGCTGTGGGGCATTGGAACAGGCTGCCCAGGGCAGTGCTGGAGTCACCATCCCTGGAGGGGTTGGACAGACGGACATGAGGTTCTCAGGACATGGGGCAGTGCCAGGGCTGGGGGAACGGTTGGACTTCATGATCCTGAGGGGCTTTTCCAACCAAAATGATTCTCTGATCCTGTGGCACAGGGCTCAGCCCATGAGCTGAGTGATTTCCTGGTGATGCCCAAGCGTGGCTGAAGAGCTGTTTTTTAACGAGAAATCCTTTAGAGCAGCTCTGTGATGGCCCCGTTAGGTGGTGGTTGTTCCTCACAGCTCAGTGTTGTGTTCCAGGAGTTGGGACTTGGGTCAGGCTTAGCTGGGTCTGGCTTCTGGCTGGGCCGGACTCTGCCGCCCGGACAGAGGCTGCAGCTCTGGGTTAGCAGCACCTTGGCCCCGCCAGACACATGAGGGAGCTGGGAGAGCACAAAAGGGATTTCTTTTCAATAGTCACCTCCTTTGGGGGCTGTAAAATTTCTTTTCTATCTCGGAATGTTGTACAAATGGATATTTAGTGGTGTAAAAAATTAAACAGCGAGTGCACGCTGCTGTTGAGTAATGCTCTGCTGAGTGGCTATTGCTGATTTCCTCCCCAAATGTCTGTAAGCAGCACAAAACCCCAAGGGACTTGTTGGTTACAATCAGCTTTTTGTTGTGATAGTTAACTTTATTATGTAATTCCATCCGTTCACCGACTGTGTGCCATTTTAAATTGGTTTTCCTCAGAGACAAAGTGCCTAAAATAATCGGAGAAGCAAACAGTGCGTCCTGCTGGTGTTGGGGACAGAGTCAAACAGCTTCGAAAAACGCTTTTCTAAAATAGCTGAGCTTAATTAGCTCACCTATAATTACCAGACTTGCTTTGTTCCATCACCAAAGGCAGAGCCGTGTCTGATCCTCGGCCGCACGGTTGCCCACTCGGATCCTGGGCTGAGCTGGTGTTTGGCTGTCCCGTGTCCCGCGGCGCGTTCTGACGTTTCCCCTTTTTGGTGCCGAGTTGCTGTTCTCAGGCGCTGCCGCCCGGTCCGAGAGCCGCTGCGGGGGTTTCTCATTTATTGAGTTCTGGGTTGTTTTTGTCCTGTCCGTTCTGCACGTCAGCCCTGTTCATTCTCTCCGTTTTCTTTTTCATGTCACGGTCACAGCTGACTTTGCTTCATTTGCAGGTTCAAACTCAGTTTGGTTTTTTTGCAGTTCTCGTAAAACCTTTTTGCCTCTTGAACCCTCAGACTTTTTTTTTTTTTTTTTTTAGTTGGTGCATTTTTTCTTTTTGTAGACTCTCTCATTTCTGCACTGACTTTCGAAACAATCTCTCATTTGCTTGATCAGGGGCCTTTCTTGCCAAGTCTTCTCTCTCCTTGTTCTGTTCACAAATTCCAGGTCAATTCTGTTTCTTTTTGACAACCCTTACACAAATAAATTTCAGGCAACCTCTGCACTCATGTCCACGGTTCCTCCATCCTGACAATGTCACGCATTAGTTCCCTGAGTTTATTCTCACGTAACCATTTCAAATCAAGAAATTTAGACCTGAGATCTGTTCCTGTTCAGTTCTTCTCTTTAATGTCTCACTTTTGTGTTCTTCTCCCTTCCACTGATACACGAACACCTGATATGTTTCACGTTGCTCAGCCCTCATTGGAAGGTTGTGCAGGTCTCTGCCATCATTGTTAGCTTTCTGCTGCTCATTTTCCTTCCCACTTGCTGCCGTTCCTTTATTGTCACTCGCCTGATTTTCTTCCTCCTGCACAGTGACACCAGGTGCCCCGGGAATGTGTCTGTCCCATCCTTCTCCCCTGGATTAATATGAAGTTGTTGGTTGTTTTAGGCCACGTCTGCAGAACTGGGTCCAGTGCTGGGCTCCCCAGTGTAAGAAGGACAAGGAATTACTGGAGAGAGTCCAGGGAGGGACACAAAGATGCTGAGGGGTCTGGAGCATCTTTGTGATGAGGAGACACTGAGAGAGCTGGGGCTGTTGAGCTGGAGAAGAGAAGCTGAGAGGGATCTGATCAATGGGATCAATATCTCAGAGTGGGTGTCAGAGGATGGACCAGACTCTGTTCAGTGGTGCCCAACGCCAGGGTGAGGGGCAACGGGCACAGACTGAAACACAGGAGGCTCCATCGGAACATGAGGAGAAACTTCTTTCCTTTGCGGTGCCAGAGCCTGGCCCAGGCTGCCCAGAGCGGGTGTGGAGTCTCCTTCTCTGAGACATTCAAACCCGCCTGGCCCGACCTGTGTGATCTGCTTTGGTGACCCTGTGTGAGCAGGGCTGGGCTGGGGGATCTACAGAGGTCCTGCAACCCAACCAGCCTGGGATCCTGGGATTCTGTTTTGCAGCCTTGGTTCCAGTGGGTGAATGTTCCCCGCATGCGGGGGAGCTCGGCCACCGAGGAGGATCCTTTGACTATGAGTGTTTCTGGCACTTACAAACGTTCACGTCCTCCATGTCCTTGGACTGTGCTGATTGTCGTTATCTTTTCATGACTTGTTGTGTGAGGGCTGGAAGGTTCCTTTGACTGGCACTCGCAATGCTGTTTCCATGCACATTGTCCTTGTTGCTGGTCCAGCCTGTGTCCCTGTGCGGATCTGGGTGTCACCTCCTGCTGGCAGTGGGGTCAGTGGGACCTTCCAGACCTAAACCACCCGTTCTTGCACCCGAGCTGAGCGGCATCTTCCCATCCTCTGGATCTGCTGTGCTTCAGGCACGTTGTCATCTTAAAACGGAGTCTGATACCAGTGGGAATCACAAACCCTCCGTCCTTGTGCCGTTCCTGTGTTTGCAGATCAGTTGGTCACCTCCTCAGTCCCAGCCTGGACTGTCCCGCGGGTTTGTCCTCGCCGGGTCCTGTGCCGGCCCTGAGCCGCTTGTGGCCGCGGCGCTCGGCTGTTCAGTGCAATGGTGTTGCCGTGTCGGTTCTCCTGCCTGGTACACACACGATTTTGTGCTTCGCTGTTGTAGGCGCAGGGTGCGAGGACATCACTCCGCGTTGCTCTTTATCTGTGTTAGAGCGAAAGGTGCAGAGGTTTTCGTGTGTGGTTTTGTCTCCTCATCTTGTGGAGAACTCACCTTTTTATTTTGCTGTGAGCTTTGCTCTGCTGGATGGTCTGTCCTGGAGCTTGAAGGTATGTTGTGTTTTTTTTTTAGGCAGCCAGTGCCCAAGCTTTCAAGATGAGGATGGTGAACGTGGTGTCTGTTTGGTGGGGTTTGCTGTGCTCATCTTCAAAATGCCAATTACCACACACCTGGCTGGGAAAGGGACAGACAGCAGAGGTCTGGTTCTTACGCACCTGCACAAGAAATACTTTTCCAGGCAGTTTAGCAGGTTTTCGCCTCCCGGAGCTCACTTTTGGCACAGGCAGGTGTCCCTGGCCAGCTGGTTTCTGTTCAATACCAGCTCTCCTCAGGCCTCTCTGCTGCTGGTTTTTGCTGTGCTGTGAGCAAACCCAATTTAGTGTTAATGAACAAAATAAGTAAAAAGATATTGACACTTCCCGCCCGTTGTACACGTCTTCCCAGTGAAGTGCTCCTCGCTATAACTCCTCAAAACGCTTTTCTTTTTTATCAAGATTGTGTTTCTTGCCTGGATTCAGCTTCTGTAACCTGGGCTCACGTGGTGGGCAATTCTCGCAGAAAAGCTGGGACGGCGTGTGCTCAGATGTGGCAGAACAGCATTGTCACCCGTCTGCTGCTGGAACAGGAACCACAGTGTTGATCGGTCCCCGAGAAGCTGTACAGAGGGGCTTGGGGACAGCGAGTCGCGGTGGAGATCCACAGGTGAAGGGTCTGCTGGTGGGAATGACGCCCGCTCGCTGGTTGGGTGCGTGGCCTTTCTCCCCACAGTTCCAAGTCTTCCTCAGTAATGAACAGCAGCGTGAGCACATCAAGGGGGACAAGAATGTCCCTGCTGGTGGAGGGAGATGGCCTGTCACAGAATCACAGAATCCCAGGATCCCAGGCTGGTTGGGTTGCAGGACCTCTGCAGATCCCCAGCCCAGCGCTGCTCACGCAGGGTCACCAGAGCAGATCACACAGGTCGGGCCAGGCGGGTTTGAATGTCTCAGAGAAGGAGACTCCACACCCGCTCTGGGCAGCCTGGGCCAGGCTCTGGCACCGCAAAGGGAAGAAGTTCCTCCTCGTGTTCCAATGGAGCCTCCTGTGTTTCAGTCTGTGCCCGTTGCCCCTCACCCTGGCATTGGGCACCACTGAACAGAGTCTGCTCCATCCTCTGACACCCACCCTGAGATATTGATCCCATTGATCAGATCCCTCTCAGCTTCTCTTCTCCAGCTCAACAGCCCCAGCTCTCTCAGTGTCTCCTCATCACAAAGATGCTCCAGACCCCTCAGCATCTTTGTGTCCCTCCCTGGACTCTCCCCAGTAATTCCTTGTCCTCATTACACTGGGGAGCCCAGCACTGGACCCAGTTCTGCAGACGTGGCCTCCCCAGGGCAGAGCAGAGGGGGAGGATTCACCTCCCTGCCCTGCTGCCCACACTCTTCCTCACACACCCCAGGTCCCGTCAGCACCACCACGGTGGTTTCGGCTCTGTGTTTTCTCCAGTCTCGGAGGTGCCCTTGGAGCACCTTGCTCAAGAGCAGAGATGATGCTGGGCAGTGGATTTCTAGAGCAAAGAGTCCCCGGGTGCCTTTCATCAGTGTTTGTAGGGCTGTTGCACCCGGAAACCCTCTGTGTGCCTATGGCGTGTGCTGCCAGAGCTGTCATGGGGAGGAGCAAACGTGGTGACATGGGGGTGTCACCCAGTGCGGGCAGAGCTGTGGGACGGCGGCCGCGACACCTTGTGTTCGCCTGGTGAGTCTCAGTCCTGAGCTGTGTCAACAATAAGCGTGTTAACATGATTTGTACCGTCCCAGGTTGACCCAAGTCCTGCGTGTGCGTTTAACGCGTAGATTTTGTGTGAACAGCTGTATCGCTTCAGATTCTCGGTACTTTTTGTATCTGATTCACGCTCGTTTAAAGCAGACCGACTTTGTTCCAAGACTGAGAAGTCTCTTTTCCTCTTCTAGGAAGAAGATCTCTTGAGCGATGTGTGCAGGGAGGTGGTCGAGAAGTGGTCTGAGTCTCAGGTTGTTGATGCCATAGAGAAGAAAGAAGGTAGTGCCGCTGCTCGGGTGCCTTTCCGCGCGGGTCGGTCGTTTGTGGGACCTTACCAAGATGTTCGTCCCATTAGGAGTTCAAACCAATGCTGCTGATATGTTTGCAGATCCGACTTGCTTCTTATTGCCGTTGCTGCTTATTTACTGTGTTGTCCTGAAACACGAAATGAGGATGAGTAGTTTCACTGCTGGCTGTCCCCAGCGTTCTGCTGCTCGTTGGGCTCATAATCCTGCAGACGAAAACCTCATTTATCTTTTCTTTTTCTGTAGGATTTTTAAAGTTCCCTTTTGCAAAGCACCTCGGCTTTCTCTCCGTTAAACGCTAACGATGTAGCGATGGCAGCCGGCGCTGCGAGGGCAGGTGCAGTTGTGGTGTAAAACGCCTGCGCTACTTCAGTTTGCTCCAGTTTGGGAAGGAAATGTTTTTATAGCGCTGGTGCTGCTGCTGCTCACCCACGAGAAGGTCCCAGTGCACATCAGGAAAACACCCTTGTTTTCCTCTTCCAAAATCTCTTTAAACTGCCCTTTCCTCCCCCCCCGCCCCCCCTAAATACTTGTAGGGGGAGCTCTGAGGCTGCTGCTCCTGTCCCAGTCACATACACGACCCCCCGACTTGTTGTTCCCTCTCGGAATTCATCCCTCCCTCCTCCTCGTTCCTGGGGAGGCTGCTCTGCTCTACCAGCAAGTACCTGCAAAGATTTTGCTGCTTTAAGGATCAATTAATAACCTTCCACCTGCACGGACTGAACCGTAGCCCGTGACAATGTAACGTCCCTTTTTCCTCTGCGTTTTTTTTAGTGGTTCAGGTTGCAAATGGAATATTGTAATTCTAGAAACAGCGAGCCCTTATCGTGAGGCCTCATTTATATATTTCCTGTCTAAACTTCAGCGTTTCACAAATATCACCCCACTCCTCTCTGTAGATGGGGCGGCTGAACCGCAGAGCAGCTCGGCGGCTTTTCAGAATTCACTGAAGCCCGTCCTGGGACGGGGAAAAATTCCGCTGTTCTGTGCATTAAATAAAATAAATCCCTCTTTTGGGGACAGCAATTGGAATTGCTGGAGCCGCTGCTGGGCTCAGAGCATCGTTACCCACAGGGATTTTTGTTGTCACAGAAAAAGGCAGCAGGACTTGTCCTCAGAGCTACCATGTTAAAAACAGGAGTGTTTAATTATTTCACTGGGATTCCATAAAAGGCAAAATCTAAATTCCCAATGAAATCATTATCTAGTTAGAATAACAGAATCCTGAGGATAAATTATTAACAAACTAAAAAAAAATGGTTTCCAAACCCCAAATGTCATTTTAAGAAATGGGCAGTGTTAAGTGTTAAAAGGTAAATGAGCTGTTTGTTCCCTGGGCCCGGAGAAGAGAAAGAGCATTAAAACAATAGGTCATTTGGGTTTTTGGAATTTCTATTAAATGTGGTTTTAAGCGCATGGTTAAATGAACTTGGCCACTTTTACCCAGAAGATAATGCAATTTGGAGTGAAACGGATTTTCATGAGCCAGAGCCTCACTGAGTTCAGAGTTTCATCGGGAAACTTCCCCTGCTGCGGGAAAAATCGTGTCTGATGGTGGCAGCCGGTGTCACGTCGCCGTGACAGCTCAGCAGCTCCTGCGCTCGTGTTTTGGGCTGAATTCCCCAAAACGGCCGCTCTGCTGCACCCCACATGGTGACAGCGCCACTGGTCACCTTGGGACGAGGCTCCTGGGAGGAGAGGGGGTATATTTTTCGGTGGAGCTTCTCCCTTTACCTTGAGCCACTTGTCCCCCGGGCTGGCTGCCTCCCCACAGACGGGACACAGCCCGTGACGGCGCTTTGGGGACCGCGGGTGGCACCTGCAGGGCCTGACCGGTGCTCTGACCCTTCTCCTCGCCAGACGAGATCCAGGCGCTCGCCAGTGTGATGGAGAAGCAGGCGCGGATCGTGGTGAAGCCCAAGGAGGTGTCCCAGGAGGAGAAGCAGAGGAAAGCTGCCCTCCTGGCCCAGTACGCCAACGTGACGGACGAGGAGGAATATCCTTTTCCTGAGCCAGTTGAGACTCGGTGCTTTGAAGGGTTTGCTAAAAATCTCCTAAAATGTCTTTGCAGTGGCTGGTGGGGAGACTTGGGAAGACTCTTCAGTCTTCCTTCTCCATAAGGGGTGGGGGATGTTGGGCTCTGCTCCCCAGGAACAAGCACCAGGACCAGAGGAAACGGCCTCAAGTTGTGCCAGGGGAGGTTGAGGTTGGATCTGGCGAACAATTTCTTCCCCAAAGGGCTGTGGGGCATTGGAACAGGCTGCCCAGGGCAGTGCTGGAGTCACCAGCCCTGGAGGGTTTGGACAGACGGAGACGAGGTTCTCAGGGACATGAGGCAGTGCCAGGGGTGGGTTATGGTTGGACTCGATGATCCTGAAGGGCTTTTCCAACCAAAATGATTCTGTGATTCTATGACAGAATAACTTCCATGGGGAAGAAGCTGGGAAGCTCCTGGTTTGTGGGGTTCCATGAGCAGACGCTCCTTTGGGGACATTTCTCTGCCATTTCCACGCTCCCCACCAACACGTGCTGGGCTGGGGAAGGTTTGCCCAGCCCGAGTGCGATGCAGAACAGGAGCGAATCACCTCCCGGTAGTTCTGCACGGTAGTAAATGTGTTGAATTTATCTCTTTCTGATGAGAAATCTGCTGAAAAGATCCTCTTTGGAGAGGGTATGTGTAGAATGGAGGAGTTTCAATTCCCTCTGTAGAGCTGAGGAACAAACTCTCCCTTGGGGAGCAAAGCTGAACAGGAGGGAACGGTCCCTGGCACTGGAGCAGCGGGAGCTCTGCTCGGGGTTTTGTGCTCGTCTGCTCCTCAATTGTCCACATGAGGGTTCAGCTTCTTCCTCATGGCTCGATAAAATTGTTATTTGACGTGTTTTGAGTTAAGTGTGACCGTATAGAGGCACGAATTCATTCCTGATGTCCGTATTTCCTTAATTCTCTCACCGGTGAGGATGAACAGGATGGCTCGATGGCAACAGCGGTGAATATTGGATCAGAAAAATGTATCCTTTGAATTCCCAGTGAGCCAGGTTATTCGGCAGGGCGGCAGCTTCCATGGGGAGTCTCCCATTGTTCCTACTCCGTGTTGATACTCCCTGGTTCTTCAGGGCCACCTTTTCGATGGCTGATTTATCTTTTCACGTAGCCTGACCTTGCCTGTAATTAAAGTCACAGGTTCCCCTGCTCTGTGTGCACAGCTCAGACCGATCCTGCCCTTCTCTTTACTCCTTCCCATTTTCCACCCTCTCTGAAGCTTCACAGAACACGCTTATTCATAACGATAATTATCCCACAACATCAGCTTAATGTTAACTGGCGTCCGGAGTGGTAAATCACCTCAGGAATTATTAAAAGTGCAGGAGAAACAAAACTACCTTGAAACTTGTAAGCCTGAACAGCTGAACTTTAATGGTGAACAAGGACCAACTCTCTCAACACAATAATGTGGGACGTTCCTTGAGCTCACCAGCTGGCAGGTTTTATCACGTAATTAAAAGTGAAACCTCAGTTATTCTTGTCCCTAGGCTATTGATGGGCGGGGGGAAGAGGGAGTGCAGGAGGGACCCGCTCGCTCTTCCCGCAGCGTTTGCCGCCCATCGCGGCAGGAGAGACCGCGGTGTGTCCCCGGTGCTGTCCCGGCAGCTGGACGGGGACATGGAGACACCTGCACCCGCTGGCGTCAGCTCCTGCTGCAACCGCATCTGCGGTTACACACACGTATATGTAAAAATCTATGTCATATACACAGCTGTAGCGAACCCACTTGAGGAAGCTGTGCCATAAATGTTATTTTTCTTCCTCTTGGATTTGTAGAGGTCTTACACAATTTTTTTTACACATCAGTCTTAAGAACCTGTTGGCAACTTGATTTTTCTCAGAAAAATCCTTTTCTAAGGAGTGTGCATTTACCCTACCTGCCTTTTCTCCTTGCAAAAACAGATTCCTTTTTTCTCATTCCTAAATTCCTTACCTGCTTGGTGAGGAAGCCAGAAGTGAAGGGGGAGGGAGAATAGAACCAGGCTCTAGTTTAGAGCTGCAGAGCACAGCTGCGGAGCAGGAGCTGCCTGAGCGTTGTCTGCCCTTAATGCACACCAGCGCTGTTCCGGAACACCAACGTGGAAGATGTGTTGAATGCCAGGAAGCTGGAGCGGGAGCTGCTGCGAGACGAGTTCCAGAAGAAGAAAGAGCAAGACAAACTGCAGCGCGAGAAGGACAAGCTGGCCAAGCAGGAGCGGAAGGAGAAGGAGAAGAAAAGAACACAAAAAGGCGAGCGGAAGCGATAGCTGGGGTTTCCAGCTGGACTCTCGAGGGGTAAAATTAATTATGAATATGGTGTGTGTTTCAAAAGCAGCAGAAATTCTGGGCACGTGGCTGGCGAGTGGCGTTTCCTTTTTTTTTTTTACATAGCAGAAAAGAAATTGCAAGCACCTCTTAAACTTGAACGTGCCATGTGCTTGTGCTGTCATGTGCCAGTCGGTTATTGTGGCCAATGTCTGTACCAAAGAACGGTGAAGTGATTCTGTCCGTGTTTTAAAAATTGATGGATTTTTACTTCTAACCACTTCAAGCGAAGCAGAACGAGATGTAGGAGGGAGGTTCCACGCTGGCTGTATCCTTGGTTTGCAGCAACAGCGAGTTACGATTTGAGAACAGAGCAGAGCCCCTTTCTGACGTGTAACTAAGAACACGCTGCTACGGGGTGAATGTGAATTTATTTACACTAGCCTTGAAAAATGTATTTGCAAATACCTGTTATTTTGCTGCCAAGAACAACACTCCGTCTTGGTTCTGGCTGAGCTGAGGGCGCCGGGTTGGAGCCGATCTCAGTTAAGTGCTGTTGTGCAGCAGGAGAAAGGAAACGCTATGAAATATAGATGAGTTGCAGCTACGAGACTGCATCACCCACAGGCTCTCGCAAGGGAAACGCCGCGTTGGTTTGAGCATCAGCCGCAGTGGTAGCAAAATCGTTGAGTCCTTAACGCTATTTTCAGACTTGGTGCCGGTAGCTGGACAGTGGTGCTCCCGATGTTCTGTGTGGGTCCATGTTGACTGTTATTCTCCAGCAGTTGCCAGGGTGGGTGTTTTACTGCGGGCTCGGCGCTGAGCGGCCGGCAGCGATCCACACGTTTACACAGTGGTCGTTCTCACCTGAATGCTGCTCTCGCCCCAAAGGGCTCGGTACCTGCTGCTTCCAGCCTTTTCTGTGACACTAATTTCTGTAACCTGCGCGTGAAGGAGGAGCCACCGTGCATCCCTCTGCGCTGCTGTGTTCTCCGCAGCTCCTGGTTGAGGGGCTGCCTCCTGTTCAACTGCTGCTGCCAGCGTGCGTGTCGCAGTGCTTTAGCTCCGGACTTGAATAATAAAACTGGTTGGCCAAGAAGCAGGTTCCTCTCTGTCTGAGTGAACGTTGGTGACTGCGCTGTGGGGCTCCCTTCTGACCTGTCCTGTGTCCTCGGTTTCCCTGTACCCCACAGCACTATTTCTGAGGGCCGACTGTTGCTGCCACGGTGCCGGTCGTCGTTTATTCACACCCCATTTCCTGAAGCTGCGGTGCCTCCCTTTGCTGTGCCGTGCGTGTCCCCAGGGCTGCCTTCCTGTCCCCCAGATCCTGCAGCACCATTTCACAGAACCATAGAATCATTTCAGTTGGAAGAGACCCTCAGGATCATGAAGTCCAACCATAACCCACCCCTGGCACTGCCCTGTGTCCCTGAGAACCTCATCTCCATCTGTCCAACCCCTCCAGGGCTGGTGACTCCAGCACTGCCCTGGGCAGCCTGTTCCAATGCCCCACAGCCCTTTGGGGAAGAAATTGTTCCCCAGATCCAACCTCAGCCTCCCCTGGCGCAACTTGAGGCCGTTTCCTCTGGTCCTGGCACTTGTTCCTGGGGAGCAGAGCCTGACCCCCCCTGGCTCCAAGCTCCTTTCAGGCAGTTCAGAGATCAGAAGGTCTCCCCTCAGCTCCTGTTCTCCAGCTGAACCCCCAGCTCCCTCAGCCGCTCCCATCACCCTTGTGCTCCAGCCCCTCACCAGCTTGGTCACCTCCTCTCAGGGTGGTTCATGCAGCTGCCACTGTGGCACGGGGTGGCTGTGGTGGGACGGTGTTACAAACCCCGGCACTGCAGGCCAGATCCTGCTTCCTCTGTGAGCCAGAGCCCTTTGGCAGCCCTGGAGGGGAGGCTGCGTGGGGGACAGAGCTGCCGCTCAGCCCCTGCACACAGGCGAGTCTCCAGGGTGATCCAACACCTCCACTCGCACCGTGGCTGCTCTGGAAGCACCAGCTGCCCTCCCGCATTCCGACACTGGCACTAGTGAGCTGGTCCTGAGCTTTGCCAAAACTTGACTTCCGAGCGGAACACGCACCAGGGCTGGAGCTGTCCCGTGCAGCTGCCAGCACCCCAGAGCCTCTCACAGCTCGTTTCTTGAGAGGACGCAGCTGCCTTCACTTGCTCGCTACAGCCCCTGAACCCCCTCTGCTGGCTGCCAAGCTCCAGAGCCAAGGGAAGAAAGGCTGTGCCTGTGCACCATCCCCAAAACCCGCATGCTCAACACAGCGTGTCTGATTTCTGAAGGGTGTCTGGATTTCCAAAGGGTGTTTGGATTTCCAAAGCATGTCTGGATTTCCCCAGGGTGCAGTCACACGCGCACCCCTGGGGCTCCCCATCCCAGCCCGGTTCGGCACCTTTGCCGGTACCGTTCACCCCCTGCACCCCGCCCAGCGCAGGGTGTGCAGTTCTTGTGTCTGGCCAGCGACTAGAGGCCCTTGTGGGGACAGGGAACAGGAGCCAGGGAAGGTCCGACCCCAAGGATGAAGCCGCCGTCCTGGGGCAGAGCAGAACCACAACCATCTGTGGAGCAGGAATACTCCAGACCCCTGAGATTTCTAATGCAGATACTGAAATTACAGCACAAGTTTCTTACAACAGCACAGAGCTTGTAATGAATGAGATACTTGCATGGGAAAAAATTCCATCACTGGATTCAGTGCCCTAATGACATTTTTCCTTTGGTTTATCTAAGTTACAGTCATTTCCTACAGTAATTTCTCTCTACAAAGGAGTAATTTCGGTATCACGTTGTGCTCCAGTTGTGGTGGACACGCTCCTGTCTGAACTCACAGATCACTGGTCTGGGCAGATGCTCAGCCTGACCGACGTGAATCCTCTTGCACGGGGGCATCCGAGAGAGCTCAGCACCCAGACAAAAACACCGTTTGGCTGCAGATTGAGCTGATATGTGACCGAACCTGCGTGAGCACAGCAGAAAACGTGACTGCAAACCAGTTCAAATCTCTGCAGCCATCGGGTCTGTTGGGTCTCGTCTCTGTGAGCAGGGGGGGCCGCTCAGGGTGACCCCCACGGCTGAGATCCCCCACACGGCCCAGCTTGGTAAGTGACTTTTTTGCACACGTGGAACATTTAAGATATGTAGTGTAAGCTCACACGATAATTTTTATATCCCATACTGACTTTATGTCTAGTAAACAGTAGAGCATTGACTGCCAATCCACCTGTACTTACTCAATATTTTACATACCTGCATTTATTTATCAGAGCTGAATAAATTAACTACTAGATCAGATCTGCCCCAGTGATTGCTGACTTCCAATAACCTCTGACCAGACCTCAATAATTAACTGAAAATGACAATTAACAGGTCCAGTTCCAGGAACCGAGGCCATGAAGACAACTGCAGAACAAACGCTCTTCAACAAAAGCTCATTTATTTCTTACCAGACTAAGTCAGTACAGTTTTGCTTTTAACATCAACGCGTCCTAGGCTCAACTTAACAAATCTTCAGGCAGTGACCTGTGCTGTGCGGATCGTACCTCGTTCTCCTGCCCCAACACTCATCCCAGCAGGATTTCGGTCCTTTCAGTGATCGACACAGTTTCTCCGCTCTCTGCTGCATTCTCGTTCAGTTTCTCACATCATCTCATGACAATTTATGTGGTGCGATTTCCACAAGTAGGAAGAACACAGACATTTAAAATATCAGGGTATCTAGGCAAGGACAGCTGAATAAATTTAATCCACACATTATAAACGCGATGCTACAAGTGTTAAAACCCCGGATCTCCTGAGCCACATAATGCGACCGTTTCATATCAGTGAATAAGTTACTTCTATTCCATACAGATTAAGAAATGCAGATAAACACCAAGGATTAAGAGCTGTCGAAAACACAGAGGTCTACTAATAAGTCTAAAATATGACAACCAAATTTCAAACCAAACTAGCGAAAGACTGAACTTTAAGAAAACCCAAATTTCAGAACTTTGTGATACCTCCTCAAATTTTCAAGTGAGGGTATTAAAAATAAGGCTCATTATTTCAGATGCTGCACAACTTTTGAGAGGATCATCCTGTGTGCATGTCATATTTTGATTATGTTTAAATACTTTAAAACAGAGGTTCTTTTCTTTTTTTTCTTTTTTTTTTTTCCCCCAAGAGCATGCCCATATGATTTGAAGACGTTTACTAACTTGCATGGTTTCACAACAGCGATTCTGCCATACCAGTCATTTAGCAGAACCTGGTGCATCTCCTTTCAAAAACTTAGATTCTAAAATCTCAAATTCATAAATATTTATATTTTAAATATTTAATTTTACATGAATATTGGGTATTCTTAGCTTTTTTTTCCTCCTGTTTCCAGGTATTAGTTTGATAAGGAAACCATTTTTACATCACAATCTTCTCTGATACTGAGCGGACACCCCGTTACGACTCCAGTCTTTAAGAATCATTATTTTAAAACGTGCTTCCTAAAGCAAAACTAAAAGAAGTTATCGGAAGAGTTGTACACCAGGGTTCACCTGTGGAACTTAAATAATACCTTGGCTGTTAATTAATTAGTCTGATTATTTTTTAAGTTAACATTCACCAGTCTGGCTTTCCAACATAGCGACGCTGCCTGTCACGCGAACAGTTTAGAACCCAAGAGCCCTTAAAGCAAATGCAACTTTCTCAAGATACAGCTTTAAATAGGAATATTAGTAGCTCGAACTTTACAAATAATTAAAAAAAATTAGCATGTCACCTCTCACACATACGGACCACAGTTTGGTTAGTGCTTGCTCGCCTCAGCGCGCTGATTGAGGCCGCTGCTGTTTTCACATGTTTTTTCTTCTGGCTGCGCCACTTCCTGAAGAGTTTTCTCCTGCTTCAGTTTTGTGGCCGGAGATTTTGGTAAGGTCATCTGGAACGCGCACCAGAGAGTCGTCCGCGCTTTACGCGTCGCTGTGCTCATCTCTTTAATCGCCAAAGCGAGAGCAAACACGTCTGTGAGGAGGAAATGGCGTTTTAATCGTTACTATATCACAGCAAGTCTGTTTATTGGGGATTAATTCACCTAAAACCAGCAAAACTTCTAGGCCCTTTTAGTGTCGGATTTTGTCTTTATAAGGTTATAAAAACTGAATCTAAGGAAGTAGTGGTTTTTAGGCCCTCGTACAAAGAGTATATGGAATTTAAGTATTTATTTTCTAAAGCTCCTCGGTAGCTGTCACCTGTAAGCGGGAGCTCTGGCTTTGCCGTTTTGCCATGTTCACACACACCAAAGGCGTCTCTCCCGTCCTGTGCAAGCTGAACGTTCCCAGCAGCCCCTCCAGACCCACCCAGCGGATCCTTTGCCCATCTTGCCACGAAATTCTTAAGACAGGTGAAGAAACAGCTCATTTATGGCATTTTATTAATGCCTACAATGTTGTGCAAAAATCTGATAAAAGCCACTACTTTAAGATCAAGAGAAGTGGTGCAGTGGTCCAATTATTCAACAGCACTTAGATAATACTGTGATTTTAATTCCAGTCTGTGTGTGAAGAACCAAATTCTTCAAGATACCAGAGTTTTCAGTTGGAATTTGTGTGTTATCCCAGGTAGGGACACGCTTGCTCCTCTCGGAGCTGTACGGTGTGTGTGAACCAGTGCGCCTGGGCAGACACGTCCGTGGGAAGCAGCAGAAAACTTGGACCTAAAACCTGCTCTTCCAACGGCCCGAGCTCAGCAAGCACAGCTGCAGGTTCATTTTACTGGAAAAAGCCGGCACCCGCCTTCAGGGAACATTCTGGGATTCACGGGTGCAGGTCAAAGTGCCCAGCGGCACTTGGGTGCCTCAGGAAAGGAAGAATTTCACCTCCTCCCCTCGCCATCCCTCTTCAGCAGCCCCTCGGGGCTGGTTTCTGTGAAACCCTTTTGAGACATCCCTCCCTCCTCCTCCTGCTCCAACCCCTCTGTCGTTTCCACCGCCAACCAGCTGGGTACAGAAAACTGATGGAGGTAACGGTGGAGAAATCCACTTGTCCAACACAAATATCAGCCATCCAAAGTGTTTGAGAAGGTAATTTGGATGGAGAACTCCAGAGAAATTCAGGACAGGGTGGGAAGATGTGATTATAAGCTCCTGTATATTCAAGATTCCAATTTCCACACCAAACTTCGTGGAACCAGGAAGAGACCACAGGAATGGTGTCATATGGACTGTCTAGAAGCTCAGAAAGAAGTGACGTTCACGTAAACGTGTATCTCAAAGCTGTAAGAAGCGGTTGAAATCTGAGTCACTACCAGGTGAGTGGAAAATCCCCCAGTAATAAGTTAGAATTGTTTTAAAGTCTTCAACTGAATGCAGTGCCTTAGAGTTACAGACATTACAAAGGTCTTTTCTCGCCTCAGAAGATGATCTGTAACACCTACATCCTCCTCAAGGGCCTGAAAACTAAACCCAGGGCAGGCTCAGAGCAGAGCTCTGGTCAGGCAGCTCTGGCAGGCTCCATGGTTGTCTGGGTGACGGACAGCACTCCCTAAAACCCTTTTCCTGATCATTCTCTCTCTTCCAGAACTTCATTGTGTCATCAAAAACATGTACAAACTGCCAGATACCTCATACAGTTCCACAGCTTCAGCGTGCAATAGAATTTTTCAGCCCCGTGTTGTCCACGAATGTGCCTGACGTGAGGCGGCTCAGATCCGTGTGCTTCCCAGCAAAGTAAATCTGTGCTGCAACTAAACTGGGGCAGCTGGGAAGAGAGAAGACAATGGCTCACAGATGGATTTTGTTTAAAACTTCCTGGAATAGAGGACACAACAGACAGGTCCTGTCTGATAAGACAGATACGTAGTATCAGACACATGGAATAGGAAGATGATGCTGAAATCAGGTTGGGCCTGGCAGACATCAAACAAAACAGAACCGTTATCAAGAAAGCTCTGCCAAAGAGGGGAGATGCTTCAGGCACTGCCCTCAAGGCTCTGCTAAATATGCAGCAAATATTGTTACTATATTAAATAATCTACTGTTCGAAAAATCCTCTCCAGTTGCCACAAGAGGCTAATGGAGGATGACAAGGGGGACAAAGAAAGCGCAACCCTTCTAGTTGAGAAACCAGATCCCATTGTGCAAAGATCCTCTCCTCTCCCTCTCCTTCTCCTTCTCCCCTCTCCCCTGGACCAGGGAGCAGACCGCGAGGTCAGACAGCTTCTCCTTCCCAAAGATCTCACTGATGCGGGTAAGAAGCAGCACCAGTAAAGCCAGCAACAATTATTTTCATGGGTTTCAACACACCCGCCCCCTCTCCTCTTAACAAGTCACATCACCTTCAATCCAGGTAAAGAGAAACAGGAATGAGGGTGAACAGGTGAAAAGAAAAACTGCTATAGTGTATCTTTCGAAGTAAACTTGAGAATTACAGAACCGCACGATGGGACACCCCAAAGGAGTAAAATCCATCAATTCAGTTGCGGAAGGAGAAGCAGGAAGCAAACAGACGGCTCTCAGAATTAAGCAAGGTTCCAACACAAAGCAGGTCAGAGCATCACTGACAGCAGGAATTTATTCTTCTTCACATCTAGGAAGGGATCTGCCATTCTGCCTGTGCACTGGTGAAAGATTAAGTTGAATATTCTGCATATTTTGGATACCATTAAGAATAAGACAATTCAAACCAGTATATTTTTGTGTATCCATCCCAAAGATGATTTGTGTTTTATGTCGATCTAGGACAGAACATGCTTGAAGAGGAAATCCATTAATAACACAAGGCTGTCGAGTCACAGATTCAGCATGGAGATGGCACCAAGTTCTACACAGAAACAGGGACAGGGCTGGAGGGTGATGGGAACAGGAGTGGGAGGGACGGGGAGAAGAATGAGGCAATACTGTAACATCACCTCCAATCCCAAACCGTATTACGAAAGAAAACCCCACTACCTTTTCATTACTTTCTAACTTTTTAATTTAATAAATGCACTCCAAATTGATTTGACCCATTTATCTCTAAACTCCAGCACTAGTGTCCTCTCAAAACCACCATCTACACGCCATACACTCTGCCTTTCTCACTGTTTTACACGCTGAAATACAAAACTTTACTACAAAACCCCTCACACTTTATTTAATAGACTTGCAATATGTGTAGAATTTTTCAGCTGCCTTAAAAAAGTACGTAAATGTAGTTATACCTCTGTCATCCTGGCACCTGGGAGCTCCTTGCCTCTGGCGATTGGAAGCATTTACAATTTCATCCTTCCTACGTGACTGCACGACGTGAATCACCTCCAGGTGTTTCTCAAGTGCGGTGGAAATGTTGGCGTGAAGGGGAGAACTGCGAAGACGCTCCATTTTTCCCAGTAAAGTCACAACCTAATGAACATTTGACACGTTATAGGAGTTCAAACTACACTCGGCTAGACTTACAAGAAAATTAACTAGATTAGAAGAAGAAATTAATGACAACCATTATTTTCTTTTAAGAACAGTTCATAAAGTTACAGTGGAAGGAGTTAAATTCTTACCTAGGATTTCTTCTTCTCCAAACCCGAAGCTGTAGGATACCTGGGTGTGCACAGCACAACAGCAAAGCTCAAATACCCAAATTTTAGCACACCCAGCTTACCAGGTAATAATGGATATATAAAACTTTGAGACAACCGCGTAACAGGAGATGTTCCATGACAATTTGCGTGGTCCCACCTTCCATCAGCACTTCCAGGTTGGATGCTCCACACTAAAGCTCTTTCAGAGAATATCGAGCACAAACACTCAGAAATAATCCAGTTTTGTTTAGTCAATTGAAAATCTACATCTTTGTTGCCCTGTTTATCTTAGGACAGTCACATTACTATGAATTTCCCCTTGGTGAGTGATTCCTCAGCCACGGTTCACAGCCCATGGAAGAACTTGGTTACTAGTCTGCAATTCCAAAATCAGAATCGTTACTGTTTGAAAATCACTAGATTTGTTTTTGAAGAAAAAGTCAGATTTTAGGGAGCGGCACAGTAGGATTACACAAACAAGCGAAACAAAGATGAACCTGACTCTTAGTTAACAGTATGTCCACATCTGCAACAGAATGTACGTTCTGCAGACCTTATACTAAGCCTGGGAGAAGCGCCAGTTGTCTAAAAGCAAAATCCACAGCAGTCAGCAAAGCTGGGCTGCCCCAGCAAAACAACGGGAACCACCGAAGGCTCAACTGCTCACTGGCCAAGTCCCTCAGGATTTTCAAAAGTTCATCCTGCGCTCCCAGAGACATTTCCTTCTACTCACGACTCAGACGCATTAACTAAACCTGCGCTGCTCTTGCAAAGCACAACTGATCCCTTTCGACTGTCACAGGGCTTGCAGAGCAATTCAGATCATTCCTGGGAAAAGCAGCAAGTACCAGTGACAGGATTAGGACTGGTGTTCCAGGCCCAGCTCTGAGCACTTCACAAAACTGGATTTGGGACAAGGACCAGAATGTTTTCCCAGCCCATACAGATGCCCTAACTACTAGAAGTCATAGAATCACAGAATGTTTTGGGTTGAAGGGACCTTCCCAGCTGCCCCAGTGCCCCCCCTGCCATGAGCAGGGACATCTGCACCAGCTCAGGTTGCTCAGAGCCCCGTCCAGCCTGGCCTGGGATGTCTCCAGGGATGGTTCATCCACCACCTCTCTGGCCAACCTGGGCCAGGCTCTCACCACCCTCAGGGCCAACAATCCCTTCCTCGTGTCCAGCCTGAATCTCCCTCCTTTAGTTTCAAACCATCACCCCTTGCCCTATCGCAACAGACCCTGCTCAAAGGTCTGTCCCCATCTTTCTTCTCAGCCCCTTTTAAGTCCGGAAAGGCCGCACTAAGGTCTCCCTGGAGCTTCTGTTCTCCAGCTGAACAGCCCAACTCTCTCAGCCTGTCCTCCCAGCAGAGCTGGTCCAGCCTCGGGTCATTTCTGGGGCTCCTCTGGCCCCTCTCCAGCAGGTCCATGTGTGTCCTGTGCTGAGGACCCAGAGCTGGCCCAGCACTGCAGGGGGGTCTCACAGAGCGGGGCAGAGGGGACAATCCCCTCCCTAAGCTCCTATTTCCCCTCTCTGGCAAAAATCACTCCAGAACCAAGGAGCTTCACCAGGACAGACTGAACGTCCGGCCTCAGTTTACCACACAGTGGGTGACTGTGGCGTTCCCCAGTGACGACAGCGCTGTGGATTTACACCTCCCCAGACACAAGGGAGATGAGATACAGCCGCAGAGGGGAGATCCTGGTTTAAAGTTTGTTCTCCGACTACCGGGCAGTGACGCCATCGCGAAGGAAGCTCCTCTCACCTCTCCATCAGCCATGCAGCCTTGCAACTGCAAGTGGAAGTGTCCAATGAGAAAACCAAAGCAAAGTCTGTGACCACCAAGAGGATTTAACTAGATGCTGCACCCTATGAAGAGTTAATCCCAGATTCAGCCAGCTCAACTTCCACTTGAACTTTTGTACCAGTGTTTCTCTTTGGCAACCACTGAGCTTTTGGATGTTAGAATCCAGGTTCAACAGCCCCACTGTGCTTCTGAGCATCTTTAACAGTACTTTTCGGTTGCTACCTAACAAGTGTTTGAGGCTCCACATCCCGAAGTTTGGTTCCTCAAATGCCTAGAGAAGATTAAGTCCTTTTTAGGTGCGGTTTTAAAGTACTAGGACAGGGACAGGCAAGCCACCTGATATTGGAATAGTCCTAACACTGTTCTTCTTTTGCGGTTCATAAAACAGTAGTTTAAAAAGCAAACACTAAGCCTACCAACACGTTTTTCACCGTACAAACAAAACCAGGCAGTTGCAGACAGCTTTCAGCAGGCAGCCATGACTCCACAGCTTGTTTCACCTGCACAAGGCCAGTAGGAAAAGCTGCCGCTCACACCACTGCCGCTCACACCACCGCCGCTCACGCTCCAGCCGCTCGCACCCCGGCCTGGAGTGGCTGAGCTCAGCTGTGCCGGTTCCTCCAAAATGCAGCATTTCACTGAACAACAGCCGCTGCCTTTAATCCCCTCGTAGGGACAGGCCGTGGCTCCTCGCTTCCAGCCCACGCTTCTCCTCCTGCAGCGTGAGCGTCCCGGCTCTGGCCTCTTGGCCTCGGAAGAGCCCCATCAGCCCCTTGCTGTCTCTGCTTGTGTCCACCTGCTCCCTCTGCTCTCCCTTGTAGAGTTCTGCACACACCGCTGCTCCCGAAGCAGCACAATCCTGCACACAGAGCCACGGTGGCTCAGAACACACCAGGCACGCTCGCCCTACAGGTTGTGGCTGTTTGGCTTAAGCAGCAAACTAATAACATGGAAATTCAGGCTGAAGTTGCAATAAATAACCACTCCACATTAAAAAAATACAAGATTCTCTAGCAAATATGTATCAAATTCATACAAACTTGCTTTTTTTCTCCACAAATACCTCTTCTAATAGTCTCCAAATCTACAGTGAATGTTTCTCTGCCGAGCTGCTCAAAACAGCAGAGCTCAAAACGCAGGCATGTTTTAGAGCTGTGCAGGTGTTGGGCTACATGACTGGATTCTGGTGTCTCAGGCACATTTTGTGCTGGAAACCAGAGTCCTGGCACGGCTGGTGTCACCATGAGCCCCAGCGGTGGCGGGGGCTCCCTGGTAACAGCAGCAGCAAACTGGAGCTGTAGATATTCCAGCAGGGACTGCTGAGATATTATTCCCTGCAGAGCGTTTAAGAACAAAGCTATTTTGGGAAAAGCTGCTCTGATCATCTCTCATATACTGAACTCTAAGTTCTGTGTGCTAAGTTAAAAAAAAACCCCGAAACTATTAAGTCCTACAACTCACTCTGGCTTGTTCACGTAGCTGATCCACAATTAAGCGATCAACTCTTGATGGGTTTGATGTCAGCCTTGGAATTGGAGTGTTGTTCGCACTAGAAACCTTTTTCCCTTGGAAATTCTTAGCAAGAGCTGATTCAGTCTGCAGGAAAACAAAAGAATTCTCTCCTGAGGAATGTAAGCTGCCAAATAAGCATTATTACAGAAACAAGAAAAAAAAAAATCAGATGTGTAATTTCTTTCCCTTAGGGTTTTGTATTTTTTTTTAAAGCAGATAATGAGGATTCAGGCATTTAGGATTTAATCGTTTGGTAAGACAATCACCTGTTTGAAGTGAACAACCGTTTTATTCAAAGCAGTTCAACTAAAGTAATTATGGAATAGAACGTGTTTCAGAAGCGCTATGTCTTCTCACACTCTGACTACAGCCTGTACTAATTTTGCCTGTAAATAAAATGAAGGTGAGTTAGAATTACAAGGCAAAAAAAAAGAGCAAACAGATGGGGACGTCACCCATGAAATTAGAAGAAAATGGTTTAAGTCAGCAATTAACCTAAATTTTGTAAGGATATAACTACAGGAAGCTTTTTAAAAAATTTTGTTAAAATGAAATAATATTTTATTCAGCCATCAGAAAATTACTTTGAAACATGACTGCACGACTTCAAGTTTCAATCTCCCCCTGTTGTTATGTCACTCTGCAACACCCCTAACACTATGTAGCTAGCTAAATCTATTTTTAGTTTCTTGGATTGTCTTGCAGTGGGGTTTTCATAAAGCTGCAGCCTCATTTTCTCCAGCACACCCCCTGCCACACACATGCCAACTCTTTCTCTTTTGCATGTTTCTACGGAACCCTCGACATCTGTCTCCCCTCCTCAGTTCGAGCCCATACAGAACTACCTGAATCTTTTAGCTCAGGTGTTTTAATATTACCCTTCTTCATCCTCCAATTCTGGGGAAAAAAAAAATCCTCTTCAAATACATCTTAGTTTTAAACCTTCAGGGAAACAGGAGGTGAGAAAAACTCATTGAAAGAAGTAAAAGTGTAGGGTTTAAGAAAATGAATTAATTATTGAAAGGATTAAAGTTTAGTCCCGATTCAAAATATAATGACTGGATTTGCTTTCAAAGTTTCCAGATGTATTTATTGTGGTAAGACCTGTGTACCGTGGCTTTGTCAGTCACACAACACACCTCCAGCCCCAACGCAGGGACTAAAAAACTCACTGAATTCCTGCTTTAAATTCAATACATTAGTTGTGCTCCTGACCAGGCTACAAACATTCAAATCTTCTGTTTCCAGTCCTAAATATGCAGGGAACTCTTAACTTTGAAGTCCTATTCAGCATTTCAATTCGTAACAATGAGAAGTACCCATGATCTCTAACTGGACTGAGCAGGATGAGATCTACAGCAAATCTGTCAAATGGCACATTAATTTAGTTTTTTTTTTTTTTACCTTCTTTCTTTCCTTCTCCAAAGCTCTCCACTGTTCATAACATTCTTCTAGTCTAACATGAAGTTCGCTGGCAGGCGCACTACGGGTTTTAACTTGCCTTTGAAATCCAAACGCTGGGACAAAACCAGGGAAAGAACCATCCCCATAAATCTTATTGTTAAAATAGGGGTAGAAGCGTTTTAAATCATCACGGGAGACCAAGTCCTGAGGCTCCATCAGCGGGACAACGGAACGGCTGAGCAGGCGAGCGGATCTGAGGGGGAACGTGCCAGAACCGAGCTGCTGGTTCCGCCTGAAGTCGCCCATCATGCCGTTACTGGAAAAGCTGGGAGGCTGCAGGCAGGTGACAGGACTGACGGCGTTACTGTCTCCACCGCCCTGCCGGAGGTTCGGCTGACCCTGAGGCTCCGCTAAATCTTGGTACATGTTCTGCAACAAGCCCTCGGCATGTTTTTGTCCTTCCAGGTCATAATGCTCGCTCTGCGGCTTCACTTGGAAACGGTGTTTGTTCATGTTTTCAATGATCCCAAACTGCTGAGCTGAATAATTGTCACAGAAGCCATTTGGCTGCTTTAACTTCTTTTCGCTTAAATACTCGATGAGATTCTCTTCTCTGCCCCTGACTAGTGCTTCCACGCAGGCTGCAGACCGAGCTCGTTCTGCAGTGTTATAACCAAAATCGAGACTTGAAAAAAACGAAGGATTATCCTGACAGTACTTGTGAAATAAATTACTATTTAAAGGGAAATTTGACAATGAAAACGGAAAGAAATCATTAGAATGGCTGGAACTTTTTGGAAAAGCAGGTAAATGATTATTCACTTTCAACAAAGGACTTGGATTCTGAAATGGGACCGAAGCTGCGGTTTTAGTTTGAAGGTTCATCCACGTTGGCCTCATGTTTGCACCTGCTGAAGGGTTTGCAGAGTTTGGCATTAATGGAAGTGATTTACAGTATTCAGAATTCTGAAGATCGGCCTTGGAAAACTGCTGCTTCTCTCCACCATTTGCACAGTCACTATTCCCTGGACAAGCTGCAAAAGATTTTAGTCCATATTCAAATTTTTGCCCCAAATCCATGCAGAATGAAGCTTCATTTGCAAATTGTTTTTCTGCTAGAAGTCCTACAGCCTTGGGAAATACAAAGTTTTGCTGATCGGAAATTGTGTCTTCTATTTTTTTCTGAGTTCCTGATTTAACCTGAAATAATTTAGTATAGGGTTCTGTGTCCAGAGATGGTGCCTCAATGGTTCCATTTACTAACTTTTTATTTTCTTGGAGGCTACAGTTGGTGCTCTTGTTAGGGTTAGCTTTACTAGCATGAGAATATTCGGTGTATCTACTATAATCTGCGTTTTCGTTATATCTGTGAAACTGTGGAAGAAACGCTTCTGCCCGCTTTTGGTGCAACTGCACATCCACTCCTTTGGGAAACACCTTCTCCCTTCCATAAGAATAAGCATCGGCTCCCAAGTCTTTGATCACTTCTGAATACCCAACTTGGGGTGTAAAGGTGGTTTTTAGGTACGGATAGTTCTGATACACGGGTGTTGTCTTAATATTCTCACTAGTCTGCATGTTGCAGCAGTTGGCATGGTCATTCCTGGGAGGGTATAAACACTGCTCTTCAAGGTCTGTGCCGGTAAACCCACGATAACAGTCATCTACTTTTTGCTGTGATGCAAGATTCCCACTTGGCGAGTACTGTTTTTCAGCTGCAGACACAGATTCACTACCATAAAACCCCTGTTGTGAGACAGCTCCGACAACTGGTCGTTTGGTTTCTGGCAACAGGTCGTGGTGGTCTGCGATCCTGCTCGCGTTCACGGGCCACACTGACTTCAAGCTGGAAGGGCAACCCCTTGGAAAACAAGAAATACACCGTTAGATTCTCATCCGTGGTGCTCCTCCTCCATTCCCAAACACAGAAAAAGGTTTAAGAAGCCAGTTCTTCCCTAATAATTTCTCCTGATTGGTTCAAAGATGCCTTACTCCAATTTTTATCCACTAGCGTCATCATCACAGTTTCCCTTAACTAGATGAGAAAACCGATTCCGCTGTGTCTAAACCCACCCATATGGACCTACGTCTGATGCCTTCACACTCCAAGTGATGTGTATGCAC
The DNA here is from genome assembly GCF_036013445.1 of Caloenas nicobarica. Classification (NCBI taxonomy): domain Eukaryota; kingdom Metazoa; phylum Chordata; class Aves; order Columbiformes; family Columbidae; genus Caloenas; species Caloenas nicobarica. The sequence goes on along the minus strand of NC_088268.1, from coordinate 1,466,205 downwards.
CAAATTATGGCCCGTCCCATCAAGAGATTTACTACCTGTCACCACCAAAATACTCCTGGTTAAGTAACAAGATAACTGTACTTCCCAAACTACTCGCAGCCTTTCCAAGCCCTGGTACTCCCGATGAAACACTGCTCTGTAGCATCTTATTGCTTCAGAACTGCCCGTGTTTTCCACTGCCTTACACTGCTTCCTGCAGGTCAACCAAGAATAAGCATCTCGGCACATTTCCTTTCCTTCCACTAATTACCATGGATTAACACAGGACAAATAATCCCTGATCGTCATGGAAAACTGGAAATGGACTAAGTAAAAAATGGAATTGTGCCTGGGAGCCATTCCAGTCACTGCCAAATTTGGCAGTGCTGAAAAGAGAAATCCAACCATACCTGTCTGAAGCAAAGGGATCAGTAAGATCTCTCTTGATCAAGACTCTCTCTACAGTTTTCCCTCACCTCAGCCACGTAACTCAGCCCACATACAGAAATCCTTGGAATTCTTTGGGAGAAGATGGAACAGCAGAGCGGTGCCCTGGTGGGAACCTTGAGAACTGGGTTCCCTTTCTCATCCCTCGGAGCTCAAAAACTCAGATTCAGGCAAAAAATCCAAGTTCTTTAGGCATCCCAGGGATGCTGGACTGGAGCCCTTCTGTGCCAAGTTATTATCACTATCTAATAGTTTCTAGAATATAGGCATAATATGTCTGACATTTACATATGCAAATATTGCTTTGGTAGCACTAACAACAAGAAACATTCATTTAACGTGGAATTCTTCTCTCCTGACAGTTCAGGAAGGTGTGAAAGAGTACGATTTTGTGTTTCGCATATTCTTTATGTGAATTGAAATTAATTAAGAAAGAAACTCAAAGTCTGAATTCATTCTTGATGTAAAAAGAATAGCCCAAGACATATATTCAATATATATGAATTTGAACATGGCATTCCCACAATGCTTGTTAAGGACTTATTTAAAAAATGCCAATTAAACAGTTCTGTAAATACCAGAAATCCAGAAGCTACTGTGTAATTTGAGTACCTAGAGAAAAGCTTTTAAGTATCACAAGCAAAATATGAGAAGATTAGGGAGAAGGAAGGGAAACTGTAAAAAGCACGAGGGCTTGGCAGCAGCAGATGCAAAGCTGAGAAACAGAACACAGACACAGAGCAGCGAGGGCAGTTCTGTCAGAGAACACCAGCGGCACTCACACCGCAACACACTCACCCCTCAGCGCAACACGGCTGCGGTTTCTCTTGTTCATCCAAGATGTTAGACACGAGTCCATATAAATCTGTTTCACTGCCATATTCATTCCTTTCAGGCTGAATCCTGAAAATGAGTTGCTTATTAATTAAAACAACTACTTTATGCAAAATATTTCATAAGTTAAATTAAACATCCATCACCACACACGTTCTCTGTCTGTGCGTACCTGGACTTGACATTGACCTGGGACACAGTGGGCTGCTTGGGATCATCTCCATAGGTTGACCACGGCGTGTACAAAAGCGAAGTGTCCACCGGTGCAGAGAACTCGGATGTCGAAAGGGAAGAACTGTAGGTCTGAGGTAGCTCTACGCTGTCTTCATTCTGCATTTAATGTATAACAACATGTGAAATTATAATTTCATCGTTCTGCCCGGTTGGAACTGAGTTCACCCTGGGGTAACACAAGAGGTTCCACTTAAATTTGAGAAGAAACTTCTTCTCAGTGAGGGTGACAGAACACTGGAACAGGCTGCCCAGGGAGGTTGTGGAGTCTCCTTCTCTGGAGATATTCAAAACCCGTCTGGACGCCTTCCTGTGTAACCTCATCTAGATGTTCCTGCTCTGGCAGGGGGATTGGACTAGATGATCTTTTGAGGTCCCTTCCAATCCCTAACATTCTGTGATTCTGTGATTCTATGAATTGCGTGTAAGTTTTCTTCAGAAGCTTAAATAACCTGTGATGACTGGCTATGGGGGATGTCTCCTGACTCCTCTTGTTGATAATTAGAAACTCATGCAGACATTTTAGGCTGACGTGGCCTGAAATTTTTACTTGTATATGCACTGGGCAGTGGTCACCAGCAGGAGTTACCTACAGCATCGTGTCAAAAGAACATGGCTTGCTTGGTTCTCATGGTTACAGAATCACACATTTCGATTGGAACAGACCCTCAGGATCACTGAGTCCAACCATAACCTAATTTAGCACTAACCCATGTCCCTGAGAACCTCCTCTATACGTGTTTTAAAACCCTCCAGGGATGGTGACTCCACCGCTGCCCTGGGCAGCCTGTCCCACTGCTTCACAACCCTCTCCAAGAAGAATTTTTCCTAATATCCAATCTGAACATTTCAGAGGAAAGGTCTGCAACCCAGCTGAAGTGAAAAGGAACATTTACCTGTTTGGTTTCAACATGATATGCTTTCTCAGCTCTTAGTAAATGAAAAAAAATAACGGTGTTTTCACAGGGTTAGATGTTAAAGATACACGATATACTCCTTTATGAGCAAAGTAGTGTTGCAGCTACAGGAAGTGACACATAAACCCAAGTTTAATTCCCAGTAAGGCTTCTGCCTAACTACAGACAGGTCTTAATGTCTCAGTTCCCCATGTCAGTGAAATGCTTCTGCAAGCCCAGAAAGATGCCCGGTTGCTGGACTGAAGGCCATGGAAGAGCCACACCACACAAGTCTTGGATAGAGTAAGGAACAGGTCTGTTCTTGAAGGTATTGGAATTCAGTTTTCATTTGAGTCTGTTACCTTGGTGAAAGTTTATGGCTATGAAAGGCAAAAAGGAGAAGAGAGCCGATGTACTTCACTGTCCTGGCATGTTCTACTGGTCAGACCAAGAGCCCCCTGCTCAGCAGGCTGGTTTATATCAACATTTGGACTCTATGACTCTGATGTGCCACGGAAATACCTGTTACAATACCTAAGCTGCTGCTTCTGACTTCACAGTTTTGTAGAAATAGTAATTTGCTCCTCGCTTTGTTTCCAATTGTTTATGCTAACAGAAGAACAAAGAACACGGTGCAACACTATCCTACTGAACACCACGTATGGCTTCATCTGTGACTGTATTACAAAAATTCACTGTCCCTTCTGCTGGACATTACGATGAAGATTGATTACGAATAAGGCAAACATGGTGATTTACATTTGCCAGTATAAGCAACCATCTAAGAAATATTTTGTGACCATTTTCATAGAATGATAGAATCATTTCGGTTGGAAGAGACCCTCAGGATCATCAAGTCCAGCACTAACCCATGTCCCTAAGAACCTTGTATAAACGCCTTTTAAACTCCTCCAGGGAGGGTGACTTTACAAGCAACCCAAACTCTTGCACAGATATAAAAAATGTGTTTATAATCCACTGCACCTGTGATTTGTAGGAACCATAGAGCGAGCCAGAGCCTGTCATTACGCTGCTGAATGCATCTGTCAGTCTCCCGCCGGCTTCTGCGCCACTCCAGCAGCGACTGCCACCTCTGAACGCGACTTTGGGCTGTACAAGAGAAGGAAAAAAAAGTAGTAGGACATAAGTATACACAGAATCATAGAATGTCCTGAGTTGGAAGGGACCCACCAGTATCATGGTGTCCAATTCCTGTCCCTGCACAGGACACCCCACAGGTCACACTGTGTGTCTGAGGACGTTGTCCAGTCTCTTCTTGAACACTGTCAGGTTGGGCCTGTGACACCTCCCTGGGGAGCCTGTTCCAGTGTCCAGCACCTCTGGGTGAAGAACCTTTTCCTCATACCCAAATGACCCTCCCCTGGCACATCTTGCTGCCATTCCCTGGGGTTCTGTCACTGTCACAGAGAGAAGAGCTCAGCCCTGCCCCTCCTGCTCCCCTGCTGAAGCTGCAGCCCCATGAGCTCTGCCCTCAGTCTCCTCTGCTCCAGCTGAACAAACCCAGGGACTTCAGCCGCTCCTCATACGGCTTCACCTCCAAACTCTTCACCAACTTCGTAGCCTCTTCTGGGCACTCCCCAGTAGCTTCATCTCTGTTTTACCCTGTGTCCCCAGCCCTGCACACAGTGAATGCTCCAGGTGAGGCCGCCCCAGCGCAGGGCAGAGCAGGACAATCCCCTCCCTGCCCAGCTGGCCCTGCTGTGCTGGATGCACCACGACACAGGGCCCTCTTGGCTCCAGGGACACTGGTGGCTCATGTTCAACTTGCCATTGACCAGAACCCCCAGATCCCTCTCTGCAGAGCTGCTCTCCAGCATCTCGTCCCCCAGTCTGTCTGTACAGCCAGGGTTGCTGTGTCCCAGGTGCAAAATCCGGCACTTGCCCTTGTTGAACTTCAGGTAGTTGGTGATTGCCCAGTTTTCCAATTTGTCCAGATCCCTCTGCAGGGTCTCTCCACCCTCCAGAGTGTTGATAGCTCCCCTCAATTTGGTGTCATCAGCAAACTTGCTAAGCAATCCCTCAAGTCCTGAGTCTAAGTCATTTATAAAGACACTGAAGAGCACTGGCCCTGAGATGGATCCCTGCAGAACCCGCTGGTGACTGGTACACAGACCTGACAGTTGTAGATTTTATATCAACTTTTAACTGCTTTAACACTTTAATTTACCTGTGGATTCTGCTCCATCTGAGTTTTCAAAGACTTATTTCTACGTATTGACATTAGAACATTTTCCTATTTACCCTTGGAGAAAAGCTTAACCCAAACCACCACAAGAAATTCACAAGGTGTTTGGAGACAGGGGAGGTGCAGGTTCAGAGGAAACCTGTGTTCTCTCCATTTACACCAGGACGGAAGAAAACCAACCACAGAAGGGGGAGAATTATCATCCCTTTCACCATCATTTAACCTTCCACACATCACAGACACCTCTCCTCCCTTCAACACTGTTCCTATTGCATAATTTACATTACATGAATGCATGTATGTGCATTTTCAGATTTCATGAGCTGGAATTCTGCCATAATACACACACTGGGAGCTACGGTGGAAATCTGACCTGTTCTGTAACTATGGGAAAAGCAACTTCCACCTGATAAATGTCCATCTCCGCATCACCAACCTGGACGTGCTCAGGAATAGGTGGCCACTGCGAGAAAGGAACGAAAAGAAAACGAAAAGTTTGGTGTCTTCCCTTCTTCAGAAACACAAGGAAAATTTAGAGTTAAAATAAAACTGACTCGTTAAAAAGCCTTCAGCTCACAAATAAAAAAAAAGTGAAGCTACGTCCAAAATACTTAACATATCGCTATAACAGCTCATTTGAAATGCTTATTAAATTCAGAAAAAGTTCGAGATTCACAGGACTAGTGTTTTGAAAGTATTCTGAATGAACACTCCTCTCTAAAAAGGCGGTTTTCTATAGCCGAAGATGAAAACAGACCCAACATCCAGCATCTGTGGACTACAGCACAATCTTCCTTCTAGTTTATGCTGCAGTTACACTGACCCGGTAACACATCATTTTTTCCAGACACACTTTGCAGGTAAGTGGACATGAAAAGTCAGAATTAGTGTGATGCAGAGCTCTATTTCTTGTACGAATTATGCCACATTTTCTCCTCAGTTATCCCCTCGTTCAGTAAGGACACGAAGCACTTATGTCATTTGCGATCTCAATGAGGAAACCTATAGGTACAAGGAGCTCCTACAGGTTTGTGACACCCCCCAAACAACAAACACTCATTTATTCCCCAAACGGAAGGTTTTCAGGACACAAAGTGTTTTCCTCACACTTTCCACCTCAGTTCCACAGCCCCCGTTACCACACGCCAGGCCCAGCTCTGGGCGGCCCCACACGGGAAGTGGCGGCCGCACAGGGGGAGGGCGCGAAGCCTCGCCTGGCCTCAGCCCCCCGCGGTTACCGGCGCCTCGGCCGAGCTCCAGCCGCCCGCTGTGTTCCTGGCGGGAGGAGCTGCCCAGCCCAGCGCGTCCCCAGCCCGGCTCTCACCTCCATGGGCGACCCCGGGCCGGCGGCGGCAGCTACCGGCGGCGCGCGGCCATGGCGGGCCGGCTGAGGCGAGCGCAGCCGTTAGCCTCGCGCCGGGGGCAACCGCCGCCCCGCCCCGCGCCCTCGAGGGGATTGGCCAACGCCTCAGCCCGCCCAACCAATGAGGAGCCGCTCGGCCTCCTCGCACCTCCCCGCGCCGCGTGACCCGCTCAGTTCTCCACGCGGCTATTAGCGAGAGCCCGCAGCCAGGCTCGCGGCAATGGAGCGGTATTTCTATTGGCCGCTAGCGGGCAACACCTAGCCAATGAAAAATCGCCTCGCTCACCCCTCCCGCCAATGAGGGGCTGAGGAGGCGTCGTTCACCCGGAGACAACGCCGGGACCATTAAAGCGGCCTCGACCCCTCCCGCTGCAACCGCGGGCCGTGAGCGGGCGACACCGAGCGGGACCTCTGCGCCGGGCGCCTTCCCGGCACCGCCCCTGGGAGCCGCGGGGCTGGAGCCCGACCCGGCCCCGCTGCGGGGGTGGGGCAGGGCCTGAGGCAGCCCCGGGCCCCGCTGCCCCAGGCCGCCCTCAGTGTCCAGTGCTGGGCCCCTCAGTTCAAGGACAGGGAACTGCTGGAGGGAGTCCAGCGCAGCCACGAAGATGCTGGAGGGGGTGGAGCATCTCCCGTGTGAGGAAACGCTGAGGAGCTGGGGCTCTGAGCTGGAGAAGAGCAGACTGAGGGCTGACTCATTCATGGGGATCAATATGGAAAGGGGGAGTGTCAGGAGGATGGAGCCAGGCTCTTCTGGGTGACAACCAGTGATAGGACAAGGGGCAATGGGGGCAAACTGGAACACGGGAGGTTCTACTTGAGAAGAAACTTCTTCCCGGTGAGGGTGCCAGAGCCTGGCCCAGGCTGCCCAGGGAGGTTGTGGAGTCTCCTTCTCTGCAGACATTCCAACCCGCCTGGACACCTTCCTGTGTAACCTCATCTGGGTGTTCCTGCTCCGGCGGGGGGATTGCACTGGATGAGCTTTCGAGGTCCCTTCCAATCCCTAAACATTCTGTGATTCTGCTGCCACCCGTCCCAGTGCAGGGACAGAGCTGTCCGAGGCTGAGCTGCCCCCACCCTCCACAGTCCTGTGCATGGCCCACAGGAGCAAAGGAAACCTCCGTTGCCCATCACCGGTGACAGAACAGGGCCATAACCTTGGACCGTGGCAGGGCCTGCTGGGCTGAGCCCCCCGGGAGCCAACAGCCGGGGTGACCCAGAGCCCCGGGTTGGAACAAGAAACTATAGGAAACCTGGTGGACGAGGGAGCCCGGTTGGAGCAACAGCCTCACTATGTTCCCAGGCCTTGTTTCCTTGTCATCCTTGCTGCTGGTTTACTCTGCTGAGTGTATGAATATTGCTGTTTTCACTAAAAAGGCTTAAGGAAAACCAAAAAGCCCTGAAACCAAACCATACTCGTGTTTCCACTTCCCAAGCTGCTTTTACTGAATCTAGGAATTTCATTTTTGTTGCCATCTCTGTATGGATAAAGGCACTACACAGGTAATTAATGATAGAGGTGTAATTCTCTCAATGAACTGTGAGCATTTGTGTTGTGATTCTTTTATTTCCCCCCTTTGGGGACGTGACCATTGAGTTTGATTTGGGGAGCTTTGCTTTCCTTTGCTCTTTTCCCCCTTCCTTTCCTTTTTTCCCCCATTTATTTTCCCTGGGGTTTTTTGGTGGAACACGGGAACACAGCCACTCCGCCCTTGCCATCCCCTCACCTGTTTCCCTATGGATCCAGGGGTTATACTTCCTGCGCTTGTTTCTGCAAGAGACTCCTCCAAAGCCACACAGCAGATTTGGGAAGCTCAGAGCAGTGAGAAGCCCCCCCAAATTCTATCATTCAGCCAGAGGTCATTGCTGGGGGTGCAGCAGCACCAGACTCCTCCAGGCTGAACGCCTTTGCTGGCTGCAGAGGAAAGAAAATGCCTGAAACCAAGGGGTTCTGTGTGATATTTAACCAGTTTTCAGAGACAGCAATTTCTGTTGGGGCAAAGACAGACAAACTGCTCAGCTGCGGTGCACACAGGAAGAACACGGTCTCACCGGGAGAAACCGAATCCTTGCACTGTTTTCACCTGCCCACAACAGATTGAGGCATCAACCTGATTTATCTACCGAGTCCTGCGCTCACACTCTGCACATCCGTGGCCTGACGCATTGATCGCTGCGATAAAGCGCCCACCTCCTGCTTTTCCACGAGCCTGACATTCCCCTCGGGGTTACAGCTGACGTCGTTACCTGCTCAAGGCAGCAAACCTGCAGTTAAAATCAAAATTAATATTTTATTATGTTGCCAAAGCCCCACGCGGGAAGTTACTATAACAGGTTGCTAATGCGCTAACACTCGCTCCCTGGATTGATTTCCAGGCTGTTGCGGTCAGCTTTGGTGACAGCATTGAACCCGGCTGTGGAGTGCGGCATTTGCCGCCTCCCTCCCTCAGAACTGAAGACCACAATTGGAATTTCTCCCGCAGAACATTACACAGGGGGACACAGCTCTGCAAACAAGCTATTTCCATCTCTCCACACCAGTGTATCCAATATGATCTGTTGCTCTGAAGAGCGAAGCACTGTTCTAACCCAACCCCAGGAGTGAGCACCCGTACGGCCCCGCATCCCAAGTCTTGCTGCAAATGTTCTGGATGCACCAGCTCGATGTAGAATTGGGAGCTGCGAGAGCAGAAAACACCCATGTTGTGAGTGAAGGGCTGGGAATGGGCTTTGGGAACCCCAAACCTGCCCTACCAAAGCATGGGGTGAACTCCAGGGATTGATATGTGGAGGGACCGGAGCAGCAGCTCTAAGCTCCCATGATCTGGTGCTCAGGCTTGCACACACCTGTAATTTGTAGCAGAGAGCATAAAAACATGCTATTAGTATAAACCTGCTGCTGTTGGATGGAAAGCTTCTCCCGAAAACAGGGTAAGCCATGGGGTGTGGTGCACGCCCCGCTTAGAGCAGCTTTTATGTTGATGCACTGCCTGTTTGGAGCAGTTCCACTGATTTAAACTCCCTTTTATCCCACAAAGCACCACACACTGCCTCACTGAGCACTGTGTCGACCCTGCTCAGGGCCCAGAGGTGTCTTCAAGCCTGGACAGACTGTGCCGATCTGGAGCCTGTCCCCACTCACAGAATGTCAGGGGGTAGAAGGGACCTCGAAAGCTCATCCAGTGCAAACCCCCCGCTGGAGCAGGAACACCCAGATGAGGTTACACAGGAAGGTGTCCAGGCGGGTTGGAATGTCTGCAGAGAAGGAGACTCCACAACCTCCCTGGGCAGCCTGGGCCAGGCTCCGGCACCCTCACCAGGAAGAAGTTTCTTCTCATCTTTAAGTGGAACCTCCTGTGTTCCAGTTTGCCCCCATTGCCCCTTGTCCTGTCACTGGTTGTCACCCAGAAGAGCCTGGCTCCATCCTCCTGACACTCCCTCTTTCCATATTGATCCCCATGAATGAGTCACCCCTCAGTCTCCTCTTCTCCAGCTCCAGAGCCCCAGCTCCTCAGCCTTTCCTCACACAGGAGATGCTCCACTCCCTTCAGCATCTTCGTGGCTGCGCTGGACTCTCTCCAGCAGTTCCCTGTCCTTCTGGAACTGAGGGGCACACAACTGGACACAATATTCCAGATGTGGTCTCCCCAGGGCAGAGCAGAGGGGCAGGAGAACCTCTCTGACCTACTGACCACCCCCTTCTCATCCCCGCCAGGTCCCATTGCCCTTCCTGGCCACAAGGGCTCAGTGCTGGCTCATGGTCACCCTGCTGTCCCCAGCACCCCCAGCTCCCTTTCCCCTACACTGCTCTCCAACAGCTCGTTCCCCAACTTATACTGGAACCTGGGGTTGTTCCTGCCCAGATGCAACACTCCACACTTGCCCTTGTTCTATTTCATTAAACTCCTCCCCGCCCAGCTCTCCAGCCTGCCCAGGTCTCTGGATGGCACTGACCCCTCGCCCTCCCGGCTGAGCCCCGGCCCTGCCCGCCGCCCCTCCCTCAGGACAAAGCCTGACCCACCCCGCTCCCCGGCCAGGAGAACACCCAGTGTCGGAAGCCCCGCCCGGCTCTCCGGGCCGCACTGCCGCGGTCAGGCCGCCTCACGGCGCCGCCGCGCCCGTTACCGCCGGCCCGGAGCCCCAGGGCGCAGCCGCCCTAGGGAGAACCGCGGCACGGCCCAACCAGCCAATCCCAACAGCGTTCCCAGGTGAACGCCCGCCCCTCCCCGCCAGTAGACCAATCAGCGGGCGGAATGCCTGGGCTTTGCGAGCGGAACTGCCAATCCGGGCCCGCCGACGGTGCAGGGGGCGTCACCGCTTTCCGTCACTCAGGCCCCCGCCCCGCCCCCCCGGCGGCGCCTGTGCTGCACCGCCCCCTGGCGGCGGCGGCGGGCCGTGGCTGCGGCGCTGCGGGCCGTGCGCAGCGGCAAGATGGCGGGGCGGGTAAGTGAGGGGGGAGCGGGGACGGACCTTTCCCGCCCTGCCCGGCCCCGCCGCTGCCCCCTCCCGGCTTCTGCTCCCCGCTGGGCGCCGGGGTGATGCGGTGGCTTCTCGCAGCTCCGCTGCCGGGGTGGTCGCTCAGCCCTGTGCGGGGTGTGGGGTCTCCCGAGGGTGCTGTGAGGCGGTGGTGGCTCCGGGTGTGTGGGGAGCCCTGAGGGTGCTTGAGGCTGAGGTGGCTCCTCTCCGTGTGGGGCAGGGGTTTAGGGTCCCCCGGGGGTGCCGTGAGGCTGGGGTGGCTCCTTGGCGATGTGGGGTGCGGGGCAGGGCGGGGGTTCCCTCAGGAGCAGGGTGACCCCTCCCCGGGCTGTGGGCTGGGATTTGGGGTCCCCTGAGGGTGCTGTGGGGCTGCGGCGGCCCTGGGCGATGCGGGGCAGGGTTTTGGGGTGTCCTGGGCGTGCTGTGAGGCCCTGGTGACCGGTCTCGCCGTGGGCTGTGTCACAGGGTCCCCTAAGGATCCTGTGAGGGTGGGGGGACCCCTTGGTGCCCCAGGTGATGGGGATCCCTGAGGCTGGGTGACCCTCTGCCCTCACGGGGTGTGTGGCAGGATTTTGGGGTGTCCTGGGGGTGCTGTGGGGCTGCGGTGACCCCTCGGTGCTGTGGGATGAACTTCTCGGGCTCCCTCAGGAGCCCCCCAGGGCTGGGGTGACCGTGGGGTGTGGGACAGATGGTCGCTCAGGGTGCTGTGGAGCCCCAGGGATCCCTCAGTGCTGCTGTTGGGATTTGGGGTTCCCTGAGGGTGCTGTGGGGCTGCAGTGGCCCTGGGGGATGCGGGGCAGGATTTTGGGTGTCCTGGGGCTGCTGTGAGGACCCCTCTCCCTGTGGGGATGCTGTGAGGCTGGGGGGACCCTTGGTGCTCTGGGTTGTGGGGCTCCCTGAGGGGCCTCCCCGAGGCTGGGTGACCCCTTGTTCTCATGGGGTGTGCGGGACGATTTTGGGGTGTCCTGGGGGTGCTGTGGGGCTGTGGTGACCCCTCGGTACTGTGGGATGAGCTTCTGGGGCTCCCTCAGGGAGCCCCACGGGGCTGGGGTGACCGTGGGGTGTGGGACAGGATCGCATGGTCATCTCAGGGTGCTCTGAAGCCCCAGGGATCCCTCTGTGCTACTGCAGGATTTGGGATTCCCTGAGGGTGCTGTGGGGCTGCAGTGGCCCTGGGGGATGTGGGGCAGGATTTTGGGTGTCCTGGGGGTGCTGCGAGGCCCTGGTGATCCGTCTCGCTGTGGGACAGGGTCCCCTAAGGATGCTGTGTGGTTGGGGGGGACCCCTTGGTGCCCTGGGTTGTGGGGCAGGATTGTGAGGTTCCCTGAGGGGCCTCCCCGAGGCTGGTTGACCCCCTGTCCTCACAGGGTGTGCGGGAGGATTTTGGAGTCCCCTGGGGTGCTGTGAGGCGCTGGTGACCCCTCGGTGCTGTGGGATATGGGGCAGGTTTGTTGGTTGTTTGAGGCCCTGGAGACTCCTCTGCCCTGTGTTCAGCAGCCAAGCACCATGTCGTGATGTGCGTCCAAATTGCGTTGTGTTAACGCTCACCCTGCGCAGTGGTTTTATTCCATATTTATTTTAAAAAGAAAAAAAATCCCTTATCAGTGACTGCTTAGATAACATCAGCAAGTGGCTAAAAAGGCGTTAAGATGTGAAGGAACAGATTTGTATGTCAAATCACTTTTTTTAGTGCCTTGTATGTCCCCTCTGTTTTCAGGTGTCCATCTATACAAGTGCTGCAGATGCAGTTAAGGTTCCTTTTCTCTTTGCTATCAGCTCAGCCGTGCTCCTGAAAGTCACATTTTCCATTAATATCTGCTCCAGGTTGACATCTTCTGTCTTGGCCAAACAATTCAGTGATTGAGATCTTGGGGAATAGATTGCTTTTCCTCACAGTTTTTTGTGTTACGGTTTGTCTGGCGGCTGGAGCAGCAGATGGTGCAGTGGTGCGATGCAGCGCTGAGGAATTTGGCCCGGTGATGAGCTGTGTGGCACAGGTGAGCAGATCTGCCCAACTGCCACCTGTAAAATGCTGATTAATTGAGAAAAAACCCTCACGTTTTTCAGTCTCTCTCTTATTGAGAGCTTTCCTTCTGTCCCTGCTCCAGATATGCACTCACACTTTCTCCCTCACGCCTTTTATCTTCATCTCACCCTTTGCAGCCAACCCAGGAGAAATCTGTGTGTTTTGACGAGCGTTTTTTCAGCTTTTTGTTGCCAGAAACAGGAGCCCCGTGCTTTTAAGATCATTTTAGCTGTAACGGACGTCATTCTGAGACTCCTTGTAGCCTAAACCCATCTGGCTGCAGTGCTCTTGTCTTACCCTCTGCTCGCCGGCCGTTCCAGCGCGCCAGGTCGACAGAGAGAACTGTCTGTAGTTTGATGAGTTTGTTGAGTGCTGGGAAGGCTTAACGAGCGGTCCAAGTGCTGGAGGTGGAGAGCAGGGCTGTGGGGAGGAAGGGGAAGGATCGGCCCCAACTTTTTGCTGCTGCTGCGAGCTGTTGTGTATTAAACATCTGGAAAAATGTCCCTTTATTTGACCAACTTGGAAGCCTGGTGGAGGAAAGGGGAGATTTATGCAAATTTAAGAGAAAGGCTGGAGCTTAATTGCCTTGTGATCTGGCAATTCGACTGGGTGATGCTTTCATTGGATTACCAGGAAGCTTCTTTACTATTCAGTGTTTTCATGATTTATCTACAAATATAATTGTTGTGGAATTATCAGATTATTTAATGCTGTGAAGAGAGTTCTCAAGCAAAGTGCTTAATGCCGTTTTCTGAGCTTGATCCAACCCTGCAGTGTGTTGAATGCCATTAATGTCAACTAAATTAACGAATGAGCTGCCTGCACCCTCCAGCTTGCATGTGGGCTCCTCCCGTTGGGCTGCGGGGGGGTCAGGGTGGGCAGGTGACAGCAGGCGGTTCGGTTGTGACATCGGTTGTGACATCGGAGCCATCGTGTCCCTTGTCTGTGTAAATAAGGAACAGTAGGAGGGAGGGTGGGGGTGTGTGATATCTCTGGGTGCAACAGGTGGGGCTGCTGCTGCAACACTGATGTTGTTCTGTTGTCAGCATACTTCAAAGGTGCTTAAACCTGGAGAATTCGGAGAGGGAGCTCCGGAGATTCCTTCTGGCCTGAAAAAAATGTCCTGCAATGCAATTTAGAGCCTGGCCTCTTATTAGACTCGTGTGATTTGATTTGTGTATGTGCACTTTTACAAAGAGAAATAAATGGCTTTCCTGATGTAGAAGACAAGATCTCTACACTCCTAGTAACGCTCTAAATAATTTAGGCAAATGCTAAACCAAATCTTATTAATTGCCTCGTGCTTTTTCAGGTATATTACTCTACTCCCTTAATTGCACTGGAAGGGGAAGGAAGAGACGGTGATTAATGGTGATTGAAGTTTACAGGAAAAATAGCTTATGATGATTAGAAATAACAGCTGTTTCTGGTATAATTTATTCTATATCTCTCTCTGCGTGGTGATCACTAAGCACACAGAGCCCTGAGTCTTGCCGAGACATCAGCCAGCGCCTGCTGCAGAGAGGGAACGGCGCAAAACTGTCCGTGTGTCCGGACTTGCTTCTAGATCCCCCATACCAAGACTGGACCTCTGGAGGTTAATTGGTGCTGTCTGTATGTAGCTAATTGATTTGACCCTCATTAGGAATTAGTTCTCAAAGGGATGTAGAAAGACCGGGTGGTTTCTCTGCTTCGTTCCGGCCCGTGTTGAGCTGTTAATCCTGAACGAGCTGTGTTTCTGCTGGTGCTGGACCAGTCTGAAGAGCTCGGTAGAGAAACGGCGCAGGAGATGACTCAGAGCTGTGCCTGCAGCCTCACTGCCGCCAGCTGGCAGGACGTTGGTCGGTCTGTCTGCAAAGAGGAAATTGCGCACGCTGGATATTGGTTTGGTAGTGTGGATGTTGGTGACGATCCCTGTCAGACTGGTGGCTTTTTGTTTAAGGAATATTCAAGTTTTGCAATCGGTGCAACTTAGAATCACAGAACCGTTTTAGTTGGAAAACCCTCAAGATCATGAAGTCCAACCGTTCCCCACCCCTGGCACTGCCCCATGTCCTGAGAACCTCATCTCCGTGTGTCCAACCCCTCCAGGGATGGTGACTCCAGCACTGCCCTGGGCAGCCTGTTCCAATGCCCCACAGCCCTTTGGGGAAGAAATTGTTCCCAAATCCAACCTCAACCTCCCCTGGCGCAACTTGAGGCCGTTTCCTCCCATCCTACCTTGTATAACAGTTCGTGATGATTAGAAAGAACGGCTGTTTATGTAGTATAGCAACTTTAATTTTTCTTTATTCGCTATCTGGAACTCATTTGGAGCAGTGTTGCTGTTAACCCAGTGACAGGAGACGCTCACCTGTTTGCTTCTCAAAAGAGATTCACCTCTGCATGGGGTTGGAAATTGTTCTGATTTCACTCAGGTACCAGCAGATGTTGCTTTACCTCCGTCCCTCCTCTAGAAGAGCTGTGACCTGAGCAGAAATTGCCCAAATTGCCAGGTCTGTTGAAATGAGGTGTCGCTCGGGGCACAGGCCACGTCCCTCACGGTTTCATGGTGCCGAAGACATTGCTGGACTCACGCCTGCTGTCTTTTGCTCCTTGCGGTCAATCCCAAGGTGTTTTATGTTAGCTACTTTATTAGAAACTTTAAAATTATGAGGATTGCATTGTATGTTTTTGGGTTAAACTGATAAAGCCTGATTTCTGGTACCATATGGCATCAGCCTTCATGGGCGCAGGCGTCATTGGGCAACTAAAGAAACGTTTGTGAATCAACTCAGTTATTTCTTGCAGTGTGGGACTGATCCTTCTATCATCACTTATCTTTTTTTAGTCTTTCCTAATATGTTACATGAAGAAATAGGTTTTTAGCGATGTTCTAGGGAAAGGGGAGAAAACAAAATCTGAATCTCAGTTTCTGAGGTAATTTCTGCAACTGTGTCTTGTGAAATCATTGCGAGTAGACTTGTGTCCTTCTTACAGGATTTCTGCATTATAAAAACCCATGCTGAATTATTTAGAATAAAATTCTGACGACTGTGTGAGTGTTTGTGGCCATGGGATATCTGACCTTGTCAGCTTTTATTAACTGTAATGGGTTTCTTGGCTTAGTGTTGCAGAAGCAGCATATACCCAAAAAACACAACGCAAGAGGGAGATGTCAGTTCTGCCTCCCATCTCCAGTAGGAAAAATCTGTAAAACATCAAAGAATCCTTTTGAGGGTCACTTGAAATGTGAATTTCTTAAATATGTTGGGGTTTTTTTGCCTTTTTTTTTTTTTTTTTTTTTTTTTTAATAGCGCAGCAAGATCTACTCTCTTCCCATCCCCTGTTCTGTGTCCGGTACCTCAGAGCACCGAGGTCGTTCGGGAGCAGACCCTGTGGTTTAGGACATGTCCTTGTTAGAAATGTGAAGGATGTTCTGTCATAAAATCATCTCTGCTTGAGTTCACAGGAAACTAATCCTTAGAAAACAGTCATACTTCTATTTTTCTAAATTGCTCACCGGGCCGGATATGCTTTTCGGTGGAATAAAATTATCCTTGATTCCTATCTTGACATGAAAATGTAAAAAAAAAAAAAAATCCAAGAACTAAACCAATCGATCCTTAAGGCGTGATTTATTGTTTATTCGATCCAGGTGGGAGCTGGTGGATACAAGTGTGAGAGGGGACAAGCTTTGGGAAGCCCTAGAGCAGTGGCTCATGAGCAGCATTGCAGATCATCGTAGTAAGCACAGTATTTTATGGGAAGGACGACATTCGGAGCGTTAGCGTCCCTGTCAGGACGCTGCCTTGAATCAGAGAAGTTGTTTGGCAGAGATGGGAGTTTCGTGGCTAAATTTCTGTATTGCCCATCTTCAGAAGTTCTTCTTGATCTCCAGCAACTGGAGAGTTGTGTTGCAGATCTGTGAACAGGAAAATTCAATCAAAGAGCGCAGCCGCTGCAGTGAATAGGGGAGGTTTCAGCGCAGTGTCCTTGTACTCTGTGTTTGAGCCAACTGGTGATACTTCAGCTTGTTAAATCAAGGCCGAATTTGTCGTTCTTGCCCTGGCCCTACGCTGGGACGCTCCATCTTGTGTGTTTATGCCAGACACTCTGTTCAGGAAGGTCAAGTGTTTGCAGCACAGAAAGATTTAACGCGTTTCTGTCGTCTCCTGGGATGCAATAAAGCAGTGACCTCCTGTCAAAAAATCTGGAGTCATTTATGCCCTGGAGTTGTGTCAAGTGACATGATTTTTCTGTAGAAAACACAAAAGTATTTGCAAGGTGTTACATCTTAAACGTAAACTGCTTGTGATTGGGTAGCGCTTGGTACACGAGTCGGTGTCCTGGAGCGGTTTAGTGCCAGGCTCAGGCCAGCACAAGGCAAATTCCAAGTTTAAAGGGATATTTTTAATCATATCCCTGTTGTTATTGGGTAACTTTTCTAAATAAATGGGAAGCAATTTGCATCTGTCCTCCCAGCTGCTCTGTCAGAACCCTGCGCCTGCGTCCTCGGTGAACGTCTCAGTCACGGCTGCGCGGCATTTCATCCCTTTAAGCGTTTTTAAAACAGGTTTAGATGAAACGTGACAAGCAGCAATTCCCTGTAATTAAGTTGTTGATCATCTTGGCTCGCAGAAGAAATGTGAGACAACATCCGCTCCCAAAGTAGATGTGTTAATTACAAATGCACGTATTCTGGATCGTTCTTGCTTGATTGGAAGGTGGAGTTGATGTTCACGCTAAAGTGTTAGGAAAAGTGTCCTGGTTATGTGGCACAGCAGCACAGGTACAGGTATATTTTCTGAAATCACTTTACTGATCATTTTGTAAAGAACTGCTATGGAGAAGGACGTTTTTGGGCAGAGAAACATATTTGCTTAGATTACAGATGCTACATGACAGTGATAGCCTGTAGAAGTTCTCCTTTAGCACACTTGTTCCTCCTGCTCTTCTGAATCAGGCAAACCCTTTATTCTTGGAATTGTAAATTGTATTTCTGATAACATTGTGAAATAGTGGAGGTTTACAGCCAAATTCCCCAACTGTGTACATCTTAACTGCACCGGGTAGGTGAGGGTTGGAATTACAAAGCTCCTGTTGCAGCACTGGATTAATTTGGCTGTAAACTTTGCAAACGAAGGGCGAGCAGCAGCCACCACCCCAAAAACCAATATCCTCATTGCTAAGACAGGCACTTCCGTGCTGACGAAGTGACTGTTATGGGCTGAGATGGAACTAATTTCCAGATTAGTGCCCAGGCGCGTCAGGGGAGCGTGTCTGCTGTTACACAGAAAATGGGAAATATGTGAAGTGTATGTTGTATATAAGAACTGCCAGTGAAGGCTGGTTGGTGTCTGTACTGCTGATCCTGCTGACCATTGGGCTTGATCGTCTTTGGTGCGTCGATAAGTCTGTTATCAGATGGGAAAATGAAGTTACTGGTGCTGCAGGCACAAAACAACATGGGAAGAACGTTCCCTGTTTCATTTCCAGCCCTGGATGATTCTGGAGGTGACGGGAGCTCTTCCCTTGCCCAAATTTTAAACTGTTTTGTCTTCTGTGCTGACCGGCAGCTGGTGTGTGTGCGGCACCGGGTTCACCTGGTGCCTAGGCGAGTGCGGGGAGGTGATTCCCTACGGCTTGTGTCCCAAATAGTGTGGCCAGGAGGCCTAGGGCAGTGACCGTCCCTGTGCTGGGCACTGGGGAGGCCAAACTGCGAATCCTGGGGGCAGTTTTGGGCCCGTCACGCCAAGAATGGCCTTGAGGTGCTGGAGCGAGTTGAGAGAAGGGAACGGAGCTGGTGAGGGGCTGGAGCACAAGTGTGATGGGAGCGGCTGAGGGAGCTGGGGGTTCAGCTGGAGAACAGGAGCTGAGGGGAGACCTTCTGATCTCTGACCTGCCTGAAAGGAGCTTGGAGCCAGGGGGGGTCGGGCTCTGCTCCCCAGGAACAAGTGCCAGGACCAGAGGAAACGGCCTCAAGTTGCGCCGGGGGAGGTTGAGGTTGGATCTGGGGAACAATTTCTTCCCCAAAGGGCTGTGGGGCATTGGAACAGGCTGCCCAGGGCAGTGCTGGAGTCACCATCCCTGGAGGGGTTGGACAGACGGACATGAGGTTCTCAGGGACATGGGGCAGTGCCAGGGGTGGGTAACAGTTGGACTTGATGAGCTTGAGGGGGCTTTTCCAACCAAAATGATTCTGTAATTTGTACCTGGGGATGTGGGAAGGAGACGTGCATCTCATCTGTCATTCTTGTCTGGACTCTGCATTGAGTCTGTCTTGTTCTTGCCTTGCTCAGAGTTCCCTGGCTTTGCAAAAATGCAAATGTTAATTAAGATTTTAGTTTTCCTAATGCATTCCTGTTTTAATAGGATAAGAAAATTGCAATTCATGAGCTTGTTCTGGAGAGAGGCTGCAGCTCCTTCCCCACAAGTATAAAAGCTCCCAGCAAAGCAAATTAGAGGCCGGACGGAGCAGCTGGAGAGGCCGGTGCTGCGGATCCAGCCGGGGCTGCTTGTCCCAGGGCCGGCGTGCGTTGCCAAACCCGCTGTCCCAAAAAGTGATTTGTGGGTGTTGGATCTCCTCTTATACAAGCAGTGCTGCAAAACATTCTTTGAGGATCTTTTTTCAGATGTTCAGAACGAGCTTTTGCAAACTAGTTACTGCTTTAGGATTTTTTTATTTTTTATTTTTTTTTTAGTTGTAGAAGCACAACTTCTAGGGTGTCTGTTGCTGAGTCTCATCCCTGTTGTAGGCATCATGTTGTAATTCCTTTAATAATATAACTGAATGCTTTCTTTAAATGAGTTTTGCTTTTGTCTTTACTGTTTCACTATATGCTGTTACAGTGCCGGCTTCCTCTCCTGGTTAGGAATCCTTCCTTAATTGCCAGTCCGTGATCATTTTATACCAATTTCTTCTGTCCTTTAGTGCAGGGTTGTTTTTCAGCTCCATAGTGTGTATATTTGGAAAGTCATCGTAATCCTCTCCAGGCTTTCCCTGTGCTGAGAGCTCCATTTGTCTCCTCCCAGGCTGTTGCTGACCCAGCTGGTCCCTGCTGCCAGTGCTGGGGTTTGCCGGCTGCGCACAGCCCACGTTTCCAGTTTTAATGGTCACCTCCGATTGCGGCATCACTTGGCCCTTTGGCTCTTCAGATATCGGCCGCGCTCTGTGCGCGGCTGCTTCCAGCAGGAGCATCAGCCTGGCTAACATAGGGTCTCCGCATCATCATCTCAGGTCCCTGTTTACCTTCAGAGCTCCTTCAGTATTGTAATTCTTCCTTTCAGTAGTCAAACTAATGTTATTTGCAGACTTTTAGCGGTGAACGAGTGTTTGCCCTCGAGCGCTGTTGGGTCAAGCACGCTACCACCAGCCCCGCTCACGTCTGCTGGGGCCTTAGTAAATACGGAGTGAACTTTCTTCCCCACAATAACCCCTGCACAGGTTCTTTGCCCTCTTTAGGTGATGCAGCTCTGGGCTTGGTGGTCCTGTGGTGCTTGGCGGCTCTTCCAGCAGAGTTTGGGTGGTTTTGGCCTGGGGATCCCGCTCCTGTGCAGCTGGCACTGGGCTCTGCAGAGCAAACTGGGATTTCTGGTACCCAGAGCTGTCATGTTTTCCTAACACTTGTCTGCCAACATCTGCATGACAGAAGTTATAAATACGTCCTTATGCCTGTACATGTATATCTATATGTTTTACAGAAAAGAAAATTTTAAACATATGACACTTTAACAATTCGTCTCATACAAACCCTGTAGAAACAGCACAGAACAAAACTGGCCTTGGCTTTAGAAGCTGTTCCATAATCTCTTGGGTAGGATTAGGAAATTAAATGAGCAGTTTTGGATGAAGAACATCCCTGCTGTAGCATTTAGTATTTTAGCTCTCTGTTCATAAGAGCTGACAGGTAGCACTGCGCTTCTGTTCTGTACCCCCGACTCACCTCCTGGGGGTCTGCCTAATAGAAACATGTTGTTCTTCAGCTTCCTCTCTCATCAGCTTTAACAATTCACAGATATTAAACGTATTTTTGTACTTCGTGCTTGCCCACGCAACTATCTTGCATAGTGTACTATGTGTAATGTTCCAGAGATGTTGTTATTCCTTCTCTTCCCCAGCAGCGCTTTGCTTTGGCTTCAGATGCTTGTCTTGAAATTTAAAAGGAGCGAAGGTGGGGTTTGTATGTGTGTATGACAATATCCAAATAACAGCGTTGCGTGCTGGGCTGAGCTCTCCTGAAGTGCAAGGGCAACTCAGTGTCATATTTTAGCGCAGGAACATGCAACTTAGAAAATAAACCCCTGAAAGATCGGATGTTATGGTGATTGTTTCTATTGTGAAGCTGCTTGTTTTTTGGGATGACTTTTATCTTGTAAAATATGTCAGTGTTGCTGAGCCTCCCGGTGCCGGGTTTTCATGGTTAACATCAGCTTAGTGGCAGAGGAGTGGGGGCAACGTTACTGTTCTGTGGTAAATCCAAAGCTGAGGTCTTCACGTTGGTCTTGCAGCACAGGATTTGTCAGCGCATCGTGTGCTCTCACTTATCTCTTGACAAACAGAAGGAATATTGGAGTAGATCTCTACAGACGTGGATTTAGTAGCACGAGACAGTCTCCCACAGCATCTTTGCTGCTAAACTGAGGAAGTGTGGCCTGGACCATCGAGTAGTGAGGTGGACTGGGAACTGGCTGAAGGAAAGAAGCCAGAGAGTTGTGGTCAATGGGGCAGAGTCCAGTTGGAGGCCTGTACGTAGTGGAGTCCCTCAAGGGTCAGTACTGGGACCAGTATTATTCAATATATTCATCAATGACTTGGATGAGGGAATAGAGTGACTATCAGCAAGTTTGCTGATGGCACCAAGCTGGGAGGAGTGGCTGACACTGGAAGGCTGTGCTGCCATCCAGAGACCTGGACAGGCTGGAGAGTTGGGCAGGGAGAAATTTAATGACATAGAACAGGGGAAAGTGCAGAGTCTTGTATCTGGGCAGGAACAACCCCAGGTTCCAGTACAAGTTGGGGAATGAGCTGTTGGAGAGCAGTGTAGGGGAAAGGGAGCTGGGGGTGCTGGGGACAGCAGGGTGACCATGAGCCAGCACTGGGCCCTTGTGGCCGGGAAGGGCAATGGGACCTTGGCGGGATGAGAAGGGGGTGGTCAGTAGGTCAGAGAGGTTCTCCTGCCCCTCTGCTCTGCCCTGGTGAGACCACATCTGGAATATTGTGTCCAGTTGTGGGCCCCTCAGCTCCAGAAGGACAGGGAACTGCTGGAGAGAGTCCAGCGCAGCCACGAAGATGCTGAAGGGAGTGGAGCATCTCCCGTGTGAGGAAAGGCTGAGGAGCTGGGGCTCTGAGCTGGAGAAGAGGAGACTGAGGGGTGAGCTCATTCATGGGGATCAATATGGAAAGGGGGAGTGTCAGGAGGATGGAGCCAGGCTCTTCTGGGTGACAACCAGTGATAGGACAAGGGGCAATGGGTGCAAACTGGAACACAGGAGGTTCCACTTAAATATGAGAAGAAACTTCTTCCTGGTGAGGGTGCCGGAGCCTGGACCAGGCTGCCCAGGGAGGTTGTGGAGTCTCCTTCTCTGCAGACATTGCAACCCGCCTGGACACCTTCCTGTGTAACCTCATCTGGGTGTTCCTGCTCCGGCGGGGGCATTGGACCGGATGATCTTTCGAGGTCCCTTCCAATCCCTGACATTCTGGGATTCTGTGATGGGTGATGGCTGGTGGGCGCCTGTGCCTGATGGTGCTGTAGGAACAAGGTCCTGCCTCAGATGTGGGGTCACCTGCCCAGGACTTTGCTGTCCTTGGAGTCTCATCCTTGCATAAACCAGAATGTGAACTGGAGGCAGGAAAGACTTTTTTGCTACTTTAAGCCTAATATTGACTGTATTGTGGGCATGGGCATAACCACAACCTGTGGAGATGAGCATGTGTCACCTCCAGAGCAGTGTGGACAGTGGGTAACTGAGGCAGGTGGTGTTTGCTGTGAGCTGCAAGTGGTGTTTCCTGGAGCTGAGCTTTGTGTTGCCTTTGCCTAGTTGCTAACAGTAACCTCCTAGTTAGCTTAAAATTAGCTTGTGTAAGTACACTTGAAGATGTCTTAGAAATGTTCTTAAAGATAGAATCATAGAATCATTTTGGTTGGAAAAGACCCTCAAGATCATAGAGTCCAACCGTTCCCCCAGCCCTGGCACTGCCCCATGTCCCCGAGAACCTCATGTCCGTCTGTCCAACCCCTCCAGGGATGGTGACTCCACCACTGCCCTGGGCAGCCTGTTCCAATGCCCCACAGCCCTTTGGGGAAGAAATTGTTCCTTGGGAGCAGAGCCTGACCTCCTTTGCTTCCCCTGTTCCGTGACGTGTGATGTGCAAGTGCCGGCAATAGGAACGTTGGAGAGAAAAGAGGCTGCAGGTTCCACGAGTCCTTGTGCTGGTATCCTGGGAGGCCGGAACCCAAAATGCAAGAGCTTAAAGTGTCCTTGGCAGTGCTGCCACTGCTGTATGACAGCTGTCCAGGTGCCGGTGGTGCACGGCTCAGCTTTGAACTGCTGCATTCATGCCAGAAAAACTAATTCAGGAACAGCCAATGCTGGTGTCCTGCTGGGACAGACAAGAGGAGGATCCTGTGAGCTGCAGCACTGGGGATGTATAGAATCATAGGATCGTTTTGGATGGAAGAGACCCTCAAGATCATCGAGTCCAACCATTAACCCACCCCGGCACTTTTTCTCCCGTTTCGTGCTGGCAGAGAGCAAAGAGCAGAGAGCCCATGTGAGCACTGGGGTGAGGAGAGGGGAGAGGACACCCCTGCATTCACTGGAACAAGGCGTTCCTTCTGCTGGTCTGGGTGCTTTCCAGTTTAATCACCATCTCTTAAATGATCAGATTTCCTTAAGATGTCCCTTGGGCACTCATGAAAACCTGTGTCCACTCCACTGAGCAATGTCCTTCTTGTGGTTTTAACACAATAAAGCTCGTGCAAGAATCACAGATTAATTGGGGTTGATCTCCAGAGGTCCCTTCCAACCCCAACCGTTCTGTGGTTCATGCACGAACTATATTATGTTAAAAACACTTCTGTATGTTGATAATGTAGTGAAGTTCTGCAAAATGGAGCTTGAGGTGAGCATCACCTGGAGAGCTGGGAGCACAGCACAGATTACAGACACCGTCTGAAATGTTGGTTATCGCCGAGGGAGAAGTGGGGTTTGGCCAAACAGAAGCAGAAGCTGCCACGTTATTTAACGTGTCAGGTACCCGAGGAGATTTTGCCACGTATCTGTCATATTGTGGAGTGCAAAAGGAGCACGTGGTGCTGGATTTGAAATACGTTCTGTTATGTTTATGCATTTCCTTAGAGCACAGTTTGCATGTTCCCAGATGTGGACAAGAATAACGCAGCAGAACGTGCGAGGCGCTCGCTGTGAACGAGTAGGAGGCGATTTGTCAGTAAGGATTAAAAATGCAGCTGAGGACTAGTGCTGTAAAAAGGTTTAATCTGGGGGCTCCGGGTTCAGTTTTCACCAGGAATATCCTCCCTAATGCGTTTTATCAGGGCATGCCCTTCACAAAACAGTCCCCTTGCAAATGAAGGAGAAATTATAAAATGGTGAATGCCTTTTTTTTTGTGTGTGTGTGTGAAGTGCCCAAAGACAGTGAAGTTGTGTATCTCAGAAGTCATATTTTTTTTTGTTACAAGAATATCTAATTGAGTCTCTTATTACACTTCAGATTCAGGTGGATAAATCCGTTTCAAGGCCGAAAATATCACATCTATCATGGGTAACTGAGCATTATTGAGTAAAAATAATGAATTAGTCCTTTTCTAAATAGCAGGGACTCTAGAAGAATTAGATTTTGACATAAAGAGTTGATTTGAGCTACGGGGCATGTTTGCTTCAGTCAGAAGATGAATTTTCTCGGATTCTTGTCTCAAGTGGCCAGGGAGTCAGGCAGAGGTTGAGCAGGACGGTAACTCGTGGGAAATTACTGCGATGCGCGGTAGGATCAGCGCGGTTCGTGCTCTCGCTGCTGGGATCTGAGGGTGTTTTGGGAGAAAATCCTTCCCGAATTGCTTTGGGCCATAGGTTGACCCTGACAAATAGTTTCTGTTGCAGCGCCAGCAAATGTGTATCTGACAAAGAAAATAGTTGTGCTTTGATGCTAAAAATAACACCCTGGAAGGTCAAGTTGAGCTTTCTTCCAAATTACATTTCTGCAGCCTATAGCTAGTGATGGAGAAATCTTGACTTTTCCAGCCTTTTCTCTACTTCTAGGGGAATTCTGAACCCAATTTTCACCCCTTTTTGTGGAATAACTCTGCGGAATCAGAGGGGGTCGGGGCGTAGGACGGGACTGGGGTTCCTCCCCATACCCCACATGCTGCTTCATAACGGGACGGGGTAACCTGGGCCCAGAGGGGGGATTTGGGGATTTTAGCTGCTGATTCATGATAATAGTGGAGGGGAAAGAAAATTGAACAGATACTGTTGAAATAGGATTGATCCTTTGACTTTAGGGACAAAAAAAAAAAGGAAGGTGGAGGACACTCCCACAAAATTTGTTGCATTAATTTTTTTAATAGTGATAGGCTGGAAATGACTATTGAACTTAATTTTCTTCTGTTTGTTATTCATTTGTGATGTTTTCTATACAGTAGAAAATATTCTTTGCATCATGATACTTCTTTTGAGAAGTTTTATAGAGAGATTCGGTGGAGCTGGAGAGCAGCTCTGGCTGAGAATTAAACCTTCCTGTGACTTCCAGCGCTGCCCTGGACTGTGGTGTTTGGCGTATTTATACCCAGAATGGATGTGCTCAAATTTCAGTTTTCTGAGTAATATCAGGAAGAAGAGAAGTGACATCTTCATTCCACACTCTGTTCCCCACATAGTCTCTCTAAGCCAGCCCAGCAGGACACAGAATCCCAAGATCCCAGGCTGGTTGGGTTGCAGGACCTCTGCAGATCCCCAGCCCAGCGCTGCTCACGCAGGGTCACCAGAGCAGGTCACACAGGTCGGGCCAGGCGGGTTTGAATGTCTCAGAGAAGGAGACTCCACACCCGCTCTGGGCAGCCTGGGCCAGGCTCTGGCACCGCAAAGGAAAGAAGTTTCTCCTCATGTTCCGATGGAGCCTCCTGTGTTTCAGTCTGTGCCCGTTGCCCCTCACCCTGGCGTTGGGCACCACTGAACAGAGTCTGGTCCATCCTCTGACACCCACCCTGAGATATTGATCCCATTGATCAGATCCCTCTCAGCTTCTCTTCTCCAGCTCAGCAGCCCCAGCTCTCTCAGTGTCTCCTCATCACAAAGATGCTCCAGACCCCTCAGCATCTTTGTGTCCCTCCCTGGACTCTCTCCAGTAATTCCTTGTCCTTCTTACACTGGGGAGCCCAGCACTGGACCCAGTTCTGCAGACGTGGCCTCCCCAGGGCAGAGCAGAGGGGGAGGATTCACCTCCCTGCCCTGCTGCCCACACTCTTCCTCACACACCCCAGGTCCCGTTGGCCTCTTGGCCGCACGGGCACATCGGTGACTCATGGTCACCCTGTTGTCCCCAGAACTCCCAGGTCCTCTGTGCAGAGCTGCTTTCCAGCAGGTCCCCCCCACCCTGTGCTGGTGCCGGGGGTTGTTCCTCCCCAGGTGCAGGACCCTGCGCTTGTCCTTGTTGACCTTGATCAGGTTCTTGTCCGCCCAGTCCCGTGTGTCCAGGTCTCTCTGGATGGCAGCGCAGCCTCTTGTTTGTCAGCCCGTCCTCCCAGTTTGGGATGATCAGCAAACTTGCTGAGGGTGCACTCAGTCTCTTCATCCAGGTCACTGATGAACAGATTGAACAGGACTGGACCCAGTACCGACTCTGGGGATCCCCGCTGACTACAAGCCCCCAACCAGACTCTGCACCGCTGATCACAAGCTCTGAGCTCTGCCATCCAGCCAGTTCATGACCCATCTCGCGGTGCACTCATCCTGAGCTTGCCTGTGAGGATGCTGTGAGGGATGGGGTGAAAAGCCTCTCTGTGGTCAGGGCAGGGTTACCCAGGGTGGTGGTGGAACTGGGTTGTCTCTGGGCTGCTTTGCCTCACCAGCTTGCAAAATATTCCAGTATTTTGTTACTCAGGAAGATGCGTCTCCCAGCGAACGCTTCGCTGCCTGCTGGCGTGTGGCAGAGTGAGGGGATGGCACATGAGCACCGGGGTTCATAGATCATAGAATGATTTTGGTTGGAAAAGACCCTCCAGATGATGGAGTCCAACCGTTCCCTCACCCCGTGTCCTGAGAACCTCATCTCCGTCTGTCCAGCCCCTCCAGGGATGGTGACTCCAGCACTGCCCTGGGCAGTCTGTTCCAATGCCCCACAGCCCTTTGGGGAAGAAATTGTTCCCCAGATCCAACCTCAACCTCCCCTGGTGCAACTTGAGGCCGTTTCCTCTGGTCCTGGTGCTTGTTCCTGGGGAGCAGAGCCCGACCCCCCCTGGCTCCAAGCTCCTTTCAGGCAGGTCAGAGATCAGAAGGTCTCCCCTCAGCCTCATTAGTAACTTAACACTTGCCTTGCAGGAATTTTCTAGGTAATTTTTAGCTATTTTTCCTAGATATGCTGGAAATCTGGAGGTATACAGGACTAAAATGCAGAGCTTTGGGTACAAACATCGGCATCAAACAGAAGCATTTGCAAAAACGCTGAAGAGGGAGAGGAGCTTGTTAGTGCAGTGACTGTGCTCTCCGAGTGTGTTAATGCTCGCGAGACCTATTTGTGTTTTATGGATTTCCAAATGTTTGGAGGCTCTGCCTTCATAAAGCAAAAATAGGTTTGTGTTTGATAGTTTCTTTTTCTCTTCCGCAGCCTATGCAAGCAGCGAGATGTCCCACAGACGAGCTGTCACTGACCAACTGCGCCGTGGTGAATGAGAAGGACTTTCCCTCTGGGCAGTAAGTGTGCGCTCTCACTCCTTCAACTTTGAACCAAAAAGGAATTGTTTTCAAAATTTGCATGAAGGTGGAATGCAATTTTGGGTTTGGGAGGCTGAATACCACAGGTTATTAAAAAAACTTCTGCGTCTTTCGAGACCAAAACTTTAAATGTGCCTCTTTCTCAGGACTGGAGAGACTAAGAAAACAGTAAATTTTTCTCTGAAGCATTTCTTCCTTGGCAACTAGATCTTCTTAAATAATTATAATTACTATTTTAGTCACTATTTTAATGAAGGACTTCAGACCTTTTTTGATTTTTTTTTTTTTTTTTTGGTTTGGTTTTGCTCCTGTTCCTTTTACATACTTAGAATATTTGGACTATTTCAAGTAGATTTTTATCATTTAATTGTGTTACTGGGGGCATCTTCTCACTTTCCCATCATCTTGGAGTGAACAGAGTCACCAGAAACTCTTGTTCTGGGGCTTTTCGTGCACAAGAACAAAAGGGGAGGAAAACCAGAGTGTGGGCACAACAATGTGGATTCTTTAATTCCAGTTCAGTGGTGACTGATAGCAGCTGACTTGGGGTTTTACTTTTGTGAAAAAGGTGGAAAACACATTAATTTTTCAGCTCAGCCCACATAGAAGGACTTTGTATTAAAAGAAGCCAATTGAAATAATTGGTTTCCTTGCTTTGCTGCAAACTGCATGGTGGCTTTTAAAGGTTTCGATATGTAGATTGTGAACAGAAGTAATTAATTTCAGCAGAAAGTATCGCGTGCAGAAGAAGGTGGAAGAGCTTGGGCTTGAAAAATGGGAAAAAATGTTAAAAAAGATACTAAATGATGCAGTTGGGGCCTTACCGTGAAATATCTGGCCCGGGTGGATCCTGCTGAGGACGGAGAAGGAAGCGGCTCAGAGCTGCGGGGAGCGGGGGAACGATGTGGTTTAACACTGCATTCATTTTCTGCTGCCCTGGAGAGCTGTCCTGGCCCTTAGTGAGTGACTGAGCTTTAATAACATACCAAAACAAAGTGAAAACACCTAAACCAACCTCCAGGAGCACAACTTTTGGAGTCAGAAGCAGGAAAAAGTATCTGCTTGCACAGGGTAGTGTCCTGGTGTCCTCCACTGATGTAGATTTTTTTTTTTTTTTTTTTTCCAAGTGATTCACTTGCAAAAATACCTGAACTGAGCATTGTACCTCATGCATTATAAAAATGTTAATTTCCTCAAATATGGATGTCCTGGGGGGACCCGGCTTCCAGACCTG
This sequence comes from Caloenas nicobarica, assembly GCF_036013445.1. Lineage (NCBI taxonomy): Eukaryota > Metazoa > Chordata > Aves > Columbiformes > Columbidae > Caloenas > Caloenas nicobarica. Next base: position 1,437,585 of record NC_088268.1, on the reverse strand, counting down.
CAGCACCAGGTGCTTCCCTTTCATCACGTTTATGGAAGCGTGAGGAAGAAACATCCCATAACTGGGACTGATTCTCCCCGAGAGAGCTGCTTGTTTCTAGAAATCAGGGCTCGTAAAGAAAGCACCATATGTTTGGTTGCGAGCAGATGCTATAAATCGCTTGGAAAAGTGGAAGGGTACAGAGAAACCCGGCGCTCAGCTGCTGCTGCGGGCTGCAGCGATTCTGCTGCATTGCAGATCCGCCGAGCAGGACCGTTCCTGTGATCTGCAGTCAGCAGGTTGGGTTCGTGCCGTCCTCCCCGCGACTGGCCGCACACAGTGGGTTTTGGTAACGGTTACACGAAGGGCTTTGCTTTAACGCTTGCGTTTGGTGTGCGCGGTGTAGAGCTGGGAGTTTGACCTTGGATCAGAGGGATGGTTTACCCCCAGGAGGTCACTGTAGATCTTTTTCGTGCTTCATTTTCTGCATCCTGCAAGTTGGGCAAGTGTGAGTCAGTGTTTTGTGCTGCATGATGCAGTGTGTTATTATAGTACCAGCTTGGTTTGATGAGTTGCACTGGCTTAGGTTCCTCTGACGTCTGTCTTCAGGACTCCCAGTGTATTTTGGAGCGGGAAACAAGTGCTGGAAACACCCAGGTGGGGAAGGGGACAATTCTGGGAGGAAACCAGCGCAGGTTATCTCAATGGCAATTTTTTTTTAATGTTGAGAACTGACAAATTATTCTGACCTTTTATTCTGCCTTTCACATGGGAACACCATCCCTCTTATCTCAAGCCAGAAAAGCCCGTGAGGAGCCTTGCTGAATAATTTATATGGGTTTCTAAGCATGCACTTGAGGCACAACAACCCTGTGAATGCTGCAGGTTTGGGGAAGAGCGGCTGGAAAAGGACCTGGGGGTGTTGGTGACAGCGGCTGAACATGAGCCAGCGTGTGCCCAGAGGGCCAAGAGGCCACAGGATCCTGGCTGGTGCCAGCACTGGTGTGGCCAGCAGGCCCAGGGCAGTGACCGGCCTGTGCTGGGCTCTGGGGAGGAAAAACCGCGAATCCTGGAGTCACCATCCCTGGAGGGGTTGGACAGACGGAGATGAGGTTCTCAGGGACATGGGGCAGTGCCAGGGGTGGGTTAATGGTTGGGTTCAATGTATTTTCATTGTTTTCCAGCCAAAATGATTCTGTGATTAAGTGATTCACAAACATGAAAACTAACAGACACACAGGTTAAATTATCTATTATTTTTTCTGTTGGTTTGCTCAGCCTGGCCAGAGGATTTACCAGTGGTTTCCTGGGCCCTGTCTGGAGCCCTGCTTATGAACTGGCATCAGCTCTGCTTTGGTTCTCATTGTTCCAGCCAAGGCTTTACACGCGTTAGAGCAGCAGTTCCTTCCCTTTGAGCTCTTGGGAGGTATCTGGCCCTGGTGACTCATTGTTCCTTTTGTTCGTTAATAAGCAGAAGCTGTTAATGAGGCTGAGATTTCCTCCCTGTGTCTCCATGAGCTCTCCCAGCTCCTTCCTGGTGAACATCAATGTAGGAAAATGCATTTAGCTTTTTCTGCTATTGCCTTATTTTGAACATTCTTAATACTTAGGCTGCTTATAGTTGTTGAAAACTGCCTGCTCCTGCTGTCTTTGAGAAGAAACGTGGTTGTTCCTGTGCCTTTTGGAGACTTTTCTCAAAGAACCTCTCAGGATTTGACCTTTCCTGATCTTCCTACTTGGCTGGAGATTTATTTCAGAAAGATGATTTTTATTTTTATTTTATTTTTTTAAATTTCTGGCATCTGTTTGCGTGCTGTCAGGCTCTGTTATCTTTCTGATTTGCTGGAAATGTTTTTGGTGAGTGGTATGCACTGATAGAGCAATTTTAATTTGTATCAAATCTTCGTGGATTCCTGCCCCCTGCAGTATTTTTACCAGATATCCTCACTTTCTTGCATTTCGCTGTTTTGAAGCGAAACCCAGCAGCGGTGGAGTTGTTCTGAACCTGTACACGTTCAAGTCGCTCTTGTGTTTTGAACCAGACGTAGTGCACTGCCCAGGATCCGGCTCAGTCTTCAGAAGCTTTGATCTTGGGTCTTTTTCTGTCTGATGAGTTGTTTCTAGTAGGATGTTATTTGTTATCCTGCATATTTCCTGATGACATATTCCAGTAGCATAACTGGGACTTGAATTTGCCTCCAGGCATGTTTGTCTAATGCTCTGCAACATAATACCTTGCTTTCCACTTGGTTGTGTGTTGATATTAATTGGAATTACTCAGACTGATACACTCAGTGCTGGGAACCTCTTGATTTCAGTCCCGGCTTCCTGGGCAGCTGCTCTGGTTTATCTGCTACTCAGTTTAAAGTGAAACAGTCTCTGCAGGAACGTTCGGGGGAAGGATCATCTCCCCAGACCTGCTGGTGACACTTTTCCTCCCGCAGCCGGTGTTGTTGCCATCTCTGCTGCAGGGGCACGTTGCTGGTTCATGTTCGACTCCTTGTTCTCAGGTCTTTTCTGAAGAGCCACGTTCCAGCCAGTTGGCTCCCAGCCTGTACTGGTGCTCGGGATTATTCCTTCCCAGGTGGAGGACTTTGCGTTTTCATTTGTTGAACTTGCTGGCATTTGTGTCCGCCCATATCTCCGCCCTGTCCAAGTCGTTATGAATGGCAGCACCACGAGCAGGTGTGTGATCTGCAGACAGTGCGCTCTGTGCCGCCGTCCCCGACATGACCCGGCAACGTGTGCGGGCAACCCAGAAAACCAACCGTACCCTGGGCTGCATCCCCAGCCCTGCGGGCAGCGGGTTTGGGGGGATCCTACCCCTCTGCCCCGCTCTGGTGAGACCCCCCTGCAGTGCTGGGCCAGCTCTGGGTCCTCAGCACAGGACACACATGGAGCTGCTGGAGAGGGGCCAGAGGAGCCCCAGAAATGATCCGAGGCTGGACCAGCTCTGCTGGGAGGACAGGCTGAGAGAGTTGGGCTGTTCAGCTGGAGAAGAGAAGCTCCGCGGAGACCTTAGTGCGGCATTTCCGGACTTAAAAGGGGCCGAGAAGAAAGATGGGGACAGACCTTTGAGCAGGGCCTGTTGCGATAGGACAAGGGGTGATGGTTTGAAACTAGAGGAGGGAGATTGAGGCTGGACATGAGGAAGGAATTGTTGGCCCGGAGGGTGGTGAGAGCCTGGCCCAGGTTGGCCAGAGAGGTGGTGGCTGAACCATCCCTGGAGACATCCCAGGCCAGGCTGGACGGGGCTCTGAGCAACCTGAGCTGGTGCAGATGTCCCTGCTCATGGCAGCGGGGGCACTGGGGCAGCTGGGAAGGTCCCTTCAACACAAACCATCCTGTGATTAATGAAGAGCTCAGGTAGTATGAACCCCTGGGGTAGGTACACCCGAGTGAACTGCCTGAGCTGGGCCTCGTGCTGCTGATCACAAGCCTGGTGGTTGAGGCCATTCTCAGTCCCTCGCGCTGCCCACTTACCTACTCTGTATTTCATCAATTTGTCTATCAGGACGGCTGCGTGAGGCAGGGTAGAAAGCATCGCTGGTGTTGAGGTAACCAGTATTCACAGCTCTCCCTTCATCCTCGGAGCTCGCCGTGTCATCGCAGATAGCTGGTACGTTGGTCAGGCTTGATGTTCCTTTGTAAATCCTGGCGTCTACTCCGGTCACTTCCTTGTTCATTAATATATTTGGCTTCCAGGATTAGTTGCTCCATTACTTTCTGAGGGACTAAGGTCAGGCTGAGCAGCCTGTAGGTCCTTGGATCCTCCTTCTTGAAGACAGGAGTGACATCTTGAAGATAGAGTGACACCAACTTTCTCTGAGCCTTCAGAAACCTGCCCTGACCACCATGAAGCACCAGTCAATGTCTTGCTCTCCCTCTGTGAGATTTATAGGGAGCCACACCACCTATAACAGGTTTCTGGATTTACGCCTGGAGTGGGAGGAGATGGAAAAGGGTGCACGTCACTGGAGCTGGGGGTTTAGGCAGTTGATAGGATGGGAGGAAATGGCCTCAAGTTGCACCAGGGGAGGTTGAGGTTGGGTCTTGGGAACAATTTCTTCCTGGAAAGGGCTGTAGGGCATTGGAACAGGCTGCCCAGGGCAGTGTCACCATCCCTGGAGGGGCTGGACAGACGAAGATGAGGTTCTCAGGGACACGGGGCAGTGCCAGGGCTGGGGGATGGTTGAACTTGATGTTCTTAAAGGTCATTTCCAACCAAAACGATTCTGTGATTCTATGATTTAGGGCCAGAACCAGTGAAGAGTCATTTCCTTGGTCTGGAGGAGATGTGTATCCCGTGTGATATGTTTAAAATTTTCTTTCCCTGCTGCACCAGCAGTGCCTGGAGAGGTTTCACAAGCGTCCCAATGTGTTTGGGCTGAAGCTGGTGATGTCTGGTGGCTTTGGCTGTGCAGGACACACATCTCCTCTACTCTCAAGGGGCCACATGTTCTTTCCTGCCATGTGGCTGAAGCTGTAATGTCTACATGTTGTAGCCAACGTATACATGTGCAGCAGATCAGCTTTGGGGTGGTGCTGGATTCGCTGTGCGTATGCAAATGAAGATGTAGGGAGCATATGAACATGGCAAGTTGAACATGAGCCACCAGTGTCCCTGGAGCCAAGAGGGCCCCGTGTCGTGGTGCATCCAGCACAGCAGGGCCAGCCGGGCAGGGAGGGGATTGTCCCACTCTGCTCTGCGCTGGGGCGGCCTCACCTGGAGCATTCACTGTGTGCAGGGCTGGGGACACAGGTTTATAGAACCATAGAATCACTTTGGTTGGACAAGACCCTCAGGATCATCGAGTCCAACCATAACCCAACTCCAGCACTACACCATGTCCCTGAGAACCTCGTCTGAATGCCTTTTAAACCCCTGCAGGGATGGTGACTCCAGCACTGCCCTGGCCAGCCTGTTCCAATCCCTGACAGCCCTTTCCGGGAAGAATTTTTTCCTAATATCCAATCTAAACCTCCCCTGGTGCAACATGAGGCCATTTCCTCTTGTCCTGGATAAGGAGATAAAGCTACAGGAGAGTGTCCAGAGGAGGCCACAAAGTTGGTGAAGGGTTTGGAGGGGAAGCCGGATGAGGAGCGGCCGGAGTCCCTGGGTTTGTTCAGCTGGAGCAGAGGAGACTGAGGGCAGAGCTCATGGGGCTGCAGCTTCAGCAGGGGAGCAGGAGAGGCAGGGCTGAGCTCTTCTCTCTGTGACAGTGACAGAACCCAGGGAATGGCAGGAAGATGTGCCAGGGGAGGGTCATTTGGGTATGAGGAAAAGGTTCTTCACCCAGAGGGTGCTGGACACTGGAACAGGCTCCCCAGGGAGGTGTCACGGCCCCAAACCTGACAGTGTTCAAGAAGAGACTGGACAACGTCCTCAGACCCACAGTGTGACCTGTGGGGTGTCCTGTGCAGGGACAGGGGTCGGACTCCATGATCCTGTGGGTCCTTCCAGCTCAGGACACTCCGTGATTCCATGAATGCATTCGCTGCCAGGGAGGGGACGGTGGGTGCCTGGGACCGTGGGCCTTGGCTGGTGTCCCAGCTCATCTGTCGCTTTGGTTCTGGCCGTGGGGCAGAGGGGACACCCCAGGTCGTGTGAGCTGGTGGCTCCTGTACCCAGGGGGTGTTAAAGTGTCCGCAGTTGAGAAGAAGAACATGAGGTGGAACCTGATTCCGCCGTCGCCTCTGCCACCAGCGCACACAAATCCCACCTGCCTTTAGTTTCGCTTTCTTATGCCAAAAGCAAATCTGCTTTTCACAGAATCACAGAATCACAGAATGTTAGGGATTGGAAGGGACCTCAAAAGATCATCTAGTCCAATCCCCCTGCCAGAGCAGGAAAACTTAGGTGAGGTTACACAGGAAGGCGTCCAGGCGGGTTTTGAATGTCTCCAGAGAAGGAGAATCCACAACCCCCCTGGGCAGCCTGTTCCAGTGTTCTGTCACCCTCACTGAGAAGAAGTTTCTTCTCACATTTAAGTGGAACCTCTTGTGTTCCAGCTTGAACCCATTACCCCTTGTCTTACTGTTGGTTGTCACCGAGAAGAGCCTGGCTCCATCCTCGTGACACCCACCCTTTATATATTTATAAACATTAATGAGGTCACCCCTCAGTCTCCTCTTCTCCAAGCTGAAGAGACCCAGCTCCCTCAGCCTTTCCTCATAAGGGAGATGCTCCACTCCCTTAATCATCTTTGTGGCCCTGCGCTGGACTCTCTCCAGCAGTTCCCTGTCCTTCTTGAACTGAGAGGCCCAGAACTGGACACAATATTCCAGATGAGGTCTCACCAGGGCAGAGTAGAGGGGAAGGAGAACCTCTCTGGACCTACTAACCACCCCCCTTCTAATACACCCCAGGATGCCATTGGCCTTCTTGGCCACAAGGGCCCAGTGCTGGCTCATGGTCATCCTGCTGTCCACCAGGACCCCCAGGTCTCTTTCCCCTACACTGCTCTCTAATAGGTCATTCCCCAACCTGTACTGGAACCTGGGGTTGTTCCTGCCCAGATGCAAGACTCTACATTTCCCCTTGTTATATTTCATTAAATTTTTCCCCGCCCAACTCTCTAGCCTGTCCAGATCTCGCTGGATGGCAGCACAGCCTTCTGGCGTGTCAGCCACTCCTCCCAGCTTGGTGTCATCAGCAAACTTGCTGATAGTACACTCAATTCCCTCATCCAAGTCATTGATGAATATATTGAACAGTATTGGTCCCAGAACTGACCCTTGAGGCACTCCACTAGATACAGGCCTCCAACCAGACTCCGCCCCATTGATCACAACTCTCTGGCTTCTCTCCTTCAGCCAGTTTGCAGTCCACCTCACTACCCGATCATCCAGTCCACACTTCCTCAGTTTTGCTGTGAGGATGCTGTGGGAGACGGTGTCAAATGCTTTGCTGAAGTCAAGGTAGACCACATCCACTGCTCTGCCATCGTCAATCCACCTTGTTACGTCTTCATAAAAGGCTATGAGGTTGGTCAAACACGACTTCCCCTTGGTGAAGCCATGTTGACTGTCCCTGATGACCCTCTTATCCTTGATATGTCTTAAGATGGCACCAAGGATAAGGTGTTCCATCACTTTCCCAGGGATGGAGGTGAGGCTGACCGGTCTATAGTTGCCCGAGTCCTCCTTCTTGCCCTTTTTGAAGACCGGAGTGACATTTGCTTTCCTCCAGTCCTCAGGCACCTCTCCCGTTTCCCAAGACTTGGCAAAGATGATGGAGAGCGGTCCAGCAATGACTTCAGCCAGCTCCCTCAGCACCCGCGGGTGCATCCCATCTGGACCCATGGATTTATGGATGTCCAGATTGCTTAATTGCTCCCTAACCCAGTCCTCATCAACTGAGGCAGACTCCTCCATTGCCCTGCCTTCCTCTGGGGCCTCAGGGGTACGGGGCTCCTCAGGACAGCCTCCGGCAGAGTAGACAGAGACAAAGAAGGCATTCAGTAATTCTGCCTTCTCTGTATCTTCTGTCACCAGGGCACCCACCCCGTTCATCAGTGGGCCTACATTGCCTCTGGTGTTAGTTTTATCTGCCATGTATTTGAAGAACCTCTTCCTGTTGTCCTTGACCCCTCTCGCCAGGTTTAACTCTAAGGAGGCCTTAGCTTTCCTAGTTGCCTCCCTACATCCTCTGACAACAGCCTTATATTCTTCCCACGTTTTTCACGTTGTTCTTCCCAATATTCTTCCCAACGCTTTTCACGTTGTCACAGCTGCTAGGCATAGTCTGGGGAGAACTATGAGCAGCTTTTGAGTTTCTTTGTTTCTGATGGTTCAGCTTAGAGAGTGACAGGCAGGCACACGCAACATTACTCTGTTTTTATGACAGTTCTGCCCTTCAGGTGCCATCTGAGCTGTTGGTCACTGTTGGAGAGGAGGATCAGCCTCAGCGCCAATGGAGTTTTACTTTGTATACAGAAATTCTTCCCATTTTTTCTGCCATCAAACTTCTAAACTACACACTAAGATCCTTGTAAAGACTTTGCAGCTGTTTCCTGTTGAAATTACCGCTGGGGTTTACTGCTTATACTGGGGTAAAATATTGATGCTTTGGTGTCAGATGCTTGAGATACGAAACCAGAGTTGATTTTTAGGCACAGCAGCCTTGGCCTGTGTGGTTATAGTTTGGTTCTCTCATGTTTGCATATTCTTGAAGTAAAGGGAGTTATTAGGACAATTATTAGTACAAGGTAATTATTAATACAGTGTCCTGCAGTTGGGCTTTGAGATCACGTTATATCGCTGATGGAAAGACTCCTGTGCGCCTGCGTCACGGTGCAGCTCTGAAACCTTTGCTTTTGCTTTTGTAGGACCAGATACGTTTTTTTTCTTTGAATTGTCACAGCACTGGGAGCAATGCTAAATATTGGAATAAAATACTGTTTGTTCTCTCTTCTAGACATGTTGTTGTGAAGACTTCTCCCAACCACAAGTACATTTTCACGCTGAGAACCCATCCCTCGGTTGTTCCTGGCAGCATCGCCTTCAGCTTGCCCCAGGTACTGTTCATGTATGGTTTGACTTACTGTTTCACTATAGAATAAGAAAAATCTCTTCCGAGATCAGGCTTGAAGGTACCTATTCTGACTGGAGGGAGATGTCTGCATAAATGTGTCCTACAAATTGATTTCTGACAGCAAAAATTCAAGGAGACTTTTACTATAGCTGAAGCTTTTATTACTTTGATCTTTTTTTGGTGCACGGTGGGATAAAAATACTAGAAAAGGTGTAAATCAACCTTTTAAAAAAACACCAGAAACAAACTATTTCAGAAAGAAAAGCCTAAGCAGTGTCTGCTGTTCTTTGTGAATTTGTATTGTTCCCGATTTCCTTGGACTTTAATGAGTTTTCTTTGCTATTTTGATCTTTTAAAGACCTGCAGGAGTTTCCTTGTTAGTATTGCCAGATGGAAAGTGCAACGTAATGCATAAAATAGATTTATCTTGTCTCCTCTTTCTTAATTAAGTCAAGTTATCGCCTGTTAAGTGATGGTTAGAATAAATAATTGATACAATTAACTTTTAAATAGAAAAATGAACCTTGTGGCCTTTAACTGGCTTAGGCAGTGGGTCACAAAACGTAAAACTGCGACAACCACGGTCACTGATTTAATGCTGTTGTATTTTCCTGCTAGTAAGTGGCCTAGAAATTGAGTCTCTGTGCTGCGAAAGCAAAATCTTTTTTCTTCAACAGATGACTGGGCATAGGCCCCAAACCTCCTTTTTCTTTTCTCACATCTTGTTCAAATGCAGATTTGTCCAGATCGGTGGGTAAAGAGGATGTTAAGTGAGGCCCAAAAATGAAAAGCAGTGATCAGCAGAAGATATATGTATCACAGAGTTCACGTAGATGCATTCATGGTCTAGGGTTGTTTTTCGTAGGTTCCAGTAGTTATTGTAGAGCCAGGAAAGCTCTTTTGCTACGGAATGAGGTGGGTTGCTCACCCCTGAAAAGCGACTGTGGTATTAAGTGTTAGAGCTGCTGGGAGGTGAATGTTTTATTTCAGTGTTCCTGGCACTGGGATTCAATTTCCAGTATTTCCTGAAGCCTTGAATATCTGTAACCAGCGTCACAGAAAACGTGCGTTCACCTCGTGTGTTCACGGAGTGTCCACGGGCTCTGAGACCTCCAGGAAAGTCTGTTGTATGTTTATTATGCACATAAAGTTCTTGACCACCTTTATTCTGTAGCAATCTCAACTCTTAGGCTTAAAGACGAAAAGCCATGAAAAATTGTGTGTATTGCAGGGCCCAAAAGGCGATGGGCCGTGCAGCGATGACAAACTTCTTAGCAGAAAACACCCAAGTGAACACAGGAATTGAGCCATAGAGAGGATCCGAACTGATCTTTCAATGAAATTTGGTGATAGGCTTAACCTGGCAGGTTTAAGCCCAGCCCAGTGTTTGTGGGAGCACCAGTGGCTGTCACCATTCCTGCACTGGTGTCACCAGTGCCTGGTGCGTCAGGTACAGGCGAGTTTGGGGTATCGTTTATCAAAGAATTGGAGCATCCAGGGTAGGGGGAAGATTCTTCTTGGCCTTGCAGGTAAACAGTGAAGGCGGTGAAGTGTGAGATTAAATATGGAAATGTAATTTGTTTTCACCCTCTTGGGAAAACCGGTAAGTACACGTAGGAGTTCCTGCTCTGGGCGACTTCTGTCTTGGACAATAAACATGTTGGAGGGGGATTATAGCGCAAAATTTTCATTTGTTAAAAAAGGTCATTGTATTCCTTCTCCCTCACTTGTCCCTGCCAGATAAAGAGACAAACATAAATGACCATAAAGTACAACATTTCAAATGCGATCTTAACCAGAGCCTTGTGTAACAATACTTATATATTTTTGTGATTCATGCCTCTCTAAGGCTGAGATATTTGAGAGACCGTGAATAGTGCGTAGCCTGCGATGGGGACTGTCAGTCCACGCCGGCCCATCTGTAGCACAAGAGCCGTTGGAAAAGGACTATTTTTCCAATTGTTGAGCAGGAACTTTTGCCATAGTAAAGGTCACAGATTTTTGCGTCGCATCATTATTGAACCATTTCTCACTTCTCTTGCAGTTCTGTGCTGCACAAATCTATTTAGAGCAACTTGAAGGCACCTAAAGGATTTGAACAGTTCCATTTTCACTAGTTCTCTGAACAAGTTCTGGTTTAGGTAACATTATACCTTAAAGCACATTACAGCCTTTTCCAGCAACTAGTAGATAGATGCAAGCTTTTAAAATGCTGAGGGAGTGTATAGCAGGCTTTCCTGTGTGATCTGAGGTCAGAAAAAGGTATTATTAATAGAAATCATTCCACCTTTTTTTTATGTGTTTCTGAGATCCTGTTCTGCCCTTTTTTGCTGCTTTTTACAGTTCTCATGGGGGAGCCTGTTTTTCTGAGCGAGGATGCAACTTTGGGAGGGCGTTTGTTCTAAAGTTTTTATCTTGTTTTCGCAGAGAAAATGGGCTGGACTTTCCATCGGGCAAGAGATAGACGGTAAGTCAGACGGCAGCGTGGTCATGACGTACGTTTATAAAAGCTGAATTCTGTGTTTCCCTATGGAAGTGAAAATGAATTGGAAAACTTCAGATCTTCAGCCCTTCTTCAGGTAACGTGGGGCCCTCGTTAGTGAAAGGGAGTCGCTCTTGTGTCTGCGGGCGTTCAGTCTTTTAACATTTTCAGAGCCTGGAGGATTATTTTGACTGTTACCTTCAGACATCTGCGGGTGTATCAGCACAGCTCTGTGTGGGGCATCAGGATCCACATGCAGATAGAATCACAGAATCGTTTTGGTTGGAAAAGCCCCTCAGGATCATCAAGTCCAACCGTTCCCCAGCCCTGGCACTGCCCCATGTCCTGAGAACCTCATGTCCATCTGTCCAACCCCTCCAGGGATGGTGACTCCAGCACTGCCCTGGGCAGCCTGTTCCAACGCCCCACAGCCCTTTGGGGAAGAAATTGTTCCCCAGATCCAACCTCAACCTCCCCTGGCGCAACTTGAGGCCGTTTCCTCTCGTCCTGGCACTTCTTCCTTGGTGTGAACATCTAACATGTCCTGGGCTGCCTGTTCTTGTGGCTTTGCAGAACATTTACCAGCTAACAGAAAACAGCTGTTGTCGTTGAGGGGATGTTCTTGGCATCTAAATTTGAGTGCCGAGAATGGGGAAGTTTTAGTGCTAAGAGTTGCCAAATCCAGCAGTGCGCTCGGGATGGCTGGAGGGATGAGCTTTGTGAGCAGCGCTGATGTTTTCACCAATAACTGACTAGAATCTTCCGTGTAACACTGAAGGGAAAGTGATGCCATCTTGAGTTTGTGCAAATTGAAGATTTGTAATCAATTTCGAGTCTTGATGGAGCCTGAAGAGCCTTTGCCAGTGCTCAGAGAAGAGGCTGTTCTGTGTCTCTCGGCTTGCATGCTCTGTCTTTCATTTATTCACGCTGTCTGTCACCATTACCTGTGGTTTATGAATTATTGGCATCACTGGCGGTTACAGGTGCTACTGTTGGTCTGTCGGTAGCCTCTGAAGCAGGGGTGTCAAACTCCTGTTCACAGTGGCCACATCAGCCTTGCAGTTGCCTCCAAAGGGCCGAATGTAATTTTAGTCCTGAAATTAATTTATACAGTCCTGTTTTAAAAGTTCTATATAAACGAAATCAAATTTATTTATGTCTTGGATTTTTGAATGCTAGATTTGGTTTTAATTAACAAGAGCAAATATTTGTATTAATCTACTAGATGTGAAGCTGGTTTTGAGAGCAACAAGAAAGTAAAAGGCTTCCAGAGTAGGATCAGAAACAGTGTGTGGCTTCTTTCCACTCCATGGCAACTCCATAGCACTAGTTTCACCAGTTTCAATAGCACTAGTGGAAACTCAATAGCTGCCACTCAATAACTGCAGTTACATATTAACTGAAAAGGGATAAAACATTCAGGTACTCTTCTGCAGCCTTTAGCTTTTTCGATACTTCTCTCTTCTCTGACCCTCCTGATCCTCCAGACTGTTACATGTGAACACATCTTCTAATCAGAAATACCACGGGAATTACAGCATACTGCTCCTCCACACTTCGCTCGAGCAACTTGAAATATTCCTGTTAGCACAAGCAGAAGAGGGAAACGCTGGCATCGCGTAATAATGCAATATACAGCTGGTAAAATTATAAATACCTCGGAGAAAAAACAGAGCAGATCGCACAGGGTCGCGTCCAGGCGGGTTTGAATGTCTTCAGAGAAGGAGACTCCGCACCTGCTCTGGGCAGCCTGAGTCGTTTTAAAATCTATGCTTCCTTCTGCAAGGCCCATTGGTTTTGTGCACAGGGAAATCCCCAAAGGTGTTTTCTCTAACCGTAACTTTATTGTGGTGATAGTCCTGCCATGCAGGGGTGTCAGAGTCATTCGAACGCCGTTCTGCTCCCGCAGCGCTGGGGACACGGAGCTCGGCACGGCCCTCGGTGGAAACGCAGCGCTGGGCCAGTGTCAAGCTTTGATTGCAATAAAGCGGTGGTGGCAATAAACCGTGACAGATGTTTTGTTAACCCCCTCTCCCCCTCCCCAGCCCCCCCTTTTTCCCACTAAGGAGAGACAACGGGAGGAAAAGAGAGACAGACTAGCAAGTTGGAAAAAGAAAGTCAAAACTGTTTTACTAATGCTACTAACAAAATACAGAAAATAATACAAAATACATACAACCCATCTTGAATTCCGCAGCAAAGCTCAGAACTGCTCCAGTAACGGCAGGACAGGCACCTGGAAGTCCTGGGTTGGACTCCGCAGCAAACCGGAGCTGGATTCAAGGATGCGGGGTCTGTCACCAGGCCTCAGATCACGGGGACGGCAGGCAGGGTCCTCCCCAGATGTCGGCCATGGTTGGAGAGGGGTCAAGACCCTCGTGATCTCCCATTTTATATGAAGTATCACGTGGATGGGATGGAATACTTAGCTGGTCGGTTTTAGTCACCTGTTCAGTTTGTTCCTCCTTGCCCCCCTCACTTACGGGACGTGCATCCTTATCAGCGACCTTGCACTCCATGGCTATGTCTACCAAAACATGGATCCAACTTCAGAAAAGTGCAGTTACTAAGAAGAACTTAGTTGAAAGAAAAATTCACTAAAAGAGAAACTGGTCTTGTTTTTAACAAAACTGGGACAGCCAGATGAACCAGGAGAGGGCCGAGCGTTGGACACCTGTGCTCTGAAGTGTCAACCACCCTCCTGGCTGCAGCTGTTGTTACAGGAGGGTCTCCGTGTTCTTTGCTGCAGCCCATGAAGACGATGGGTCATTTCAGTTCTTTCGACCATCAGGAATCACCCGTGTGCTCCTGGCGCAGCCGTCTCACCCGTCTCTTTGGCAGGGTGGTTGTTATGAGGCCTGGTCGGCTGGCTCAGGGTTGGAGACATGGAGCAATCTCTTCGTTAGGCCACTGTCTTGCCTTTTGAGGTATTTACAGGGGTCCAGGGGGTTTCTCCTCTCGTTTGAGGGCTGTGGGCAGAGCTGGTGGCTGCATCTGAATCACCAGACCGAGAAGTGCAGCTCTCGCTCTGTGGCTGTTTGTCTTCCCAGCAAGTCCGTGGCCATGGATCCGTACTTGAGTCTCATGTGTTTGTGGATCTTTTCCGTAGTGACAAGTCGGAGCAGCTCTGTTTGCCTCCATGCACAGCAAGAAGCCTCGCAGATCTTGCTTGAAAGCCATCTCTTTTTGCTAGCTGGTTTGGTTTTGTTTTTTAAACTGAAGAATCACCTGTAGACCCATGAATTAATTTGTTTCTCACCCTTGTCTGGTTGCTGATCAGTAACGTGCCAATTGGCTGATAGAATAATGCTCTTTGGTACTGAAGTTATTTGGGAAAACAAGCACTGGTGTTCAGCATGATTACTTGTTAGAGCAGATTTGTGGTTGTACTTCTACTAGACCGTACTACAAACTTAACAACTATGTGCGAACGTGTATTAAAATAAAAAAATGCAGTAATTTTATGCAGAATGACTAAATGTCGCATGACTCCCTGCTGAGTACAAAGGATTTGTAAAACTATTCTACAGGTAGGGAGAAGTATTCATAAACCCAGTGATTCACCAGGGCTCTCTCTTGGTCTTGTTCCCCTAATAATGTGAAAACTGCGCTTTAAATGTCAGTTCAAACACAGGGCGCTGCTTGGTGGTGCAGCAGAGCTGAGTCCTGCCGAGGCGCTAATGCTGTGGTGAGGATTCCAGGTGGTGAGTTTGCTCTGGGGACGGGCTGGGTGGGCTGAGCGGGGCCTTCTTTCCTTTGCGGTGCCAGAGCCTGGCCCAGGCTGCCCGGAGCGGGCTTGGAGTCTCCTTCTCTGAGACATTCAAACCCGCCTGGCCTGACCTGTGTGATCTGCTCTGGTGACCCTGCGTGAGCAGGGCTGGGCTGGGGATCTACAGAGGTCCTGCAACCCAACCAGCCTGGGATCCTGGGATTCTGTTTTGCAGCCTTGGTTGCAGTGGGTGAATGTTCCCCGCATGCGGGGGAGCTCGGCCACCGAGGAGGATCCTTTGACTATGAGTGTTTCTGGCACTTACAAACGTTCACGTCCTCCACGTCCTTGGACTGTGCTGATTGTCGTTATCTTTTCATGACTTGTTGTGTGAGGGCTGGAAGGTTCCTCTGACTGGCAGATCTCTACAGAGATCCTGCAACCCAACCAGCCTGGGATCCTGGGATTCTGCGATGCTTTTGGGCTTTCTGAAGCTGTCATCCAAACGCTTAGATGTAGATACAGCTTGTGGTCCTACAGCCTGGGTGAATTTGCTTTCATTGTCCGCATCCCCAAAAGCTTGTATGGTGTTTGAGCTGTTTTCAAGGAGACTATTAGAGTTTTTAAAGAGATGCAGGTATTGCCAGTGGAGATACATGTGCTGTATTTTTGCTCTTGTAGGGAACATGGAAGCATTGGAACAGGCTGCCCATGGCAGTGCTGGAGTCACCATCCCTGGAGGGGTTTAAAAGGTGTTTACATGAGGTTCTCAGGGACATGGGGTAGTGCTGGAGTTGGGTTATGGTTGGACTCGATGATCCTGAGGGTCTCTTCCAACTGAAAAGATTCTATGGATGTAAGAGAAATAAGGGTCTCTGTCAGAAATAATAGATTCAGTTTTATTAAGGACTCATTCTAAATGGAAGAACATGTATTGCCAGACTTACAGCATGTTTAAAATATTAGGGGCCGACCTCGCTGTTCTGAAATGCCCTTTTTTTTTTTGTTGTTTTTTTCTTTAACAGTTTCCTTATACACTTTCGACAAGGCCAAGCAGTGCATTGGCACCATGACGATCGAGATCGATTTTCTGCAGAAGAAGAGCATCGACTCCAACCCCTACGACACGGACAAGATGGCAGCGGAGTTCATCCAGCAGTTCAACAGCCAGGCCTTCTCCGTGGGCCAGCAGGTGGGGGTGCTTTTATTCCCAAAATGTTCCTAAGGACCGTGTGTGTGTTCATACTATTTTTCATGCATGTGAAATACGCAGGAATGTGTCAGTGCTGGCTCTGTGCTGCAAAGGACAGCCGTGAATAATAGGCAGAAATGGTTTATTGGGTGAATGGTTTATTTACGAGCAGTTGAACCATCCTGACTTTCACTGCGTGAACAGAGTGGTTCAAAATCTGCCTTTTCCCTATGTAAATAAATTAATCTTTGAGAGGAGAATCCCGAGGTGTGAGAGCTGGTGGGTTCTCTCTCCGTTGTGGTTTGGATGGATGTGCGCGGGGCAGCTCCTGCAATCTTCCAAGAAGTGACTTTTGTTTTCCTTCTGTATAAGATCAAAACAAACACCAGTTTTAATTAATTCTCAGTAGCACCTTTCGAGTGCAGTGTATTTTATTGTAACATTTATCCCAGCAGTAAAATGGGCATGGAACATTTGACTTGGGGATTTCGGAAAGCTGATGTCTCTATAATTAAGCCTTTTTAGCTCTGCAGCTGTTGGGCTTCTGCCTTTGTGAACATCTGCAATTTGCCGTATTCTCAGGACAGGTTTTGTCTCTCTCAGTAGTTTACAGGGTCTGAATCTTAAATCAGTTGAAAGTATCGTCTTGCAGGAAAGGAACTGTGCAGGGCAGCCTGCGTTTCTGGGGGGTGGACCAGACTTCTTGTGATGTTCATGCTGCCCCTCATTACTCTGGCACTGTTTTTGAGGTATTCTTGTCAAACTGAAATGCGAAAGATGAGAAGGGTTTGAGCTCAATTATTCTCCTTGCCTAGCAGCACTATTTCAAGTGAGAGGAAGACATCAAGAGATGATATAGAACATTTAGCTGGGGAGAATAGGGGGGGAAAGAGAAGCTTTTCTTGGAAGGGGAATTATTCTTTGAGTTTTTCCAATTGACTTCATGTTTTGCTGCTTTTGATCTGTTACTCTTAAGTATGGGACACAAAAAGGACACGTTCAGTACACCAGACCTTTACCAGGTAAAAACTGCGTGGAATTTGTTGGATGGGAAACTTCAGACCTCTTCTCTTCAAATCTTAATAGCCTTGTCAAAAGCCTTTTTAGCTTTTGAATGAGTTCAAATCCCCTTCTGTTTTTCCTTTCTGCAGCTTGTGTTCAGCTTTAATGACAAACTTTTTGGCCTGTTGGTGAAGGACATGGAAGCCATGGACCCCAGCATTCTCAAAGGGGAGTCGGGAGCAAGCAAAAAGCAGAAGGTGGGTTTTTTTGGTCTTTATCTTCCCCAGCTTTGCACCCACTGAAGTGCAGAGCTGGGCAAGATAAAGACCATGAGATATTCCTTGTATGTACTAATGAATGGAAACATCCTCTCTTGAGCCTTTTTATCTTCCAGATATGTCCGATTTGGATTTTTCCATCTGTAGAAAGGACATGATTTTATTTTCTTTTTTACTTGCCACGTCTTGCTGAAATAAGTTGGTTTTGAACTAAACAAATAACTTTCGAACCCCAATTTATTACACCCAATAAGCTTCTGCATTCAGTGATGTTAGTTTTAGAGGTGTTGGTATTTCACATTCTTCCCAATGACTTCTGTAGTGGAGCTTTTGCTGCTGTTTCTTGCCCTCTGAGATGTGCTTGGTGATGCCTAAGGAACAATCTAAAGTTGGGCCTAACAGCGTAATGTTATTGTTTCCCTCCCTTTGCAGATTGAGGTTGGTTTGGTCCTTGGAAACAGTCAAGTTGCCTTTGAAAAAGCGGAGAACTCCTCTCTCAATCTGATCGGTGAGTGCCTTGTACCCAAAGAGATAAATGGTGCTTGAAGTTTCGTAGAGTCATAGAATGTCCTGAGTTGGAGGGACCCGCAGGATCATGGTGTCCGACCCCTGTCCCTGCACAGGACACCCCACAGGTCACACCATGGGTCTGAGGACGTTGTCCAGTCTCTTCTTGAACACTGTCAGGTTTGGGGCCGTGACACCTCCCTGGGGAGCCTGTTCCAGTGTCCAGCACCTCTGGGTGAAGAACCTTTTCCTCATGTCCAACTGACCCACCCCTGGCACATCTTCCTGCCATTCCCTTGGGTCCTGTCACTGGTCGCTGCTTTTCAGCCCTCAGAGTCTTCTATGCCTCAAAATTTGGTTTTCTGGTTACGTGAGTTGACCTAATCCATGGAAAACTGCACCTCAAAAGTGTCCCAGGTGTCTGTTTAAACCAGCAGCTGACACGACTGGATATGATCCCTTAGGAACCTGTCACACCCTGTAGAAAGCAGTTTGTAGATGTTCAAGACTTTCTTAAACATCCCCGTCCTCCCAGTGTGAAGCTCCACAGCTGTACCAGAGCAGTTCTGTGCGTTATCACTGTGCTTATCACTGCAGCCTATCTGTAACAGACAGAGGTCCCAGGAGAAGAGTGTGACTGGGAGAGATTTCGACAACAGCAGATGGAGTCAGATGAGTAGAGAAGTTAACGTGCACCCCAGGCTTGGGTGAGAAAGGCACCATGGAATAGCAGCTTCAGCAAACGTCAGCAGCTGTTAATAGTTGAAATATTTTGACTCTTTAAACATCAGAAAATGATATTTTCAGGGGCACTAACAAGCCAACAACTCTTTAGATAAATTTAATGAAAACACCATGGATATAGGAAATTGAGAACTTTTTTGAATGTGTAGTGAAAATTTCAGGGTGCAAAGCATCTGAAAATCCCGTCTCTGAAAATCCCGTCTCTGAAAATCCCGTCTCTGAAAATCCCGTCTCTGAAAATCCCGTCTCTGAAAATCCCGTCTCTGAAAATCCCGTCTCTGAAAATCCCGTCTCTGAAAATCCCGTCTCTAGTGAGATCTCTTCTTCAAGGCGAGGGGACGGCTTCTGGACAGCACTGCAGCATCCTTGACTTGTCAAAGTCCTGCTCTTCAGAAACCGATAACAACTACAAACCGTTTACACAGCAAGATAGTTAACAAAACTGTGAGCTGTTTTTTCAAGAGACGGCGTCTAAAACCTCAACAAACCAAATCTTGATGTGCAAAGAAATCAGGGAATCATTGATGTGTGCTCCTCTTTTTTCCTTAGTTAACCTTCCCTCTTCTATTCCCTCTTCCTGGAGTCCGTGAGCTGAGAACCTTTTGCTGCTGCTCTCGCACAGATAAGGGGGGGCACGTGTCCAGTGGCCCTGCCCAGCTCACCTGAGCCCTCACTTGAGTCTTAATACTTATTTTTGCAGGAGGCTTCAAAGCACAGCTCTGCTCGGCTGTGAACGCTCAGTACTGTGAGGATTTGGTACAGAAATAGACCAGGTGAGGGGAGCAGCCGCTTGGGAGAGCAGAACTTGTCTCCCTCAGCGTTGCAGGAGCGGCAGAGGCTCCTCAGATGCTGAGGTTTGATGGTGCCCTGAAGTGCTGTTCTCCCTCAGACTGTGGCTGTGACTCCGTGTTCCGTTCTGTTCTGCTCCACGTGCTGCAGTCGCTTCAAAAACCAGGGAGACACGAGGCTGTTGTGTAGCTGCGTATCTTACGTCTTACGCAGATGTTTTTATCTGGAAGTACAACCAGACATTGTACTTAAAACCCCCATCAGAGGTCTGTGGGCTGAGCTGTACATGACTGTAATTAAGCGTATTAACAAGGATACAGGTTTTAAGAGCACCAAGTGAAACTTGCACGGACAATTAGTTCACACCTGTGATTACATGATTACAGCCCATTTGGTTTTTACTGTGTTTTGATGGGACAGCTTGAGTTGAGTGTCAACATAATCCAATTTATTGCATAGAGCAAGCAGGGATATTTCACTTAATTAATATTCAGAACCATATAATGACCCGTGATCTTCCTCCTGGCGTGTGTAGGTGTGAAGAGTTGTCCTGTGCGAGAGATTGATTGGAAACAGGAATCCTGCCCCGGGATCCAGTGCCATTGCTTGCAGACAAGACAAATTGTTGCTCGTGCCTCAGTTTCCTCGTGTCAGATCGGTGCTGTGTTTAATATCCCCCTCGACCTGAGGCAGAGCCACTTAATGTGCTTTGTGGGTCTCTGGGGAACTGTAAAGTTGTGAATAATTAAATTCTGAGAGAGGGGATAAAAGTAAAGTCAGTGTCACTGCACAGTGACTTCAATAAAGGGCCGTTATTTTTTTTTTTTTAATAGAAAAGAATTATGATCATTAAAAAAAAAAAATCCAATTCTATTTCTTCTACTTAGCATAAAATGATGTGCTATAAAACCGATGGGTGACGTTTTAGTTTAATCTGCAAGAGTTTTCTTGTGCTCGGATGCTGCCAGAAGGGGGGGGTGCAGGCTCAGCTCTGCGGGAACATCTGATCTGAAACTGGAATGGAGAATGAGACATAAATACACTGAAACCAGGGAATCGACCGCTCAGGGACAGTAAATACACTGAAACCAGGGAATCGACCGCTCACTGCTTTGTGTTAGTGCTACACGTTGCACCTTCCACCAGGTTGTCCCTAACGTGTTAGTTAGAGACACGTTCTTGTTTTGCTGCGGTAGGAACTGAAGTATCGATCCCAGCTTGTGTTTAGACCAAGATTAGCAGCAGTCTGATTCAGCTGAGAACTTTTATTTAGTGTATTCACTGATTTCCAGACTCTCACTCATTATCTGGCTCGACTTGAAGTATCTCTAGAAGAGCTGAGGGAACAAATGAATAAAGTCCCCAGTGGTGGTTTGGCAGGACTGGCTTTTGAGGGGAGATCGTGGTCCCCAGGGCCAGTCCCGTAAAGCACCGTGTAAGTCTGAGAAAATACAAGATAACCCATTTCTGCGTGAGTCGAGGATCATCTCAATCTTTGCTTTCCCTCTGGATTTTTATGTTACTGCTGGTTTTGTGGTAGCTTAGCAAGGCGATGTTGCTGAAGGGCTTTCGGAAGCGTTTATCTGACCGATAAGAGTGTTAGTGCTAGTTTATAAATTCCCTCGAGTAAACCGAAGGTGAGACTCCGTGGATTTATTGGACTGTTCGTGTCTCAGCGATGTTCTTGTAGGAGCATTTGCGCTTATTGCCTACATCCTAAATACCCTGATTGCTTTAAAGCCTCTCTGAAAAGGGAGTAAGGAGCATGGTAAGAGAATAACTCCTGTGGTTTGTTAGCAGAAAATAAAAAAAGAGGATTGTCCCACTGTTTTCAAATCTCTTCCAGGAAAGTTCTTTATCAAAGGTTCTTGAAAAAGAAACTGGACAGAGGTCTGTAAGAGAGAGGGTCTTGCGTGAGTAGATGGGTGATTAAAGGGGAGAAGTGGAGTTCAGCACGAATCTCTGCTGGACCCTTTGCTTGTCAGTATAATTATTGAATAAACTGGAAAAAAAGGCTGAGTAACGAGGTGACGCGGCTTGTTCTTGTGCCTAAGAACTAAAATAGCAGTGGAAATTCGAAATAAATAAACGTGAAGTGATGCATGGGAGGAAGAACACTCCTAACTTGGGTCAAAAATGCTGGTTCAGGCCAAGATCCCAGCTCTGATATTCAGTGGCAGCCTGAGCCCTGTTAAGAATTATCAGACACGGTTGTTAAGATTTACTACACGTTATTAATGTGGCTCAGACACACAGGAGGTGTCGGTTGTGCAGAGAAATCTATAGTGGGTTCTTAACAGCCTTGCGGTTGCCTTGGAAGAGCTGAAAGTCATTGAAAATGACGCTTTCCAAGGCGACCGCGAGGCTGATGGGGCTGTGGTGAAAATGAATTGGACACCGTGTTGTAGAGCGATGTTTGATTGCTGTAATTCTGCTGTGCTACATGTTCGTAACAATTTTGGGTTTTTTTTTTTGCAGGTAAATCAAAGACCAAGGAGAACCGCCAGTCGATCATCAACCCAGACTGGAACTTTGAGAAAATGGGCATCGGGGGCCTCGACAAAGAATTCTCTGATATTTTCCGACGAGCTTTTGCTTCTCGAGTTTTTCCGCCTGAAATCGTGGAGCAAATGGGTGAGTGCGACGCTTTGCGATCAGCCGACGGCGTGATGGTGCCGTAACGTGGCGGTCGCTTCGGGGTCGGCCTAACAAAGCCATTTCCCCTCTGTTTGCTCCCCGATGTCTTTCATACTCTCATTATTTGGCTAGAGAGGGTCAAAGAAACACCATGAATACCCAACGCTGTACGTGAAGTGTCTGAAGGAATGAGATACATGGTTACTGGGAGGAGTGGCTGACACTGGAAGGCTGTGCTGCCATCCAGAAAGCTGGACAGGCTGGAGAGCTGGGCAGGGAAAAATTTAATGAAATAGAACAAGGGCAAGTGTAGAGTGTTGCATCTGGGCAGGAACAACCCCAGGTTCCAGTATAAGTTGGGGAACGAGCTGTTGGAGAGCAGTGTAGGGGAAAGGGAGCTGGGGGTGCTGGGGACAGCAGGGTGACCATGAGCCAGCACTGGGCCCTTGTGGCCAGGAAGGGCAATGGGACCTGGGGGGATGAGAAGGGGGTGGTCAGTAGGTCAGAGAGGTTCTCCTGCCCCTCTGCTCTGCCCTGGTGAGACCTCATCTGGAATATTGTGTCCAGTTCTGGGCCACTCAGTTCCAGAAGGACAGGGAACTGCTGGAGAGAGTCCAGCGCAGCCACGAAGATGCTGAAGGGAGTGGAGCATCTCCCGTGTGAGGAAAGGTTGAGGAGCTGGGGCTCTGAGCTGGAGAAGAGGAGACTGAGGGGTGACCTCATTCTTGGGAATCAATATGGAAAGGGGCAGTGTCAGGAGGATGGAGCCAGGCTCTTCTGGGTGACAACCAGTGATAGGACAAGGGGCAATGGGTGCAAACTGGAACACAAGAGGTTCCATTTGAATATGAGAGGAAACTTCTTCCCGGTGAGGGTGCCAGAGCCTGGCCCAGGCTGCCCAGGGAGGTTGTGGAGTCTCCTTCTCTGCAGACATTGCAACCCGCCTGGACACCTTCCTGTGTAACCTCATCTGGGTGTTCCTGCTCCGGCGGGGGGATTGCACTGGATGAGCTTTCGAGGTCCCTTCCAACCCCTGACATTCTGGGATTCTGTGATTTAACTGAATATTTTCGGTTGGAAACCAAACGCTCCCTCATTCTTTTAAATGCTCCATTTATCCCCAGCAGTGAGCCCAAATGTTCCTGACTTACCGGCAATGGGCCGTCTATATAGGTCAGAGGAAATTCTCTCTTAATGATCCCTAGATATTAAATATCTGTTGTCCTGGCAGTTCTGCTATGAACCCGTGTCCTTCTCACAGCGTTAGCCCAATAAATACAGCATCTCGTGCGATCTGTGCTGGGTCAGGTTTGAAATGCCGGAGAGGACGCACAGGCACGTCTTGGAGTTTGTGAAATAAAAGCACAGATTCTAAATATAACTTTGTTTTGGGCTCGGTGAAAGGAAAGCAGCCCCATTACTTTGTAAACATGTGCTGGCAGGCAGAGAAATGGTACAGGTTTTAGTTTTTAGTAAATAATATGCAGCTGCAAGTGTCTTATTTTGTCACGTGAAGTGTCTGGGGATGTTAGAGCTGGTCCTCGTTCTCTGAACATAATCTCTGTGGGTTTGTATTTAAACTTGGAATCCGGAGCTGTGTAATTTCTCTGTATGTTTATATTTCTTCCCACAAATGAAGCAATCAAGATTTTGATTACAAACCAGATTTTCGTCCGAAGATATGTCTTGTTTGTGTGTTGAGTGTCTCCGTTTCCAAGGCTCGTGGAATTGATGTTGAATCAAACTTCCCTGTGAGTGCAATTAGGTCTTTTCTCAGAGGTTTGAACACTTACAGAAAAACACTGAAGAAACCCTGTGGGCTAAATCCAATTAGTGCACGATTTTCTCTCTTCTGCCTTTTCACTTGGTATTGATCTGGAACCCAAGACCTTCTGGGGGCTGATCTTGGTTTCTGTGGCTGTGAGCGAGTCGTAACTTCTCTGCCTCATCTTGAGAATATAAAATCTTCAATTTGTTAAATAGTTAGCTGCTCTGCAGAGAGAGAAATGGTGTTGGCTATAGAAATAAAAGCTTTTGCCTGGACACTCTCGTATCCAGTTCTGATATGTTGCTGCCTGCTGCCCTTTGGAGGGACCGGCTTCCTTGGCTTGAAATATTTTTACCTTTTGAAGCAACTATCAAATCTATTCATGGCTGCGGTGCCGAGTCCTTGGCTGTGACCATACGTGAAGGTGGAAGATTTAGACTTCGGGAATTCTCATCAGTGTCACTGAACTGTGATGAGCAATACATTAGTAGACTAGAGATAATGAGAGCTTGTTTTCATTTTGCTGCAGCTTTACCTATTCCACGTCCCTGGGAGTTAAGCAATCATGTGTCAGACTCCGATTCCGTTCGCTTGGTATTGTCGTTAGCTGAATTAACCTGACGACTGGGCGCTTTGGTACCGATGTGCGTTGGTGACTTTGCCATGGAGGAGGGTGAGGTCGTGGAGCCGCTTTGCCGCTCAGAACGTTCCTCTCGTTAATTGGTGTTGCTTAATACAGGAAGAAAAAGCTGCTCTGAAGGACCACGAGTATTTTGATTACCCTGGGCAATGAATTAAAGGCGTGCCATATTATTTGTATAAATACATATAGCCTTACTTGTGCGTGTTTACACACATACTACACAAAGAAACATTTTTCTGAGAAGCAGTTCGACTCCAAACAGGGTTCTGGAGCTCTCTGATTAACCCCAGGGCTAAAGAGCTTATCTGAAATTTGAAAAAACAGAACTTTCTGACATTCATTTTCTTTGTCTTAGTTATAACTTGCTCTTAACTATATTTCAGATCTGAAATGTCAGTGTGACAGCTGTTCACCTTTGTATGTAATTTACTGGGAAAGGGGAAAAAAAAGGATTTTCTGGCTCTCTGGTGCTCTCGTGCTCACCCATTGCTGGGTTTTGGCCGCTGCTCACAGGCTGCAGCTTCCATGCCAAATGCAAGAAATATTTCTGTCCCCTAACTACACAGAGGCTGTGCAGCCCCTTCAGAAATCGCTTGCAGTTTGTGTGTGGTTTATTGAACTTCCAAGGAATGTTCTGGGTTTGGAGCACAGAAAACGGCGTTAGTTAACCGTACCATCCAGGGGTGTAAGTGCTGCTCCGATGCTACAATCTTTGGTTTAGCCGAGAAAAGAAATCTTAGCTCAGCTCCAGCTGGTCATTAAACCTTGCGCTGGAAAAAGGGACAATTTACTTTTCTCTGCCCACGCTTTTCCCAGACGCGGATCTGCCACCTCCACTGTGGGGGCTTTGGGCTTGTGCGGCTCTGGAGAGAACCGATGCCATTGGAAATAAAAAATACCGCCACTAAAAACCATTTCCAGGGTTTGGTGTTGAGGGAGGCCAGGTCCCGGTTGGCTGGATGTGCTGCAGGTCCGTGAGTGCCGGGGCAGCCGGGGACGGTCACTTTGGAACCGCGACAGGACCTCCATCGATTGAAGCTGGTCGCTTTTCGGGCTACGGCTTCGCAGTCATCGACTGGAGGTTCTTTAACACGTAATGCTTGACTCTTAATAATCTTAATAACCTGCCAAGTGGAAATAAATCCTCCTCTGAGGATGGAGGAAGGTGCCTTGAAACAAAAGGTCGCTTGGTTTTAGCGCCATCCAGCAGACCTCGCTGCCACAGGGCATCTGGAATATTGATGCTGAGCGCATCTGGAATATTGTGTCCAGTTGTGGGCCCCTCAGTTCCAGCAGGACAGGGAACTGCTGGAGAGAGTCCAGCGCAGCCACGAAGATGCTGAAGGGAGTGGAGCATCTCCCGTGTGAGGAAAGGCTGAGGAGCTGGGGCTCTGAGCTGGAGAAGAGGAGACTGAGGGGTGACCTTGTTCATGGGGATCAATATGGAAAGGGGCAGTGTCAGGAGGATGGAGCCAGGCTCTTCTGGGTGACAACCAGTGATAGGACAAGGGGCAATGGGTGCAAACTGGAACACAGGAGGTTCCACTTAAAGATGAGAAGAAACTTCTTCCTGGTGAGGGTGCCAGAGCCTGGCCCAGGCTGCCCAGGGAGGTTGTGGAGTCTCCTTCTCTGCAGACATTCCAACCCGCCTGGACACCTTCTGTGTAACCTCATCTGGGTGTTCCTGCTCCGGCGGGGGGATTGGACTGGATGAGCTTTCGAGGTCCCTTCCAACCCCTGACATTCTGGGATTCTGTGACGCATCCAAGGAAGAAACTTTGCGCTCGTGGGCGCTGATGGAGGTGGAGTAAGAGGTGGGGTTGCAGTCCCTTTTTTCTGAGGAACAGCCCTACAAAAGGCACATTTCTAGGGAATCGTCCTGGTCAAGCCCTGTCCGGTCTCAGGGACATCCAGCTCCTGGTGAATTCGTGCAGCTCCGTGGAGAACTGCAAACTGCTCTCGGTTGCTCTTTTTTGCAGTTCAGGGCCCCCTCTTGCTCAAGCTAAAGCTCCTCCTTTTTATTTAATAAATATTTTATTTTTCCAAAGTGTTCCTGCAGATAAACCCTTTCTTTACATCCACTTTAAATGCTGGTTTTTTTCTGCTGAAACTTTAAATTCAGCTCGTTCACCAGCTTCTGCCATTGTCTAACATTGATTGCTGAATATGTATCATAACACTGTTCTCTCTTTCCCTGCCCCACTGATTTCAGCAGATATTTAGCCATTTGCACTAACATTTTTTGATATTTGGTGCCAGGAGCTGTACATTTCAACAAAACTGAAAAGCATTTTCTCAGACCTGAAAAGAAAACGCTGGTACTGGCCTCTTGTATTTAAAGAACACACTGGTGTCCCCACGCCTTGAAACACAATCTCGACTTTCATCAGGGAAGTGATTTTTATAACTTATGTGGCACATTAGTTGTTGTAGAGGCTGCTGAAAAAAACCAGATTCTGTGTGTATGTGTCGTTGTAATTGTTTAATAACAGGTGGAGAAATATTTTGTATTATAGATCATGTTCCTTTTAAGAGATCGAAATGGAACCTGGATTCCCCATCCTCTCCTGTTACCGTCAGCAAGTTAAATCAGACTTTTCCAAGGTAATTTCTATTTCTGAGTAACCGTCTTGTGCTCTGACCTCTTGGGATCCGTTGTGGCTTCTGTGCTCTGTGTTCTTGCTGTATAAACGTGAAGTATTAACACAAGGTGAACGCTCAAATTGTCGGATACTCAGATATTATTTTCTTCCTTGGATTCTGCCTGTGGGGCTTTGTCTTTTAAGCCATCTTAAAAATTAATACACTAATGTCCTTGAAGTACTCAGATACTAGAAGAGAAGAAGAATAATGGAAAGGATCTCATCCGCTCTATTCTTAAAATAGGATAATTTTAATGAAAAATCGGTGTCACGTGTAACTGAGGTGCCTGAACGTCCCACGGCAGCGATTCCACTGCTTGGGGCATCTTTACCATCCACGTTTTCCAGGCGTTTGTTCTCAGTCTTGCAGCAGTTCCTCATGTATTGTTTATTTCCTGGATGGTTTTGGACGAGGCTTTTCCACATGTGTCTGTTTGTGTTTCTCAAGGCTGGATCTCAGGTTCTGAAACCATTTTATGTCACCTCGAGATCACCGACCGTTGTCGTTTCTCTCCGCTTGGCCAGTTTTCACTGCTCAGAGCTGAGTTGCCCATCAGTTCCAGGTCACTTGGCAGGTTTGGTCTGTACCTTGGTCTGTGTGCCTGTTTATAATCCTCAATATGATGTTTCTTTTTTTGTTTTGCAACATGCGGTTAATTATTCCTACCCCAGTGTAGAAACTTGTGCATCGAGTTACGTTGTTTTTAAATGAATTTAATCCTGCCCGTCAATGTGTTTGTAGATCTTGGCTTCGTAATGTGCAGATTAGGAGGCGCATTCTGTTCCGTCTTCCCCTCTATTAATAAAAGTGCCGCATACCAGTAAATTCAGGATAGAACCTTTCTCGTAGTGCTTTAAAGTTTGTGGGACTTTTTTCCATCCACTTTTTGTCTGCCCTTAACTTCGCTCAGCCTGTGTTTTTCCTACGTGTTTATAAAGACGTTTAAGATGTATTTATATGTTTATGAAAGTCTAAATCTCCCTTTTTTGCTCTCTTTGTTTTCTCAAACCCTCTGTGTGTGCCGTCCTGCCCTTGCCTAGAGGGAGGCGAGTGTCTCAGGCTGATCTAACAAATCCCTTTAGGCTATATCTTGTATCCTGGTTCTCTTCTACCTACTCAAGTAGACGTTGTGCCACGATTTGCCGGGAATTAAGTTGGTGATAGGTCTGTACCACACGATCAGAAAACCATTGAGGTTGAAAAGGATCCACCCTCATGGTCCCGTCCCTTTACACTGGCGGGGGTGACGTTCACGCTCTTCCCCGCAGTGTCTCAGCCACCCTGGAGGAGTTCTCAGTGGCTTTGAGGTGATTTCAGCTGCTCTGAGTACTCTTGGGTGAAGTTCACGTCCAGGTAATCTGCAAATATCTGATACCCTCATGGGCTCTCTTGTTCTTTTCCTGTTCCGTGCTCAGATCTTGCCCGTTTGTCACTGATATTAATATTATTAGCTGCCGCGTAACACATGAAGTTTGTGTAAAAAATCGTTTAGCGGTTTGAAAGTAGCATTTTCTGTTGTTGGCTTTTCTTATTTATGGAGAAGTAGACAAATGCTTTCCTGGATCTTCTCCTCCTAATGCGATTACAAAATGAAGTGAAATGAAGTGCTCTTTTCTCTCTGAAGCACGTAGAATGTCCTGAGCTGGAAGGGACCCACCGGGATCCTGGGTCCAACCCCTGTCCCTGCACAGGACACCCCACAGGTCACACCGTGGGTCTCAGGGCGATGTCCAACGGTTCACATGGTTCCCTGTGGCCAGTGAAGCTGAATCTGCTCAGTTAACTCGTCCTCCACGTATCTACAAAGACCTCTGGGTGCATTTTCCCTGGGGAGAAGAGCTAAGAACTCCCTGACATCTGTGTTCTCCCTCACCTTATAACCGTAGGGATTGACTTCAGCCCACCCAAGCACTCCCCATATCATAGAAACCTGAAGTGAAGAAGCAAATAACATGAGGAGAGGTCACGCGTGGCTGGATAAATGGTTGAGGGCACAATTGTAGCAAGAGCTGGTCTGCACCACCGGGGAGGAGAGTCACGGTCACGTTCTGCAGAGTTCTCTGCTGTCGAGTGTGGTCATGGATGACTTGGGAAAAGAGAGTGTTGAAATGAAGCTGAACCAAAGACTGAATTGGGGTTGGCGTCTGATGGATGCACCTCCGGGTGCTGTGGAAGCTGCTCGGGGTCATCGCGAGGCCACTCTCAGTTCTCTCCGAAAGATTATCGCAATCGGGAGAAGTTCTTGAGGACTAGAAGAAAGCAGCGTTGCTCCGAGCAGGAGAAGTCAGGAGCTGCAACCCTGTCGGCCTCACCCTCGGGCTCTGGGAAGGTGATGGAGCAATTAATTATGGAAACCAATTCCAGACATATGAGGGGCGAGAAGGTGATCGTGAGCGGTCACCATGGTTCTCTGAAGTTGAAATTGTGTTTAACCAACCTGATAGCGTTCTACAATGAAATGAGTAGCTCATGGGGTGAGGGGAGAGCTGTGGATGTTTATCTCAAATATATTAAGGCTCTCAACACTGTCTCCCGTAAAAACCTTGGAGAAAACCTGATGGAAGACAGACGAGGTAAGCGGGCAGCACAGCGGGCTGAAAACTGGCTCAACTGCTGGGATCGCGGAGTTGTGAGCACAAGGCACATAGAATCATGGAATCATTTAGGTTGGAAGAGACCCTCAAGATCATCGAGTCCAACCGTTCCCTCACCCCGTGTCCTGAGAACCTCATCTCCGTCTGTCCGACCCCTCCAGGGATGGTGACTCCAACACTGCCCTGGGCAGCCTGTTCCAATGCCCCACAGCCCTTTGGGGAAGAAATTGTTCCCCAGATCCAACCTCAACCTCCCCTGGCGCAACTTGAGGCCGTTTCCTCTGGTCCTGGCGCTTGTTCCTGGGGAGCGAAGCCCGGTTATGGTGAGCGCGTTTTGTGCAGGGGGTTGGACAAGATCTCCAGAGGTCCCTTCCAACCCCAGTGGTTCTGTGGTTCTGCAGAAGGACTTGTCAAGGCTGAGCAACTTGGCAATAAAACCACAAATGAAAACTCTCGTTGATCAGTGAAAAATGATGTGCATGAAAATCACAGCTTGTGAAGTGCTGGCTGTGCTGATTTTCCACTCAAGCAAAATTTTGGGGTTATAGTAGATCTGCAAAAACAATTGCTCAAAGGCGCAGTAGGGGTCAGTCAATTCCTACTTGAATTCCGTCATTATTAAGAAGAATTAAATAAAAACCCCCACAACATAGAACAAAACGATGCCACTGTGAATCTGTGGGTTGTTCACATGTTGAATTTCTGGTCTTTGTATCAGAAAGGATGCAGTAAAACTGGAAGAACTTTGGAGGGGGCATCAGGATGGTTGAACCAGAAAAGCTTCTGTACGGAGTGAATTGGCTTGAAGATGTTCAGCGCTGGAAAGAGACGAGCGGGAGGGATGTGAGAGAGACGGCTCCGAAACTCTGAGTGGCCGGGGGGGAAAACGTTTCCTCTTCAACACAGGAAGGTGAAAACACGCAGGTCACAGATGGCAGGAGTGGAAAGAAGGGGCTTTACCCCAAATGTGCTGCACGGAATTTCTGCATTTCTCTGTTAGTGGCCGGAGTTGTCACCAGGTACCGACAGGACTTTGGCTCTTTCTCCACGGGGCTGCGGTTGTGTTGTTAATTAGCAGGAATCGCAATCACAGCCGGAAACCCCGGCCCTGGGACACCCCGGGGACCCCGATAGGGTGACACGTGTTGGCTCTGGAATGCTCTGGGGTAAGTGTTCCATTCACAAATTACATCCTGTCGACTTTCTAAGCAGACAGAAGTGATGCAACTTTATTCCAAAATATGGAAAAACCGGAGATTTATGGTGTTAACATCCAGGTGGGAAATGGCCGTAAACATCAGCTGCTGCATTCTGCAATCAGCCAACAGCTTTGAATAATCTTAGTCTTAAATTTGCTACGTTTTGTAGCTCTGCTGTTGAGAGGCCAAGTAATTTACTCGTTGTTGGTGGTTTTTTTCCTGCACTAATGACTTCTTTTAAAGATTGGTTTGTTTTGTATATATTCTTATCAAAACCCCTTTTCCTGAGAGTCGGGATTTTGTTTGTGCAGCCACAGCCATTCCGGTGGGAGCTCCTCTAAAGCAGGTTTATTTTCATTTTTATCGCATTCCATCAGAAATGGATAGACGTCCTGCCATCGCCGTAAATCGAGCCATTGCCACCTTATATTTGTGTGTATTAAAGATCTAGGAAGAACTTAGTGACTTGATTTTCTCCTCTTTACAGTGTCAAATGATTTGGCCGATCGAGAAAACTGCCTGTTGAGAGTCCCCTAAAACGAAACCGTTGTGGTTTAGGTGTAGCCCTTTGCCTGTCTCAGCTTTGAACTAAAAGCAGCAACAAGTTCCTTCAGTCGCTGCTGGTCGGCGGTGGGTAAATCCCAGCGGGGGATGAACCGGAGGCAGCAACGTCGGCTGCAGTGAAGCTGAGAGGGGGGAAATCCCACCCAACGGGGTTTTTGGGGGATTTTGCCGGTGTGGCAGGTGGAGTTTGGGAACCCTGATAATCCTGCAACTGCTCGGAGATTGATGTGCAGAGATAAACATCTGCCGTGGTCAGGATCGGTGCTTTACCCTTCCCGATAGGTTCCTCTGAATGATACAATCCCACCAGAATGCTTTGATTTTAATTAAAGGGGAAATTACACTCCCAAGTAGAAAATCCCTATTGTACTAAAACATGTCTTGTGGTCTTTCAAAAAAAAAAGTGTATAGTGAGAGTCGAACAAATTAAACTTCATTGTGTCTTTGGGTAAGTTACATTCTGGTTCACAACAGTGATTGATTTCTCTTGGTAACGCTAATAATTGATTTCTCTTGGTTACACTAATAACTCACCCATTCTAACCAGTTCTTAGGATTTTTCTGTAACATTTTGTGTAGAATGTTTCCCATATTGGTATATTTTAGTTCCCATTAACACACCTATTCAGCCTCTAACTGTATGTCATTAAATTGCATAATTAAGCATCATGTTACAGGAATGACCTTTGGTTTGGAGCCCTAAAGCTTAATGAGTTAGAGATGTCTGCACTGCTGATAATTTGTGTTTATAAGGTTCTTATAATCATATTGACATTTGGGCTGCGCTGGCGAAATCAGCAAAGGGGAGATAAACTTAATCAAAATTCCTGCGTGGTGCGTAGGACCCCACTGTGATTCAGGCTTAACATTTGGAGTTTGTCATCACCTGTCCATTTTAATAAAGTCCTGCTTGTGTTTAAAACTTGAATTTTAGCCAGGTGAGCATCGCTATACAGGGAAATCTCGGCTGGCGTAGCTCGTGGCGATTTTATTTGAAGAAGAACTAATTGCTGTGGTTTTGGGAATATTCTTCCACCTGACGAAGACCCAGCGCTCAGTGTTGCCCTTTGTGGCAACCGAGTCTTGCAGCAGGTGGTTAGTGACGTCCTCGATGTTCAGATTTGGGGAACACACGTCTGGTGTTATTAATAATTGCTCAAGACTGAGTGTGGAGCACCCGGCTGAGCTGGTCTGGGTGCGGTTGGGTGGTCGTCAGGTTGTGTCGGGATCCTGCCGGGGCCCAGAGCCGGGATTTTTGCTCTAGTGGGATGAATAGCGGACGAGTAGCTGAGCTTTTTTATTGTTGTTTTATTTATCAGGTAAGAGATGATAGAATCAAAGAATCACAGAGTGTCCTGAGCTGGAAGGACCCACAGGATCACGGAGTCCGACCCCTGTCCCTGCACAGGACACCCCACAGGTCACACCGTGGGTCTGAGGACGTTGTCCAGTCTGTTCTTGAACACTGTCAGGTTTGGGGCCGTGACACCTCCCTGGGGAGCCTGTTCCAGTGTCCAGCACCTCTGGGTGAAGAACCTTTTCCTCATACCCAAATGACCCTCCCCTGGCACATCTTCCTGCCATTCCCTGGGTTCTGTCACTGTCACACAGAGAAGAGCTCAGCCCGGCCCCTCCTGCTCCCCTGCTGAAGCTGCAGCCCCATGAGCTCTGCCCTCAGTCTCCTCTGCTCCAGCTGAACAAACCCAGGGACTCCGGCCGCTCCTCATCCGGCTTCCCCTCCAAACCCTTCACCAACTTTGTGGCCTCCTCTGGACACTCTCCTGTAGCTTTATCTCCTTATCCAGGACAAGAGGAAATGGCCTCATGTTGCACCAGGGGAGGTTTAGATTGGATATTAGGAAAAAATTCTTCCCGGAAAGGGCTGTCGGGGATTGGAACAGGCTGCCCAGGGCAGTGCTGGAGTCACCATCCCTGCAGGGGTTTAAAAGGCATTCAGACGAGGTTCACAGGGACATGGCGTAGTGCTGGAGTTGGGTTATGGTTGGACTCAATGATCCTGAGGGTCTTGTCCAACCAAAATGATTCTGTGGTTCTATAAACCTGTGTCCCCAGCCCTGCACACAGTGAATGCTCCAGGTGAGGCCGCCCCAGCGCAGGGCAGAGCAGGACAATCCCCTCCCTGCCCGGCTGGCCCTGCTGTGCTGGATGCACCAGGACACGGGGCCCTCTTGGCTCCAGGGACACTGGTGGCTCATGTTCAACTTGCCGTTGACCAGAACCCCCAGATCCCTCTCTGCAGAGCTGCTCTCCAGCATCTCGTCCCCCAGTCTGTCTATACAGCCAGGGTTGCCGTGTCCCAGGTGCAGAGTCCGGCACTTGATGCTTTCTCATGGCAAGCAAGTTTGAACAGGAGGAGGGGGAAAATCTAGGAGGCTTTCTGAGCACATTTGTCCAAAGTCTCATTTCCCCAGTCAGCCAGGTCTCACCCAGTTTGCCTTTTGCTCCCCCTATGGGAGGTGAGACTGCGTCACCCTTTGCTGCAGCTGTGTCCATGCAAAGAGGGGAGAATTTTTGTGCTTTTCAAGAATTTAAGTTTTGTTTGGGCTGCAGAGGCGAAGCTTCTAGTGCATATCATCACTAGCTTGTACCTCCTTGTAGGAGAGAGACTGTGACTTGCGGGAAAACTAGAAAAAACCGAGGCCTCCGTAGTCGTATTTCTTTTTGGAAGGTGTATTATGGAAAAACGATACTTCGCAGCACAATTTTCCTGCCTGTCTGAGGATGCTCCCGGGGCTGTTAGCGCACACGTGCCCCGACTCGCCGGCAGCCCCTCGGTTTTCTGTGCTGCCCCAGCGGCGCTTTGCTCGGGATTTCCCTTCCAAGCATCACTTGTCAGTGCGATCCTGCCGTGCGGCTACACAGGTGATCGTGTTCCCCCGCCAAGCACGTCAACAGCCCTTGTCGTGACACTGATTTGACAGGCGTAGCTTTTAATTTCTCCACGCCTCGTTGGTTCCTGGGTGAAATTTGTCTTCACTGACAGTGTGTGGTGTTTATGGTTTTGACTCCTAGATGCCTGAAAGTTGACTAATGACTTTTTCTTAGTTAGATCTCTTGATTTTTTTTGTAGTAAATGTATAGTATAGATCTGCAGAGGAGCCCAGAAGAACCATTCAGCTTTATTCCTGTGCTTTGTCAGTGCAGCCGTGTCGCTCTCTGGGGTTTTGTTCGGGATCAGACGCTCCTCGTAGCCAAATTCTCCTTGAAACTTCATTTCAATGCTTCAACAACCTGAAAAAGAGAGAGAGGCGTGCACGTGGTCAGAAATTATCTCGTATTGAGCAGTTGTGCTGTTCTGTGGGGTATTTTTCTTGGCAATTGCCAGATCATTGGAACGACTCTGATCCACTTTGGCAATTCTGCGTTTGAATTTCCCTGGTAAAGGCACCGAGCAGCGCTGGCACCCACGCATGTCTCCCAAAGCGCATCCCTCCTGCCGGCAGCGCTCCCCTCTTTCCTATATTGCTGTTTCCGTTGCAAATCTGCTCTATTAACCTTGTTCTCCCTTGTTCCAGGCTGCAAGCATGTGAAAGGCATCCTCCTGTACGGACCTCCGGGCTGCGGTAAAACCCTCATGGCCAGACAGATCGGCAAGATGCTGAACGCCAGGGAGCCGAAGGTCGTCAATGGGCCCGAAATCCTCAATAAATATGTGGGCGAATCCGAGGCCAACATCCGCAAGCTGTTTGCTGATGCAGAAGAAGAGCAAAGACGGGTAATGCAAACAGAGAGAAATAGCATGGGCAGCATGGACGCGCCTGAAGAATGACCGGAAAGGAGGTTTATAATCAGAAAATTGCTGCTTGCGTTAAAAGGCTGAGTCACTGCTTAGCTTGTGATTATAGTTATTCGCTGAAAGTCAGGGGATATTAGTGTTCTGCAGATTCGCACGCTGGCAGTTAAAAAACAATGGGAGAATCTGGAGAGGTGGTGGTTTTCTAGGCAGCTGGGCTGGAGAGGGACAGTTTGCTCAAATTCCATGCAGAGTTATTTTAAAGTAACACAGCAGGGCCCGTCCTGCTGCGCTTCGGGTTCTGTGGTGTCACCTGCTCAGAAAGCGCTTAAAAACGGGACTGCAAAAATTTGGTGGTTTTTCTTGTCTCTTTTTTTCGTGGGAGAGACAGTTTATCTGGATTTCTGCTCCTAAATCCAGGTGGCACATAATATAGGATGAATTTCAAATAAGCTTTCACAGTTTCATGTTTTGGGTTACAGGCTTATTAGTATATTATAATCCTTGAAGTGTAATAATCGATACATCATTAATTTTTCTCAGCCAAAACCTAATGGATGAGGATATTGTCTCAAAACTAGAGAATATAATCTTTGAAAGTAGAAGTGGAGATAAAGATTCTGTGTTTTTCCAAACTTTTATTTTTTTAATCCATTAGTTTATCTGGCTATCCAAAGCTCAGCCTTTAGTTTGAAGGTGTAAATACTTGTTTCATGTGTGCTGCAGTAGTTTTTCTCTGCTGTGGTTCACTTAATCTTGATAAGATTTTCTAGTAAAGAAAATACGATTTCAGGCAAGCCACAATTAAATCTAGGGACATCTTGTCAAAAGACTTTAGCCAAAGACATTGTATCTCTTAATTTTATTTATGCCTACCGAGCCTGCAGATTTTGCTAGTGGCTTAAAATCATTTAATTTTCTCCTGCAGAAGATTTATTAATCAATAAGTCAGCTTTGCATGGGAGCCCATACAGCTGTAACCAATCTCCATCTCTCTGGTTGTTGCAATATTACCAAATGCCGTGAGCTGCTTTTCCTTCGCAATAACACACCTGTTAAAATAGACTTTATATTGGCTGGAGGGGATGGTCCCGATGACAAGTTGTGAGATTAAAAAGGTCTCGAAAAGGTTGGTATTGTAATGACTTGTGTCGGGGGCAGATTGCCAGCGACAGCACGTTCACCGGGTGGTAACGTGTTCTCCGCTGGCCACAAAAGATGTTTTAGAGGTGGAATTTGAAGGGAAAAAGCTTCATAATACGGTCACAAAAAGTATCCTGTTCTCTTAGCAGCTGCGACAGCCTCACCTTTGAGCGAACCCGGCAATAAGCAGTTCTGTTCCCCATTGGCACTGAACGGACTCCTTAAAAATATGAAGAACAAAGCTCCTCTGGCAATGTTTTCTAGGCTTAGTGCAGCCGGGGGTGTTTCCCATCTCTCCTCTCCCCTCCAGGGGGTTTGCCCGGATCCTGAGTCCTTTGTGGTCCCGCTCCGGGCTGGTGCTTCTCTTGCTCAGCCCCATCCCCTCCCGCGAAACCCCACGACCCTTCCCAGCGGCAGCCGCCAAGTCCCGTGCTTGGGCCAGGCCCACCAGCCACCTCATTTTCTGATCTGACTCAGAAAAGGGTCTGATACATCCATAACTTGTGATACTGGAAACACCTGGAGGTGTCAACGTTCTGTATCTCTGTGGTAGAAGCTTGTTGAGGTGCTCCTGTTTTGTTCAGATTGCTCTTGGTGATGCGTGCCGTTTCTGACGTGTTTTCCTCCCCAACAGCTCGGAGCGAACAGCGGCGTGCACATCATCATCTTCGATGAGATCGACGCCATCTGCAAGCAGCGAGGGAGCATGGCAGGCAGCACCGGCGTCCACGACACCGTCGTCAACCAGTTGCTGTCGAAAATCGATGGTGTAGAGCAGCTCAATAACATCCTCGTGATCGGTACGATGGTGCTTACTTTCTCTGTTGAAAACTGCTTGAAAACTTATATTTTGCTCATGGCGGGTCACCTATGTTATCGTTACTGGTATTGAATCTGTTTGGACTAATCTGAACGGAATGGCTGCGGTTTAACAAGCGTCAGTAGCAGATTTTGAGGGAGGTGATGCTGTAATTAGCCGATATTGCCGCTTTCAACAATTTCCTGCTTTAGCTTTTGATAGCAAGTGTTTCGTAGTTTACAAAATCTTGGAAGGAATGATGTGCGTTGATGTCTCTGCATGGGAAGGAGTGGGGCTTCTCTGGCTGTTGTGACGCCAGGAACCCTGCAGATACGGTCACACACCCAGGTTTGATCCTGTTGCTATGAAGTAATCAAAGCTTTCCTAATCTTTCTGGAGATTAGTATCTTTTATCTGTTTTCTTGAGACTCTTTGAGGTATTTTCTTAGCTCTATGGGCTGTATTCAGGGGTCGGAGACCTACTTGGTGAGCTCAGATAATGCGGATTTTTGGTTTTACCTTTGAATTTAGGAATGACCAACAGACCTGACCTGATTGATGAGGCTCTGCTGAGACCAGGAAGACTGGAGGTGAAAATGGAGATTGGTAAGCAAGCCGGCGGATTGCAATGAACCTCACAGGTACAGGCAGATATATGTAATAGTGTGATCAGTTAACCAGGATGGCATGGATGCTAAACTTCATGAATTAAAGGAGCCAAGTAATGGCACCACATCATTCCTGGGTGGAAACTGCGGAACTGTTGTACCTGCAGAGCAGGAACGTACAGCGTGCGAGCAGCTCTTGGCTCGTAGGAAGCGCAGATCATTTCATTTGCATGAAGTGGTAACGGTGACTTCACTGCAAAAACTGCAAATATTCAGTGTTGTTGGATATTGGCTTCTGAAATCAGCAGGTCTGGATATTTGCATCAGCAGAACTGAAAGTGAGCTCTGTTAGCTATTGATTCTGTTGAGCTGGAAAAGTCACTTAAGGGACTTTTCTAATTGTATACATCTGCCTGACACCAACGCGGATTAAATAATGGAGTATCCGATAATGTAGGATTTATTAAGAAATTAAGCCCAGATCGTCTTAGATTCATGAAAACAAGTCTCTGACTTGGCGATCAGAAGTTTGATCAGTAAAGATCATGGTGCAGCGTAAAGGTGACAGGACCGCGGGGCTCGGCTCTGAGCTTAACAGCTCACAGGAGAGAGTTTGCCTGGAGAATAGCCTGGGACTGATTAAAACCTCAATGATCCTGGCTGGCATTGAGAAACTCAAATGGGTTGAGATCCGTGTTTGAAGATTGGAAAGGCAATTTCAGATGTGTAATTTGGAAGAGCTCATAAAACATCTTCCTCTAATCTTCCACAGATGGAAATGTCACAAAATATTTTTATGCTCTGAGCCAGGCACTGACTTGTAGAGGTAAAAATTCTTAAACTGTAGAGAATCACAGAAAAAGGAGCAGGCATGGCCGTGAGTATTAACATGGTCTGTTTCCTTTTAATTGCAGAAAATTAGATGGAAATGTCCATATAACCCCCACAATCGTATGATGTCATACTAGATTGGCAGGAAAAACCGTAGATGTCTGTGCTGATCTGAACTGTGGGGACACTCTTGAAATCTGATCTACCAATGTAATCTCAAGAGCTCGCTGGGGATTTTTTTTCTCTTATCCTTAAAGATCCTCTTATCCTTCTCATCACTCTTTGAAACAGCTAGAAACAGGGAAGAGTTTTTGTAATAACTGAAAAGGAAAGATTTTTAGGCAAAAGAAGGAATGAAGAAGGGAGGCTGCTGGGCACGGAGGCACCGGGCAGGGAGCGGCTGCCCCAGTTAATTCTGTTCTTGGGTGCCGAAGGAAACACTTGACATCAGGCGGGACTGGGTGTGCAGAGCGTCTGAGACGGGGGGGCTGGAGATCAACCAGAGCACCAGCTGGGATTTGAAAATCTTGTGGAGCACAGACAGACTGAAATGTGCTGCAGACTTGAGACGAATGCATTTGTTGCGTGCAAGAATCATAGAATCATTTAGGTTGGAGGGGACCCTCAAGTGTACAACCGTAACCCACTCCTGGCACTGCCCCGTGTCCTGAGAACCTCATCTCCATCTGTCCAACCCCTCCAGGGATGGTGACTCCAGCACTGCCCTGGGCAGCCTGTTCCAATGCCCCACAGCCCTTTGGGGAAGAAATTGTTCCCCAGACCCAACCTCAACCTCCCCCGGCGCAACTTGAGGCCGCTTCCCCTCGTCCTGTCATCTCCATCCCTAAAACACAGTTTCTTTACTGAATCCTTCAATTCCTTGTAGACGCTCTGGAGCTGGTCCAGAGGAGCCCCAGAAATGACCTGAGGCTGGACCAGCTCTGCTGGGAGGACAGGCTGAGAGAGCTGGG
This sequence comes from Caloenas nicobarica, assembly GCF_036013445.1. Lineage (NCBI taxonomy): Eukaryota > Metazoa > Chordata > Aves > Columbiformes > Columbidae > Caloenas > Caloenas nicobarica. The sequence goes on along the minus strand of NC_088268.1, from coordinate 1,398,213 downwards.
GGGTTCAGCTGGAGAAGAGAAGCTCCGGGGAGACCTTAGTGCGGCCTTTTAGTGCTTAAAAGGGGCTGAGAAGAATGATGGGGACAGACTTTTGAGCAGGACCTGTTACGATAGGACAAGAGGTGATGGGTTTAAACTGACAGAGGAGAGGTTTAGATTGGATATAAGGAATAAATATTTTAGGATAAGGGTGGCGAGGCGCTGAACAGGTTGTCCGGAGAAGCTGCGGATGCCCCATCATTGGAAGTGTCCAAAGTCAGGTTGGACAAGACTTTGAGCAGCCTCATCTAGAGATAGATGTCCCATGGCAGGGGGAGTGGACTAGATCTTTCAAGGTCCCTTTGAAACCAAACTAGTCTATGATTCCACGATTCTATGATAATTTCCATGTGGGATCTGGGTTTAGGGCTGCCAAGGGGCTGACCACATTGTCTTTGCGTGAGGTGAATTCCTGGTCTGCAAGTCTGAGAGCAACCAACGTGGAGGAACCCTGAGGAAAGAAACCAAACGTTTCACTTTTCCTCTCCGATTTGCTAATCAATTTGCCTAGGGCAATTAGTGTGATTGAACGTGCTCATACAAAAAGCATCGTCAGATATTCTACTTGCAAGAATGAATTGCTCACGATGAGAAAGAGCCTTTGGAGGTAGGATGGTGGAGGGGACGGAAAGGCTTTGCTGCCGTGGCTGTGCCGAGGCGCCAGATGACACGAGTTCTGTTTAAATCTCAGGCTTGCCAGACGAGAAGGGCCGATTTCAGATCCTTCACATCCACACGGTGCGGATGCGGGAGCATCAGCTGCTGGCTGAGGACGTGGACATCGCAGAGCTGGCTGTTGAGACTAAAAACTTCAGCGGTGCCGAGTTAGAAGGTTTAGTTCGAGCTGCTCAGTCGACTGCTATGAACAGGCACATTAAGGTCAGTGCTGTCGCCTCTCACTGGGGCAAAAAAAGGGAAAAATAATTATGTTAGGAGTCTTTTCTTGAAAGTTTCCTTCTGAATGGGTAGTGGCATCTCAGCACGCTTTAGGAGATGAAATTCCTGTGGACAGCAGCTTTTCACTGGGCTTTAACATGGTTCTGAATTACCTCTTCCATCTCCTGACCACAAAGTGGCTCTTGTGTAGCTCAGTGGGAGTGGAAGGTGATTGTTTGTCAGCCTGTTTTGATAAAAACTGAAAGTCTTGAGCTCAGTTTATGGGTTGGACCCGGGAGATGAGAAGTGGAAGTGAGACCAGCCCGTCACACCGGAGGGATCTCTGCTGGAGCCTGTGCAGCTTGATATGTTCAAAAATGATGTGTAAAGAGCAGGGAAAAGTGAGGTTACAAGCTCAGAGCTGGTTTGCGGTCATAAAGACAAAGGCCGCCTGTGGAAAACTGCAGAAGGAATTGGAATTAATGTGAGTGCACAAGATGTAGTCAGTGAATTGAAGCGGGCACCAGGGAGAGAAGCTTCAGGAAGGTATAAGCAGTGATAGGGACGGACCCGGGGTCGAGTTCTTGGAGTTATAATGATCCTGAAATATCAGCTCAGTCCTTATCGCTGAAAAAAGCAAACGCAACATTAGAATTTATGAGGAGAGGAATGCAGAGCACAGGTGAGGCTGTGGTTACGTCGTGGATAAAATCCTGAGTTCGTTTGAATCCGGGCGGTCCTAGGAAGGTTTTGGTAGAACAAGGGTATGGAAGGGCAGCAGGAGAGCTCGGAGCTATGGGGGGTTTCGTTGGCAGAATGGTTAGAGCGGGACTTCTCAGCCTGCAACAAATACAGTGAAAGGTTCTGAGAAGTGTGTGAAATCAGGAGTGGGCTGCAAGCCGGGACTGGGGAACGACCGTTCAGTACAACTCAGCAAACAGCACCAGTGGGACCATCGAAGCAAAGCAAAGGTGACGTGTGTTGTGTGGAGGATCGAGCCGTGGAAGGAACCTTTGCTCCAAGGTGTCACTGACGCTAAAATCTTGGTGGGATTCAGAAGGAGCTCGTACAATATTTTCCATTTCAAAGCAGAACTCGCTTGGTGATCGTCTCGGTGTCGCAGAGATGTGACGAGTTCGCGGCTCCCGCTGTTCCCGACGAGTGTTGTCTCGCTTCCCCGTGTCCGCTGGTGACGGGGTCGGTGGATCTTCAACCAGATGGGATTTAAGGACCGGGAAATGTCAGGTTATTATAAATCCAGATGCAAACCACAGTATTTGCTGGTGTTGAAATACAAGATGATTAGTTTGTGAAGGAGGAGGCTGAAAGACGCAGCCCCTTTGCTCCGGTGGCCAAGAACTGCTGTGAATCGCTGCAGAGAAAAGTCTTCGACATCAATTCCACAGCACTGGTTTATTTTTAAGTTAAAAGCCTGTTCGGCCTTGAATATGAAGCTAATTTTTGTTTTATAGCCATAAAACTCTAAAAGTTATTGTTTCCCATAGAAAAAAAAACTAAGACATCAACAGTTTCTAATCTTCATGTGTTCTGTCTCAAAAAAAAAAAAATCAGCACCTCTGGAGGCATTTTCATCCCTTTGCAACGTTTTCCTTAAATAATTAATTTTGCTTATAGTTGATGTTATTTGTGTGCTAGAATTTTGGGGGAGTTTGGGGACTGTTAGTGTTCTGACATATTTATTCCCTGTTGTGCCAAAATGTCACAGTGGGAGAAGAGAAAACGGCAATGCAGGAATGCAAAGAGCAGCCCCTCCTTCCGCTCGGCGTGTGATTGACGTCTTAATAATATATGTATGTATGTGTGTTCCAAACGTGAAGCGGCCACGCTTTGTTTCTCTCCTCAAACACTTTGACATGGTATTTTTGGATATTATTCTTGCTTATTCTGAAGGCGTCCTCAGCCAAATGATGCACTAAGGTGTTTTATTCTCTCTGCAAAATTTAAAATATACATCATAGGCCTGACCTAGTTTTCAGAAGCACCTGCGAGACGCAGGAGCAGAGATGGAAAATCAAGGGGCATTATTCTTCTGAATCATTTAAACTCTTCTGATAATCTGTCAAAGCGTGTGTGTTAAAAATGAAAACGTGTAACTCATTAAAGGCTGAGAAAGAAAAACCTCCTATTTTGAAGCGTACAAACAATTTCAGGAATATATTAGTAGAGTTTCAAGTACCTTCACTTCCCTCTGCAGAGATCCACTACTTGGATATCTCTGGCATCCTGTATTTCTGTTTTTGCGGAGGGACTCTCATTTCAGCATCTCTGGTTATAATTATTTGTAACGGTGTTACTGGCCAGTCTGCGTTCCTGAGCTGCTCATTAGAAGCTGCTTTTGCTGCTCAACAAGACAAGCGTAATGCCATTATTTTTATCATTATTTTTTCCTTCCCATGGCCAAGCGCTCTCCTTGTAGATCACCCGCATCAGGAGGGGACGTCTCCGAGACACGTCTTTGGGGGTCAGAGTTATTGACTCGCCCATCACCTTGGTCTCAGGCGAAGAAAGCCCTTGAAATCCCTCATTTTGTACCAGATCATGTAGGGCCATTATGGTCTCAGGTAGAAGCAGGTGGTGTTATAAAACTCAGGTAACTTTCCATGAAAATGACTCTTGGAATCTAGAGAAGCTTGCTACAGTATAACTGGGGTATCCAAAGCCTTTCCAGGCTGCACTTTGGAAAAGAATTAAGATCTTTTGCCTCATTTCTGTGCTACTTAAAAATTGCCAGCGAGATGGATTGCTTTGCACAGATCAACTTCTGCCCCTCTTGTGACTAATCCTTTTTCTGGTTATCTCCAACTCCGCGGGATCCTCAGCGGCTGCGCCCGCAGGATTAGTCTGTAAGAGCCGGGTCTGTGCGCTGCTGAGCGGGAAAGGGGCTTCGAAATCCATTTAATTCCTTGATTGCTGCCCAAGGCAATCAATGGACTTGCAGATCTACAAATAATCCCGGTGAGCGGAGCTGCGGCCGCGCTCAGAAATGCGTCCGCAGCTGGGTTAAACCCCGCAGACGTCTGAATAAAGTCTCCGTCTTTCCACGAACTCAAACCCTCTCCTCGCTCCGCTCCTGGTGCTGCCTCTGTTGTTGTAACCAAGAGGTGATTTACAAGAGGACGTTGCACTGGGTCTGTCCATGCTGTGGATTTGCTCCCAGTCGTTAGTTTTTAAGTGTTACTGGACGGTTCGGGAATGGCAGAAGGAAAAAGGCGCCGCTTTTCATTTCAAAAGGAGTACAGGCTGAGCCGAGTGAACTGCAGGTGATTTATTCCAAGTAACACCCACAGCGCTGCCTTGGGAAGATTCATGGATTTGGTTGAAGCGAAGCAATTAAAGATAAAGCAGAAAGAAATCTAATATTTACCAATCCCCTTAAAGACTTTCTTGTAGGGAGAGAAGAGTGCGTGGTTTGAATAGAAAACTAAACCTCCTGAAACAGAGATGTGTGAATGGTTCTTATTTTTGGCTTGGTTGCCAAAGGTGGGGTGGGTGGATTCCGAGCCGAGTTACACCAAACTTTAATTTGTCTTTCTGAGAAAAGTCACACCATGAAGGAAGCTTCATGCCTTTCCCCCGCAGCACCCAGACAGCAGAACGAAGAATTGTTTCTATAGCCTCTACATGGAAAGAATGGTTCCCTGTAATAAAGGGAACCTATATATTAATAAGTGGTCGTGTGCAGTTCTGCTGGACTTCAGGGGTTTTTTTAATTGCCTTTATTAGGCCAGCAACAAAGTGGAAGTGGATATGGAGAAGGCAGAGAGCTTGCGTGTGACGAGAGGAGACTTCTTTGCGTCTTTGGAGAACGACATTAAACCAGTGAGTAGGCGCTGTGTAACTCCTGTAGTAGAGTCACCCGGTGCAGTTAATGACACGAGGCAGCAGTTTCTGGGATCAGACGAGCAGTGTTTGGTGCGCAGTGCTGCGGACCTTGTCTTGCACGTAAGACTCATGAAAAGGAGCAGAGCAAATAAAGAAAGCAACTTGGAATTTCTTCCCCATGTTGCGTGTGCATTCTCCCTTTTAGGCTGCTCCAGGATGGCACTTTTCATATGGACCCGAATAGGCTTAAGCCTCGTTTTTGAGAATTGTTTTTAAATGGTGGGAGTTCAGAACCTGTTGGCAACTTGTGCTGATTAGAATTTGTTTAGAGGGTGCATGAAAAGATGTTTCTGAATGTGCACGATCCTCAGCAGCACTCAGTCCTTTGAACTGAAATCTTAGAATAGAATAGAATAGAATCATTTCGGTTGGAAGATATTGTGAGGTCCAACCATAATCCAACTCTAGCACTAACCCACCTTCCTAAGAACCTCATCTAAACGCCTTTTCAACCCCTCCAGAGATGGTGACTCCAGCACTGCCCTGGGCAGCCTGTTCCAATGCCCGACAGCCCTTTCTGGGAAGAATTTTTTCCTAATATCCAATCTAAACCTCCCCTGGTGCCAGTGGTTGTCACCAGTGGGTCTCCCAGTACCAACTGTGTCACTTAAGCATCTTCCAGAGTCTTATTTCATGTTTTTCTGATGTGTTGCAAAATTTCTGGGTAAAATAGCTGTTCCCTCTCTTAATGTAGGCGTTTGGAACCAACCAGGAAGACTATGCGAGCTACATCATGAATGGAATTATTAAATGGGGTGATCCGGTAACGAGGGTGTTGGATGACGGGGAGCTGCTTGTTCAGCAAACCAAGAACAGTGACCGCACTCCTTTGGTTAGCGTCCTTCTGGAAGGTAAATTTAAGGAAAACATACATATAAAAACCCACTAGTGACTTCTTTAAACTATTCCTATCGAGTGTCCAGGTGGTCCTCTCTCATATTCTGTGACTGCACATGAAAGAAACACATGGGAGGAAAAATAGAATTGGTCTCTTTCAGTTTACTTGGGTGAAGTTGCTTTAGATATTCAAACCGGCTTCTCAGCCGAAGGGAAATCTTGTTCTTGGAACAATGGAGAAGGGAATGTGCCCAGTTAATAGCCCACAGGTGAGTGTTTTACGGTGCTAACCCGTCTGGCTGAGTTACACGTCTAAATTCTCTTGGAGGTCACTGGAGAGCTCATCAATGCAATGAGCCTAGTTCAAACAGCAGTTGCTCTGGGCACACTGAAGGGCTGGATTGCCCTCTGTCTGGGCTGCTTTTGGCTACGAAGAGTCTAAAAAACTAGTTCAAATATCTACATTGTGGATACCGGAGTAGAATTTGTTATTTAGCGCTTCCATCTTTCTTCTCCTGAAATAAAAAAATGCGGGTTTCCACTATTGCTCAGTGGTCTGTAGCTTTGAAATGAACTGTGGGTTGATCCCCTGAATAATTCTGAGTGCTTGTGGCCAAGATATCACTGGACGCAATACTTGCTTGTGCTGCAGATTGATTTGTATCGAGTGTACGGATTAAGATGTGTCTTTGGCCTCTGTTTGAATTATTCTGTTGTGAATTCAGGCAAATACCAAGTTGTCTGTGTCAATATTGACCTGGCAGTCGTGCTGTTGACTCGTTTGCCACCGTACCTGCAGAAATTGTATTTAGAAGGGGCATAAACGTAGTTCAAGAAGTTTCTGCAAAATACAAACACATGCTGGTTTTGGTGCAGTGGCCAGTCCTACAAAACGTGTAACGTCGTCTTTTGTGCTGGTTTCATGGCAAATCGGTCTGTACGTGGCCAAATGGTTGCATTGATTTCCTTAACCTGGAGGACTGGCTTGCACTGGGAGTCAGTGTGTTCCTTCTGCAAGTAGGAAAAAAGCTCATTTCCAGATGCAGGTACTGCCGGATGAGGTTAGAAACATGCTGAAATATCATCCACGCTGAGCCTGACCAGAGCTGTTTTCTCCCTTGTTCTTTCGTTACACTTGTCCTTTGTTTCAGGTCCCCCCCACAGTGGGAAAACTGCTTTAGCAGCAAAAATAGCAGAAGAATCCAACTTTCCCTTTATCAAGATCTGCTCTCCTGATAAGATGATCGGATTTTCTGAAACCGCCAAGTGCCAGGCCATGAAGAAGGTACTTACGTGTCCTCCTCTTTTGCTTGACCACAGTCACATTATATGTTGTCTAGTGGATGGAAAAGCAAATTACCCTTGTGATTGTGTTTTCTGCTCTTTGGAGGTCCTAAATTCCTGTGCGTACATTTATTTAGAAAATTGAACGAAGGTTTTTGTGGGAAAATTTCCAGGCTCTGGCCCAGTTTGGCCCGATGTGCAATCGCAGGCCCACGATGAGCAGGTCCGGAGCTCTGTCCGCAAAGGCAGGAAGGGCTTGGGGTTGCACTTGGAGAGAACAGATCCTGCCCGAATAACACCAGGACCAGTTTTGAGGGGGCAGCGTTTTGCTAAAAAAGACTTTTAATGACTTGAGGAGCAGGGGGAATGCAAACAAATCGAACATCTTAAATAATCTCAAATACCCACTTACTGAAACAAGCCAGCGCTTATTCCTCTGGCTGAATGATGCTGAATGAAGCATGAAGGGAAATGTTACTCTCAGCTCAGTGTGGTGCAGGATCGCACAGTTTCTAGGAGAAGCAATGTGCTCAGAGCTGGAAGCCCAGTTTGTAATTTACATTCTAATTGTGGTACAATTTGGGGGGATTTGTGTGCATGTTGTTATTTTATCAATATTGCACTAGCTCCCAAAACCAGAGGGATGCTGCTCTGTTTTGTCCACTGCTTACAATTAAACACAGGGCAACTGGCTTTTTTACCAAGTGTGCGGGATGATGAACAAAACTGAGCTCTGAATTTGTTGAGTGTTTTGTGAAATGCAGGTGGATTCTAGTCTCTTGGTACTTACCTTTTTCATTATCTGTTTATTCCTCTAAATACTGCTGTGTTTACTTAAAAGCACGTCAACAGGTCCTATCGTGACTGTTGCAATTTTGCAGCCGAGATTTACCAATGAGTCGTTTTGCTGTTTTTCAGATCTTTGATGACGCGTACAAGTCCCAGCTCAGCTGTGTCGTCGTGGACGACATTGAGAGACTTCTAGGTGAGTTGGGATGATGAGAACAAGTGACGTTGCTGCGCAGAAATATTGAAATATTTGCAGTATTGAAATACTGCAAGCCAGAAATGATCTGGCACCATTTACTTTGGGAGCCTTGAACTGGTTTTGGTACGGCGAAGTGGCTTCAACGTGCACGTGCTGGGCATTAAAATGCATTTTTCATTTCAGATTATGTCCCAATCGGACCACGGTTCTCTAATCTGGTGTTGCAAGCTCTTCTTGTACTGCTGAAGAAGGCTCCCCCTCAGGTAAGAGTGATCGAGGGGCGAGATGCCCCGTTCATGCAGGATTTTGGCAGGGAGGGCTTTGTGTCTGGCTGATAGTGCCTGTGCTGCCCGTGGTATTAGCGCTATTGTCTCCGATTCAGTTAAGTTAATCCCGGCCTGCCGCTGCTCCCTCAGTTAGACATTTCTAGGATAACCACAAAGGACTCGGCTTTCATTATCTAATTACTTAAGGCTGAATCTTCTGCAGTTAGCCCTAGAAATGCTGGCTAAGGAAAAGAGTTTAACCTTCACCAAGTTCAACCTTCAACCTGCGAGCCGTCTGCTTTCTGCTTAACTAAGGAACGGGTCGGTCCAAATCAAGCCCTGGCTCAACCGTGTGCTCCCTCCTTGTGTAGAAATCGATTTCGGAGCAATGCACGATTGTGGATGTCAGGGTTTTAATTTGAAATTATCAGGCGGTAATCACAATGGGTGAGGAACGCTCAAGGTTTTACATCTCATGCTGATCCTGTCTGTTTGCACTTTCTGCCTTGATGAGGTTTATGAACATCACAAGTGATAATGAGACAAACAGGCAATGTTTGCTGTTTTTCCCATCGTTCGCTGGAATTCTGCCGTGTGCTGCAAAGTACCTGCATGAATAAATAACACACTAACAGGAAAACCTTGAAAGTTGGTGTCAGGAAAGGCAGAGAAGCCCAGCCTGGATGAACACCATTTTTTGGTCACTTTTAATATCCTGGAAACAGTAACGTACGTGTGAATATTGCTACCGTTAGAGGGTCCGGTGAAAAGACCTTTCAAATACTGAACTAAACTGTGACACCACAAGTCCTGAAGTTCCCTTTGTGACCGTCAGCCTGGGAGAACAAAGATTTTTTTTTTTTTTTCCCCAGTGAGTTTTCTGTGCCACGTGAGGTTTGTACCATGACACTGGGATTCTGTCGTCCTGTGGGTTGGAACAGAGCGGCTGCTGCTGTGCAGCAGCACAACCATTTCTGATCGTCACCATCTCATGTAATCATTGAGATACAGGTTATACTCTCATATAACCGGTATAAGTTACGTTCTTACATAACCTATATAGGTTATATTCTCATATATTCTCATATAACCTATTGCTGGGTATTTCCCAGTACCAGGCAATGGTTGTTCCCAGAAATCCAGAGAGGAAAACACGACTGGATTTGATTCAGTTGTCGGAAGATCTTAAAATATGAAATTGTCCATTTTATCATTGCGTCCTCTGAATATTTCGCTGTTAGATGCACTTTTGTTGGCGGCTGCGTCCCCCGAACGCAGGATGCAGGACTGAGACTCTCAGATATTTGCCAAGTTCATGCATGTTGCTGGAGATTTGTGCTTTGCAATGTCTGAAATGCCCTTGAGGCTGGAAGACTTTGGCTTGACAGCCAATATTATGGTGACTTAAGCCATAAATTGTTGAAGGGTAGAGGGTTTTCTGAGGAAATGTCACTGTTTGATTGATGATGTGAGGGGTTTTTTTCTTTTTTTTTTTTTTTTGTAAGTGTCCACTGTTGGTTACTGTGGAAATTAGGACATTGTGTTAGACCCTTTGGGCTGACCTCGTTTGGCAGTTCCGATGATCGAGTTCTCTCTTGCCTGTTTGTGAGTTCCCTGTGATAATCGTGGCACGTGGGGATTTTGTTTAATTAAAAAAACCCAACGGTGTATAAGAGGTCGAGTCCCGCAGGAAAAGGCCTTTTCCACTGTGAGTATTTACTGCAACAAAGACTGAATTCGGGCATGGAGACTCTTGGGGGTTTTAAGCTCAAGTGAGGAACCCACCTGGGAGATAAACCGCTTGTTAATCAACACCCTCCCAAGTTCCCTCAGAGATGAGTAGTTCCCTTGGGGAGCAATTTATTTGGAAGTGATGGCTGTTTTCAGGGGGTTTGGTGTAATTTGAGGTGCAGATACGTGCCTTAAATGTGCATAAATAGCGTCAGTGGTACTAACATGCTCCATGAGGTCAAACCAAGTCGAGTTTCTGTGGGATTGGGCTCACAGTTTAAGTTCATTTCTTGTAAAAATGGAGCGTCCTGGGACTCCGGACACGTCCCTGTGCTGAGAGGTGCCGGGGAGACAATCCCTGTTCTACACAGCTTAGAAGCACAGAGTGTCCTGAGCTGGAAGGACCCGCAGGATCATGGAGTCCGACCCCTGTCCCTGCACAGGACACCCCACAGGTCACCCCGTGGGTCTGAGGACGTTGTCCAGTCTCTTCTTGAACACTGTCAGGTTGGGGCCGGGACACCTCCCTGGGGAGCCTGTTCCAGTGTCCAGCACCTCTGGGTGAAGAACCTTTTCCTCGTGTCCAGCTGACCCTCCCCTGGCACATCTTCCTGCCGTTCCCTGGGTTCTGTCACTGTCACAGAGAGAAGAGCTCAGCCCTGCCCCTCCTGCTCCCCTGCTGAAGCTGCAGCCCCATGAGCTCTGCCCTCAGTCTCCTCTGCTCCAGCTGAACAAACCCAGGGACTCCGGCCGCTCCTCGTACGGCTTCCCCTCCAAACCCTTCACCAGCTTCGTAGCCTCTTCTGGGCACTCCCCAGTAGCTTCATCTCCGTTTTACCCTGTGTCCCCAGCCCTGCACACAGTGAACGCTCCAGGTGAGGCCGCAGAGCTACCCGGCTCTTCACCCTTTCACTGCTCTGAGGCGCCTGAAACACCGAGTTGGTTTAAAAAGCTAAAAAACGGGAACAACGAAGCGACTCCACCGCTCCCGTCCTGGCTCGGATTTTGTATTCACCCGGTGTCGTCACATCACTCGCAGAATGTTCTTAATTTGCAAGCAGCTTCAGTGTACAATTATTGCGGGCTGTGTGTACAAGAGGAGTGTTTCTGGGCTGAAATCTTATTAATTATGCATCGAGGTGTATATATCTCTGAATTGGTGTATGAACGATGCTTCCCAGACTCCCCTCTCCCTGTATTATTTTAACACGGTGTGGGAAGAGCAAATACTTGAAGCTTCTGGTTTTCTGGGTTGTTTGTGCCATGCAGAAGTTTTGAGAGTAGACACATTAGACTGTAAAGAAATGAGAAACATTCCTGAGTTTGCTTTAAATTCCCAGTTACATCTCACACTCAGCAATGCTTAAATAGTGGTATCTATTACTACTCGTTCAAGAAGACTGAAAACACACTGCGTTTTGTTTAGCATCTTTTTTTAAGCCAATTAAAAAGCTTTTCTAAAAAAAACTGGAGAGAAAGAAAATAAACCATGTTCTCCTGGGTCTTTATTCCAATCAAGTTTCCCTGTGTTGTGCAGGAGAAGAGACTTGGGGGGGGATGGAAAGCCTGAAAAGGGCCGGCGCAGCGGGGAGCCCGGCGGCAGAAAAGGGGCTTCGCTGAGAACTCGGTGGCGGCGGCTCCGAAAGCCGAAGCTGCTTCATCTACATGCAGAGTCACACGGGCCCAGGGACGCTCCCCGGCCGGGTTCACATGTGCTCCCCGCTGGCTCCCCTGAAAAGCCCGACAATCGGCTCAGGGCCGACAGAGCATCGCGTGGCCCCGGCGCTGAGCTGGACGTCCCGCTTTGTGGCCTCACGAGGTGTCGGGCTTAGCGAGGTGCTCGTGGGGGTGCCCTTGGGCTGCTTCCCGAGGCCCCCGGCCCCTTTCCCCGCCGCGACGCTGGAGGATTTTGCCGATTTTTGAGAAGTTGATGGGGGGGGAAGAAGGGGAATAATCTCCTTGTTTGAGATAATCCCAGATGCCGCCCCGATTCCACGTCACTCGGTGTGAATTGGCAGCAACTCCCATCAACAGCGATGTTACGTTTAGACTTGTAAACCTGGGGAATTGTGTTTTCTCCCGTTACATGGGAGGAATTGTTGATACCCCAAAAAACATACATAAAAACATACGTGGGTCCGAAGTTGAGGGAAGCGCTGGCAGGTGACCGAGAGGCACTTTGGTATCCGCCAGTGCTCGGTTATTGCATTGTTCCAGCCTCTCTCAGCTCCGCTTGCCTGGGGCTGGTTAGATTCGCTGAAATTCTGTAATGTGAGACTCCTCTGACATGCTGAGACTCCATTTGCTTGTAGCAGAGCCTATTTAATTCTGTTATGTTCCAGTTTCTCTTCAGTAGTCAACGCGATAACGTGGTGCCCGTTAGGAAGTGAATACTGTGCTAGAAAAATCAACCTCATCATGCTTGAAAAGGTAGTTTAAAACTATTTCCTCTTTTGCTCTTTGAATCCCATAGTTCTCCGCATGATTGTGTCCTTTATTCAGATAAAAACCTATTAGTGGAGAGGTGAAATCTGGGGTTGTGCCACTTCTAGAAGGCAATGGGGTGAGACCTGCAGCTCTGCTGGTGTCCCCATGGGTAGAGGGACCTCGGGCTCCCAACTGGGGCAATTTTATTGCCTAAAACAGAGCTGGATGAATCCAGCCTGGAGTGATGTGCCTGCGTCTGGTCTCTGCTGATGGAAGAACTGGGAGTAAAGCCCCGGTAACGAGTCACACACCAAATGATCTTTAACCGTTGAAAAGCCAAGATCTTCCTTGCCTGGTAGTTACTCATGTCGTGGCTGGTTTTCGGAAGCTGAGCTTGAATCCTGATCCTCTACAGACGGAACACGTGGCCTTTGCGGTGGCTGCTATAGAAATCGGGGTTATGGCCAATGGGGCAGAGTCCAGTTGGAGGCCTGTACGTAGTGGAGTCCCTCAAGGGTCAGTACTGGGACCAGTATTATTCAATATATTCATCAACGACTTGGATGAGGGAATTGAGTGTACTATCAGCAAGTTCGCTGATGGCACCAAGCTGGGAGGAGTGGCTGACACTGGAAGGCTGTGCTGCCATCCAGCGAGATCTGGGCAGGCTGGAGAGTTGGGTAGGGAGAAATTTAATGAAATAGAACAAGGGAAAATGTAGAGTCTTACATCTGGGCAGGAACAACCCCAGGTTCCAGTATAAGTTGGGGAACGAGCTGTTGGAGAGCAGTGTAGGGAAAGGGAGCTGGGGGTGCTGGGGACAGCAGGGTGACCATGAGCCAGCACTGGGCCCTTGTGGCCAGGAAGGGCAATGGGACCTGGGGGGATGAGAAGGGGGTGGTCAGTAGGTCAGAGAGGTTCTCCTGCCCCTCTGCTCTGCCCTGGTGAGACCACATCTGGAATATTGTGTCCAGTTCTGGGCCCTCAGTTCCAGAAGGACAGGGAACTGCTGGAGAGAGTCCAGCGCAGCCACGAAGATGCTGGAGGGAGTGGAGCATCTCCCGTGTGAGGAAAGGCTGAGGAGCTGGGGCTCTGGAGCTGGAGAAGAGGAGACTGAGGGGTGACTCATTCATGGGGATCAATATGGAAAGGGGGAGTGTCAGGAGGATGGAGCCAGGCTCTTCTGGGTGACAACCAGTGACAGGACAAGGGGCAATGGGTGCAAACTGGAACACAGGAGGTTCCACTTAAATACGAGAAGAAACTTCTTCCCGGTGAGGGTGCCAGAGCCTGGCCCAGGCTGCCCAGGGAGGTTGTGGAGTCTCCTTCTCTGCAGACATTCCAACCCGCCTGGACACCTTCCTGTGTAACCTCATCTGGGTGTTCCTGCTCCGGCGGGGGGATTGGGCTGGATGAGCTTTCGAGGTCCCTTCCAACCCCCGACATTCTGGGATTCTGTGAAAAATGGGAATATTTGTGGAAACGAGGGCACTTTAGCAAAACATCTCACACCAGCAAGAATCAACCCGGTGGTTTCGTGTTGTCACTGCAGAGCAGTTGGATTTGACTCGATGGCTTTTTGTGCTTTTGTGCTAACGCCCGGGGCAAAACATTTCTGACTTGTACGTTTTCCACCCATTTGCTGAGCAAGTTGCCTGAAACCTTGAAAAGTATGAGGGGCTCCTGATGCTTCATTTAGTAATTGATACAGCAGAGATTAGGCTTGTTTTACGGTAACTGGTTTTCCAGCGGGTCAAGTTTAACGGTAGCAAGTTGAAGCGCATCGTTTCTTTTGAAGAAAGCAGAGCAAAAAGATCCGTGTGTTTTGGGTGGAGCCGTTCAAAAATGTTCAGCGCCGTTTTGCAGAGTTGCCGCCTGTTCTGCGGAGTTTTCAGACGTTCGGTCGTCGACTGTTCAGGTCCTGAGCGCGGATCCTAACGGAGAAACCCAAAAATCGCTGGTGGATCCGGCCTCTCTGAGCCTGGCCCGTCGCTTTTGAACCGTGTTCAGCGTTTGCCGTTCCTCGTGTCGCGCTTGCTTGCGTTCAGCTGAACCGTACGGCGAAAACAAACGCCTTTTCTTTAGTTTAAAACCAATGGTTGATGATTTCGTGCAGCGCTCCCTGGTTTTTATCTTGAGAAACAGCAATTTTCCCCCCTCATTTCCTCTACACCATCTATGATTTTATAGACCTCTCTGTTTACCCCCCATCAATTTACCCAGAGTCTGTTTAGCGAAGTTATTTTGTATTTCTGACCATCCCTATTCCTTTCCTCTGATTTCTCCAGCTGGGTGATGTATTTGAAATTGTGTGTGAAATGGCGAGCTCTTAAAGAGCACCCTGGATTTGTACAGTAGAATAATAACTTTTATTCTTTTCCCATTCTAAAAATGCCTGAGTGCATTTTGGGAAAGGTTTAGCGTTGAGCTGGCGTTTTCACAGGACTTGCCACAATGCCATTCCAGTGGCTTTCCTAAATGGCAATAAGTCATTTACAGTCATTTTCGTGTGTGCGGTAATTGTCCGCTGGCCTGATTTACAGCAGGTTTGGGATTTATCTGACTAAATGTGGCTGTCAGCGGGTTGGTTTTCTACACCCGAACCCGTTGTTTAGGAAATGTTTGCTGTATGAGTCCGGAGCGTGGGCGGCTTTTCTGGGAGGAGGTTTGAATCATCTGGGCTCTGTTAACCAAGAAGGAAGTGCGGAGAGTGAGATCGTACGTGGACACCTGAAGTTACAGGAGGTAAAACCCACTAATGACATTTCTGTGCTGCTTATTAATTCATCCTCTCCTGGCGAGACCTTTTAGTCTCTGATGAAATCCCAAACTTGTCATAATCAAGCATGGACTTTGTCAGTGCAGAAGCTGCTCAGGTTGCATCACAGGATAACAGAATGATTTGGGTTGCAAAGGAAAGAAGTTTCTCCTGATGTTCAGATGGTCCCTCCTGTGTTTCAGTCTGTGCCCGTTGCCCCTCACCCTGGCGTTGGGCACCACTGAACAGAGTCTGCTCCATCCTCTGACACCCACCCTGAGATATTGATCCCACTGATCAGATCCCTCTCAGCTTCTCTTCTCCAGCTCAACAGCCCCAGCTCTCTCAGTGTCTCCTCATCACAAAGATGCTCCAGACCCCTCAGCATCTTTGTGTCCCTCCCTGGCCTCTCTCCAGTAATTCCTTGTCCTTCTTACACTGGGGAGCCCAGCACTGGACCCAGTTCTGCAGACGTGGCCTCCCCAGGGCAGAGCAGAGGGGGAGGATTCACCTCCCTGCCCTGCTGCCCACACTCTTCCTCACACACCCCAGGTCCCGTTGGCCTCTTGGCCGCACGGGCACATCGGTGACTCATGGTGACCCTGTTGTCCCCAGAACTCCCAGGTCCTCTGTGCAGAGCTGCTTTCCAGCAGGTCCCCCCCACCCTGTGCTGGTGCTGGGGGTTGTTCCTCCCCAGGTGCAGGACCCTGCGCTTGTCCTTGTTGAACTTCATTGGGTTCTTCTCTGCCCAGCCCCGTGTGTCCAGGTCTCTGGATGGCAGCGCAGCCTCTTGTTTGTCAGCCCGTCCTCCCAGTTTGGGATCACAGAACCCCAGAATGTCAGGGGTTGGAAGGGACCTCGGAAGCTCATCCAGCCCAATCCCCCCGCCGGAGCAGGAACACCCAGATGAGGTTACACAGGAAGGTGTCCAGGCGGGTTGGAATGTCTGCAGAGAAGGAGACTCCACAACCTCCCTGGGCAGCCTGGGCCAGGCTCTGGCGCCCTCACCATGAACAAGTTTCTTCTCATCTTTCAGTGGAACCTCCCATGTTCCAGTTTGCACCCATTGCCCCTTGTCCTATCACTGGTTGTCACCCAGAAGAGCCTGGCTCCATCCTCCTGACACTCCCCCTTTCCATATTGATCCCCATGAATGGGTCACCCTTCAGTCTCCTCCAGCTCCAGAGCCCCAGCTCCTCAGCCTTTCCTCACACGGGAGATGCTCCACTCCCTTCAGCATCTTCGTGGCTGCGCTGGACTCTCTCCAGCAGTTCCCTGTCCTGCTGGACCTGAGGGGCCCAGAACTGGACACAATATTCCAGATGAGGTCTCACCAGGGCAGAGCAGAGGGGCAGGAGAACCTCTCTGACCTACTGACCACCCCCTTCTCATCCCCCCCAGGTCCCATTGCCCTTCCTGGCCACAAGGGCACAGTGCTGGCTCATGGTCACCCTGCTGTCCCCAGCACCCCCAGCTCCCTTTCCCCTACACTGCTCTCCAACAGCTCGTTCCCCAACTTGTACTGGAACCTGGGGTTGTTCCTGCCCAGATACAACACTCTACACCAAAAAACTTGCCGAGTGTCCTTCACGCAGTTCTTCTGCAAGTCGTTATTCCCCCCATGGTGTTTTATCTGCTGCACACGCTGTTCACTGTATTTTGGGCACAGATTCTGCCTTGCTGTCTGCAGCTGAACTTTTTTTTTCCCCTAAAATGCTTAAATTTCACAGGGAAACTGTTATTAACACAATCCCTTACCCAAGCTGTTCTGGATTTTGAGAGTTGCATACAATAATAAACAGGTTTTTTTAAAGAATTTCTATAGCTTGTGTAGCGTGGTGTGGATTTGTGCTTACAAGAGGGGTTGGTGCGTGTTTGGAGGTCTCGGTTCTGTTCTCGGTCCTGTCGTTGGCGTCCTTTGTACCCTGATACTTTCCCTGTATAAAGAGAAAACTGTTCCATGGCGCCTAACAGCATGTACACGGCTTGTTAGAATTTTTGAATAAGATAGCACTAGTTCTCCTTACGGGGCTTGTACTTTTTACTGAGTTATAGCATATATAATATCAGATATATCAGCCTTATTTATGAATCGAACGAAAGCTCACTGAGGACAGTGCCTTGAGGAAATACAGAACAAGCGCGAGAGCAAAGTGAATCAGAATTGAAGTGAAATTCTCTCCAAATGCGCTGATAGTCCCTGTCCCCGTTGTCACACCTGCTGTTATCCCAAGTGCATCTTAGCAAGTTGGAGGCACCTTTTAACCTTGGCCTTGGGTGGTAAAATCAGCACAAATGTCTGAGGTGTTTGCACCCCAGTTCTGGGGTTCATGTGTTCTTGGGGACTCAGCGGGTTCCAAGCCTGTTTAGACTGTTTTACCAGCCCCTTCCAAAGATGAAGATCACTGAAATTTTGCCTTCTTGTAGGTAAAAATCTTTTCCGTTGCTGAGAAGAATTTATTTTTCTCAGTCTGTTAAGTGCTGTGGCTGAAAACGAGCCCCCGATGGGGCTTTCTGAGTTCCTCAGCGTAGGGAGTTCTGAATTCCTCAAATCCCGTTCGTTTGCTCTCCACTGAGCGCACTTTCCGTCGTCAAGTGCAAGATCTTACCGAGTTGTTCAGATATGGCTCAAACTTAGAAAATGATAAAATATTTTCCTGGCCTTGCTACACACAATGACTATAAAAAAGGAAGCAACGTGCAATTGTAAAGTGGTGGACGTGCACCTTAGTGCGACCTTTCCGTGCTTAAAAGGGGCCGAGAAGGAAGATGGGGACAGACTTTTGAGCAGGGCCTGTTGTGACAGGACAAGGGGTGATGGTTTGAAACTAAAGGAGGGAGATTGAGGCTGGACATGAGGAAGGAATTGTTGGCCCTGAGGGTGGTGAGAGCCTGGCCCAGGTTGGCCAGAGAGGTGGTGGCTGAACCATCCCTGGAGACATCCCAGGCCAGGCTGGACGGGGCTCTGAGCAACCTGAGCTGGTGCAGATGTCCCTGCTCACGGCAGGGGGGGCACTGGGGGAGCTGGGAAGGGCCCTTCAACCCAAAACATCCCGTGATTCTATGATTTCTGTTGTCAGTCCAGGAATTGGCTGCTTTTCCCCATTGAATTGCCCAGTTTCTGAGGATTCCCCCTCTGAAGCGCTGGCTGAGCTGGTGATTTTGGTGCAGGTGATGGTTCACACCCCAAGCCTTGCCCTGGGCTTTCCCTGCAGAGCCTTGCTGTGAAGCTCTGGTTCCAACCTGCCCGGTGTCGCTTCCTTCTGCTGGTTTGGGCTAAAAACTTGAGTTTGTTACCAGTTCTGTTGCTTTCTCCTTGTCCCTTACCCAGAACAGGAGTGTCGTCAAACACAACAAAACAGTGAGCACGACGGCACTTAGGGAAAAACAGACAAACGCTGCCAAGATGCATCATCTTCATCAAAGTCGTGTTAAGTTTGAGTAGGTTTTTATTCTTTGTCAAAAGAATGCAAAGCACTTAGGAAATTCATCCTGGCTGCTCTGTGGGAATAGGTTTTGGTTTTTTTGTGATCATGATGAACAGAGTTGTGCATCATGAAGTCGAAATACAGAACTTTCCTCCCTGTCTCTGAGCACCGGCTGAGTGGTCCAGCAGGTGAGGAGGATGCTTGGCCAGCTCCCCATGCGCTGAGCTGGAAAAGGGACCGATCGCAGCTGAGAATCCCAAAAACTCCGTCCATCAGCCAACATTTATCGGTGTCTGAACCCCGCGTGGTAAAATTCAAATAGCATTGAGGTGGCACCTGCAAGATGAACGAGCAGAAGGTGATTTTTTTGGCAGGTGATGTTTCCCGTTCGTTGCTCTGTTATTGATAAAACCTGTTACTGGGGTTGCTGTGGGTTTGAGCTCAGGGGCTGCCAGACGTGGGACTGTCCCTTGTACAAACACGCCAGCCATGGGAAGTGGAATTTACAGCAACTTCTGCTCCTCAGGCATGAGCTGTGGAACCATCGGCACTGCCTGTGCAGTGGCAGAGAATTCACTGTACCCACAGGGTTTCTAAACACAGGCCGCTCTCCCATCTGTAATTCAGCTTTTGGTTTGCTCGTGCTTTTAAATTTGGTGAGGCTTCAGCTATTTATAATGCTGAATTTGGAAGGCAAGGTGAGGTAGGAGAGCTGTGAGTATGGGTGTATCTGTGTACCGGAATTTTTGGGCACAATTGGTGGCATTAATCTGACTTCTAGAATCTAATCCCTGTCTTGCGTGGCTGATTTTTAACTACTTCTATTACTGAAAGATTTAATCCAAGTGGTACTTTTACATGGCCGTTTACCATTTTTCATTTGTAGTTAGCTGAAGCTTCCCAAGGCTGTTTCCTCTCTAGTTTTCCCTTTCCTGACGCTTATTCCGTTGTGGGGACAGGGTCGCAAGCTCCTCATCATCGGAACCACCAGCCGCAAAGATGTCCTGCAGGAGATGGAAATGCTGAACGCGTTCAGCACCACGATTCATGTGCCCAACATCGCGACAGGGGAGCAGCTCATGGAGGCTCTGGAGGTGAGAAAAAGTTCAGATATAAAAAAAAGCCAAGCTCAAAATTTGCTGGAAATAGTGATTTTGCAGTAGTTCTGTGTTTGGGAACACTGTCCCACTTAAATATCATAGCAGTTCTAAGGCTTCTCTGAATTACTTTTTCATACGATAAATTAAGGCAAAATGGGAGACTGGTACGTCTAGGGAAAAGGTTTATGGAGTGGATTGAAAGATTCCAAGAGCATGGAAGTGAGTAAGGAATATAATTGGGACACTTAAAGTGAATGTGCCTGGAGGATTCCAGTTGGAACAGCATCAAATGAAGGCGTTTGGTGCTGAAGAGATTACAGGTTCTCCAGAAATTTGTGCCCTTAATGGCTTCTTATTCTGTGCCATAGTGGAAATTGTAATGGATATTGAAGGCTGTTAAAATAAACTTAACAGGCAAATCTTTTGTGCAAACTTGCGAAATAGTCACAATGATAATTTCACCCAAGCCTGAAAGACGCAGACACTCTTGCAGCAATTTTGAAAACTTATTATGGCTTGAGCCGCGGTAAACTCTAATCTGGAGAAAACCTGGAACAGATAATAAAAGAGAATCACTGACTGTTCCATTAGAGATGTTATGGAAAGAACCATGATGGAATAAAATAATCTTGCCTTGTCTAGATATATTGCGACACATTTTCATTCTAAGCTAGAAAATGCTTTCTAGCTTCTTATTCCCTTTTTCCCGAGTTAGGTAGCACTGTTCCTCCTGACAGCCTCCTGTTGTTGATTTATTTTTGATTTTTTTCCCCCTTCAGCTCCTGGGTAACTTCAAAGACAAGGAGCGCAGCACTATTGCACAGAATGTCAAAGGGAAGCCCGTCTGGATTGGCATCAAGAAGCTGCTGATGCTGATAGAAATGTCATTACAAGTAAGAATGTTTCTGGTCCAGGAAGGATGGGGGTAAATAGAACAGTCTGAGAGGTTCTCACTTCTCTGCAGACTGTTACTGTGTGGTGGGAGCCTTTGAACGGGTTTAATTGAGAAAGGAGCTACAGTGAGACGGAATTTTCTGAGCAAAGAAGTTGCCAGGTCCTGGTTTGCAGGGGGATCTTTAAAAACCACGGCGCCTGTGGGCTGTTCAGAGCTGGGCGTCTGGCAACCAGAGGGATTGGATTAACTTACCTTTCATGAAATTCAAAATTTCTTCTCTACACCCGGCACATTAAGGTTGCAGATAGCAATCACTTAGGATTTATTTATTTTTTTTAAAGAAAAAGGTGCCTGTGCAGGTGTATGTGCCCTTTCCCTGAAGAAGATAAATCTGTCAGGCTGTTCAGCTGCTCTTCTCTTTATTTTCCACTTTCAGCACTTTAAAGAAAATAATTGCAGAGGGTAGAAATATGTGGCTGTTCACCCTCCCCTGCAGCCGTCCCCGTGCCTGCGAGCTGCCGTCAGCTTGTGCTCCGCAGCGTCTGCTGCTGAAATGCGGCTGTAGCGTGCGGCCCTAATCCCCCGCGCTGACATCTCAGTGCCCGTCTGGTCCCCCCCGTGCTCACACTCGCTTTTCACATCAAATGGATTTAGTGCAGCTGAGTGAACCGTCCTTAGATCTTCCCGGAGAGGCTGAGCATAAGCTAAGAGGCATGTGGTTTAGCAGCATATAAGTCATGTATGCCTCTGTTTGCTGTTCGCGATTCTGTTAAAACTTGCACAGCACTGAGGATGTGCTCTGACTGGATGTCACCTCAGGGAATAAAGTCATTTATCTAGATTACTTTTTCCTCTTCTTCCTTGGTTTTTAATTCCATACCTAGAGGCAAGTCGGTAAGTCATTGCTCACATGTATTAAATGTATTTCAGGGGTGCAGGCCTGCAGGGACGGCCTGGCTCTGCTGCAGAGCGGTTCCCTGAGCCTTGACAATGGATTCCTGCTTCTGACACAGGACGTTTGCTTTTGCTGCTTTGACCTTAAATGTTGGTTCTTCTCAAAACTGAAGGTGAAGTTTGTGTAAATTATAGGCAGCTCTGAATCTGGAGCCTGGGTAGAAATGCTTGACCCAGACTTGTTCCCAGCATCACCCCTGTGCAGGCAGGTAGATGGGTCTTGTGCGTTTTCTTTTTTTTAATCAGACCACCGTTTTCGTAGAATCACAGAATCATTTTGATTGGAAGAGACCCTCAAGATCATTGAGTCCAACCATAACCCAACTCTAGCACTGCCCCATGTCCCTGAGAACCTCATCTCCGTCTGTCCAACCCCTCCAGGGATGGTGACTCCAGCACTGCCCTGGGCAGCCTGTTCCAATGCCCCACAGCCCTTTGGGGAAGAAACTGTTCCTAAATCCAGCCTCAACCTCCCCTGGCGCAACTTGAGGCCGTTTCCTCTGGTCCTGGTGCTTGTTACTTGGGAGAAGAGACCAACACGCTCTATGCTACAACCTCCTTTCAGCCCCCCCCTGGCTCCAAGCTCCTTTCAGGCAGTTCAGAGATCAGAAGGTCTCCCCTCAGCTCCTGTTCTCCAGCTGAACCCCCAGCTCCCTCAGCCGCTCCCATCACACTTGTGCTCCAGCCCCTCACCAGCTCCGTTCCCTTCTCTCAACTCGCTCCAGCACCTCAAGGCCTTTCTTGGCGTGAGGGGCCCAGAACTGCCCCCAGGATTCGCGGTTTGGCCTCCCCAGTGCCGTTTTGTAGGTGAGTCAGTGGCCGATAAGGCTGGGAGAAGACAGAACTGTGACTCTGTGCCATTCCTGACAACTTGAAGAAGTGTAACATGAAGAGCTGCGACTGCCAGTGTAGTTGATCGATGATCCACCTTTGCTGCTCTATGTTGGTTGCAAGGTGACTTATGTTATTACCCTCAATTCAGGTAATTGTGTAATAGCGGATGGCAGCTAAATATGAAGATGTTCTGTTCCAAAAGGTCTGGGGTGTTTACGTGACTCCATCTGCTGAACTGCTGTAAATACAGGAGGGCGATAAAGGCTCTCACTAAATAGGAGAACACTCGTATCTGAATGCGTTGAAAGACCACAGTGATAGCTGGTTTGGCTTTTACAGGAAGGCAGAATTGCACCAAATGACAAGGCCAAGACTAGTTCCTTTTTCACCAAGCTGTCCCACAGCTTTTTAGAAAGATATTTGAATCTGAAATCCCTTAAAAATTCCAAGTGATGAATGAAATCTCTCAAAATTCAGCTGATTAGATCCCATAGTGAATGAATTATTTGCAAAAACATACACCGAGTTTCTTTCTCTGCCGTCACTGCATCGTAACTGTGCTTTTTGTTTTATTAGACTAGTAAAGCCAATATATGCTAGACATAGGTATTCTTAAGCTGTTCAAATGACTTTCAGTCTGTTTCAGACTCGAGTCTTGCTGAACCAGTCTCGCGGTGTCAAAATTCCTTCTCGGAGAACCGTGAACCTCTGCCTTGCTCTGGTATCTCTGGTTGCTTTGTTGCCTTGTTTATGAGCCTTGCCAACCCACACTTTTTGGCAGCTTAATTTCCCCCCAAACTGCTTTTTGCTACTCCTGGCCCTCTTTAATGTCAATCTACTCATATTTAGTGTCACATACTTGGGTCATCTTGTATACGCTGCATGTCCTGGCGTGATGTTTTGTTCTTGCCTTTGATAAATGGACACACTCACGATTTGCCACCGGAGTCCAGAGAAGTTTAGTTTTGACGTGTCCTTGGCTGCAGCTCCTGGTTCACCTCTCAGCGCTATCGGGTGCCGCTGGATACACGAGCCGCCTTTTTCCGCCGCTGAGGGCTGGTCCCTTCGCTCATTCTGTTTCCCTGTCCTGTTGCTCTTGGACCTCACTGGCCACACTCCAGAAACCACGGTCTCTCTCCTTGGCGTAGGAACCCGAATGAGCCAGGCAGCTTTCCAGAAAGCCCCTTTTTGCACCTGCAGTATTTCCTGATTTGGTAGCTTCTGTTTAGCATAAATAAAACTTAATTTAATTTGTTTGTCTGTAATGCATTTTAACTTGCACGAGAACTTATTTTGAAAGATCATCACATAACACTGCCTGTGTTATTTTAAACGTAACGCTGTATCTGGACACACTAGGAGGATTTGCTGCCAGGTTTACAGGAGTGCTGTAATACCCAGCGCCATGCGCATCTTGCCGGAGTATCTCCTCCTCTCTGGACTGAAGATAAATGAAGTCTTTGCAGTTGTACTTTGGTTAAGGGAGCACTGCATCACCTCGAAAGGAGCAGCCGTTTTCTTGCCTCCTGTCTGAGCTGTGTCCCCGCCAGTCTCCGCGCTGTCCTTCCAGAAAATCTCCAGATTGACGGCAGCATTTCTCCTTTCACAGGGCACAGAGCATCTGTTCAAGAGTCACAAACGTGCTTCCTCCTTGCACTTCGTTGACACCATCTTCTGGACCTTCCACGGCAGATCAACCTTCTGCTTTTGTGTCTTGTGTTTTGTAATAAGCTGTTTGATCAAATTTGCCTCTTTGTTGCCTTCCGGCTTCCTGCTGTCGTCTTTTGGACAAGATAGTGTGTCTGCAGATAGATGCTGTTCCCAAAGAGTCTGTAGAAACCGTGTCGGTACAGATTACGGACCAAGTTTTTTACCACAGCCACTTTCTTATGTCCGAGTAAAAAGCAGTGGGGAGGCAGCACCTTCGATTTGGGAAACACCACACTGGCCTTGGCAAGTTTGAATTTTGGCTTGTTGCATTAGTACAAATTTTCTAGGAATGAAAAGAAGAGATTTGTTCGTATATATCCATCTTGTTGGTTTTTTTAACAGATCTATCTGAGCGGTCCTTTGATGTTATTTCCTGCTTGTGGTGAATTTTCCACGGTTTTCTAAGGTTTCGCCAAGTTCCTGGCAACAGGACCATCTTCTTTGCAGGCAGATAATACTCTTGGTCAGGAGGTCAGTAATCTTAGAATGAGCCAGGCCCTTTGACTGGTCTGTGTGACTTTCTGTCAGCTTTGGGCTCTGTTGATGGCCAGAAGTCACACTTTGCTCCATCTCAGTGCTCGTGATTCCTTGGGTCAATCTGAGATGCGAAAGATTCTCTCTTTACTGAGTAAATTGCCTGGGTTTGTGGCCTTTGCAAAAAGGAGCTTGACCCTTCACCCGCTGTTTCATGCAATAGACTGTTCGTATCGGCGTGCTCAGCAGCACAACCGTTTGCTGTACTTGTGCAGACTTTGCCTTTGGGCCTCAGCAGCGACTCTGCACGGAGTGTGAGTATGTAAGGAGTGAGTTGCGGTTCCTCTGACCATCAAGCTGCCTTTCACTGGTTTGCTTGATTTGCAGAATACTTAAGATCTTAGAATCACAGAATCCTTCTTGTTGGAAAGGACCTCAGGATGTCATCTAGGCCAACTCAGACCTTCAGAAAGCGCATGTGTAGGTGATTACAGACATCTGACCACCCTCTTCGACGTCAGCACTGGACATCAGCCATTCCTTTCCAGCTCTGACGGGAATGGATGAAGTTTGGGGTTTGAACTGCTGCCAGCAAGGTCCACTTCTCGGCCGTTCATTGCCCAGCTCTCCCAGCTCTCTCAGGGAGCATCTGTCTGTGAGGTTGGACCACAGAGGAGAAGTCAAATCGGAGGACTTGGTGGGCTGCCGCTTGAGTAACTCCTGGAGAAGTCCTTTCAGAAGCAGACGTCTTTATTGTCAGTATCTACAAAAATGTGTGTCTTATTTGAGAAGGCCAGGAATCCCTCTCAGATGCGTTTTTCTACTCATGAGCAAAGATCAAATGAATTTTGTTCTTTTCCTCCAATCCCTTTCTTTTATGGGTTGTCTGGAGCTTGTTGAGAGTGTGTACACTAGTGATGCTTTTTGCTTAAGCTCGACCTTGGCAGCTCTGGTTCCTGGGCTTGTTTTGTCTTTCTGGGTAACTTGAGGTTGATGTTTCAGCCACTTTTGAACCTCCTGTCCAGGACTTGCTGTGATCGAGCGCTTCATCTAGCTCACCGTGCAGGTGGATTCTGGTTCTCTAGGGTAGACTGTGACCTCCTTCTCTTTGGGTGAATGTCACGGAGAGCAGGAAGGTACTAAACAGATCCACTCTGCTCATTGCACCCATGCCATTTTTTTGGTCTTTGTCTGTGCAACCCCCTGCACAATCAGCTAGGGCTCAGGACCACGTCCAGTTGGGTCTTGAATACCTCCAAGGTTGGCGACCCCACGATCTCCATGGGCAGTCCCTAACAGCGTGTGACCACCCTCGCAATGAAAAGCTTCCTCTTCTGTTTACGTGGAACTACATTTCAGTTGGTGCTTGTGGCCTCCTGCTCTGTCCATGGGCACCACTCACAAGTGTCTCTCCCTTCTTTACTCCCATCAGGTATTTATACACATCAATGAGAGTCACCCTTCCCTCCCCAGGCCCGAGTCCTCTACTCCAGACCGAGCAATCTCACCTCTCGCAGCCTCTCTTTGTGTGACAGATGTTCAAGACCCCTCATCATCCTTGTGACCCTTTGATGACTCTCTCTGGTCTGTCAAAGCATCACAGAATGTCGGGGATTGGAAAGGGCCTTGAAAGCTCATCTAGTCCAACCCCCCCGCCGGAGCAGGAACACCCAGATGAGGTTATACAGGAAGGCGTCCAGGCGGGTTGGAATGTCTGCAGAGAAGGAGACTCCACAACCTCCCTGGGCAGCCTGGGCCAGGCTCTGGCACCCTCACCAGGAAGAAGTTTCTTCTCATCTTTAAGTGGAACCTCCTGTGTTCCAGTTTGCACCCATTGCCCCTTGTCCTATCGTCGCTTGTCACCGAGAAGAGCCTGGCTCCATCCTCGTGTCCGTGTCTCTCTTGTACTGCGGCACCCTGAACTGGACACTGTCCTCCAGCCGTGGTGTCACCAGTGCTCAGAACAGCAGAAGGATCATCTCCCACCGTCTGGTAGCAACATTCCTCCTTACTTAGCCCAGGATTCCGTTGGCCATCTTTGCTGCAAGGGCCCATTGCTGCTTCACCTTCAGCTTGTCCTCCAGGACCCTCAGGTCCTTTTCTGCACAGTCCCTTTCCAGCCAGTTGTCCCCCAGTACTGGTGCCTGGGGTTGTTCCTGCTGAGCTGCAGGACTTTGCATTTCCCTTTGTTGAACTACATGAGACTCGTGTCGGTCTGTATCTCCATCCAGCTGAGGTCTCTCTGAATGACAGCACCATCATCAAGTGCGTGAAACACACGTCCCGATTCTGTGTCATCTACCAATGTGCCGAGGGTGCGCTCTGTCCCCAGATCCTGTTAATAAAGAGGTTAAACGATACTGGCTCCCGTTGGCACGTAACGCTAGTGATTGGCCTCCAACCGGGCTTCACGTCATGGATCACAACCCCTTCAGCCCAGCGGTTAAACCAGTTTTCGGTCTATTGTGCTGTCCCAGGTATTTAGTCTGTTCTTACCAGTAAATGACACTTTGTTTGGGTGGTCACACCTTCATCAAGTACCAGCCATTCTGGAAACATCCAGAAATAAAGGAAGAGGGGTGGCTGAGCTGTCACAGGCCTGTAGGATGAATGAGGTCAGAACACATCTCAAGGTGCCATCTAGTCCAGCCTCCTGTTCAAGCAGGATCAGCCACATGGTCAGGCCGGAGACCTTTGGATGGGGAAGATCTGAGACCCTTGGCCAGGTGAGAGTCACGCCCTTACTCTTAGTGTGGGTGACACCTGTGGCTTCCCCGGGGAAAGGGACTCCCACGCGGGTGGTGTTGGGGGCGTGTGGCCCATGTGCACGTACTCCTCTCCCAGTTGTCTTCAGCCTTTCTGATAGAAACGTAGAATCGTGGAATAAGATCATTGAGTCCAGCTGTTAACCCAAGTCCACCGCTAACCCGTGTCTCTGTACCACATCTACACGTAGAAAGGGGGGAGCATAGTGACAGCTGCGCTTCTCCTGTGTAGCTGAGTGTCGACTGGGAAAGACTGTGGAGAAGATTTAGACCAAGGGGGTGGTGTAGACACTGTCCTTGTGGTCGCCGGTTACGTGGCACAGGAGTCCCTGAGCACCTCTGTGTCAGACGTTTCAAACACTGTGTTGGGTGGGGGGGAGCCTGTCTTGTCTCCCGCGCTCCGGAGCGTGACCTGTATTCCCGTGCATGTTAAAAACCAAAGTGAGAAGCTCAGAGATCCTCAGTAAGTTCCTTTAAATCATCCGGTTTCAGTGAACTTATTTTTCTGGTCTAAAAATAGCGCAGTGGTTGGTATTGAGGTATTTGCCTCGCTGACATATTTCGAAGTGATAGGGAGTTATACATTTTTAGGCTTTTCTTAGCACAAAGCAGAAATTTTCATCGGCTGTTTCTTCCCTGTCTGCATCACTGCTGATACTGTTGTTGTTTTAGGATTCATTTTCTCCCAAGCTGCTTTTGAAGACGTTTGTTCTGCCCTCCATTGCAGTGGTCATGGTTGTAAATAGGTGGCTTCCTCACATGTGGAGTTGATGGAGATTTTCCTTTAGGAATATGAAACATGGTAGAGGAGTTCAAGAGCCCGTGTTCTGCCACTCTGGGGGGAGCACAAGCTGAACCTTTGCTTCCCCTCCAAGGATAAGCCCCAGTTTTACGCCTTAGTGCAGCACTTGCCTGTTTGTTACCAAGTGGGCAGTAGAGCTGGGAATCCCACAACGAGCCAGCTTCACAGCAGCATTCACAGAACGTTTTCAGAATGAACCCTCTGTATTTTCAGCACCATGTTAAAGATACAAGGTGTTGATGGAGATTACAGAAAGAAGCTGGAGTTCCTAGGCCAAATGAACTGTTGCAATAGAATTGCAGAATCATTTTGGATGGATCCTTGAGATCATGGAGTCCAACCGTTCCCCCAGCCCTGGCACTGCCCCATGTCCCTGAGAACCTCATCTCTTGTCTGTCCAACCCCTCCAGGGATGGTGACTCCAGCACTGCCCTGGGCAGCCTGTTCCAATGCCCCACAGCCCTTTGGGGAAGAAATTGTTCCCAAGATCCAACCTCAACCTCCCCTGGCGCAACTTGAGGCCGTTTCCTCTGGTCCTGTTGCTCGTTACTTGGTAGAAGAGACCAACACCCTCTATGCTACAACCTCCTTTCAGATAGTTTTAGACATTGATAAGGTCTCTCCTCAGCCTCCTTTTCTCAAGGATAAGAAAATCCAACACAAAGATACTCTGAGAATCAACAGTTTCCAGTTTTCCGATGTTCATGGTCCTGACTTGCTGTATCTTGGTGTCATGACGTCAATTTGCTTGGGGTCTTTCACACTAGTGTCAACCAGCCCGTGCATCAGCATGACGGACTGATGCAGTTACACCGTGTGTCTTCTGCTGGTGGCCTGAGTTCTGTGTCCTTCCTCCCGCATCCCTATTGTCACCATCCCAGTGCTGGGGAGAGTCAGGACTGCTCTGGGGGTGTTCCTGGGTGATGGAGCCACAACACAAGTTGGTACTGGGAGTTCTGGACAGCTTGTGCTGTGATTCCCCTTTCTCTTGTGCGTGATCCCACCAGGTGCAGCTCCTCCCCGGGCTGCTGGAGCTGAAAGGGGTGAGTTGGACCGAGGAAAATCAAGGCCATCTTTGAGGACATCTTCAGTCAGTTTAATTTGCTGCCCCAGCTCTGGGAGGCGCAGACAGACGCAGACACGGGCCAGAACGGGCGGTGTGGGCTGGAGCCAGCGTGCGGTTGCCATCAAAACAGAAATGCCTGGTGGAGACTCTTGTGTGTGTTTCCAGTCTGGCTCATCTCCTCACTGCGTGAGCTCCCTAAGCTTGTTCTAATCAGCTTTTTCTCTTGGAGCGGTGCTGTTCGTGCACTCCGTAACTGCAGAACTTCTGGACAGGCAGGTTGGTCTCTGGCCAGGCCGATGCTCGGGCAAAGTGAACACGCACACACACGCATCTCCAGGTGTCTTTGTGGCCTCATTCCCCTATCGAGCTCCTTGGAAGGTCGTGTCGCACTAACGGAGATCTGTTTTGTTTGGTGTTTAGATGGATCCTGAGTACCGGGTGAAAAAATTCCTGGCTCTTCTGAGGGAAGAAGGAACGTAAGTACTTTTATTTTAAAGCATGGTTTAAAATTCTCTTCTCCACTCAGAAATGAGCGTCTCTTGGAGGGGAAGCTGCAGTGTAGTGGATCTGATCTCATCGGTGGCCCCTCCTGCATTTACAGAACTGTGTATCGGATCAGTTACAGCCATATACTGCTTATTTTGGGAGGGGGGAGGTCCTGACGGCTTTTTGAGAACCTGCATGCCTGAATTCTCTGCTTTTTTCGTTTACCTGTGACTTTAAAATTTAAATGAGATATTCGATCACTTAAACTAAAGTAAATCAGAAGAGATTCTGCTAGAGATAAAATCCAGCTGTTTATCTCAAATCTGGAACTTCAATCTCTTGTATTTCTCCTGTCTGAGAGAAGGATGTCCTGCTCTTTCCCCTGTAGGTATCACAGGGAGTAGTTGAGCCCGGTCTTGACAGTGGCATCTCCTAGAAAATGACTTTATATTACATGTAGGGCAGTACCTGTGCTGGGGAAACTCACAGCAGGATCTGTCCTGGCTCCATGTGAGTGGGTTCCAGTGTGTGCTTGATGCTTTTATCCATGTGCATGTGTTCTTGATGGATTTGGCTTCTTTTGCAAGAGTCCCTACCCTAGACTGAAGGTGGACCAAGTGCAGGATCAACAGCTGGAAAAGTGACCAACCTGGAGAATATCCACTGGGATCTTTACCCTTCTGTCTTCAACACACTGGACAAAGTGAAACACTCCCCTGTTTCCAGGAACCCAACGTGGAATCTGCATGTTTAGTGCAATACAGTATCTTTATTCTTCGTCTTTAATATACTGATGTCATGTGGAAGTGTCTCTAGAACACCGTGCTTCTGTCTCTGTGCAGGCCAGGCTGCATTCGCTTTTGATTTTCGCATGGGGGAAATGTCCTGTAAGTTTTGAAGCTAATGCTCACTTGTGTCCAGCAGCCAGCTGCTACGATAGGAAAAAAAATCCTGACTTCTAATAAAACCTGACAGTCTGTGGTGAAGGTGTATTAAAGTCCTACTCTGTCTTATCCTGATGTGATGAACACTTCCTTGCTGTGTCATCCTTGGCCTCCCTGAACACTGAGCCGGGCCGATAGCCCAAAGCCAGTGCTCACGAGAATTGAGCTCCAGAACCTCCTGGATGCTCACACCTGAGCTCCTGTCTCCCCAGGTATTTCGTGGCCCCATCAGAGAGACTGGCTGGTGGCGTTAGGGATGGGAAGGATGGTGATCGGAGTAGAGGAAACTTCCAAATCCAGTATTTAAGGCATCAAAGCTTGTTGTTAAAGCAGCAGCAGTTTCAGAGATGCTGATTGCAGCCTGGAAGCTCTTTGTGAGCACAGCGTCGATGGCAGCTTTGGTGTGAACCAGCCTCATTATATCCCATTTTTCTGCCATGTCACCAAAGATTGAAATTCCTCCTTAGAGACAGAGAGGAAACCAAGCTCTGCAGATGCACGAGATACGCATTGCCATGTTTTTGCACAGAAATAAAGGAATGTATCCAACTTTGCTACGTGGTCCCTCCCCAGGAGATGTCTCACGTCGGTGAGATGCTGCTGACGGCTGCATGAGGCTGCTCCCCGCTGGTTCTTTGGCTCCACACGTTTAATAAGGTTCATGGAACATACCTCAGTTTGGTGGGGCGTGAAATCAAAGCCATTTATGAGCTCTTAGTCAGTGTAGCTTCCTAAACTAGACCAGACACGCTGGCCGGGGCAGCAGCTCGTACCAGGGCGGCGCTCCCGCTGCTGCGGTTCCTCCAGCCCACGGCGACGGCACCGTCCTCAGTGGTACGGAGTGTGCAGTCACTCCGCTCTGGTTTCTTCTCCTTTGGCAGTGCTGTTGTGTTGTGATGACATTGCGAGTCCCAGTGGTTATTATTCCCTCTCATTTTGTGTACGATCTTGTGAATTTATTTGTTCCTTTCTTTCCTCTGCTAGTCCTAGTGACAGCAGCAGACATTAACTTATATTTCAGAGCAAATGATGTAAACCTTATTGTGTCTTTGTCCAGAACTATATTGAGGAATAAATATCTGGTTTAATTGCACATTCAATGGATACAATAAAAAGCACAACTACTTGTGATGATCTGGGAGACCTCTGTGTCTTTGGTGCTAGTGGAGCACAGGTGGATGTGTGGAGTGATGTGCGTGAAGGTGGCAAAGCTGTTCCTGGGCTGCTGGTGGCCAGAGGGGTGTTCGGGTTGTACCTGACCAGGGATGGATTGAATGGACCCTCGGCCTGGATAGCTTCACCGGGGGTCATCCTCACAGAATCCCAGGCTGGTTGGGTTGCAGGACCTCTGCAGATCCCCAGCCCAGCCCTGCTCACGCAGGGTCACCAGAGCAGATCACACAGGTCGGGCCAGGCGGGTTCGAATGTCTCAGAGAAGGAGACTCCACACCCGCTCTGGGCAGCCTGGGCCAGGCTCTGGCACCGCAAAGGGAAGAAGTTTCTCCTCATGTTCCAATGGAGCCTCCTGTGTTTCAGTCTGTGCCCGTTGCCCCTCACCCTGGCGTTGGGCACCACTGAACAGAGTCTGGTCCATCCTCTGACACCCACCCTGAGATATTGATCCCATTGATCAGATCCCTCTCAGCTTCTCTTCTCCAGCTCAACAGCCCCAGCTCTCTCAGTGTCTCCTCATCACAAAGATGCTCCAGACCCCTCAGCATCTTTGTGTCCCTCCCTGGACTCTCCCCAGTAATTCCTTGTCCTTCTTACACTGGGGAGCCCAGCACTGGACCCAGTTCTGCAGACGTGGCCTCCCCAGGGCAGAGCAGAGGGGGAGGATTCACCTCCCTGCCCTGCTGCCCACACTCTTCCTCACACACCCCAGGTCCCGTTGGCCTCTTGGCCGCACGGGCACATCGGTGACTCATGGTGACCCTGTTGTCCCCAGAACTCCCAGGTCCTCTGTGCAGAGCTGCTTTCCAGCAGGTCCCCCCCACCCTGTGCTGAGTTTTGAAGGCGCTGGCTGTGAAGACCTCTGGCCCAGCCCGTCCGAGAGGTTTCTGGACCTTGCGCTGCTGAGCAGGCCGCACAGATGCACACGCGCGTGGGTGAGTGAGCGAGTCAGGGATATCACACTTGCACAAGGACACGCTGGAAAACTGGGGCAGACTGCTGGGTGTGACATCCCACCCGTTCCAACCTCCCCGAGGGCTCCATCCGAGGGCTTTCCTGCAGGTGGCACAAGAGGATGACCCTGGCACCCCCTCCCCTACGCACCCTGGGCTTTGCAGTGAGAAATGTTGCTTTCAGCAATAACGGCCAAATTCTCCATCCTCTTCCTGACCCTGTTGCTGCTTTTTCCCGAACCTTCCGGAAATGTGACTGTGCCGCGAGTCGAGCTGTTGACCCAAGACAAATGTGTTTGAAAGCGTTGGGGCTGGGGGGAGGGATGGACGCGGGAGCTGCGGCTGCTGAAGCCGTCGCGCTCCGGACCCCGCGCGCGGCTGCGTTCGCGCTTCTCTGGGTTTTTAGCAGCGCGTGGGGTGGAGCGGAGCTGGAATCGTTGTGCACAAGCAGCGTGATGTGTCGGGCAGTGCTCTGCAAGAAGGCGAATGTCACTTCTGTGCAGAAATTGGGGATCAGTGTAGAAATAGAAAATGCTTTTTAGCTTGGGTTTGTTTGTTTGGTTTTTTTTTTTACCCTTCGGATGGGTGCATCTGAGGCCAGTGCTGTGGAAAACTGCGCTTAAAAGCGTTGTTAATGTATGGGAGATGCTGCAGAGGTTCCCACAAAGTTATTCATGGACAGGAGATGTTTTTCTATGAGAAAATTTCGGTCTCGGTCTGTCCAAACCGTAACAGGGGATTCGGTGCCAGCCTGCGAGTGCTGGCGGGGGAAGAACACGGAGTCTAAAGCCCCTTTTAAACCACTAATCTCGTGTTGTACACACACGGTGAGGTGACGCTCTGGAAATAAAAATCTTAGCGGTCAGGTGTAAAATCTCCTACATTTGCTGCATTTTACCACCATCGTCCTGCGTTGCTGTGACCGTCCCTGTGCACAAGAAGCTGGTGACGACCCAGCGCCCGCAACGTCCGGCAGGACTCAAAGCACCTCCAGAGGCAACACACAAGCCAGCAAGTGCATATTTTTGGTTTTTTACCTTCTCTTTAATGACGTACCACAAAAAAATGCAAGTTGAAATATATTTTTCTCCAAATATATATATTTATATAATATATAATCTTAGTTAACTCAAGTATATACATTGTATAATAAATAATGCTTATAAAAGAGAAATTTTCTGAATATAAAATAAAAAAAGAAATTGACTTCTACAACTTTATACAAAACTTTGGATACAGCAGATTGATGGAAAAAGATCTTCCATTCAGTGCTAGAATACCTGGCTACAGTAAAATAATTACAAGGCAATAAATGTTCTATTTAATATTAAATACATTTTCTTGATTAAAAAAAAAACCAAACCAACCAACCAAACAGGGGATTTTGTTTAAAGTCAGGTACTTGGAGTCTTTCCAGACACAGGATTTAATATATACTTTTAAATAGAATGCCTATCAGAAGAGCTGCTTTCTGAGCCGGGAGGGTTCTCAGGGCTCTCCTGGGGTCTCCGATTCCCGCGGCTGCTGGACCCGGCGGCTCCTCAGACCCGGAACTTGGCTCCGATTCTCTCCAGCGCGGGTCGGGGGGACGGGACCGTGTCCTGTGCTCCGTCCCAGGCGTTTTGCACCCGTTTTATTGCTCTTTGCAGCGCCGCGTGCTGCTCTTCCCAGGGACAGAGAAGCGGGAGGAGTAAAGACACAGCTTTAATGGTTTGGACTTATTTCTGTGTTAAATCACCGGTGCGTGAGAAGCCGTGTTGGAACATGGTTATTGCTCCTCATCAGCTGCAGAGGAGCCCACCAGGACAGAGATAATATTTCTTTTTTTAATTTCAAGGGTCAATATGCCATGAAAACGTCAGCCTGAGATGTGGGGGCATGTGGTCAAGGAGGGGGATGTGGCCTGGGGAGGGACAATCACCCATTCCTCTGCACTGAGGTGGCTCGTGGGACGTGTCCGGCCACCCCTGGGGCCCAAACCTTGTGGCACAAGGTGCTGTGCTCAGCGTGTCCCCTGGTGAATGAAATGCTGAGAACGCAATAAACCCCACGGGAAGGGAAGGGAAGGGAAGGGAAGGGAAGGGAAGGGAAGGGAAGGGAAGGGAAGGGAAGGGAAGAAAGAGAAGGGTCTGCCTGGGGTTGTGCTGGCGGACGAAGTTCTCCCGTCCCCTCTGCCATTGTCTCTCTGGAAGTGGTTTGACCAAGTCTGGTGGGGGAAAGCTGACGAGGAAGCTTGAACAGAAATGTCCCCTTGCCGTGGCTTCTGTCTCTCGTCCGTTACTCATGCTTGGAGCTGGTGCAGCAGCTCCCCTGGCGGGTACCGTGTCCCCAGAGAGATGCTCTGGGCTCACTCTGGGACATAAAGTCGTACTAGGGAACAATTAGTAAACAGGTGCATCGACGGGGCGGATCTGCCCAGATCCTTAAAGAAAATCTCTGGGGCAGCTGCGGGGCCAGGAGGTGGCTGGAGCAGCGTCCCCGTGTGAGGGGTGGTGGCCTCACCACGTGTCACCTGCTCGTGGGCCAAATGCCAGAGGGCGAGCTCTGGGCTCTGGTGTCCTGCTCACCGGTTAAAGGAGGAGATTTGGGGCTGTGGGAGCAGAGAGGGCAAAGGTGGGAGGAGAGATGGGCTCTAAGGCTCTGTTCCCGTGCTCAGATGGGTTTGTTTCTCCTCCATCTTGGAGGGGTTGGCTCCTTCCTCCTCCTCACCGCATCTGCTGACACCAGGGTGGCCGCGCAGCGGGCAGGGGAGCCCAGATCTGCTCGGCTTTCGCTGCGTAAAATTAATTTCCCCCTGAAGCCCCGTGTTGGCGCCTCTGTGGGCCAGACCGCCAGGGGACAGAGGTGGCAGCACATCGGTGTGGCTGTGCCCCGCTGGGACCCGTGCTGTCCCTGCTGCTCCCCAGACAGTCTGTCGTGCCAAAAAAAAGTCAGGGAATCCACGAGCTAACGTGTCTGCAGCGCTGGGTCCAGCCTTGGACCACCTTGTATGGGTGAGATGCTGGGACCCTTCCCCACAGCGCTGGTTTGGGCTGTGTTGGGGTATCTGCCTTGACCAAGGGCACTGGGATTGTTTGATGCCATCCTCTGACGTGTGGGGCCACCATGTAGGGGCTGATCACGGGGTTCATGGACCCCTCGGCCCTGCTCTGGAGCAACCTCCCGTCAGTTGGAGACCTGCCTACGTTTACTTGCAGGTGTGGACGTCGTAGACGCGTACGCACTCCTGGCAGCTCACGTAGCAGCACCAGTGGAAGATGCAGTGACACTTCTCCTTCCGCTTCTCAGTCCTGGTGTTGTGGCCACGGCCGCAGCACAGCAGGTCGCAGCCGTCGATCCCGTGGGAGGTGACGTTGCACGTTCTGTCCCTCGTCCCAAAGGAGCCCGTCTCTGGGTTGGGCTCGCAAAAATTGGGGGAGTTCTCATAGTAGACCAGATCCCGCTCCGTTGGTGGCTTGAAAAGAGCGTACTTGGCTCTAAGAGTTTCTACCCATCCCCGAGATTCCCGGTGCTTTTCAACCACCATCTCAGAAGCGCTGTCATATTTATCCTTCAGGTAGTCGCCAATTGCCCGGAAATCGGGCTGGGCCCACCAGCAGGTCTTGACCTCGCAGCTTCCCGAGAGACCGTGGCACTTGCACTTCAGGTGCATGTGGTCCAGGATGGTCTGTCCGGGCGAGAGAAAACAAGGTCAGCAGCAGTTTGTGATGCCCAGCGTTTGGTTTCAATCACCCACTTTTGCTACCTGGGTTGAAATGTCTGATCTGAGCTTAGTCTGGAAAGTGTCGGCTGGTTGTAAGTGCGTGGGAGCTTGGGTGTGTGGCAGAAACAACTCTGGACGGAGACATCGCACTGGAAAAGCCTGACTGAGATGGGCAGCTGCTCTAATCATCTATCCAAACCAGTCCAAACCAATCCAATCTAATCCCAAAGTCTGATCCTTTCAGTGGATCGTTTTGGGGGTGTGTGTGGACAATCAGAGCCCAGGAAGGAATTGTTGGCCCTGAGGGTGGTGAGAGCCTGGCCCAGGTTGGCCAGAGAGGTGGTGGCTGAACCATCCCTGGAGACATCCCAGGCCAGGCTGGACGGGGCTCTGAGCAACCTGAGCTGGTGCAGATGTCCCTGCTCGTGGCAGGGGGGGCACTGGGGAGCTGGGAAGGTCCCTTCAACCCAAAACATTCTGTGATTCTCTAAGTTGAGGGTTGGAGGACATCTCTGACACGTGTCGATGCAGACTGACCCCCCTGTCCCAGCTTTGGTAACAACCCTTTGTTTTATGCACCGAGTCTGACAGTTTGCACTAGAAAGTAAATGAAATTGTGAATATAGGGACATGATGCTGAAACCTCAGGAACTTCCTCTGTGTGGAGCAAAGCGATCACTGATTTTTGCTAAAATTAGTATATATATATGTGTGTGTATATATATATATATATGTAGTTTTTTTTAAACAGGAAACTGTCATCAACACAAGTTAGAGGTTCAAGCTTCTACCCTTCCACCTCTGCCTGCAGTGGTATGGAAAAGCAATATCTAGTGTTTGCTTCAAGCGCTGTTTGAACGGTTTCCCTGTAACACAGTTGAAGCACGCTGGGTTTGCCAATGACCTAGAGCGGGCGGTGGCCCCGGTACCTGCTGACAGCAAGAACAGAATGGAGTATTTCGGCTGGAAGGGACCTACAATGATCATCTGGTCCCACGAATCATTGGGTGGGACAAGGTTACAACAGGGAGCACACAGGAAAGAGCAGCTTGGGTGGAAAATCCTCTTTGCCGTTGACCCGGGGTCTTGGGCATTTGAGTTGGGTTTCTACACGGTGACTTGGGAGATGTTTGCACTGGAATCAAGGCGTGTTTTAGCTCTTCTTAACCCCCAGCCATCTTCTTGGAGAGTGGAAATGCTGCACTCTGGAAAATAACCCTAGAAAGCTCGTGCCTGGGCATTATCGTGGTCCCGTTACATCAGGGGGAGCCAGACTGGGCCGTTCCTGCGGACACCACCAGCTCTGGACCCTCCGAGCACTCACCGTCCTGCCGGCCTCGTTGTTGTGTCTGTTCATGGCCGAGCGGGCGTCCGGACGGTTCTCTCGGGCGTCCGCGAACTCCCGGGACACCAGCACGCCGAAGTCGGCGTCCTCGCTGCATCCCCCCCATTTCCAGCCATCTCCTGGAGGTCCTTTGTGGTGGGAGTCACAGCCGCAGATGGTGGACGTGCCCTCGGCACAGGAGCGGGTGACGGCGAAGGCCACCCCGGCCGACGCGATGGCGTGGACGAAGGCAGATTCTCGCGTGGCTGCGAATAAACAGAGTCATGGGGTTATCAATCAAGGCAACACTTCTGTTTTCCTTCCCAACCTCCTTCAGCATCATCTAAACCTCATCAAAAAGCAAAAAATTTATTTTATTCATTTTTCGATGAACTTTTTCTCAACCGAGTGCTGCTGGCATCGCCCTTTGAAGGACGGAGATGGAAGTGGGTGGGAGAGAAGTGATTCCAGCTCTGTGCGTCACAAGTGCAGATACAGCGGGTGCAGGATTTGATCCATCACAGGTACTGATGGATGCACAAAGTGTTGGTGAGAGCTTGAGGGGCCTCAGAAGAGAGTTACGGGAGTAATTCCTGGTCTGGAAGCCCAGAGAGGGACTCCACGGCTGGAGTTAGTCCAAGGGGAGATGAAGAAGCTCATATGTTTGCTGAAATGGGAAAAGGTTTCAGATGATGCAGGACGAGCAATGGCAGAAAAAAGCCTAAGAGAGAGTAATTACTGTTAAATGTATCCAGACTAAACTACATCTAGTGACTTTACAGCAACAGAATAAAACCCATGGAGAGACTGAAGATAACATTGAAGTTGCTCATTAATTACCGAACAATCCTGGAGGAAATCAGATGAAACTCAAGTCTCTTCTTTGACTCTAACTATCGGCATAAATAGATTTTGACAGGCCGAAAGGAGCAAAGCTGGAGAAAGTCCTTAAAGCGCTGAATGCTGAAGAAAGGATGAAGTAAATTGCCCAGGATGCCCAGGCGGGCTGGGAGCTGGGAATGTGCGTGGATCTTCTGTGCTAAGATAGAGAAAATGTTTCAGCAGAACAAAGATACCTGGGCAGGAGGTGGGGACAAAGCAGAAAATCCACATGAAGGTGAAGGTGCAATGGGTTTGCTGAACTGGAGCATCTCCGTCCATCACCTCTTCCACCTGTGCCCATGGCAGGGCAACTTCCATTGGATCGAGAATCACAGAACGGTTTTGGTTGAAGGGCCCTTCCCAGCTCCCCCAGTGCCCCCCCTGCCATGAGCAGGGACATCTGCACCAGCTCAGGTTGCTCAGAGCCCCGTCCAGCCTGGCCTGGGATGTCTCCAGGGATGGTTCAGCCACCACCTCTCTGGCCAACCTGGGCCAGTACTTTATTTTTTTCAAGCCCTTCCCTCCCCTGGTCATTCTGCGGGGCCCTGACTTGGACTTTGGGCGGCAGCAGCCAAAATACACGTGGGTGTGGGGAAAGCACCAGGAGCCATGAAGACGTTTACATTGGCTGGACGTTATAGGCAGCTGTGTCTGTGAAGGAGAACAAGGCCATGCGGGATGGGTGGGAAACCAGGCCAGAGCTGCCTGCTCTGTGCCCGGAGCCTCCAGACTCACCCCAAGTGCCTGAAACCAGAGACCTGCTGCTCTTTGTCGTGAACCGACCCCCTCCCGCAGCCCCACACACCACCGTACCCTCCGCCTGAGCAACACGGCCCTTCCTTGCTCAGCGGGGGTTGCCGTGAACACAAGGAACATCTAATTCAGACGGGGCTGTTCTGGATGGAAATGACCCAAGCCCAGAGTTGCAAGTCCCCTGAGATGGCAGCGTGGGGGCTGTTCCAAACAGCGCACCCACACCCGCAGCGGCCATGGAGCCCTCAAAACAGGTTTTGTTGGCCCGCTATGACCAGAGGAAACTTCTGAGATATTAGAGGCACAAAATACCAGTACTGTGAGAAGACCTAGACCTAGCTTTAGAGGGGACAGAAGGATATGACCTTGTCCACTTGATACGGTGGCATTTTCCTACCGTGAGGTCTGTGAGTTCAGTTACATGTTTTTGGGAGCCTTGTGCTCTGTCTGTGAGTGGACAATACATGGTGAACTTGAAAGGGTATTCCCTGCGTTGTATGTCCTGGTATATTAACTCTTCAGGAGATCGTTGCAGAAGTTGTGACGTGCTCTGAACTGAGCTGATCTCTCACTGGTGGCTCTTCCACTCGTTTGAAAGCAGGACAATGGTAACAACTTTGCATATTCAACCCAGATTAAAGCCCATCCAATTTGTTCCTCTGCTCACATTGACTTTCATCTTCAAGTAGCTTTTAATGGCCTCCGTATTTACTCCATAGTGTTTGCAGAGAGCAAAACTTCCATTTTATTGTGCTCGAAGAGCAACATTTTTAAGTCTTTCCAGAAATGTTGTCCATTACACCCACCAGCCTGGCTGCCCATCCCTGCATCTGTGCCGGGGTTTGATTCCTCTTTTCAGAAAGGTGAGGAGAAGCAAATTCTGCCGGAATTTCTGATGGAAACTTTGGTCCCTGGACTTGGAGTGTGGGTTCTTGCAGTAGCGGCCTGGCTGCTGAGCTACAGAGCCCTGCTCAGGGTTGTTCTAAAGCTTCCTCGTTGTTATCTATCTATCTATTTATTTATTTATGGCAGGCAGTGTTGTACTATTTCTACTCATTTTGAAATCAACAGGAGTTTGACCACTGACTTCAGTATGTCTTTACTAAATAAAGACTTTCCCAATCACGTTCAAAATAACGTCTCACTCAGCTTTCTCCTTGGGGACAAGTTTTGGTTCAGAGTCTCTCTGGTTGAACCGTGCATCCTGGTGTGCCGCAGCCTGCAGAAATCCAGCACCCTGGTGAAGGACGCCGCAGTGCTTTACCCCTGCGTGGCATCTTATAAAGATGGAGACTTTAGGTCTCTCAACTCCAAGTAGGTGTTTGAGTCCATCCGGCCTCATGGCAGGAGACCGGGGAGGTGCTGAAGATCAGCGGCCGCGGTGCTGGGGAGCCGCTGCTGGAGGACGGTGCCCTGGCTGCGCTGCAGATGGTCCCGGCTGCCTCGTGGGTGTAGCTGGACCAAATGATCAGGACGGTCATCAGTGGATGTGGGATGAAGCCGGAATTTTCCCTCGACTCAGGCCAGCGATGACCTTGGAGACTCTCCCCTCCTCTGGAGCAGGAGCCATGACTTGTCCTCTCAGCTCCCTGCACATCCCTCACCCGCCCTCGCCTCGTGCCCCAGGGAGGTGTTTGCTGCACCAGGTCCTGGTCCTTGGCCTCTCTGCAGAGGTGGGGTGTAGTATCCAAAAACCAGGAGTCTCAAACCCAGCTGATTTCAGCCCATACTGGCAATCAAAAGAGGCAGCGCCTGCGTACGTGCCAGCTGCAGAAACGCGCATCCCTCCTCTGCTGCACCATGGGGAACTCGGCTCTAGATGCCAAACATGACCCTAAACCAGGGCTGCTCAACCCTGTCACTGCCGGTGAGACCACACTATGGTTTTCACTTTCTTTTAATTGAAACTCTTCCCTCCTTGCTCTCCCCACATCTCATGTGCCAGCAGAGATCCAGCCTCTATCTACTGAGGTTTTCCTCAGGTATCTTTCCCCAGCAGCTTACGCTGGGACCACTGGGGGCTGTGGGCCACCGGTTGAAGATCACTGCTCCAAGCGGAGCGTTTCAGCCTGACAAAGGCTCTTTGGGTGGCCTGTGATCTAAAGCAGATCAGATTAGAGGAGCCAGCGAGCCCTTCTGGCCTCAGACCAGGACAGCTCAGGGGCAGAGGGGGAGGACACGAGCCGCTCTCCTTGCTGACATGCCTTCGCTTTCCATCCTGGGGGTGTGCAAAGGCGATGGGCACGGGATGGAGAGTCGCTGCGTGTTTTGTGAGTCCCTGTTCAGAGCGCGGATGCTGGGACGGGAGCTGAGCCGGGGCTGGTGCTGCCGCAGCCGGGCACAGAAGCCATGGAAGCCGCCTCGAGGGGCTGCACCCCTGTCCAGCTGCCCCCCAGCACCCCCGTGACCCCACGTCTGCCCGGCGAGCTCTCGGCGCGATGCCGGGGTGGAGGGAGCGAGCTGCGCACACAAACGCCTTCGCCTTGAAATTCTCCCCTGGGTCTGGGCGAGGAGCTGGGAGAATTTCCCAGAGACGAAATGCGGGAGCAGCGTTCCCAGAACCAGGGGAGGGGCTGGCGAGGGAGGATTAGAGCCGTCTTGACAGTGCACCACTGCGACTGTCTCCCAGCCGGGCCCGTTACCTGCTGGGACACTCAATTTGCCATTGTTCCCGCGGTGTCACACTGTATTACCAGCATAATGCGGAATGTTTCCGCCGGCCAGCGTACCCACGGCACAGAGCACTGGCATTCCCCAGGAGCACCTCGTAGCAACGGGGCAATGTTCCCCTGTCCTGCCGTCACCCTCCAATCCCGCCAGCCCGGCTGGGAAATCCCTATTGATGGCTCTCCCCAGCCCCCCGCCACCGGATCAGAATGGCTAAAGGGCGTGTGAATGCGGCAGCGATTTGAAACGACTGCGGCGCTGGGATGGTATCGCTCGCCCTGCCTCACAGTAGGGGAGGAAGCTTAGCTCTTTCTCATCGGTATAAGCTTATTTTTCTCTCTGCCTCTCTCCTTTCCCTCCCCCTCCCTTTAAGCTGTTGAGTTTATATCAAGACAGCCCCTGATCCCACACACCCCTGTTTAGATGCAAATGACTGCGAGTGTCATGGCTGAGAAAAGCCATGGGTTATCGTGGTGCGGGTCTGCCTTTTCACAGCTCGTGTCAGGGGCTTAGCCCAGCACACAAGGACCCCGAGAGGCAGCGCGGGCCCAGCTGCCCGTCCTGCACCTGCCCCGCGGCCGTCGCGCTCCTCGCAGCCGCGCACGGCGAGATGCGGCCCCGGCCAGCGCCACTGGCAAAAGCTTGAGCCCCACTGGGGCTGGGAAGGACCTTTCTGGAGAACCGGTGGCATCTTGCAGCCCAGCAGGTCGATCGTCCCCTGGGCTGCATCCCCAGCCCTGCGGGCAGCAGGTTTGGGGGGATCCTGCCCCTCTGCCCCGCTCTGTGAGCCCCCCCTGCAGTGCTGGGCCAGCTCTGGGTCCTCAGCACAGGACACACATGGAGCTGCTGGAGAGGGGCCAGAGGAGCCCCAGAAATGACCCGAGGCTGGACCAGCTCTGCTGGGAGGACAGGCTGAGAGAGCTGGGGGGTTCAGCTGGAGAAGAGAAGCTCCGAGGAGACCTTAGTGCGGCCTTTCCGGACTTAAAAGGGGCCGAGAAGAAAGATGGGGACAGACCTTTGAGCAGGGCCTGTTGCGATAGGACAAGGGGTGATGGTTTGAAACTAAAGAAGAGAGATTCAGGCTGGACATGAGGAAGGAATTGTTGTCCCTGAGGGTGGTGAGAGCCTGGCCCAGGTTGGCCAGAGAGGTGGTGGCTGAACCATCCCTGGAGACATCCCAGGCCAGGCTGGACGGGGCTCTGAGCAACCTGAGCTGGTGCAGATGTCCCTGCTCATGGCAGGGGGGGCACTGGGGGAGCTGGGAAGGGCCCTTCAGCACAAACTATTCTATGATTCTATGATTCTGTGATCTTGCTGGAGAGAGAGCAAAGGGCAGCCGGGCTGCAAGGTGGCCGTGGAAGAGCTGTTCCCCTTTGCTCAAGATGTGGGGGAATGTCTCATCTTGCTGAGGCTCCTGCAGGTCCCGTCCTGTCTGCGGCTCAGGGACCTTTTCTCTGTCTCAGGAGTTGTTCTCCAGATGCCTGTGGGGTGTTCCTGCCTCCTGCACTCATAACCAGCTCTTTCAGGGCACTGTTCTTGAACCAAAATCCCAGTCTTTATCACTAATGCAGAGAACGGTAATTGCTCACCCATCCGGAGCAGCAGTAAGTCACCTGGATGTTGGCTCAACCTTGGCTTTGGGGTAGGACTTGGCTGGAAGAGATATTGTCTTTTAATAAAAACTGACCTTAGTTTAAAAAGAAAAGGGAGGGAGAAGAGAGACGGGGGGAAGCAGGTTTTTCTTCCCTCCTTGTCCCAGACAGCACACCTGCAGTATAAATCATCTTGGAGAATTTGCTTGTAAAAACATGATCTTACCCCACATTCTGGGGTTATATACTTTTTTTCCACAGCCCAAGTTAGAAAAAGACATGCACAAAAGAAAACTTGTAGAAAAATAACC
Source organism: Caloenas nicobarica (assembly GCF_036013445.1). Lineage (NCBI taxonomy): Eukaryota > Metazoa > Chordata > Aves > Columbiformes > Columbidae > Caloenas > Caloenas nicobarica. The sequence continues at coordinate 1,354,288 of NC_088268.1, read as the reverse complement.
AGTGGCCCTAGGAAACCAAAGTCTCACCAGCTACAGCTGCCACACGTTTTATGCAAAATCCTGATCTGAATTTTGGATAGGGCACAGGAGAGGGAATCGGGCTGGGCCAGGCAGAGGCCTAAGCCGGGGGGGTGTTCAGCAGCCCCCGCTTCAGTCCCGGTGCTGTATTTGCTGTTTATTGCTTCGCTGCGAGTTCGCAGCCATGCAAGAGAGCGCGAGAAGAGATATGGGAGCCGCACGGTGCAGCTGGGAAGAGCAGTGAGATGGGGATGTGGTGGGGGCGGTGGGAGGACCTGGGGCAGGAATCCCGCGGGCGGTGCCAGGGAGGGATGCCCTGGGCTCCCACGCTGACACCGGCCCCTGAAGCCCGGATGATGTGTCCAAGAGGAACCAAGAAAGTCTTGAACCCTTGTGCCGTGAGAGGGCCTGCACAGCCGAACGGCTCCCTCGTTTTCCCACACATCGCTCTTCAGACTAAGCTCTGAATTGAAGCAACTGTGATTAACATTTTTGCAACTCCTTTAAAATGAAATTATCCTCCATTTCTTTTCAAGCTGTATTAGAAATGATTTTCCATGCTATTGCAGCGAGAACTACACCTTTGAAGTTTTTTCCAAAGTAACTTCAATTGACCTAAGGGAGTAGTAGATGAGATTAACCTAAATGTTGCTCTTTGATACTTAGAGGTGATTTCATCCAGGTAGTTATCATAGCTTAAATACTGGCTATTTTGGGCTTAGTGTCTCATGCCTATTGGCCTAATGCACAGTGCAAACTGCAAGAGTGATTGTCATCATAGTTTGAGTCTTACTATTAATTAATGATTCTTAGTTTATGGGGTTACACCCCTCCATGTGTCCTGGAAGCCAAGGAGAAGTGAACACAGCCATAGCTGACATGGATGCTCAGGGCTGGGCCAGATGTAAAACACGCAGCCGGGGGTGATCGCAGATCCCAGTTCCAGGTTTTGGGCTCAAACTCCTTGATTTCTGCCATGGCTGCGGCCAAGGAAGACGGGGCTGGAGCCCAGGAGAAGGCGATGCTGTGACGGCAACAGGAGTGTCCAGCAACCCCATCCACCGCCTGCTCGGCCGCGATGAGCCGTTGCTCCCCAGATTCATCACAGCTAACGAGATCTATCAGGGCAGGAGAAAAGACTATTTATTGCCAACATTGTCTCTTCCTTCAGCCGAGAAAGCGAACTTTGGGAATCACAAAGGCTTTCCTGGTGTTATGCGTTTCTGCATAGATGAAATGAGTCCAATCCCGTCTCTGCTCATTAATTTTCGAGGCAGCAGTGAAAAGACATTAGCACATTTAAAAAAGTAAATAATAACCACAATCAAATGGGTTGGACTTTGATGTATCGTTATTTGCAGATGATACTGTTTATTTTTAACTGTTCTACTTACTGGTTAGTGAGACACTGTAATAAATACATTTTTCAAGCTAATTGCCTGACAGTGCTGTCTGGGAGAGTATTGATGCGTCGGGGTTTGATCGGGAAAACTGTATAACAAATGTGCTCAATAATTTTTCTCCATCTGTCAGAAGAGTTTCAGAGCTATGGGTGATATTTTACTTTGTCAGCCTGGAGTGCACGGAAATGTTGAGGCATGTCCATGCATGGGGTTTTGCTCTAGTCCCTGCAGCCGAAAGAATCTTAAAATATTCTTCATAAATTCAGAGTTAAGTTTGCTTATTGTGGGGAGGATGGTTCAAATCCAATTTTTAAGTGCTTTCATGCTGACAGAAATGGTGGTGAGAGATATTCAGTGCCTGAATGCTATAACAGTTCTTTCATAACGTTTGAAATTTTTACGGTAGCTTTTTATTATAGTTTTTAAGAAAATTTCTGATCTTGTAATTGCTGAAGTTTAGGACATGATTTTATCAGGCAGCAACTTATAGTGTGGCAAGCCTTGGTGACAAATTATTTGATAGTAAATACATCAGTTATCCCGAAATACATCCTGGTGAAACAGAGGGGAATTGAATCTCACATCCCTATTAGCACTCTAATATGACTTTATGATTCTGATTTCTACAAAGAATCACTTTAACCCGAATGAGTCATTTTCACTGAAATATACTGCTGATGTTTCAGGAAGCTGCGCCATTATTAGAAGGCTGAGGCTTGAAAAAAATATAATGAACTGTTTATATGCAGAATATTACAGCTTTGTAAGAAAGATTCACCGGGAGATATGCACGTGCCAGGAGACTATTGGGAAATAGTCTAATGTCCTGGTTTTCAACCCTGATTTCTCCATTTTCTGGCAGATCGTACCATAAGATACCTATTTCCAAAGTATCACTGGAAAGAATAATTTCTTTTAGATAAACAGACTTAATTGGACTACAGAGACTCAATGTGTGTCAATACCAAAGAAGTTAAGCTTTGGAAATGGTTTTGCTTGCATTTATGGAGCTGTGAAACCAAGACGTTATCTGCAGACGTCCCTTGTGGTGAACTCGGCATGGAGTCAACAAAATCCATGGGACTGGATGGAGGGGAGGCAAGTTTTTTATCCACCACGTGGTTCAGTTTCATGGGAATGCCTTTTAATGTAAGGTCTTGGTTTGCTAACTGGACATCTGAGACATAAGGTAGGTTATCGGTCACCAACGTCCTCCAGCACCCTCCTCTCAGGCCATGTTTGGCTGAAGGCCCAGCTGTCTTGGGGCCCAACATCTCACTTTTCTCAGTGTAACGCCCAGGCTGTGACCTCACTGGCAATCCCAACTTTATCGTGTTTCATTAACATGCTTCCAGTGTGCCTGTGGGTCTAGAAAGTTGGCCTTTCAGGAGGGCTTGATAAAGAGGAGCAAGCACGTGTGTTTGGAAAAAGGAGAGGGAAATTACATTTATTCTCTCTCGTTTTGTTCCCAGCTCTGAAAGTTTTGGGCTCACTTATGAAAAGCTGAAATCCCAGCTAAACATGGTCAGAATTTCAACCATGGCTTCTCAGTGTCAGGGGGAAATCTGGCCCACTGGCTTCCTGGGGTAGGCAGTGGATGCTGCAAAAGACTTGTCTTGGCCCCAAGGAACTTGGCCACAACCCTTTTCCCTGGCTTTTCCCCTGGATCTGCTGGACCCTGTTGTTTGGATGTTCTGCATGCTCTGGGCAGGGAGGATGGAGCCCACAATTCCAGAGCATGTGAGCTTTCATGGAGCTAGACCTTCCCCTTCCTGCTCTTTAACCTACCTGGCCCTACTGAGAGATCCTGTGATGGAAACAGACCCTTCTCACATTACCCCTCTCAATGTAACACACCAAAAAACAATGGAAAATAGAAACTGGAGAAATTAGGGTTGAAATAAGGGATATCTGACCCTTTCTTCAACGTGTCCCAGTGGGACGCTCATGGTGTGTCCAAAAGCCAAGTGGAGAGGTGACAGTTCTACCCACCCTGGCAAACCCGTTCCCCCATGATCCCCTGGCTTCACTCTTTACCTTTGTCCAGGACCGGCCCGAAGATGGCCAGGCTGTCGTCGATGGTGGTGCAGTTCCAGCGGCGGCCCCGGAACTGGTGCTGGCACTCCTGGATGCCCAGCTTCACACCCTCGGCCACACTGGGCATGATCTCAATGTAGTTGCGGCAGAAGCGGAGCTGCTTGGGGACGAGGCCGGGGATGGAGCCGCAGAGGATGGGCTGGGACCCCAGGGAGCTGTACTGCTGACCTAGTGCGAGGGACCTGCAACCGAGAGACGAGAGCGTGACGCGTGGGACACCAGCCGGCACTGCCAGTCCTGTCCCTGCGACAGTCCCAGCGGGAATGTGATGAGCCAAGGCGAACCAATAGCGGAGATAAAGTACTGGAAAAGAGGGATTTCATAAGAAAATAAGAGACTTCCTACTGAATAGCAATGATATGAAAAGGGCTTTCACACCTGGAGACACTCTGGTCCTTTGTGGGCACAGAGGGAAGGACTCAGCTCCCCACATGGAGGAACCCAGAGCCATTCCCTGTACTCCCAAGTGTCTGAGACATCCCCATGGGGCTGGTGGATCTGACAAAGGACCTGCAAGGAGCTGTATCTGAGGATGGAACACCTGGAGGCTGGGATCTCTCAGCTGTCAGGTGACACTGAGTGACAGCTTCTGAACTGTGCACAAGGTGGGAAGTGTCCTGTCCATTGTCAAGTTCATCAGAAGAGGGATCACCATTTACTGAAGAGGGGCTGCTCTGGGGTCAGTCATGTCAATGCCACATGTGCCAGGCTGTCTTGACATCTGTGCAGATGCTCCCGGTAGAAACTGAACCACCGTGGTTCCACCATGATAGACATCAGCCTCTAGATGCAGCTGTGATCTGAGCTGATGTACTGGTAGATTCATAGAATCATAGAATTACAGAATTATTTAGGTTGGAAAAGAGCCTTAAGATCATCAAGTCAAACTGTTACCCAAACACTGCAAAGTCCACCACTAAACCATATCCCTAAGCACCACATCTCTGTCTGTCCAACCCCTCCAGGGATGGTGACTCCAGCACTGCCCTGGCAGCCTGTTCCAATGCCCCACAGCCCTTTGGGGAAGAAACTGTTCCCCAGATCCAACCTCAACCTCCCCTGGCGCAACTTGAGGCCGTTTCCTCTGGTCCTGGCGCTTGTTCCTGGGGAGCAGAGCCCGACCCCCCTGGCTCCAAGCTCCTTTCAGGCAGGTCAGAGATCAGAAGGTCTCCCCTCAGCTCCTGTTCTCCAGCTGAACCCCCAGCTCCCTCAGCCGCTCCCATCACACTTGTGCTCCAGCCCCTCACCAGCTCCGTTCCCTTCTCTCAACTCGCTCCAGCACCTCAAGGCCTTTCTTGGCGTGAGGGGCCCAGAACTGCCCCCAGGATTCGCGGTTTGGCCTCCCCAGTGACCAGCACAGGCCGGTCACTGCCCTGGGCCTGCTGGCCACACCAGTGCTGGCACCAGCCAGGATCCTGTGGCCTCTTGGCCCCCTGGGCCCACGCTGGCTCATGTTCAGCCGCCGTCACCAACACCCCCAGGTCCCTCTGTGCCGGGCACTTTCCAGCTGCTCTTCCCCAAGCCCAGAGCATTCATGGGGTTGTTGTGACCCAAGTGCAGGACCCGGCACTTGCCCCTTTTGAACCTCAGACAATTGGCCTCAGCCCATCGATCCAGCTGGGCCAGACCTCTCTGCAGGGCCTCACGACCTTCCAACAGATCAACGCTCCCACACAGCTTGGTGTCATCTGCAAAGTTACTGAGGGTGCACTCGATCCCCTCCTCCAGATCATTTCCACCTGTGGGAACATCTGTGTCCTGAGGTGCTTGGAGGAAGGATTAAGCCCTCCTAGGAGAGGTTGCTGGAAGAGGACTCTGCAGCTGCAGGTAGGAGACAAACCATAGAGGAGGCACTACTGGGTTGCATGGACAATAAATAAAAATTACCCAGGGCCTAGAGGGAGATAAATACCCTGAGCTGTCTCTTTGGGAGAGCTCTCAGAGGGATGCTTAACCTATTTCTAAGCAGCCACAGGTTTGGGAGTGATTCCTAGTTGAACTTTTGCCTTTATGAATGTTTTAGAAAGGTTTCTAGCCCTTAGGTGTGACTAAATTAAGGGAGAATCTTAATTGGACAGAATCTGGCCTTGTGGGCTGCTGAATTTTATGCAGATCATGCAATTTATACACAATATTTAATGAGGTAACTTTCAAACACACCGACTGGAATAAAAGCTCCTGTGCTCAAGAGGTCACATCTCACTGGTGTGTAAAATCTACAGAGTCTTTCCATAGCAGTAATACAGCAAAAACCTTCACCTGTGCTTATGCCCATGGAACTCGCCCTTGGATGGGGGATCAGACTCTAATGCTTAGGTAGTTGAACCTCTTTTTAAAAGAAAAAAAAAAAAAAGTTCCTGTCTGTTTTGTAGACCCCACAAATGGTTGCAAAGTTTGCTCAAGAGTCTGTGGTAACGGCAATATACATGGGCCACCGCTCTACAGAAAAGCTCAAAACTCCAGACAGGTTCAGTAGAGGTTAAATAGTGTGTGATTTATGAGCAAAGGCATGAGATTCATTAAAGCTATCCAGTTCCCCAGTAAACTAGTATGTTCCTTATTTGAATTCTGTCATCTTTTTGTCTGATCTCCATATTCACTCAAGACCTGGCATTTCTCAAGCTCATACGTGCATATATATTGCATGCTTTGACTTGCAAAAATTTCCCTCTTGCTGCTCTTGATCTTCAGACAAACCCAAGAATTTGTGTCTTACCCTGTTCACAAAGGGCTGTAGTCAGCAAATTATGAGAATTAAAATAGATTAATATTATACTAGATACTGTACCCCCTCAAAGGTCAGACAGCAGAATAGATTTAGCAGCTGGAGACACTTGTTCGCCTCTAAGGACACCTCTGTCAAGGTTGGGGTGAGCTTCATGATCCCCGAGCATAGAATCATAGAATAGTTTGTGTTGAAGGGACCTTCCCAGCTCCCCAGTGCCCCCCCTGCCATGAGCAGGGACATCTGCACCAGCTCAGGTTGCTCAGAGCCCCGTCCAGCCTGGCCTGGGATGTCTCCAGGGATGGTTCATCCACCACCTCTCTGGCCAACCTGGGACAGGCTCTCACCACCATCATCATAAAATAATTTCTTTCTCATGTCCAACCTAAATCTACCCTCTTTCAGTTTAAAACCGTGACCCCTTGTCCTAACAAAATGAACATCTGCCACTTGGTAAAAACACTTTGAGCGTTGCATCAGGCTGAGACAGACAGAGTTCAGAATGTGCCATAACAAAATGAACAGGGTCTGGCTCTCCAGCTGGGAGGTTTTTATTCATCACGCACCTCTGCTTGCAATGATTTTGCACAGCCCTTTACTCACCTGAGAAGCAAGTGTGTGTGTGATGGTGCCTCTGCTAGGAAGGGGGGAAAGGGCAACATTTGTGAGAGCTGGGAAAGGCTCACACATAGCACTAAATAAAGAGAAAGAGGCAGCATGGAAACTCCTGGCTCCCGATGTGCATTTCAATGTATCACCCCTGAACCACTCTGCACTGCAGAACAGTGGGATGCCAGCCTGTACAATTGTCCATTTTAAGCAGAACATGGCCCAGAACTGGAAAATGCCAAATATGTCTAAAAATAGTACAATGAAAAACCTTGCAGGCAGAGAAAGGCTTTCTCCAAGACAGCGGGTGGCAAACAAGATCTGAATCGTGATCTGGTTTTCTCCTGCTGATTCATAGTTTTCCCAGTGCGTTGTAAGAATTGCAGGATCGATATGGGGCCTGGAGAAGACATTAGAGGGCACAAGCAAGATGGACGTTTGCCTTGTAACATTATGCTGCAGTGACCTGAGCTGCTGCGGGGGGAAATATGATGATTTAAAAGAGCCTCATTTCTACCAGGTCCTTGGAGCCCTCCAGGAGTGTTGCTAGCTGTGGCTCTCAAAGCATTTAGGAAGAGCAGTTGTGGTTTAATTGATGTTGAGACAAAGGGAGAAGGTGACAGTGTTGTGACCATCCAGCACTCACATGGCAAAGCCCTGAAGAGACCTGGCTCTTAGAATCACAGAATCACAGGATCATTTTGGTTGGAAGAGACCCTTTAGATCTTTGAGTCCAACCATAACCTAAATCTAGCACTAACCCATGTCCCTGAGAACCTCATCTCCATCTGTCCAACCCCTCCAGGGATGGTGACTCCAGCACTGCCCTGGGCAGCCTGTTCCAATGCCCCACAGCCCTTTGGGGAAGAAATTGTTCCCCAGATCCAACCTCAACCTCCCCTGGCGCAACTTGAGGCCGTTTCCTCTGGTCCTGGCGCTTGTTCCTGGGGAGCAGAGCCCGACCCCCCCTGGCTCCAAGCTCCTTTCAGGCAGGTCAGAGATCAGAAGGTCTCCCCTCAGCTCCTGTTCTCCAGCTGAACCCCCAGCTCCCTCAGCCGCTCCCATCACACTTGTGCTCCAGCCCCTCCAGCTCCGTTCCCTTCTCTCAACTCGCTCCAGCAACTCAAGGGCTTTCTTGGCGTGAGGGGCCCAGAACTGCCCCCAGGATTCGCAGTTTGGCCTCCCCAGTGCCCAGCACAGGACGATCACTGCCCTGGGCCTGCTGGCCACACTATTCTTGATGCACACCAGGATACTCTTGGTACAAGTCTGCTCCAGCTCTGGGGCAGGAGGGAGCCCAAGGAAAGCTGAGGCTGTGAGCACCTGGTACTCACTAACCTGTATGTCCCATAGGCACAGCGGTTGCTGTGACCTCCCTCCATCACCGCAGTCACCACCACCAGCATCCTCTGTGCAATGCTCACTGCCATGTATTTCTCTGTGAATCTCCAGGTGTGCTGAGGACTTCAGGGATGATAATGTAAAGCTCTTTCTAACAATTTTGTCAAGGGAAATGGCAGAGTGAGGTACAGGATCCCTATGGCATGTCTACACTTTTGCAGGAGATCCCTCAGGAGGGGCAAGAGTTGCAATGCAGGGAGCGTCCGGCTCTGTGGCAGAAGACGCACCCTTGGAGACACACAGATCTATAGCCTGGAGCTCTCCTGCCACAGGGCTGGTGGTGTCCTTGATATAGTGGGAAAAATGAAAAATTGCTATTCAGACTCATCTGCTTGCAGCTGCCGAGTTTAGAGCTACGAAACAGTCCATTAGCAGCACATCCCAGAAATTTTCTCCCTGTATTTGTAAGGAAAAAGCTGCAACACTGACCTCAGGTAGCGATAGCAAACAGAGATGCTGCCCCGCTTTGGAGCTTGTTGGAGATTGTAGTTCACCGTGTCATACAAATGTCAATATTTTCTACAGCTGAGATAGGAAAAAACCAGGTTTCTGTCTGTCCAGCTAGGCTGCCAGGATTCGTGAAAGATGGCAACAATTTTATGGGATTGCAGAAGGAAGAGGAAGGGGTGGCCACACCAGATTGTTTCCCAGGAAGCTGTTGCCCTCCTGGCACTTTCCTTTGTTTTTAATTATGAAACTGGAACGTGAAATGTGTGACCAAACCCTCTGGATCAGCCCTGCACACACAGCAGAGGATGGACACACCTCTTTCCAAGCAGCTGATTTCTTGCCAGAGAGCAGCCAAGCAGAGCATCATCCCAGTGGAGATTTCAACCCCTCTGCTCCACAGGAGCAACTCATCGAGGTTGGTCTCTGGCTGGTAAAGCCCAGCTGGGGTGGGCAGCCTGTGCCACACTGTGCAGCCCAGTCCTGAGGGCTCTGAGCTGTGCCGCTTCCAGCCTCCTGCTGAAGAAGAAATGTCCTACCAGCTTCTGCTTTCCCTGGCAGGAAACCTTTCTTAGTGTTCATCCTAAAAACTCCTTTTTGCATATTTTGTCACAGTTCTAATCTGGCCAAATCCTGCTACTCTCAAATACTGCAGGGTCTAATTTCTCTTGATACCATGTGTCTTTCCAACCAGCAGCCCAAACAGAAGATGAGTTTGCTGACCATCTCTGTAGGAAGGATGAAGTTGAGAGGGTGGGCACAGCATCTTCCACACTGAGGCAATGGGCAGACACGAGTCACCTCTTCAAGATGCACCCGCCGACAATTGCAGAAAGAGAATTTGCTTCAAAAGCTCACCCCAGACCAATGGGGACCACGGAGTCAACTTGAGGCTGCTCGATCCACGGGTCTGCTATGTCTGGCACTATCAGATGGGAACAAAAGGAGTCACTGGCCTGACAGACAGTGTCGGGACTCCTGAGAGATTTAAGGGATTAGGCAGAGAAAGAGAAAAGGGATTTCCCATGCATTTGCCATCGGCACGCATGCTCCTTGTGTTGTGCACTGCACTCGTGCGCACAAAAGCCTACCTTTATGTGCACATCTGTCTGCTCACACTTGGACACGCGGCGATGAAAGGAGTCTCCCAGCCAAGCAGAGCTGTCTCGCTTCTATGGCCCCTGCCCTCACGTGTGTGAGCTGATGCTGGGAAAATGTGTCCATCACCTTCCATGGGTATAGCTGGGGCAGTGGAACCAGGATACGAAATGGCTGTTTCCCTTTGATATGATGGGAGAAGCACAGGGTCAGGCAGCAAGCAAGGATGCTGGCATTGAAAGAAAGACAGAGGAGTGTGGGGTCTGTCACTCCTGCAGTTGGCAGCCTTGGAATTGTGTTTTGTGCTTTAAAAATTGTTCATGTCCTCCGTCTAGCCCAAAATTCCCTCTGTGATACCTCCTCTCCTAGTGTATTTGCTTCCTCCCCATTAGCACATGTGAATTCTGTGTTAGAGCCAAGATGTGCCCTGTGGGTCTCTGACCTGGATTTCAAATAGGTTCTGTTTCATCTTCACATCTCAGCCACTATATAAGGAAATTGTTGGTCCATGAGACCCAGGAGGTCAAAGCAGAGCTGCAACACTTCAGCCACAGCACCCTGACCTGTGTGTCTTCCCAGGACTACCAGGTAGATGGGGCTGATGGGCCAAGAGGAATAAGATTTTTTTATATATGTCTAAGAAGGTTCAGTAGTGGGAAAATCACAAGTTCATTGACATGAGAACAAAAAATAAAATTAGGTGATGGCTGGAGACAAGGTGCTCTCAGTAATCATCAACAAGGAAAATGAAAAGCAGACACTTAGGAATTATGGAAACCTTGCAAAAGAAGAAGAAAAGGTGGGAAAGCTTGGACTGAGTCATCAAAAGCAGATAGATGCCTGTACCTGGGTAAGTAACATCACCAGCTGGGTGTGTGACCATGTACCACCAAGAGCAGCCTCCACCATCCCCAGGGACTTCACTCATGGAACAGATCACAACTCCAACCTCAAAACAGATGGACCAAAGCTGATTGCACATCTCTGGTCAGGCCTTCCAGGCAGAGAAGTCTGTTGTGAGATGGCTTGGGGGTTTAAAGAAGGCATTTGACCAAGTCTGTGGTTGAATGGGAGGATGGATCCTCACAGGAGTTCCTCAGAACTTCATGGGAAGCCCCAGCTCTTACTCCCTTGAGGCCACTGCTGCTTTATGTGGGCACCCTGAGGGGTTGAACTGCTCATCCAGATAAAAAAATTAAGACAGGTTTAACAGTGGTGAGCTATGGCACAACTAACCTGCATGTATGACATAGTGTGGAGCTCATGGCCAGCACACCAGGCCAACCCTCCACCACCACTGCTGTGAGAAACTGCTGCTGCAGGTACATCCTTGTGAACTCTGACACTGAATATGAACTTCACCTCCACCACTGTGCAACCCCAGGTAGGAAAAAGCATCTCATGGTGTGCCACCCACCTGGGACTGCAGTCTGTCTGTGAGAGGGGGGACGTTCTCCATCCCTGTGTGCCGAAAGACCAGCCGGTGGATAAGAAGACCAGCCTGTCTGAACAGAGAGGTTCGGTTGGAACTCAGCAAAAAAAGGAGAGTTTATGACCTTTGGAAGAAGGACAAGTGACGCAGGAGGACTACAAAGATGTTGTGATGTTATGCAGGGAGAAAATTAGAAGGGCCAAAGCCCAACCAGAACTTAATCTGGCTACCTCTGTAAAAGGCAACAAAAATGTGTCTATAAATACATGAGCAACAAAAGGAGGATGAAGGAGAATCTCCATCCTTTGATGGATGTGGGGGGAAACACGGTGACAAAGGATGAGGAAAACGCTGAGGCTGAGATAATGCCTCCTTTGCTTCAGTCAACCAGTTGTTCTCCAGGTACACACCCCCTGAGCTGGAAGAGAGGGACATGGAGCTGAATGAACCCCCATAATCCAAGGGGAAATGGTTGGCGACCTGCTACACCACTTAGACACACACAGGTCTATAGGGCCAGATGGGATCCACCCAGGGGTGCTGAGGGAGCCATCAGGGATGCTCATCAGGCCACTTTCCATCATTTATCAGCAGTCCTGGCTAATTGGGGAGGTCCCAGTTTACTGCAAACTGGCAAATGTGACATCCATCCACAAGAAGGGCTGGAAGGAGAACCTGGGGAATTAAAGGCCTGCCAGTCTGAGCTCAGTGCCGGGGAAGGTCGTGGAGCAGATCATCCTGAGTGACATCACACGGCACATACAAGACAACCAAGCGATCAGACCCAGTCAGCATGGGTTTATGAAAGGCAGGTCCTGCTTTACCAACCTGATCTCCATCTATGACAAGGTGACCTGCTTAGTGCATGAGTGAAAGTCTACTTGGATCTTGTCTACCTGGACTTTAGTGAAGCCTTTGACACTGTATCCCACAGAGTTCTCCTGGAGAAGCTGCAGCTCATGGCCTGGACGGGTGTACTCTGTGATGGATAAAGAACTGGCTGGATGCCAGTCCCAAAGTGCTGTGGTGAACGGAACCAAATCCAGCTGGTCACAAGTGATATCCCCAGGGCTCAGTATTGGGGCCAGTTCTGTTTAATTTCTTTATCAACGATCTGGAGGCGATCGAGTGCACCCTCAGTGAGTTTGCAGATGACACCAAGTTGGGTAGGAGTGTTGATCTGCTGGAGGGTGGGATGGCCATACAGAGGGATCTGGACCAGCTGGATCATTGGGCTGAGGCCAATTGTCTGAGGTTCAACAAGGGCAAGTGCCGGGTCCTGCACTTGGGTCACAACAACCCCATGAACGCTACAGGCTCAGGCAAGAGCGGCTGGAAAAGGACCTGAGGGTGTTGGTGACAGCAGCTGAACATGAGCCAGCGTGGGCCCAGGGGGCCAAGAGGCCACAGGATCCTGGCTGGTGCCAGCACTGGTGTGGCCAGCAGGCCCAGGGCAGTGACCGGCCTGTGCTGGTCACTGGGGAGGCCAAACCGCGAATCCTGGGGGCAGTTCTGGGCCCCTCACGCCAAGAAAGGCCTTGAGGTGCTGGAGCGAGTTGAGAGAAGGGAACGGAGCTGGTGAGGGGCTGGAGCACAAGTGTGATGGGAGCGGCTGAGGGAGCTGGGGGTTCAGCTGGAGAACAGGAGCTGAGGGGAGACCTTCTGATCTCTGACCTGCCTGAAAGGAGCTTGGAGCCAGGGGGGGTCGGGCTCTGCTCCCCAGGAACAAGCGCCAGGACCAGAGGAAACGGCCTCAAGTTGCGCCAGGGGAGGTTGAGGTTGGATCTGGGGAACAATTTCTTCCCCAAAGGGCTGTGGGGCATTGGAACAGGCTGCCCAGGGCAGTGCTGGAGTCACCATCCCTGGAGGGGTTGGACAGACGGAGATGAGGTTCTCAGGGACATGGACATGGTCTAGTGGTGGACTTGGCAGTGTTAACAGCTGGACTTGATGATCAGTACTTTTTAATGTCTTTATCAATGACATAGAGATTGGGATCGAGTGCACCCTCAGCAAGTGTGCAGCTGACACCAAGCTGAGTGGTGGAGTTGACACACCTAAGGGATGGAATGCCATCCAGAAGGACAAGCTCGAGAAATGGAACCATGTGAACCTCATGAGGTTCAACAAGGCCAAATACAAGGTCCTTAACATGGGTAGGGGCAACCTCCGTTATCGGTCCAGGCTGGGGATTCAGGGATGGAGAGCAGCCGTGCCGAGAAGAACTTTGGGGTGCTGGTGGGTAAAAGACTGGGCATGACCTGGCCACATGTGCTTGTATCCCAGGAGGTTAGTCATAACCTGGGCTGCATCAGCAGCAGTGTGGACAATAGGTGGGAGGTGATTCTGCCCCTCTGCCCCACTCTGATGAGACCCCCCTGCAATGCTGGTCCAGCTCTGGGTCCTCAGCACAGGACACACATGGACCTGCTGGAGAGGGGCCAGAGGAGCCCCAGAAATGACCCGAGGCTGGACCAGCTCTGCTGGGAGGACAGGCTGAGAGAGTTGGGGGCTTCAGCTGGAGAAGAGAAGCTCTGGGGAGACCTTAGTGTGGCCTTTCTGGACTTAAAATGGGCCGAGAAGAAAGATGGGGACAGACGTTTTAGATGGGTTTGCCACTGCCAGCAGTGGTTGTGTGGCCATCTGGAAAGTCTTCACTGACTTATCCCCTCCTCAAGTCTATTGGAAAAAGGAAGGATTGACCTGCAAAGACCCTGCATTGGCCACTCAAAGTCAAATGGGTCATCTCAGCTCCACGGCTCAGTTCCTGATGCCAATGCTGGGGCTGGCCAGGCCACCCTCTGAGGTCCCTGAATTGGGGGTCCCCATCCAGTTTCCTAAGGCTCAAGAAGTGTTGTCCAGATCACTGCTAACGGGGCACTGAAGCAGGGAGGTGAGTCTGGCAGACACAGGAGCAGGAAAACCAAGTGCCAGCGAGTGGATGGGTGGCAGAGCAGGGGAGAAGAGGCTTGTCCTGTAGGCAGACTGGCAGAGTCTGGTTTATTTTAAACTTTGAGCGTTTAATCCCTGAGAGACATGAATGGGAGGGAAGTTAACGGGTGCAGTGATATGGCAAAAAGGGAAAGCCAGAGAAGGAAAAAGCCAGGATGAGGCTCAAGGAAGCATCAAGGTGAGTGTTGGAAGGAGGCAGCTGGGGAGGAGCTCTCCCTGCTCAGTGTGATAGGCCTCTGTGAGTGCTTACACTTAGGGATATTTGCCATCATTTTACGTATTTCTCCTTCTGTGATTTCAACCATTAAAAAAATTGCCAAAAGATGCTCAGTAACAACAGAGCATCCCTCCTAAAGGGGATCATCTTGTTTGTGTTTTATTTTCTTCTTCTCTAAAAGTCAGTATCATCAGTGGGGTATGGTTTCCCTCATTCCCTTTAAAAAGTGCATCCAGATTGGGCAGGTTTAATGAAGCTGGAGGGACATATAGGGTACAGGAGAGATGCATAATTAACAAACCCAAACTTTTGGTCAGGGTTTATATCATGAGGTGGTTTCTTAGCTGAAAGTAAGAGTTAGACATGGATGGTGTGGTAATTTGTTTCAATGTCTGAGCCCCAAATGTGTTTTCTTCAATCTCCCACTGATGTACCAAATAATCTGTGTTATCTTTACCATCTCAGATGCCTGAATTTTACAGATAATGTCTGCTGCTACTCACATGGCAGGAGGATGCTCGTGTCCAAATTCAGTTCTGCTGGACTGATTCTCACGAGCAGTCACAAGGTGCTCACACCATACCAGGGTGAGCCCATGGGATCCTCTTCAGCTGAGCACATTATGGTTGGGATGAGCGCATGGTGTGTGAGAGATGCCTGGCTGAACCCTGTCTCTGCCAAGGAGATACAGGCTTGGTTCCTGAGGGTGCTGTCCCAGTGGTGGGACAGTCATTCTGGGGCAGGACCATCTCTTTCTGAAGTTGCTTCCAAGCATGCAGGCTTTGGGAACCTGGTATTTCCCCCACTGAAGCCTGGTGTGCTCTACCTATGAGGTTAAGACTCTTGTTCACACTCATGTTCCCTCACTCAGGCTAAGGAGCCATTTTACACAGGAAGAACTGATTTACTGCCACACCATAATCTCCATCTAAACCACCTCCAAATGTGGGACCTGACCCTCAGTGAGCACTGGCCCATGTGACTCCTGGATATGAAGAACCAGTGCCCCTGGGTCTGGCCTGAACAAAATGTGTTGTAGGAACCTCCGTGTTCTGAAACCGCTGAAACAGGCTCAGAGGCAGTTCGCAGACCTCCCTAATGCACGGCACCCCAGGGACCCCTACTCTGGTGGGTGCAGGAGGCGGCAATGGCCTGTTATCAATCTGAGCAGGTGCAGGGGGTGGTTGAGCTCTTGCTCAAAGACTCAGGGAGTTTTGGGGTTGAGAGGAGAAGAGCAAATGCAGAAAAGAAGTTGAAGGTATCCAGCTGCAAAGAGTGTTTTCATAGAATCATAGAATCACAGAGTGGTTTGGGTTGGAAGGGACCTTAAAGATCATCTTACGCAAATCTCCCTGCCATGGGCAGGGATACCTCCCACCAGATCACGTTGCTCAAAACCCTGTCCAACCTGGCCTTGAACACTTCCAGAGATGGGGCATCCACAGCTTCTCTGGGCAACCTGTTCCAGAGCCTCACCATCCTCATGGGGAAGAATTTCTTCCTTATATCTAATCTAAATCTCCCCTCTCTCAGTTTAAAGCCATCACCCCTTATCCTATTACTACAGGTCCTTGTAAAAAGTCCCTCTCCAGCTTGCTTGTAGGCCCACATTAGGTACAGAAAGGCCGCAATAAGGTCTCCTCGGAGCCTCCTCCAGGCTGAACAACCCCAACTCTCTCAGCCTGTCTTCAGAAGAGAGCTGCTTCAGCCCTCTGATCGTTTTCGTGGCCTCCTCTGGACTCACTCCAACAGGCTCATGTCCTTCTTATGTTGGGGGCCCCAGAGCAGGATGCAGCACTGCAGATGGGGTTTTACGAGAGCAGAGTAGAGGGAGAGAATCACCTCCCTCGACCTGCTGGTCACACTTCTTCACACACACAATCATTGTGGTGAAAATGATTCAGCAATTCCAGTGTTAAAACCCTCACATTTACTGCTGTTTCTGATCCCACAACCATTCCTGATCCACTGGCCTCCAAGACCGTCAGGTTTCCATGCTAATGTGATGCTGCTCAAGAAGACTGTGCTACCGTCCACCCAGCTGTGTTGAGCAATGCTCAGTGTAGATTCTCCAGCATGTCACCAACAAGATCTTCCCTGCTCCACAGACCCCTAACGTTGCACCACTAAAATGTTTTTTAAACTCTTGATTAAATTATGTGAATTTTTTTGGGACCATTTGTTTCTTAATACAAGTTTCACTCACAATTTCTTACGGTGAAATGGCTGAACACGCCTAGTTTGAACTCAGATCAGTGGTTGCTCTCAACATCAACAAGGCAAACCACTTACAGAGCTATGTCAGTGTGGAGTCAGCACATGTTGTCCACTCGTCCTTATGTTGGTGACACCAGATTGGGAACTCTGCATCCAGTTTTAGGTCCACTAGTGAACAGGGATGTGTAGAAAGTGGACAGTGTCCAAGAGATGTGACCTTGCTGTTCAGGGGTTGAATGGCTGTGGTGTGCCAGGAGAGGTAGACGGAGCTGGGCTGGATTAGTATGCAGGAAAGGAGGCTGAGAGTTGTCTAACAACAACCTACAACTACTTGTAGGGCAGTTGTAAATGTGATGGAGACAAACTTTTCCCAGTGGTACCAGATGATATAACAAGGGGCAACAGGTAGACCCTGGAAGTTTTGGTTGGGTATTAGGAATAACTCCAATTCCAGGTGCCCACCAAAGTGGGAGGGGGTCTCATCCATGGGAGTTTGTGGGCTTCAGCTCAGCGAATACTCTGCTGCCCTGGGATGGTGCTGGGAATGGCTCTGCTCCAAGGGATGCTGGACTACAGACCCGTAAGTGTCCCTTCCCACCAGCACTGCTGTGACTTGGCATAACAGGCACTGATTTTGGGGCAGAAGGGGAAGAATCCATCCCCTTGGTGGCATGACATGAAGGAGAATGCTGGCAGGGGCTGCATGAGGAGGACAGGACACAACCTGGGACTGAGAGAGAGGATGATGGGAGAAGACATCTCCTAGGAGCATGGTGAAAATTGCAAACGTCCATTCCTCAGCAGCTACACAGACGCAAGCTGATGAATAACTAAGAGAACTATAGCATGATTGTGCTTTGGGTCAGCATTTCAGTGATACCTGCTCGTTCCTTGTGTTTGCTGCCAAGGCAAACTAGCAGGCTGCATTTTCACGAGGAGAGGACAACCTCATGTTTACACATGCATGAGAGCTGTTGTTGGTTGGACACAGCAAATTCACACATTAGCCTGTTTGCAGAGACTTGTTCAAATCTTGTGTCCTCTGATGGGCTGGAGATGGCAACCATCATCTACGAGAAGTATCCTTCTTCAGACAGGACCATGGAAAATTAACAGCTAGCTCTGAAATGCGCAGAATGCTGCAATTAACCTGAGTGTGGCTGAATTACTGTGATTCCATTTGTGCACCGCTTGGTCTGCCTGGCAGGGACGATGAGGTCTGTGGGCTCTGGGAGGGATCAGTGCCTCGCAGGGATTGCTACCAGAAGAGTTTAAGTTCTTTGATGTGAAAGATTTTAGGGAAATGCAAATATTACCAGTACAAACAGGTCCAGACTAAGACCAGAAGTGGCTTCGATGGGTGAAGGTTCATCTGGGTGATGAGATGAGTGCAAGGGCCAGGACATGTTTGGTGCTGTCACCCAGTGTCAGAGTTTCAGAAAACATTGATTTCTTTAACTTTCCTCCTAACCTGAGTGTGGCTGATGCCAAACTGATGTGACCTCCCTGTCACTGGGACCAGGTTCACTTCTCCACTTTAAACTCCAGCTGACTGTAACCCAGAATTCCTGGGTAACTGGTGGAGAAAAGCAGACACCGATAGGGCACAGTTGATCTAGTCCATGTCAAGTTACTGTAGAGGTGAGGTATCACACTCCAGAAAAGCTCTATTGCCTCCACAGAGAACTAGCAAAGAACTTCTCAAATTAGGTCAGATTAACCTGCTTTTGAGTCCCAGTGCAATGCATGTGGGCTTTACTGGGTGAAGGCCAACTACAGAGCAGAATGGCCAAGGGCAGATCTCCAAGATCTGATCAAGGTCTGCGGTGAGATTTTTGCCACATGAACTGAATTAAATCTTGTTGTTTTATTCATTTTTTTCCTTTTCTCCTTTTGTCCTGTAGGCATGGCATGAGCTGCACTCCTATGTATGAACTTGCCACCCATGACACACATCCCTGTATCACCTCTGCCACTATTCAGGGCAGTTCTCACAGTCCAGGTTGTAGCTAGGCTGGAATAAAATAAAATAAGGTGCCTCACCTGCCCTCCTGACCCAAGACCCAGATGTTCCCCCTGTCACTGACTCCACATTTGGTTTTGCTGAGTTAGTGTTCTGACAATTTAGCAAGTCAAATTGTTTTTGGCTTTGATCAAAAGAGATGCCACACCTGACACAAGTGAATGGGTGCGGGAGTGCTTGGCAGGGAGGACCAGGTGCTGGCAACGGGAGGGGACATGGAGCAGCAGGTCTGCTCCTTTCTGAGAGAGGTGAATTGTTAGACTGACTTTGCTGCGTCACGGACCTTCTCCCTTAGGTGAAATTCAGCTGAGTTTGGCTGAAGAAATGTAAAACCCCTGGAGGACACCTAATCTGAACTTCAGTGTACATCTTTTAGGTAGTGCAGTTGTACTTGGAGTATGGTAAGCCCACAAATACCTACTGAAAAGGAAAAAGATAGTGCAGAATGCCAAAGGAGAAAGTTCTTCAAGAATGATCTTGTTGGAGGTCACCACCTGGCTGTGGCTGCCCAGCTGCCCTCTGTGGCACTCTGCTTTCCCCTTGCTGTGACAATGCCTCTGTTTTCCCCCATTTTCGAGGCAGGACGTAGGATGAACTGAGTTAGGAAGTAGTAGGATGAACTGAGTTAGGACGTGGCCAGCTCCAAGATGAGGCTCAAGCCAGAATCAGGCTTAAGGTATCGTGACTCCCTGGTGCTGACCAAACCCATGGGCAGCAGCCCAGGACACCCCTGACACCGCTGGGGCCTGGCCTGCAGCTTTCACAAAACACACCTTTTTGATACGTCTTTTGGTGTAAGAGCATCTACTCAAGACTGCAGTGTAAATGTACTATTGGGGCACGTCAAAGCATGGTGACGAATGTGGTTTCTCTAGCGGCAGACAGCTCACGTAGCAGCCACGCAGCACTTTAATGAAGCTGGTGTGGGCTGCGAGTCGTAGCCATCTACAATGGTATCTCCATGAGAATGCAACCATCTCCTTTGACATTCAGCAAAGTTAAATAAGACATCCAAGGGGAAAGAGGTCAGTGTCATGTTTATGAAATGGGATTACTCAGCTCCCAGGCTCTGAGGGTTGCCTACAGCTTCCTTCCTGGATATATTAGGGATGGTTTTGTACTTCTGTTGCCTTCATCGAGTTCTGGCGAAGTGTGTGCTGCCTTACTCAGTCAAGAGCACAGGATGCTGCAGCCATTACTGCAGAAACTGGAGTGTTTTAAGCCTCCTTCTTGTTGTAAATAGGATGTTAAACATGGGAAGGGGACAAAAGAGCAATAGCAGTGAGCTGAGGCAGTGGCTTATGTTGACAGTTTGATTAGTCTATTGGAAAGACTTCTGAGAGATTATTTAGTTACAGTGAGAAGAAGGGGAAGATTAAGACACTCCATCCAGCAGAAGAGGGCAAGACAATGGCTGGTGAGTGGGAATTCAGACCAGCAGAATGCAAAGGCACAAGTTTCAAAGAAAAAGACAAATGTCCAACACTTGTTGCAGATTCTCTAATGCTGAGGGTCTTCAAATTCTGAAAAGAACTGTTTCAGCAAATACAAATGAACTCCTCACTCTTGAGGTAAAAGGATCAAATTCAGTGGTCGCACTACACAGCCCTGCCTGGCTTTGCAAGGAGAATTTTTTTTTTGCCTGTCCTCTGGATTCATGAAGAGGGAGAGCCCGCACGGTCTGTGTCTCATTGTGATTTCTGCCGTAATGGCGCTCTGCACATATCAGTAGTGGCTGCACTGACAGAGGCAGCAAAAGGAGGAGGATGCGCTTGGGCAGCATTAGAGGAGCTTGGATCCATCTGTAGTGTTAGGGGGGGCTTCTGGGAAATCAGAGTTCCTTATTCCCTCTCTAAACAAAGGCTAACTCCTCCATCAGCATTCGATAAGATACCCTTAAATTATCAGGTGATACACATGGAAGGACATAGGAGTGCTGCACGGAACAAGTTTAAGCCAACTCAGTAATGTGAAATAGCATTATGGTAACTGCAGACCACACACGAATCCCAGAGTCCCTAGTGCAGGTGATGGAGGAAGGATCCTGCCTTCCCCAAATGGTTGTGCTGAACACCCTTTCAGTGCAATGGCATGTGATGCTGAAGTATTGCCCTTAAATTCAAAGAGCACTGAGGGAAGTTCCCCTGTCCTCTGCAGATTTTTTCTTTTTTTGGTCCTACATCCTCTGCTGGATCTGCTCTATTCCTTTCTGATCCAAACAAGCTTTGCAAAGAAATTATCTTTAAACATTTTTCAAGTGTTCTGCCTGCAGCTTACATTGCAGGAACATCCACAGTCTGTAAACACCAGTGGAAAGCTGGGAGCTGCTCCCACCACCCCAGGTGACCGTGACCAGCTTGTTCCCTCCTGTGTCCTGCAGTGTCTGTCTTCTCAGCACCTTTTTCGTAGTCTCAGCTGGGTTTTGAGTCCTGACAGCTCAAGAGCAGACACAAATTCTGCTATGGGGCCTAGAGCAGTCCTGTGTATCAAGCTGGGCCAGTAGCATCTTCAACCCCGTTTGCACAGCTGCTTTTAAATCTTTCCCAAGAGGGCAAAGCCATTTGTATAGGAGATCGATGTCTCTTAGATCAGGACTTCGCTTGTCTCCTCTTAGGTGATGTGGACCATTGTGGAGCGTGGAGCCAGGAGTACATGGCTGTGTACTCATAAGAGGAGTGCAGGCATCTCTATGTGCTGGAACAACAGCTCATTGCTGATGTTGGTGTAGATCTGAGGAAGATCCATGTCTTTTTTGTCAGACAAGCAGACATTCATTTCTCACACGACGATGGAGAGCACTACGCACCATTACTGAGAAAGCACTATGGAAAATGATGTCCTGGGCAGGAATTCCTGCAACTTGTACTAAACTCCTGTTGCATTTTGTTGGAGTGAGAAGACTCCTAAGTAAAACAAAATTAATTCCTGGTCATCAGGAATGTTCCTCATTGTACAAATAGAAACTCTTTCTCAAGTCACACAGAATTATTCAGTAGCGAGCATCACTCCAATTCTCCAAAAGCGTGTTGCTTCTTGCAGGGGCCTGGCACCAAGAAGCACGAGAGATGGTCTAGATGTGGCTGGAATCTAAACTGACCCCCAAAGTACTGATAGTTAAAAAAATAATGAAAGTTGCATGCTTGTGTCAAGTACAGAAAGAAGAGACAGAAGGAAGATAAAGATATTGGCTGATTGTTAAATGACCTGTGCACGGGAGTTTTAATCACACAGCATAATAAGAAGATAACCCCCTCATTGCCAGCCGCTGTTTTTAGAGGTAGAATTAGTGTGTTGCTGGACATTACAGTGTCATAAAAAGAGAAAAAGATCAGGAGCAAACTGGCAAAAGCAAGAAATAACAAGGCTGGAAGGAGGTGGTTATAAACCCACTCAGTCTATCAGCATTAATTAATATTAATTTCCCTGCGACAATGAGATATTGTAAGTTTGTACCTGTGTATAAAGCAGGATTGTCAGATTATAATTGCATTTGGTAAATGGTTTAAAATGACCTCTAGAGAAGAATACTAAAACATCCAGAAAATCCTTAATTAACAGATCAGAAGAAACAATAGAAATGTGTAGTCTGACTGCTTTAATGCAATTTAAGAACTTCTCATATCTCCTCAGTTTGAAGTCTATGACTTTTGTCTAGTTAAAACAACAAATAGGGATATTTCTCATTTTAAAAGGCAGATGCAGGGCAACCAGACTTAGAGTAGGGCAACCACCAGTACTAGAATATGTTGGTGATGGTTTTGACAAGTCAGATTTTGTAAACTTCCAAGGGTGAAGATCGCCCACCTCCACAGTAACCTGTCCCAGGGCTGTGCCACTTCCTTGAGAAAAAAGTGTTTCCTAATGGCCAACTGGAATCCCTGAATAAATGTAAATTTGTTACCCTTCTTCCCCTCTAGTCAGCACTTGTGAGGCCACATGTGGAATCCCGTGTCCAGTTTGGGGCTCCCTAGTACAGGCACGGCATGGACATACAGGTGGGAGTCCAGTGGAGACCACCACGATGGTTGGGGGCTGCTTTGAGTAGGTCATCCAGATCAGAGACCAACAAACGATCCTTTCAATCTAAATTATTCTATGATTCAATGATTCAATGAGCACTGACAAAGCCTGGCATGCTCACCCACTCAGAGTGTGGCTGTGAAGTTCATAGTGGTGGATGCTTTTCTCCAAACTGTAGATATCTAAAAGCTAGCTGTCAAAATTGCGGCTGGTTGTGCTGGTTCCTTCTCCAGTCAACAGAGAAGAACAGGCATATACGGGAGGTTACTTTCCATTGCACTCCATGAAAAGCACCTGAGACTGGAGGTTGACCCATCTGCACTGATGCTTCATCGATCAATTTATGTTGAAAAGATGGCTGGCATAGGGAACTAACCCTTAGGTGTCCCCATTATGGCCATCTCCACCTAAGCAAGTCACGCAGGCTCCCTTCATAACAAATGAGGAAAATTATGTGCTTTTAGAACCTGAGCCACTGACCTGTTTTACCTGTTTAGCTCTCGATGAGGTTCTCTGGACTGCAGTCTAGACATGTGGTCTAGACACTTGGTTTTAAATTGTGCCTACACATCTGGCTCAGATGGCACGCACTGACTTTTCATCCCCAACAGAGCTGGATGAGACTGCAAGCACAAACCATGAAGGATGCATTATCTTTTCAAAAGGTAGGGCAGGAAAAGCTAATATGCTGTTAGAAAAGCCACAGAGAAGTTTCTCACACAAGCTAGCACAGGAACATGTACCTTATCCACAACAATGCCCTGTGAAAGCCAGAAGCCTGCCCACTATTCACAGAGCAACTCAGAAAAGCTGTTGTGGAAATCTTGATGGGCATGGACTGTGCTGTTTATTTCTCATTGCTCAGAGAGGGTTTCACTATAACAGAAATAACAATGCTCAGAGGACAGACTGGCCCAGGGATGAGCTGGGTCCCACTATTGGTGGTACCACTGTGAGTACCACCGCAGTACACCCACCTTTGCACACACAAATGCTTGTGCAGGTCAATTACATCAGTAAGTGAAGCAGCGTTTGAGCTTCTGGGCAAGAAGGAACTTTTCTGTTAAGATGAGAGTGGATTCAGAGGATGACACATGGAATGAAAGGAGTTAAAGGAGTCCAGGCAGTGAGCATTCAGCCCTGCCTTGCAATCCTAGATACTGTGTGGGCAGGTGAGAGGACTAAGGAGCATTTAAATGATGTCATTGGTCTGCGTGGAGCTATGAAACATCTGTACAGCTGATGGAGGAACAAAGATGTTTTGGGATTGGAGCATCTGACATATGAGGAGAGGCTGTGAGAGCTGGGACTGTGTAGCCAGGAGAAAAGCAAGCCCTGGAGAGATCTTGTCAACTGGTGGGAGAGAGTACAGAAGATGCAGCGAGACTCGTCTGAGTATAGTGATGGGGCAATGAGGACAAACTGAAACACATGAAATTGTCTGAATGTGTGAGAATTCTTTTTCACTGTGAGGGTGGCTGAACAATGGAACAGGTTACATGAGAGCTTGGTGGAGACTTCATCCTTGGAGATACCCATAACCCAACTGTACACAGTCCTGGGCAACCTGCTCTATTTCACCTTGCTTTGAGCATGTGGGTTGAACTAGATGATCCCCAGTGGCCACTTCCAACCTCAGCTATTCCTTGATTCTGTGACTAAATACTTAATTCTTTAGAAACACACCACAGGTTTAATGCTGAAGGACCAAAAGCATTGCTGTGGGGCTTTTGGGACAAATCTGACTGATACACTCCTGGGATTCATCATGCTATGAGGGGAGGATGGAGAGACACATGGTGGGGTGACAAGTGGAAAGACCATAAAAAGGATATACTATGTGGTTTGAATGCCATTGCCACAAAGACGATGATTCTTGCAATCACTCCTACCCGTTGGCCTGGTTGAGATTTCTTAGGCAGTTGGGAGCTGGAGTTGTCGTGTGCCTGTCCAGAGCCAGCACAAATGCTAGGGCAGTTCTTCTCACCCTTCTCCCTGTCTCTCAGTTCTTTCCTTCCTGTGTCCTCCCTGGTCACACCTGAGACGGGAATTGTCAAGGCAAAAATCTCAAATGTCCTAACCTCGTGCTTTTTTAACACCCGACCTAGAAAGCCTCTTGTTTCCAATTTGGGTACTGTTGAAAATCCAACCCTAAAAGACATTATCTTTCTGATGGGAGAAGGTCTTACCCCAAAAATTTCTTCCATTCACACTCCTTTCACTCAGTCACAGCTTTCTTCCTCCACAAACCTCCCAGCCCTGGACTTTCCTCCTTCCTTTTGATCTGTTACTCATTGCCACCCTCTTGCCTCCTATTGTAATCTTAACTATCCCTTCTCATGTCACCTACGCCTCTGCTTTTCTTTTCCTAACCATCCTTTCCCCTCCTTCTCTGCCTCCAAGCCCTATTTCAGGTACTGAAATGGTTTTTTTCTATCTCCTGGTCTTCATGCATCTCTTGCTGTTTGTGTCATGAGCCTTGTCCCCTCTCTTTATCCTCAGCTGTCCTGCCCACATCCTTGAAGGGACAACCTGGCCACATGTCCTTTGCTACTGTCAACCCTCTTTGCAGTGTCCATATTGCCTTTACTCCCTTGAAGCCAATCTCTTTCTGCATGATCCATCCACATCCATCATGCTCAGTGTCTCCACACTGACACATCACCAGCCACTCTGTTCTTGTGATTCTTTTTTGTTACTGTCGAGTGACTGCTGCTTCCTCCCCAGACCTACTTCTGCTTTCTGAGCTGGGCAAGTCTGAGCCCTGGCAAAGTCCAATTCCAGCCCCACTGGTGAGGCAACTGGCTTTCACGCCCTGCTTGACCATGGGGTGAGTGAGCAGGCAGCAAGAGGCACCATTAACCCACCCCCAAATCTTGTGGAACTTCCTGAGGTATTTCCTCAGTTGACCCAATGAGCCAATGTTCACATTTTCATATGTTTTTCATACTACTCCACTTACCAGGCTTTGGTGATGGTGACCACACCGCCTGCCTGGCTCTAAAGGACCTTCCTTACTGCAGTGCAGGAGCAAGAAAGTCCCCAGAGCAGAGCAGGACAGGAGGGTCAGCAGAGAGGGGTCATGGCTGTAGCACTGATGGCCTTGGAGCCTGCTGGTTGCATGAGTGATTGCTAGGGGGGATTCCAGGACAGGACCTGAATGCTCCTCAGGTCAGACTGGGTATGATTCACAGTCCAGCTAAGACCTTTGGGCCTCAAGTGGCCTTGTGGAGAAGTTCCTCTCCCAGCCCAGATAGAGGAGGCAGCTTTGTCACATTGACAGAGATGGCTCCGGAGACACTTAATTGTGGCCTTTCCGATACTTGAAAGGGGCCAATAAGAAAGATGGGGACAGACTTCTGAGCAGGGCCTGTTGTGAGAGGACAAGGGGTGATGGTTTCACAGAATCACAGAATCACAGAATGTTAGGGATTGGAAGGGACCTCAAAAGATCATCTAGTCCAATCCCCCTGCCAGAGCAGGAAAACTTAGGTGAGGTTACACAGGAAGGCGTCCAGGCGGGTTTTGAATGTCTGCAGAGAAGAAGATTCCACAACCTCCCTGGGCAGCCTGTTCCAGTGCTCTGTCACCCTCACTGAGAAGAAGTTTCTTCTCACATTTAAGTGGAACCTCTTGTGTTCCAGCTTGAACCCATTACCCCTTGTCTTACTGTTGGTTGTCACTGAGAAGAGCCTAGCTCCATCCTCGTGACACCCGCCCTTTATATATTTATAAACATTAATGAGGTCACCCCTCAGTCTCCTCTTCTGCAAGCTAAAGAGACCCAGCTCCCTCAGCCTTTCCTCATAAGGGAGATGCTCCACTCCCTTAATCATCTTTGTGGCCCTGCGCTGGACTCTCTCCAGCAGTTCCCTGTCCTTCTTGAACTGAGGGGCCCAGAACTGGACACAATATTCCAGATGAGGTCTCACCAGGGCAGAGTAGAGGGGAAGGAGAACCTCTCTGGACCTACTAACCACCCCCCTTCTAATACACCCCAGGATGCCATTGGCCTTCTTGGCCACAAGGGCACAGTGCTGGCTCATGGTCATCCTGCTGTCCACCAGGACCCCCAGGTCTCTTTCCCCTACACTGCTCTCTAATAGGTCATTCCCCAACCTGTACTGGAACCTGGGGTTGTTCCTGCCCAGATGCAAGACTCTACATTTCCCCTTGTTATATTTCATTAAATTTTTCCCCGCCCAACTCTCTAGCCTGTCCAGATCTCGCTGGATGGCAGCACAGCCTTCTGGCGTGTCAGCCACTCCTCCCAGCTTGGTGTCATCAGCAAACTTGCTGATAGTACACTCAATTCCCTCATCCAAGTCATTGATGAATATATTGAACAGTATTGGTCCCAGAACTGACCCTTGAGGCACTCCACTAGATACAGGCCTCCAACCAGACTCCGCCCCATTGATCACAACTCTCTGGCTTCTCTCCTTCAGCCAGTTTGCAGTCCACCTCACTACCCGATCATCCAGTCCACACTTCCTCAGTTTTGCCGTGAGGATGCTGTGGGAGACGGTGTCAAATGCTTTGCTGAAGTCAAGGTAGACCACATCCACTGCTCTGCCATCGTCAATCCACCTTGTTACGTCTTCATAAAAGGCTATGAGGTTGGTCAAACACGACTTCCCCTTGGTGAAGCCATGTTGACTGTCCCTGATGACCCCCTTATCCTTGATATGTCTTAAGATGGCACCAAGGATAAGGTGTTCCATCACTTTCCCAGGGATGGAGGTGAGGCTGACCGGTCTATAGTTGCCCAGGTCCTCCTTCTTGCCCTTTTTGAAGACCGGAGTGACATTTGCTTTCCTCCAGTCCTCAGGCACCTCTCCCGTTTCCCAAGACTTGGCAAAGATGATGGAGAGCGGTCCAGCAATGACTTCAGCCAGCTCCCTCAGCACCCGCGGGTGCATCCCATCTGGACCCATGGATTTATGGATGTCCAGATTGCTTAATTGCTCCCTAACCCAGTCCTCATCAACTGAGGCAGACTCCTCCATTGCCCTGCCTTCCTCTGGGGCCTCAGGGGTACGGGGCTCCTCAGGACAGCCTCCGGCAGAGTAGACAGAGACAAAGAAGGCATTCAGTAATTCTGCCTTCTCTGTATCTTCGGTCACCAGGGCACCCACCCCGTTCATCAGTGGGCCTACATTGCCTCTGGTGTTAGTTTTATCTGCCATGTATTTGAAGAACCTCTTCCTGTTGTCCTTGACCCCTCTCGCCAGGTTTAACTCTAAGGAGGCCTTAGCTTTCCTAGTTGCCTCCCTACATCCTCTGACAACAGCCTTATATTCTTCCCAAGTGGCCAGCCCCTCCTTCCATGATTTGTAAACCCTCCTCTTCCACTTGAGTTTGCCCAGCAGTTCCCTGTTTAACCACACAGGTCTCCTGGCTCCCTTCCTTGACTTCCTGCGCGTCGGGATGCACTGATCTTGAGCTTGGTAGAAGCAGTCCCTGAAAGTTAACCAACTATCTTGGGCGCCTTTACCTTCAAGCAGCCTTGCCCACGGGATTCCCTCCAGCAACTGTTTGAAAAGGCCAAAGTCGGCCCTGCTGAAGTCCAGGGTTGCAATTCTGCTCGGTATTCTGCTCCCACCACAGGAGATTCTGAACTCCACCATCTCATGGTCACTGCAACCAAGGCAGCCCCCCACCTTTACTGCTTCGACCAGACCCTCCTTGTTAGCGAGGACGAGATCCAGCAGCGCACCTCTTCTAGTCGGCTCCTCCACCATTTGCATGAGAAAGTTATCGTCAATGCACTGGAGGAACCTCCTAGACTGAGGCTGGCTGGCTGAGTAGTCCTTCCAGCAAACATCAGGGTAGTTAAAATCCCCCATAACAACCAGAGCCTGTGACTGTGAGGCCACGCTCAGCTGCCCGTAGAAGGCCTCATCAACTTCCTCACTCTGATCTGGTGGCCTGTAATAGACACCCACAACAGTGTCACCCCTGCCAGCCTGCCCCTTAATTCTCACCCAAACTTTGAAACTAAAGGAGGGACATTCAGGCTGGACATGAGGAAGGAATTGTTGTCCCTGAGGGCGGTGAGAGCCAGGCCCAGGTTGGCCAGAGAGGTGGTGGCTGAACCATCCCTGGAGACATCCCAGGCCAGGCTGGACAGGGCTCTGAGCAACCTGAGCTGGTGCAGATGTCCCTGCTCGTGGCAGGGGGACACTGGGGAGCTGGGAAGGGCCCTTCAACCCAAACCATTCTGTGATTCTAAATCCCCCTCTCATTTTTGTGGGATTGCCCAGCCAGAGATTGGGGTCAGACCTCAGCGGTTCAGCTGCACCGAGACCAGTTCCCTCCAATGTCAGAAGCCTTTTGCCCGAGGAGTCCCCACAACAAAGGGCTTCACAACAGGGCAAGCAGATCCCTCTAAATTACTGTAATTTCCCCTTGTCTAAGCATGGCGTTTAGCAAATGAATCTGCTGTTGCATCCCTCACATTATCTCTCTGCCCACCGGCGTGTGGATTAGTGTTGCTGCAGCAACAGCACTTTTGTAAGATGAGCCCATTCTGGGAGAGCTGCTCCAGTTTGGGTGACTCAGGGCTCTGTCATGGGCTTGAAAGTGATTTGGCATCTGCCTCCACCCCTTTGTCTTGGCATCGCACACGGTTTGGCTCTGACTTATTTTGCCAGCAAGGAAAGATGGGGGGGCAGGGAGGGACGGGGCTTGAGAGCTGGAATCTGCTTCTCCTCCTAACAAACACAGCCTGAATAAAGTTGCTGACAAGGGTGTGTGTCCAGGAACAGGGCTCCTTTATTGTCCCGTATACCAGATATAAATGTTATGTTCAGTAATGCCTGGTCAAAGCAATGTCACTCTCAGTTTAGAAAACACAATCAAGTGATTTGCCATGGGAGAGAACCTATTCTGCAGGGACTGTGATAATATTATTCGCCCATGAATTTACATAAATGCATATGATTTGCATATGCAAATGGAGGTTTCCAGGCTGTGACCGCAATAAACACAGCAAGATTTTCAGCCCTGAAAAATCTTTCCTCTAAAGAGAGATGCCAAAATTTATTTGCAGACTTGCTTGCTCCATATCAGCGAGTCCTGGCAGGACTGTAGATTTGTTTATGCACCACGAGCAACCAAGGCCACTGCATTTGTCAGTGCTGCTGCCCCTTCGCCATCCCTCCTGCTGCCAGTCCTTCCTGCGAGGCATTCCCAGCAAAGCAATAACCCCCCACTCAGATTCGCCTTCCTTTCCTGCCTCCTTCCCCAAAGCTGGCACCGATGGAGTGAAACATTTCCTACCAGGAAGGAGGAGGTGATGGGATACTCAATGCGAAATGGAGCATCACAGGAGTTGAGGGAAGGAAAAGAGACCGCTCCACCCAGGCCAGTGGGGATGCTGGTCAATCCCTGTTGGTCAGCCAAGCCCTCTCCACATGCCTCCAGTTTGGGGTGTTGTTTTGGAGACACCTTGGTGGTGGCTAACCTCAATAAATAGTTAGTGCCAACTGTCTGGAAATACCCACTACGAGCGAGCAACTTTGGCACTGGAAAGCATCTGCCCAGTGCTCAGATGCTACGGGAACATCCAGTTGAACACTGTGGATGAGAATTACTATATCCACCCAGCCGTTCCATAGTTTGAGGTGTGATCTAAGGTGGACGCCTCGACTGCCCCTCTTTGGAGAGTCCTTCACTGTGCCCTGAGACCACAACTGAAGATAATATGGGTGATTCTGCTCCTATAAACAGCCTGAGCTTACCCCAAGAAGAATGTACCCTGACCTAGGAGGAGACAGTGGGTGCCATGGTCTTACACTGAGCTCGGCTCTACCCATCCTGGGCAGCAGAGCTGAAACTAAGGCATCCAGTTCTGTCTCGCCTGGATGAACTGGACCTTAAAGTGTTTAGTGTCAGATACAACATGGAAAAGCCAAATTGAGTCTTCTGGAAACCAGATCTAGAATTAGTCCTGTTGGTTTATTGTGGTGAAAAATTATGTCTCTGCTATCCTCTTTCCATGGAGAGCAAAGTAGCACTCAGAGTGGGGGGTGCTGGGCTCTAGAAAGATGTGAGACACAAACTGCTGTGAATATTACAGAAAATACTGAACTGTCTGACATGCTCAGGCTGCTCCAAAGGTCACTGTAGCCAGTGTTCTGCCTCCTTCACACGTCATCTCAGCCATGTAGGGAAACACCATGAGAAACAAGGCAAGGGTGAATGACGGCTTTACCCCATATGTGCAGGTTCTAGCAGTGATGGGCTGTGGGATTTCCTGAGTTGAATGTTATCTCTGGACTATTGTGCTTAAGCACTACCAGTGGAGTGATTCTCAGTAATTTTCTCCAAACCACTTCTCACCCCATTGTATATGTAACCTCCATAGTCCTTGCTGTGAAAAAGTTCCACAATTTAATTACACACTTTTCTCTCTTAATTTTAAACTCAAGGGCAAATAATTTCACTGGGGAGCAGCAATAAGCCTTTGAACAAATTAAAGAGGAGACAGTTTGTGCAGTAGCCCTTGGACCAGTCCAGACAGGACAAGATGTGAGAAACCTGATTTACACTCTCCAAATTAAAAAGAGACTTTAGTGAGCATTTTTAGCCATTTCAAAAGTGGCCGGTGCTGAAGCCTGGTTGCTCTTGGCACCTCAGTTGCTGGGCTGGACGTTCAACGAGAGGGTCCCCTCTGTGTACCATGCAGCTGGCACTACATGGAGTCCGTGGGTCACACTGATCACGGGCTTGAAACCCTGATGACCCAGGAATCCTGGAAGCAATCACAGACTGGCAAGAAGGCAGAAATGTGGAGCATCAGCTGGGGAAGTGACTTGTGCTGAAGAGGTCCCACTGTCTGATAAATTAACTGAAAGCTGGGGAAAGAAGGAGGAAGTGGGGAACGTTTGGAGTTATGGAATTTGTCTTCCCAATTAACCACAACACATGATGACTGCTTTCCTGGAAATGGCTAAACATCTGCGTGCCAATGGGAAGTATTGAATGAATTCATTATTTTGCTTTGCCTGTGCATGCAGCTTTTGCTTTATCTATTAAACTGTCTTTCTCTCAACCCATGAGATTTTGTAGTTTTACTCTTCAGATTCTCTCCCCATCCCATTGTCAGGGAGCCAGTGGCTGTGTGGTGCTTAGCTGCCTACCTGCATCAACCCAAACCAGGTTCTTATATCCTGAGAAAGAAGCATCTTTTCCTAGGCACACTTTTATCATCATTCATTATCTGCAAGATCTGTATTGTATTCACTCATAATTGTCTTTCCCTGAGATGCAAATCTAAATACTGTCTCCTTGTATGAAGGCCCTTGTTGCTGTTGGCTTTTTTGTATACTTTTCTCATTTTATATCACAATTTTGAGAAATGCAATGATCAGATTGCAAACAGACCCCAGGATCGAATAATAAAATAAATAATGGCCTGCTGATATTTTCTGATTTGAGAACAAATCCAACAACAGCTCCTAACAGACTTTTTCTATCACCTTTCAACCAACATGGTCCCAAAAATCTGAGCAAGGGAGAGAGCAGAAAGGTGCAAAGCCTGTACAATTGTTGTACAGTTCTACATCTTGGTTACTGAGCACTGACCTACCAGCTGCAAAGAACCATTCATAATAATGTTTGTTTCCAAGGTGTTTGTAATAGAAGTCTAACCTATATCAAAGCTGTGAGGATTTGGGATCCTTTTCCCAATTTGCAATTAATCTGCCTTTTTATTATCCATTGAGTGTCATCCATTCTTGTCTTCTATGGCCACCTTTACATTGGACCATCCTGAGCAATGTGTTATGTTCATCACATCACTGTTCCCCCACTACAGTGCTTTTCAATATGTTGGACAGTGTGTATCCTTGCAAAACTATACTGCCAGCTCCTTACCAATGTAAAAAATTACCTTTTCCATATTTGTTAACCAATAATCTAATTTGGAGTTATGGGAAATATCCTCTCCTCCTTGAGTTTTTGGTCAGGAGTAGAGAAGAATCAATACGAAAAATTACACCTTTTCTTACAGGTTTGATTATTGCCAAGGTATTTCTTCTTTTTAATCACTGGGGATCTGGCGTGTTTTTTTTGTTTTTTTTTTTTTTTTTTTTTTTGTTTTTTGTTTTTTTTTTTTTTTTTTTTTTTTTTCCGCAATACTAGCTATATTGAGCTTAAAGAAGTTCAAAGCCTCTTGGGGAACTGGGTGGAGGGTTGGGGACCTTCTATTAGGTGATATAATGTGTAAGGCCAGGCAGAATGGGCTGTTGACTTATTACTGAAGATTCATTCACTGGAGCCTCATATGACTCAAGAAACAAAGGCTAAAAACACAGCCCCCAAGCAAATGTTATTTGAACATCTACATCCTTTCCTACAGAAAAGTTTTCAAATGTAAGTCATTCCATTACTCAAGGGAGATTTTCTACACCACATTGTTAATTTTTCATGGGTTACCAGCAAGCCTTGAATTTGCAATATTCAAAACCACAGCAGAAAGTTGTTTTTCTAGTTTGTGTATGGTTTCCACCCGTGCAGAAACAAACAATGCACATTTAACAACCGAGGTCTCAAAGCTCAAAGTAGAACTCAAGCATTTTCTTCACCAAATCCATGGACAAGCCTTCCCAGCTGTCACCAAGCCATGTTTCACAGTCCCTGGGTTACAAGGCTGCTGGGCTGAATAGAACAAGAAAGCAGCACAACTAAACCTCAGGCAGGGCTGGACACCAAGAACTCAAGATTCATGGTCATTGAGACCATGGATGCTGTATTGATCATTTTGTTATGAATGTAGCTACAATCCATTGAGCTCAGCCCCTAGGATGGGACTAAACAAAGTCATTATTTCAGTGCAGATAAGTGGATTAGCGTTAGTATTGGGGTGGGAGACACCACCATGGCCATGTTCTGGAAACAGCTGTGTTAGAGTAATATCATTTCTGAACATCTGGGAAGACTCATCTGTGTCCTCTGGGTATAAAAGACCGATTTTAAAAGAACTTAAAGAATTAGACCACTTAGTGTGCAGATGATAGTGCTATCACCAGTGTGTCTCCCTATAGTCTGGCTGTTCCTAATTCTCCTTGCACTGCCTTTGTGCAAACTCTCATTTATCTGATCTAGGGTTGAATAAGGGTTGCCTCCAAGGTATGAGGCCATTGTTCATGATAAGACTGTGGAGACTGCAGACACAGCCCCAGCAGACATGGGGTGAGACTCCTTCAGGGGTTTTGGTAGAACTTAAGTCTCCAAAACCATGATCCTGAACATTGCACCACTGTTGCCTTAGTTTGAGGCAAAGGCTCCCTTTCTGTAAGGGCTTATATCAGCTCCCAGACTCTTTCAGCTTTCTCATTTAATGAAACAGAAGCAACAGGTTATGCCCCACAAACGCCACAAATGAGATCTTAATTTCTGGAGATCTCATTTTTAGGAGATTTGCAGGGAAAAATGAGCAAAGTGAAATGAAAAGTGAAAATAAACTGATAACCGTATCTTGGTGTATGACATGAGCTACTTGTCAAAAATAAATCAGATGGATTTCATTAAAAACTTATTAAAGGTGATTTGGTTGTTACCAGGGATAATTAGGCCAGAGGAAGTACAATGAAATTATCAGTTAGAATTTTAAAAGACAATTGAAAATCTTTTGCAGCACAAAAACATGAAAGAAAAACAGAATTACTGAAAGCATCAGCAATCATGGGAAGCACATATTAGGAAATCAGGTGAAAAGCAGATCAGTGATGAGGAAACTGCACAGCTGAAGCATCGAATTTCTGTGCTATTGGCTGAAATGTGGGTTGGAGGCTGAAATGGTAAATCCAACAAGAAAATAAATCATTTTGTGAGTTTGCAGTCTAGACCCAGTGGTATTGTACGTGCAGATGATGGGATTCATCTGATGGACTGCAGACATTTCAGCTGAGACCATTGTCCTGGTCTGCCACTATAGTCCAAGGAGCAAAATAGGCATTTATTTTATACTTCTGCAGGTAAAACCTGTACTGCAAATGTGCCATTGTCAGTAAGGTAACTATCCAAGATGGAGCTACCTGTTCTGCAGACATCTCCAGTGGGAGGAGAGGAATAAGGAGAGTGGCACTTGTTAGGACTGAACTGGAGCTGTGAAAAGCCCCTGGGACAGTTTTCAAGGATCACTGTGAATTTCTTATTTATAACTCTTCACAATTGCTAGAAAGAAACTGCAGGAAAACTGGATGACTATGAGACATAGAAATGGGGCCAGAACAAAAAAATCAAATTTATCAGCTAACACTAACCCCTTTGGTCTTAAACTCAGAGGGTCTATTTGCTGAAAAGGTGGAGGAAGATCTCCAGTATCTGAGCAAATGTGATGCTAGAGTGGCTCAGAGAAAGTGTTTCTCATTCAAAAATTAAAGGTGTAAGTACTGGGAAAGATGCCAGTTAGACTTGATTAGATTTGTAGGATTAATTAAAACCAGACAGGTTCAGAGAATTGTGAAAAAGACAAATGAGCAAATCAGCAAAACAGGAACCCCATCTCTAGAAAAGGAATTAGAAAGAGTTTGGCTCCATTATCATGCCAAATTTGCTCATCAAAGCATCATTCTTTCATGTTTACAAACATGGCAAAATGACTACACTAACAGTCCTGGTGATCAGCATTTTTCTTGTTACAGGGTAAATATTCCATTATTCAAACCTGTACAGTAGAAGCCCTTTCAGACAAGGATGGCTCACAGATTCTTTCTTGGGTGATAGTGGAGGTTTTCTTGACTAACCTGCATCAGCACCAGCCTATCTGTCTATTAAATATGTTGGATGGATGTATGGTTTGGAAAGAGGCATCATCTAGCTGGGTAATGTGTTAGACAAGGGAGATGAGATACATTCGTCAAGGACCACTGTCTTACTCAATGATTTGCAAATACCTTCTCTTTTGGGCTTAGTTTTGAATTTGAAGGAGTTCTGGCCACACTCCTAGTCAGGGTAAATAGTAAGAAACACAGTGCTCCTGGACTGTAAGAGTGGGGACTTTTGAGATATGTCTTGTCCTAAGATTTCTTTCCAGGTATTATAATAGGAAAAGCTGTAAATTCACATGCACAGACACTGTTAAAAAGGTACTAAGTGTTAACCATAACACAATGTTTCTCAGCCTGTGCCCCATAGTTGGTCCTAAGATGTGGTTTTCACCATGTCACACTCCTGATATGGTCTTTATCCTGAAACTTCCACTAAACAAACTTAAATAATATCACCTGATACCCCTCTGTATCAGAAGCTTTTCACTGCATTCAGTATCACGATAATAATGCCTCCAAATTTGAGTAATGTTAAAAGACTTCCATTTGTAGATACAAAATGAACCTCAGGTCAGGTCAGCAAGAGTAAGATTGTACCTGCCAACAGAAGGTTAAAATTAAACTTTGAGTTTAAAGAATATGAGCTATAACTGTCTATATATGGGATACGTAAATTATACAGCCAAGTTCCTGACACACCCTTCCCATTTCAGATCCTTTAGTGGCATTGGGCACTGAAGAAGAATGAGATTATGGATTTATTCAGGAGCTCGTCAACATCAGATTTGTCTCGTCTCAACAACAGCCAGTGGAAAATAAGTGTCTAGTCTGCAGTCATTGGGGGGCTCCATGTACCAACAGAGGAAAGGGACCAGGTGATTTCATTCTTCCCTAGGTCAGACCTAAGATAGACTTTCCGCAGGTCTGCCTTATAGAGAGGTAGCGTGTTTCCATCAGGTGCAGACTGTGCCTTGGTGATGTGCATACAGCAGGATCCTGCCTTTCCAGGAGACAAATCCCATCACAATTCTCTTGCTATAGATTATTATTTTGAGAAGTACCTTCTGATCTTTTAGAACAATGCCAGTTGGGCACCATTTCCACTACAAGCTCCATTTAGAAGCATTGCTCTCAGGAAACTGAGAGTAAGAGTGTGTTTGAAGAAAGAATGTCAGCCTACCGGATTTTTATTTCCATGTTTGACTATATCTCTTGAGAGAAGGTCCTGTCCATATAGACACAAATAAAATCCATGAATCTGTCTTCAAAAATCCTTCAGTATGAGCTTCGCAATGTTGTAAAAATGATAATAACTACTCAGAAGTATTCATTGGATGCACAAAGGCCTTGACTTTCATCAAGGACTTTGGGTGTGTTCACATTGCTGAATGGCTGGACTCTGAATCCAGAATATTTTCTATTTTAATGCTCAAAAATACTCCATATTTGATACGCCATCACGTATTAAAACCAGCCAAACACCAGTCCACAGAAAGACAGTAACTAACAGCTGCTAAGACCCCTACTAGACGTGCCTAGGATCTTTCACTCAGGTCTGGCAAAAATTTCAGAACAGGCTCAAGTTGAGCCAAATTGCCATAGATACTACTTTGGCTCAACACAACTCATGCAAATTTGATCTACAAGACTGAGAGTGTCAGCAGTGAGACATATCTAAACAAATACCATTGCTAACCCAACAGATTATGATTTTTGTATGGTAAGCATACATTGATTTAGACAGCTTGGTTCTCATGGTGCAAGAGGGGTATTGCACTCTTCTTCACACTGAAATTTCTGTCCGCAGATGGACCAACAGCTTCTCTGAACAGTAAATTACATGCATTTCTAGGTGACTGTCCTATCACTGGTAAGCTTTAGAAACTGAGATTTGTAGCACACATCAGATGAAGACATTTTTCAGTTGAATACCTGACAGAGATAATTGAAAGTGCTGTGCATTATATTGGCATATTTTCAATACACAGCAGAATTCTTCAATCTTTATTTCATAGTTAAGGTTTTCTTTTTAGTTCTGTAAAACTGGCTACTTGGACATTTTCCTGCCTTTCCATACAGAATCCAGGCACTAGTTTAGGTTGAACTGTTTGACTTGGCAGTGGAAAGGCCTGATGAACATCACCAAGACCCTGTCACCAATGTCAGGTGGAAGATAACCTTCTACCTCCTGGTTACCAGCCCTGGTGGGTATGTGGGCAGTGTTCACGGCGTCTCCAGGACATCAGGGCAAATCAAGTGTCTTCAGAGTGTCAACTAAATAACAGAAATACATTTTAAAAGTCAGAAGTGATTTAGTGATGTTCAGAGTCGTGTCCTCTGAGGGTTCATGCTGTGCCTACAGGGAGGGAGGAAGGACTGAGGGTTTTCTTGCAGCTCTCCTTGGCTCACACACCCAGTGGAGCAGTGACTGTGGTGCAGGAGCTGGAGGGCAACAGACCCAAGACAAATGCAGTGAGAAAGCATTAGCTAAAGACCTGTCATGAGCTAGCTGGAGTGACAATGACTCGTATCTAGACACAGAAGATGTGTAGCATATAACAGAGGTGACATGAGTGACCATCAGGTTTCTCCTTGGCACGTGTGTGTTGGGCTGTATGTTGCCATCTGTCACATGGCTGAGAGTTCACAGAATCAGAGGATGGGACATTCCCAGCTGCCCCAGTGCCCCCGCTGCCATGAGCAGGGACATCTGCACCAACTCAGGTTGCTCAGAGCCCCGTCCAGCCTGGCCTGGGATGTCTCCAGGGATGGTTCATCCACCACCTCTCTGGCCAACCTGGGCCAGGCTCTCACCACCCTCAGGGCCAACAATTCCTTCCTCGTGTCCAGCCTGAATCTCTCTTCTTTAGTTTCAAACCATCACCCCTTGTCCTCTCACCACAGGCCCTGCTCAGAAGTCTTTCCCCAATAGTTGCTTAGTTGTGTTCAGGGTCCTAATGAAGGTCCCATTGCCCATTAGACATACACTGTTGACTGAGTAATCCAAGACCTGTCTAATACTTTGCATCTTTTGTAGCACTGCTGTTGGTCTCAGCAAAGGGTATCTCACAAAAATAATGGCGGAGAGGTTCCCTGGAGGTCTCTGGTCCAAGCACCTGCTCAGAGTAGGACACTTACCAGCACCAACCATGGTGGCCGGGCCTTTGTGCAGTTGAGTCCTGAAAATGTCCAAGGAGGGACCCTCCTCACCTCCACAGGCACCTGACTCCAGACACCCTGGAGCAAGCAGTGTCCTCATGCAAGCACGAACATTTGAAGTCCCAGCCTGTGGCAATTGCCCTTTTCTATATTGTTTGGCACTACAGAGGAAATATTTGCTCTATCTTATTTGTAAGATCCCTTCAGGAATCCATAGGTTGCTGTTGAACAGCTCTCAGTCTCCTCTTGGCCAGACTAAATGAGCTCAGGTCCCACCAGCCATGTGCTCCGGGTCCTTACCATCTTGGAAACACCCACTGGCTGCTCTCCAGTTTCTCTACATCCTTCTTGAGATGGGGACGGGGGAGAGTCACTTCTCAACACAGTATTACAGGTGCCCCAAATGCCAAGCAGAGGGTGACAGCTCCCCTCAGTCTGCTGCCCACACTCCTCCCAGGGTAGCCCAGCACACAGTTCATTTTCTTTGGCCTGAGCACAATGTTTGGTTCATATTTCTCCTGGTAACCACCGTCACCGCTTCCCCCCCTGCATACACACAGCTGTGTCGCTGAGGTGTGAAGCGTCTGCATGACCACACCAAGATGAGCAGTTACATACAGCTGGGGAAGCAAGCCAGCATTCACAATTGCTTGTTGGTGGCCTCCGGCATCTCCAATGCCCCCCAGCAAGCCCTG
Source organism: Caloenas nicobarica (assembly GCF_036013445.1). NCBI lineage: Eukaryota > Metazoa > Chordata > Aves > Columbiformes > Columbidae > Caloenas > Caloenas nicobarica. The sequence goes on along the minus strand of NC_088268.1, from coordinate 1,314,996 downwards.
GGCTAAGAGTGCCAGGTGACCAGAAGTCCTCCCTCAATTTCCAGTGCTCTTGCATGAGTACCCTTAGGCAGGTACTTCACTTTGTCAAATACTGCTGTTAATGAAGGATTCAAATTAAAATCAATCAGTTTGCAACAGCCTTTTAAAAGCTCATTGTGACCACTTAAATTTACTTCCAAATCTAGTTACAAGAATGGTAACAGAGATTTCTGGCTTAATGGGAGAAACACTTTTAAGTCTTTATGTGAATTGAAGCTCTTCTCCTTATGTTCATCTCTCTCCAGGCTTGTGTTGGCCCTGTAGGACAGCGTGGATTCCTGGGGCTGGGACACTCCAGGAGATATGAGTGGTGAGTTTTCATAGAATCATAGAATCATTCTGGTTGGAAGACACCCTCAAGATCACTGAGTCCAACCATAACCCAACTCTAGCACTAAACCATGTCCCTAAGAACCTTGTCTATACACCTTTTAAACCCCTCCAGGGATGGTGACTCCACCACTTCCCTGGGCAGCCTGTTCCAGTGCTTCACAACCCCTTCGGTGAAGAATTTTTTCCTAATATCTAATCTGAACCTCCCCTGGTGCAACTTGAGGCAGTTTCCTCTTGTCCTATCACTCGCTACTTGGGAGAAGAGACCAATACCATCCATGCTACAACCTCCTTTCAGGTAGTTGTAGACAGTGATAAGATCTCCCCTCAGCCTCCTTTTCTCCAGGCTAAACAGCCCCAGTTCCTTCAATCTCAATCGAAGGAATGAGACTTCCTGATATTTAGGGAGATGTGTAGATTTCTTACTGCTCTTTACTGTTGTGTTCTAGTAGCATTTTGAAGCTGTCACTGGTCTCAGGACTCCACTGCACGGCACTCTGACATGCAGGGGAGAGGGAAAACCAACCAGAGATGCTGCCTGGCCAAGCTAACACTCTGCCAAGAGCCGGAGTACGTTGAGGTTCACCAGGCTGTACATCCTCAGAAGCTCCCTTGGCAATGACTGGGGCTGCCCACGTGTGTCTGCTGTACAGGACAGACAATGAATCTGAATTTCAGCTCAACTGTGGAAAGCTCTTACTTTCATGGCATGGACTAACCATCCCATTTGGCAAGGTGGGGATACAGATTCCCACAGACCACGCCTGGCTGCGGAAAACGCTGAAGACAGCCTTTGAAACCACAAGATCTTGAATGCTTGCGGCTATTTGGTTATTGACAGCTGTTTCCATGAGCAGTCACACGTCACCCCAGCATCTCTCCTAGTTACCTCTGCCCTCACTGCCATCCCCAGGCAGCTTTGCCCGCAGCTCCGGCAGGCACGGCTTTGACACGTCTGGGGGCAGCGGGCTGTGACACCCCTCCAGCGGCGTCAGCAGAAGGTGACGCCTGGTTTATGCGTCAGCTCTTCCAGTTCAGAGCTTCACGTGCCAGCGCAGGCTGCTGGTGGAGGAGCTTTGGCTTTGTGTGCCAGAGCAGGAGCCAGAGCAGCACCTCTGGACTTGCATGGCAAATGCTGTTGGCTCTGTCACTGACAAACCCCATCATTAACTTAGTCATCTTTCTCCAGAACTGGCTACATTTTAAGCTGTAGGAAATCTCTACGTGGGATTGTTTTCTTCCTTTGTAGTGATACAGCAGCTGGATTTGCATCAGGAAATCCACTCTCATAGTCTGATGCCTCACTACAATTTTATTCCTTTTGAATAAAGCTTTAAGGGGCACATGCCTACGAAAAAACAAAGGCTACAGGATATAAATGTTTTCAACCTTCAGAAAATGAAAAAAAAGACTGCCAAGAGAATGAAGTGTCCCATTCATCCCAGCAAGGTGAGACACTGAAAGCTAAAGAAGACGAGTTACATGTCAACTCAGACTACATCTACATGCAAATGGTTTTCACATACAGGTTTTTCCTAATGAGGAAGCTACTGTGAGACCAGTGAGAACATGTTTTTAAGTTTCTATCTGCCTCTTGCTAGGGGCCCAAGGCCACTGGGATCCTCAGTCAGCTGCCAAAGCCTCCAGCTTCCCCTGAAAACATTTCTGAGGGATAGAAATAAAATTTAATAATATACAATGGACAAAGCTATTCTTCCAGTTGCCAGATCATCTGCTTAGATACCAATGAATGCTGGATGGGAAGATGCACTTGGTGAGAGTCATAGTTATGGGCAGTGACCTGTTAATACTATGTCTTGAGGAATGATGAGAGAAGCGGGGCTGAATTTTTTAGTCCCTGTTTACACTAAAGACTCCAAATCTGTCTCCTTTCTCCAGGCTAGTGACACACCAGAGGTATTCAAGACTTCTTGGTGAATTACGCTTGTGGAAGAAGAAAGCATTTGGTTTTTCTTCTCAGTTCATGGGTGGAGTTGTCTCCCTGATTGTCTTCTTCAGCCCCTGCACATGTATTATCATCCTGGGAGTAGTTTCAAATTGTTTCCCGGGCCACAATATCTCTGCTGGCCTGCACTGACACAGCTCTGGCCATGAGCTAAATTTTCATCTGAATTTGGGACGTTATCAGAAAGTTCTGGGCACATCCATCAGTCTGTGTATATGCTGCTTTGACCAGTCTTTCATACCTTGATCCCCCCCAACCCCATGACTCAGATGTGTTCTGTTATCCATTCTGTCATTAGGGTATTTAGGATTAAAAAAAATGACTGCGGGTGTGATTGGTGTCACCACCATCCCTTCTGCCTGGCACTGAGAAGGGTTGTTGGCATGACCCATGGCTGCTGCCTACTTTGCTTCCACCCATGCCATCCCTGAAGGGTCAGGAGGAACAGCAGTCCTGGTCTCCGTGGCCTCACCACATCTCTCCATCCCTTCCTCCTCTGCCACTCTTTTAGCAGTAATAACCCAGAAAGCATAAGTGTTGGACACAGATCTGAGGAAGCTTTTGTTGGCTTCAACTGCTCTTGCCAGTACTCTCGCAGGCAGCATTTAGATGACCTTTTCCCATCTGTGCCCCATTTGTTCCTTTTCACTGCTGTAATAAGATGGAAGCATGTGAAGAAGGGCTGGACCTATGGCAAAATACCAGCCCTACTCACTGAAGGTTACGTCTGCAGTCTGTGCCACCCCTGGACCACGCACAGGCATTGCCTGGGAAGATGCTAGTTGTTCAGGGACAGGACGATGTCAAGGAGCTGACAGCAACCAAACAGCTGGGCTGCAACTCCCCGTCTTGGCTTTGCAGCCCAGTGGTTCCACCTTCCTGCAGCCACCAGCGAGCCTGGACGCTGCAGAGCTGTGTTTGCACCCTGAAGTCTGTCCCTTTGCAGGTGTCGGTCCAGACTGCTCCCCGTGCCGAGAGCTGGTAGCTTGAGCCTCACTGCCGGGTATGTAACATTTCACCACTGAGGCCAAGGTCAGGATCCACCCTCCAACATGCAGTGTGCAAGCTGGAGGGTTGCTGTCACATTATGCTCTCTCCAGGTAACATAACCAGATGGCCAGCGTCCTTCCCTGGTGCCTCAATAAAAACACAACTCGGTGCAAAACGTCAGTAGCTTCCTCTTTTTGCCTTTATCCCTTGCACTGCACTGTCGTCGATGTTGTGCTTGCAACTATTGTCTGACTGCACTGTGGGGCAGCTGGATTATTCCAGCCACCCCTAAATCCACTTACAAGGTGCTGAGACCCTGTTTTCATTGCACTTCTTTCCCTTATGCGCATTCAGACACTTTCTCTCCACTACAGGAATAACCCTTTTTTCCCATTTACGCCCCAAAGCAGAAATGGTCTGTTTTGATTTTGCTACCAAATTATCCCCTATACAGTAGAAAAACACTCAGGATGGTTGCACCAGCAGGACCAAGCACTATCTGTCAGCAGCCTTGGGATCCTGCAAGATAAATATTCTTCCTGAAGGTCTCATATTTAGGAGAGATGGGTTTAGCTAAGGGTAAAGAAGCACTGATTGATCTCAGGTCCAGCCTGGCCTGAAGAAGTGCAGGAACCCAGCACAGGGCACTGGGCTGATGCTGTGCCCCCATTTGCTTCCCTCCCTCTGTTCTGGCATGCGTTTAACCCTGGAGGTGGGACTCATCCCCTAAAGTCTGCCTAAAGATCAGAGAATCGGGAAGACAACCAGAAGAGGATGGTTTTTTTCAGAGTATGGATCACATCATGCTAGAGCACATTGTAGGTAAGAACTCGGCTCCACAGAGCGGATATTCAAGGCCTTCAGCTGGATAGAAGGAGATACTTGATTTTGTGTGCTGTGGGAAGCAATGTCTGCCTGAGCAGTCGGGGAGCCCTGGCCCGGATATTTCTGCCCTTCTGGTCCCTCGGCCTTCCAGAAGCCCCTAACATCCCATGACATTTCTGATGTCCACTCACGTGTACATGGGGCACCTTGTCACATCCCTTCAGCACCACAGAGACTCTCTGGAATTTTGGTATTAACAGAATCCCCCAAAAATATGCAAGGCGTGGATCTATTGAATGAAATTCTGCAGATAGCTTGTTCAACTCCCTCCTTTCCCCATGGATGCTGCTTGCCATGCCACCGGTATTTGTGTCTGACGTATCCTCTGTATTGTTCATTTTGGGTGAACTTGAAGGGATTTTGGACAAGGCAAGGACACGGGGCAGACACTTGTCGGCAGCATCTTCTCCTGAAAACAGGGAGAGACATTTTGCTCACAGGGACATTTTCGCTTCACAGACCCTTTTTGTCAGGGAGATTTTGGTTCCTCACTCTGAGAGTCAAAGCCTTCCTTGATTCAGGCATTAAATCCCGATTTATATCAAAGCCTGAGGCGGGTCAGGAGCTGGTGAGACCCTGGGAGAGCTGATGTCACCGCAAGGTACCGTTGCCCCATGCAGATCCTTGTCTTTAGATCCTGCCATGCAGTTGTGACCTGTTCCACAACCCACCCCCGTTCAGACACACCGGTGCCCCGATGAAGAAGAAAAGGGATGCAAGGAATCAAAGTGATACTGTCTATATTTCAGTTGGTTCGGCTGCCCCAGGCGTAGGTGCTGAAGTTCGGCAGCCACGCTCAGGGCGAGGAAATAATTTAATTCTTCGGGAAAACATGCTGTGATTTAGCCATTTCATGAACCTGCGTAGCTTTTAAATGCTTCCTGAGCATGGACTTCTCATTGTGTTCTCAGTCTTTCTCTACTGGAACGGCACATTTTCATTCTCAAAGTCCACGGTAATAAGTGAATTATTAAAAAAAATTCTGCTTTTCCCTTCTGATTTCTGAATATTCCCAGACATGGCAGTCCATTTCCAAGTTCACTCCCACCTTTCCATCTCCATGTTGGCACTGAAAGGATCTAATTCAATAATAAAAAAAGAGACTTTTCTGGAAAGGTGAAAATAACCCAAGAATCTCAGTAGCACCAAATTCCAACGTCTCCCTCTTTGCCCTACAGATCATTAGGCTGCACAGCCCCTACCTGGCACATACAGAAACTTAACAAGACAGATTCCAGCGAGAAATCCTACATGATAAACAGACAAATTAACTGAAATATTCTGTTATGCAACTCGCTGTCTACTGCTTTTAAATTACATGAAATGTTTTATTCTGTATTTTTTGTTCTAAAGTGCTTCCAGTTATATTTTGTTAATATAGTTATTTATGTACTGTTATATTTATTTTAAAAATAAGAAACTCAGGTTTCTTATTGACCACATTATAGGATACAACCAATTCTTTTAAAAATGATTTTTATTGTTGGTGCAAGGATTCAAGTGACATTTCCATAATTAAAAATAACAAAATCCATCTTTGAGGAATTTTACCAATGCGTATTTTCTCAGGTGCCATTTGCGTTCTCAGCTTATTTGCCAGACTAAATTCATAAGACAGAATACAACAAAAGAAGAGAAAGAAGTCCAAAAACTGCAGCAGCCAAAAAGAAAACAGAATTAATTTTTTTTTTAAAGGATCGATCACAGTTTAGTGGAAAGGAAGAAAATACCTGCTACACAGTCATGCAACAGACAAAATTCCTGTTGCACAAGAAAATAAATACGCATCCTTTCACATCGAAAACAAATGCCCATTGCTACACTGACGAAAATGGAGAAATTAAGAGTGGTGGGGAAGACTCCATTTGTGCAAAGGGAAGCCTAGACATTGCCCTTCAAAAATAATCCCCAAACTTGTCATTAATTACCAGCCAAATCTGAAGAAATTATGCTGAGAATCAAACATTCAGTTGTGGCCAGCTCAGCAGGGTGAAGGGTGAAAAGGAAGAAACACGCATACACACAAATCCTATAGCTAATAATTAATTAATTCATTAATCAATCATAGAAAGAGGGAAGGGGGGGAAGAAATCTTACCACCAAATTGGGTAACCGGCTAAGACCTTTGTGCCATTGAAGAGAAAAGATAAAATTAGTCCAAGCAGGTGGTAATCCATTAGTCCAGGCTGGTGCAAGGGGAAAATCTCAGCGAAGTTTGCAGAAAAACATTAAGTGTGAAAAATGAAGAATCCCCCTCCTTACAGAAAAAAAAAAAAAAAAAAAAAAAAAAAAAGAGTTAAACAAAGTCCCTTGTAGTGCGGATGACTTTCTGGCTTGTCAGAAACACACCTCTCCAAGCCTTTTCCCTGTAGATCATCCAAAAGCGTCTATTAAAAAGTGCAGGGCTTGGGGATGTCAGCAGGCAGCCAATCAGACCGCATGGCCCAAGGTGAGGGATGAGTCTCAGCTCAGGGCTGTCAATCACGCTCTCCTCCCCCTCCACCCCACAACTTTGTTCCTAGCCCTCGCTTCCACAGACAAACCCTCTTTGCAAGAGACTTTACTGGGGCAGCGAGATTTTTGGAGTTTGTTTGGTACTTTTTTTTTTAATTTTAATATGTCTATCTATATATATATATTTTTTAATTTCACTTAGAAACCCAGGATGCACAGACCCTGCTTCTGGCTTGGCATGCCAAGACTTTGCAAGGTAAGGACGAAGGGTGAATGCGATTGCGCTTAATCTCACGGTGGGGGTGAGATAGACAACTTATTCTTTAGATGGAAAGGGAGGTGAACATTAACCCTTGCTGGAGACGGAGATAATGGCAGCACCAAAGAGGCAGAATAACCCTCTGAAAGTGTTGATGTTAGCCATGTGGGCAAAGCTGGTTATAAACTTTAAATGAAATCTGCACTGCCCAGGTTTTTGAAAGCGCAGGGGTGGGATGGATGGATGGATGGATGGATGGATGGATGGATGGATGGATGGAGGGGGGAAAGAGTGGCAGCTGGGTTTTCTATTGAGGAAGGAATGCCATGTCATGGTGAGAGTGGAGCAGGCAGATGGGAAGATGTCCCGTTAATGAATTTCTTGTGAAGTGCATCTCTGGATGCCAAAAGACGAAAATATTATTAAAAAACCACCCACATAATAATAATAATAAAAAATCACAAGCATTGTCACTTCATAGAGGTTGCGTATTGCAAATAGACCCAACAAAGATTTTCCTTGAAAATCCTTGTTACTGCACGGAGATGCTGTTTTTGCAGGAGCTGTTGTGCCAGAGTAGCAGACCTAGGGGATGACTCCACAGAACAGGACAAAAAGAAGTCCAAAAAGGTGCTTTTGCTCATGAAGCGCACTTGACAGTTCTGGCTCTGTTGCCTGCAGTGGAGCTGCCCAGTTTGCAACCACCTGCAGATGAATCACAGAATCACAGAATCACAGAATGTTAGGGATTGGAAGGGACCTCAAAAGATCATCTAGTCCAATCCCCCTGCCAGAGCAGGAAAACTTAGGTGAGGTTACACAGGAAGGCGTCCAGGCGGGTTTTGAATGTCTCCAGAGAAGGAGAATCCACAACCCCCCTGGGCAGCCTGTTCCAGTGTTCTGTCACCCTCACTGAGAAGAAGTTTCTTCTCACATTTAAGTGGAACCTCTTGTGTTCCAGCTTGGACCCATTACCCCTTGTCTTACTGTTGAGGTGCTTTAGGAGTAGCCAGCAAATTGATTTATTGCAGAGCAGTGGCTCTAACAGAGGTCTAAGATCCCATTTTGGGCAGCTAGGTGCACCTCTTGGTTTTGAAAGTTCTAGACCTTCTCCTGATATTAAAGCCCTGGGTACAAATACATTCCTTGTTGCTGTCTAATTACTGGGATGCCTCACGCCTCCGTCTTTCTGGATTCCCAGTTCTTATATATTTTAGTGTATTTGGACACTTAGTGCAGAGCTGTTTTCATAAGTGGTAATTGGTTTTTTTGGCCATCATGCCTCCAAGAGATGACGTCCCCCAGCTGGTCTCTCTGCACCTTACCTCTTCATCAGTCTCTGCATCTGCTGCAAGGACTACAAGGCTAGGCTTCTCTAGGCTTAGTGCAATGGGTTTCCCAGCTATCTGTGACCCTTCATAGATGTTAAACATGGCTTGTTCTTCTGGTGGGATTTCAAATCCCAAGAGGTATACTTGGTGTAGTCTATCCTGGCAAATCTCTTACCTGACACCCAGCTATGTTTTATTGAAACAATAACTTGGGTTTAAGAAAGTGATGGTTTTCAAATGAGCATTTGGAGACAGACTTTATTTGTTCCACTAAATTAGGCCCTACCTGGGAATCTTCCCCAGATCTTGAACTCGTTGTCCATGTTTTTAGCTATGAAGCACAGAACCTGGCATGGACCTGACCTGGCCAACTTGCACAGACCTGAAGGAATATTGCTCACAATTTAGGGTTAGTGTGGAACAGAAACTGTTCCAAATAGACTCTTAAAATGAGATCCACCCCTTCTGGAGGTTGAGTTTAGCAGGATGGATGAAGGCGGTCCTGTGTCTCTGCCTCTCTGGGTCCAGTGCCAGGGGATGATCACAGGCACTTTTAACTCACTGGTTAAAGTGATGGAATATGTGAGTTGCCACTAAAGAACCTGTAAGTCTACCTAGCAATAGCGGACCTTAAATTGCTACACAGACTTGTATCTCTATTGGTTAACTTTTTGGAGCTGCACAAACAGAATAAGGATTAAAAGCACGGAACGAAAACATTTCCATAATTAAAATGTTGTACTGTTAAAGAGGCAGCAAAAGGAAGGACTGAAGATATCTGAGGTGATACCACATTTGACTGGCATCCCATGGAAAAGGACAAAAATTCCCCAACACCTTTTGAATTCTGAATTGAATGATTGGTTGGGCCGTGCACGGACACTCAGCCAGGCAACAGAGAAAAAGGATTTCTCCATCATCAAGGTCTTGGTGGTTGGGATGTTCCTGTCCATCGGATGCTGAGGAGCATTACAAAGTGCTCTTTATCCATTTCTGGATGCTAGGATTTATAAATCAAGCCAATAACAAGCTACAAAATGCTGCTTCTGCATACAACCTAGTGGGGGAAAGTGACTCAAGACCCAAACCCCAGAAATTTTATTTGCTCTTGTGCCTTGGGCAGAGATCGCAGTGTTTGTTGCCTCAGGAAGTGCTGCAGAGATGCTAAAGCACCCAACCCACACCCCATAACCTCCCAACATCATATTGATGTGGCCACAGACAAGTTTTGAAAGATGAGCAGCTTGTTGGTAAAGATTTGATCCCAAGCAGACTGAAATCAATGGAAAGCTCTCAATAGGCTGTGACAGGTGTCTGATGAAGTTTCATGAGTTGCCTGTCATCCCACACCTTTTAACTTCTCCCAACCTTTGCTCTCTTTATCTGGTCTCTTTATCATGGTCTGTTTGTCCCAGCATCATGGGGAATTCTTGTTGTCCTACCTTTTGGGAAGAGACGGTGACCTGAGTGTGTCCGCAGTTGCTTTGGCATGGAGATCCTGTGGGACCCTGTGAGTGGAATCATACAATTATGGAGTCATAGAATGTCCTGAGTTGGAAGGGACCCACAGGACCATGGTGTCCAACTCCTGTCCCTGCACAGCACAACCCCACAATTCACACCGTGTGTCCGAGGGTTGTCCAATTGCTTCTTGAACACTGTCAGATTGGGGCTGTGACACCTCCCTGGGGAGCCCGTTCCAGTGTCCAGCACCTCTGGGTGAAGAACCTTTTCCTCATGTCCAACTGACCCTCCCCTGGCACATCTTCCTGCCGTTCCCTGGGGTTCTGTCACTGTCACAGAGAGAAGAGCTCAGCCCTGCCCCTCCTGCTCCCCTGCTGAAGCTGCAGCCCCATGAGCTCTGCCCTCAGTCTCCTCTGCTCCAGCTGAACAAACCCAGGGACTCTGGCCGCTCCTCATCCGGCTTCCCCTCCAAACCTTCACCGACTTCGTAGCCTCTTCTGGACACTCTCCTGTAGCTAAGTCGAAGGTACTTGTTGTCTCTAACCCTGTTCATGTGTGACTTGTAGTGACTCTTGGCTCTAAGTTTCTCCCTCTGAAATGAGTAGAAAGATGACTAGAAAAGCAATGTCAGGTTTCAGTTGTGTCTTCAGTTGTGTCAGCCTAGATCCGTGAAGCCTTAAAATGGCAAGCATATCTCACCCAGGAGTCTGACCTGTCTCACAGGGATGAAGACTATGCTGCCTGTGAAACGAACAGACTTACTTTCAGTCTTCTCTGCTGCAAAATGAAAATCTGATGCGTACATGCTAAAATTATCCTGGGGATATTTCATGCTAGCCTGAACAAATATTTATAGGTTCTACAGCAAACATTAATTTAAAATGTAATTTCTAAGAGCAAATGACAGTTACCCAAAAGAGTGTGATTTCAAAATTTCACACATAGATACCTTCTTGTCCTGCTGACTGACAGTTTTATTTACTGAGGGTCTTTTCAATCACACTGGTCTGTCTAGTTTGGCAATATTGACTCTTATAGACCATTTCAATATGCCCAGAAATGAAAAAAAATGAGGAAACTAGAGGTCTGGCTGCTCAAGAAAAGTCTTGTTGCCTTTACAATGTCAGTATAAAGGTCCTTCTGTATTGTGCTAACACACAAACCACTGCAAACTCAACCACTGTAGGTGCCAATGTGTCCAAAGGGATCCTTTGGTTTATTCTAAAGACGCTCCAGCAAAGGAGCGTTGTAGTTACACTGAAAACATGCCTCTCCTTCCCCTCGGTGCTCTAACTTTTGTCACTTTTCTTTCTTTTAGCTTTTCTTCCTTTCTCCATCAGAATCCACCAGCAGGAAGAAATGGAGTGCCTGGGGAAGGTGATGGGACCATGGAGTCTCCTGGGTTTGTTCTCACTGTGTGTTTCACTGATGAGTGTGAGCCACCAGGAACTCAAACCCTCCCTGGTGCAGCTGACCTGCCCTCGGTGGAATTACCCTGTGGTCAGTGTGATGTGAAGAGCATGACTCGAACTGCACAGCAAAGGGCAAGAGGTGGATGACCCGGGATGACATGACAGAGGAGGTTTAGATGCCTGATTTGGTGTGTTGGGGAAGGCAGGGAATGTATGTGACCTGTGGTCCATTGGTGCAGCACTAAGCAATGGTATCAGAGCACTTGATTTGCAGGTTGACTCCAGTTCAGTGGTGGAGGGTGGCTTAGCTGTGTGCTAGACATTGAACTGCATGTTTGGGAACTTCTGGGCATGGCCAGAAACAGAAACTGAGAAGGTGGGTCCCTCCAGACCATGGTCCTTCAGGGGGTTTCAAGTTTTAGAAGCAGCTGAGTTTGCTGTTTTGGAGACCTAAATTTTGGTCTTAGTCTCTAAAGTGGAGGCAAAATAGCAAGTTTCTTCTTTGATGGCTCTAGCTAACAGTCCTGAAGTAAACCGTTACAAAAAAGTAATGTAAAGAGCTGAAGAAATCCTTCCCAAAAGCATGAATGAGCTGTATGAGTCCCATCTTAAACTACTCAAATACTGCATGTTGCTGAGGGTTGTGTTTGTTGCTAACGTACAACTGGTAACACTAACGTTTCTCTCTAAACTTACCTGTTCCTCAGTTTTCTTGGCCCAATCTCCTGTCTCCTAGATCCTTATGTTCCCTCTGGCTCCAACAGACTGTCTCCTCTGTGCTTTCTGGTTCTTCACGTCTCAGTTCACATTAGCTGGGCACACCAAGGCAGTCATTACGGGGCAACAGCAATCCCGTATTAACGCCTGAGCCGAATGATGTAAAGAAAGGCCTCAATGAGTATTCCATGACCTCTGATCTTCTTTGGACAGGATTATTTCCAGGTATCTTCTTGACATGCTCAATCACCAATGATCTGGGGGGTACGCTCCAGCACGTTGACATTGCACGGACAACCCAGCATACCCCTCACTCCTGTTAGGTACCTCATGTCCATGTTTAGTCCAGAAAAACTTTAATACTCTCATGTATTAAAGCTTGTGGCTGATGCGGGGTGGAGGGAATGCTGCCTCTCACGTTTGCCTGCCTGTATGTCCGGTGGAGCAGTTGATGTGTCAGGCTGGTAGGTGCCTACAAGAGAGGTGGCCACAGGGGAGCAGTATCCACTGTCATAGGAAAACGGATCTTCACCTGTTCAGATGAGCACCATGATGTTGTTTTTACTTGATATCTTTTTTTTAAGTTCTACTTTGCTGAAGACACAGGAATAAAGCAAAGTCAGGCTTTAGCAGAAGGTCTAATGGTTGTGGAGAGGATGGTAATAGAAAGCTCTGAGTTCAGCAAAATCCTTTAGCATTGTTTTTAGTGTTTTAGGAATAGCTTTATGGCTGGTTTTTTCCCTGCAAATATCCTTACATCACTCTTGGTTTTTTTTCCAAATATTCTAAGCTCACAGTTTAGAAATCCTGCACTTGGGATATTTTTGTCTTCCAGTGATGACAACAACTCCTTTGAATCAAACTTTTGTTGCAATATCCCAGAAGATCTTGTGGTTAAGGACTGGAACTTCTCATTTTACATTTTTGCAACTTTGGTGGAATAAGCTACTGTAGTACCTGATGTCATATCCAAACTCAGGAAACCTGAGTTGTGTTCTCAACTTTACAAATGACTCCTCATATGATTTTGATGGCTCAGGTTCCTTATCTGTCCCTGTATTTCTTGCTTATAAAACATGGGAAATAACTGCTTCTATGTGTGTCCTGTGGTTTTCTTCAAGAGGGAACTGTCTCTCCTTCTGTTTGTGCAGACCTGAGCTAAAATATCAAGGCACAGCTATGAATCACAGACCTAATAGTCAAAACATTTCTTATTATTAACAGCACCACTGTTACTGAACATATGAGCAGAACTGGAATTCCTGTCCTCATATGTGAAGGGCAGAGTGAATGATAAATAGTGCCTCTCATGGTTTAATTTTTCTCCTTTTTATTCATATATATCTTGTTCTATGGTCAGGAGATCACGAGAAATATGTGGAGATGCTGAGTGCTGGTTCCTCCACTATTGCCAGTAAGTCAGAAATTCTCTAAGGACACCTTGTCCCAGTGCCTAGGTGCCACTGAACTGGAACTGTCACAGACTTTGAATAAAAACTTCTTTCTTTCACTGGAACCTGCTTAAATTCCCTTAGCACCTCACAGTCCAAACTGTGGTTAGATTTTCAGATCGTTCCTCTATCTTGCCATGGAGATGTTGAGAAAGTCACCTAATGAAGCCCTAAGATGCATTTTTGTTTAGTGACTATGACAACTTGGAACACAGAGCTAGCAATGAAGCCCATTTCAAACTTCAGTAAACAAAACGACATAAATGTTATGTTTGATTGGCACAGTTTTGCCTGAAATAGTGTTGTACCATGTTGCAGCATGTGGGGACACTGCTTCAGCAATAGACTTAAAAAGAGGCAGTACTTGTGGTGAAGCTTTGAAGTCTTCTCTGTTAACCTTCTATTCCTCTATCCAAGTCACCCCTACTTGTCTTCTGAAGTAAAGATCCGAGTCTGGTAGAGTAGAGCACCTGTCCCATCAGCCGTCAGTTATCAGTGGGAAAATTATTTCCAGACAACTTCTAGGGTTCTGTTCAGTCTTCACCTAAGCAACTTTGTCAGGCTAATGCCCAGTGGAAAAGGTCTCAGAAGGGGTTTTTGCACATTAATGTAATTTTTTTCATCATTATGAAGCAATAGGTAAGGATACAGGTGAGATATGAGTAGGATGGCTGGGTATGTGTAAAGCCCTGATTGCCATTGTATGTGTACGTGGTCTACACACAGGTGAATGTGAGCAAGACTAGATGGTTGAGGGTGGTTAAGCATATGTAGACCAGTGGTCATAGGTAGACAAGGCTTTGCTGGTGGGGAAGCAGCCTCAAGGCAAGTCCGAGAGATTTCTGGGAAACGGGTCCATCATAAAAAGCGCTATATGGTGAGTGCACATTGTCTCTCTGAAGTTCTGTAGCACAGGGCAATTTTACACCTTGTGTTTGAGGCCAGCCTTGCTCTAAGGGAGAGACAGAGATGCCTTTCACAACTGCAGTAAATCTGACTAATTGGACTAGCTGAGCATATGAAGAAACTATGCCCCAGGTCTTGGGCTTGTTTGAAGACAGCTCTGTCTACTTTGACATCTGCAGGAATGCATCCCAGGGACGGGGGGAAGGAATGGAGAGCAAAGAGAGCAGAGTCATTCCTCTCTCTTCCTTCCTTCCCTGGGACTCCAGCCTAGCAATACCCTGGAGGCTGGAAAATACATGGTAAAAAATGAGACCAGATATTTTTTGCTTCAGGCTATGACTTTCCATGATGTAGCTGGAAATCATGGGGCCCTCTGATGCAGGCAAGTGCTTGTGCTGTTGAAGCAAAAGGAACTACATGCACTTATGCCAACGTTGCATGCCTCCTGGGCTGTTTGGTCAGCCATGCCACAGGGTACCGGCAGGCACTGCCACGGGAGCACTGCTGGACTGGAGACCTTCTTCCTACCGAGACTCTGCCACCTGACCAGGCTGCAGTGCCCATCTGTAATGTCCCCATCTACTCACACCCCAGTCCTGAGCATGCCAACAGGGAAGCGTCATAGTCCAGCACAGCCAACACAAAGCAGGGATAAACAATATTTTTTTGCATTTTTACACAGCTCAGAGGAGTTGCACCCCAGGTGCTGGTTATCCTGCCAAAGGTCAGGATCGATGATGCAGACCTCAGTCTTCCTTGCGTCTTAGGTTATCACCTGCATTCACAGAGTGAGTATGAGACGTATGCTAGATCTGGCACTGCTGTGTGTGGCCAAGACTTTGACTGTCCATGGGCACAGTGTTTGACAGGTCCATGGAAGCCCTCGCTGTGCCTGAACACTCGATGCAAGAGGAGCTCTGCTCAGACTTGGCCTGGTTCAGCTACGTGTGGGCATGGCAGAGCAGAGGTGCCAGGTCTGGATTGTCCCGAGCCCCTTCTGAGACAGCTCAGCCTGAAAGATCGGGGATTCACAAGTTTTGCTTGATCACCGTGAGGATGTTGGGCTGAACTGTAAGAAGACAAAATACTGGGGAGGGATGAACGGGGGAGAAGCTGGGCTGGGCTTTGCTGAGCTGGGGCTGGGACTGGGCTTTTTGAGCTGAGGCTGGGCTGGGGCTGAGTTTGGACTGGGCTGAGTCTGAGCTTTGCTGGTCCAGAGGATGAGAAAAGGCGAGGGCAGCTGGCTGGAGGCAGGCAGGAGGTCTGGAGCTGTGCCTGCAGAGCAGCCTGGTGGGGATTCAATCCGGGAAGTTTTAATGACACAACAACAACAACAACAAAAGAGGAAAGAGGGGAAAGGAAGAAAAGGCTCCTGCAGGGCTGGTTGCCACGGAGACCCCAAGGAAGTTTGAACCAGTCCTGCTCTTTTCACAGCCGCCTTTGAGCCAAGGAGGGAATTATGGCTGGCGATAAAAGGAGACATGTGGCCCTTTGCTCACAGGGACCGGCCTCTGCAGTTACGAGTCTTCGGCTCATTTTCCCCCTTGTCCCCTCCTGCAATTATACATTTGAATCTCAGGAAAAAAAGAAAAAAGAAAAAAAAAATCTAGGACAAGTTGTGCACCCTTTGCCCTGGGGACCCATCCCTACAGGGCAGACCGCTACCTCTTTCAGCCCATTATTCCCCCATTCCACAATGCACCGCCCCCGTTTCCTCTGTAGTTATGAAATTTCTATGTGTTCAGAGCTGATAAACAGCTCATGCCGTCTGGCGTCACACCAGCGCCTGCGACGATACAGCCTCCACAAGGAAGGGGGGCTGAGGACCTTTTCCTGGGGAGCTGGAGACAATTTTCTTGCTTGTCATGGGTTTTTGGGAGGGATCTGGCTGACCAAATGGCAGAAATTAAAGTGAAAGGGATAAATTCAGCACTGTGCTGCCTCCTCTGATTTCTCAGTGACAGCTGCATAGTGCAAGCCCTGAAGTTGCGTTATACTGCTCTGGTTACAGTCTTGGGTCTTCCTCATTGTGGAATTAGAGCTGGATACTTGCGCTTGGTGTAATATGCTCCAAAAAATCCTTCTCTGGCCCACTTGATGTTATACACAAGGAACAAAAAGGCAAAGGGAAGGCAGAGGTGCCAACAGAAGTGAGTGTCCTGCATGCACAGCACAGCACTGGGAGCAAAGCAAATCTCAGCCTGCAGCACTCGCCTCCTGGCCAGCCGGACTCAGCTGGGTTAACAGGCCCCAATTCTCCTTTTCATGTGTTGTCGGGGTATTCAGGTCATCTTGGACCTTTGGTGCTGAGAGTGTCATGGTGAGCTTTGAAAGAGCAGGTCTGGCTGGGGACACAGGGTGGTGGCTGAGGCCGGGCTCTGCTCTCCATCCCAACCCTTAGGACGTTGTCCCATAGCCTGTTTCCCCCTCTTGTGCTGGGCTGCTGTGACAGGAGTGAGGCAGAGGGACAGAGGGGACAGGCCAGGCCAAGATGTTTAATTGTGCTGCTGGCAGCAGAGCTTCTTCTGGAGCCAAACACTGGATGGAACTGGAGGGTCAAAGTGCCAATGCAGGGGCTGGACTGACGGAGCTGACACGATTGTGCAGACCTCGGTTCATTTTCTTCATCTTCTTGGGTTTCTTTTTAAACCCAGAACTTTGTTTAAAGAGATCTTATTACCTGGACACATGGTGGGATCTCCATCCTTGGAAGTTTTGGAGACTCAGGCAGACAAAACCATGGGAAACTTTCTGGCATTAGTCTCGTTTCGGCAAGAGGATGGATTGGAGACCTTCAGAGGTTCCTTCTACCAGCACTTCTATGAGTTTATGAAGATGCTGTATTGCTTCACAAGTTAATTAACTATTTAGTCTAGGTTTTGTGCATGATAATAACAAAAACCACTTAAATATTCCAGAACACCTTCAGAGAAGTCGTCTGACCAATGGGTTACAATGCTACGATGCTGCTTTCCTGTTCTCCCAGGCTCCATGCAACAGGTAAGGTGTGTGGCTGGCCAGCTAAACACTGCGCATGGTGCAAGCAGAATTATGTCCCCTGGAAGCTGTCCTGAAAGTCGGCACATCCGTGGGACCACAGCAGAAATTCTGCCGTGAACCCTGGCTGCTCACCAGAAGCTCAGTGATGTCTGATCCCATTTCCAATGATGGACTTCTCTGCTCAGGAGGCCCTTAATGAAGGAAGTTAATGTGATTAAATGGACAGCAGCTGGAACAACTGAGAATTATTTGGACAAGTGTTTGTAGCCATGTTTTTGCCTGTCTTTGACAGGTTTTAGTGTTCTGGGTAGCCGTGTCTCCAATTCCCACTGCTGCTCCCTGGACACAAAGTCATGCATCACATCCTCCTACTGCCCAAAAGGGCCTTTGTTTCTCAGCTCCTTCCATGGTCCTGCTTTGAAGAGCAGCTGATAATTTCCAGGCTCTGCACTTCACACTTTCACAGTGTCTGAGGACACTCCTGCCTGCTGTCTTCAGACAAAAATAAAAGGAACTTGCATCCCTCAGAGTGTGTGAGCATCATCTTTCCTGTTGTGTAGCTTGGCAAGTGTGCCACCTTTGGAGATCTCTTTGCCAGAGGCAGCTGGAGAATCCTGGAGCTAAAAGTTACTGGATCCTCACTTTTTATCCCCATAAATACGCTTGTGTTCCATAACAAGGCAAAAAGAGACAAAAGGATCATCCCCTAGACAGTGTGGTCCTCTTTGTACCCACCCCACAGTGTCCTTAGTCCAGACAGAGTGGTGAGGGCTCTTCAGGCCCTTCTTATTGACTGCTCTGGCTTAAATTTCTCTGTCACAGTGTCACCACAGCCACGTGTTCCCCTCCTGGGATTGCCCCCTCAGCTATCCTGGCATCCTGTTTGTGAGGCTAAGTGGTGAATCACAGCTGGGGACTGAGCTACTGTAAAAAGAACCTTTTTTGGGGGGCAGAGGGGGAGAGGGCTTGTGGTCTCTGTATACGTCAGTGCCACCTTCATATGGTTCTCCTTTTGTTTTGTTATCACATTTTTGATGGAAAGTGCCTACAGGAATGAGCAGGTTTTCTGTGTATTGGAGCAGGACCACTGTCCCTATGATCATGAGAGCATATGTTTGTGTATCAGAACTCAGATGTGCATCACGTTGTGTCCTGCTCATACTTTTGCAGCCAGTGGCTGATTTTCTATTACTAGTGTTTCTCAAAGACCACCTTTATTTTAAAGGAAGGCTGTCCTGGATGCAATACAGGAGGTGCAGTAACCGCTGCTGACCTGCAGACCAGCTGCACCCCGACCTATGTGGAATATGGGGAATATGCACAACAGGATGGAGATGACTTGCCAGGAGAGCTTGGGAGCGTGGGACACAGTGCCATCCAGTGGACCTGCCACAGCTGACCATGCGGCACCATAATGTAGCATGTTCACTCGTGATGTGGGTTGAGTCATTGGGTTGTCTACGATGCTTTCCTGGCTCCACCACAAACAAACCTGGGCTGTTGAGCAATGCACGGGTAGCAGATTACAGCCCTGAAAACACCTTCCCCAAAGCCTTGGGTACCTGGCGATGCCCATCACCTGGGAGTCCCAGCTGTGAGGATGCAGGAGGACAAGTATTTTGGAAGAACCATACATGGGGCACTGGCCCATTGCACCCCCATCTCCCCTAGCTCTTTGGGACGGAGCTGCTCCAGGTGATGGAGGGGAAGCAAAATCCAAGCCAACCCTCAGTTGTGTGGTCAGTGTCACTGAGGAGTGACGGGAGCTCCCCCTGCGAGCAGCCATCCTTGCACTCCATGTGCCTCATCTCAGCAGCACAGGGCAAGAGCGGTTCGGAGAGAAAAGGGCTCCTAGAGTGGTGCGGTGAGTATGTAGGGCAGAGAAAATAGCGACCACTTTTCTCAATTGTTTGGCAAGATTTCTGCTGGAAAAGCCCCTCCAAATGAGGCCTTGGTCCTTGTGTGATCCTTTGGGGCACAGTACCACCTGCTGGCAACGAGACGTCAGCAGAGAGGGAGATGGGACACGGGGAGAAAAACCAGCCCTGGCAGTTTGCTTTTCCAGAATTAGAGCAGGAAGCGTGTTTGCAAAATAGTCCAGTTTTAAATATTTAGGTTGCAAATTTAGACCTCAAAGTCAAGCCATCGTTGCAGGGGACAGATTTCGCTCTCTGTCAGAATCACTGATGTTCAGGCTGCAATGTTTTTTCGTCTGCAAAAGGAAGGCAATGAAAATCTTGAAATAAAGCCCAGTTTACCAAATCTGTGTGAAGGGTATATGGGTAGATTATTACAGCTTTTTCTTTGGTTTCTTATTAAGTTGTAGCTTGCACAGTAATGTTTTCAGTCGTTCCCCTCTTCTTCACGGGGCTGTGCATGGTGTCGGTGCTTCCTACCTTCTCTCTCAGCCCAATTTTTTTTCTATTCTGTTCTTTGCTGTTCATCTCAGCACAGTGTTTAGCCTTTAAGTCTCCTAGGTTCCACCTCACTTAAATTTATTTGCTTAAGAAATAGCAGATGATTGATGTGAGACTGTTACTAATTTGTTCCTGTTCTCAGAACCCTCAAGTGTAGCAGCCACGTTCACTCTTTATTTCATTTTAATTATTCCTTGCTCCTGTGCATTGCTGTTTGTCTTCTTGGCTATTTCACAGAGCAGTTTCTGGAGTGTACAGCTGACTGCAAAAGGAAGCTCTGTGCACTTAGCTGCTAGCCCACACAATGTGGCCAGGAAACTGTGGTTTAAAGCAAACCCATAGGATTCAAAACACAGCTCCTGAAAGTATTTGTTATGCTATATGGGTTCAAATACGATATAGGACTTGATCTTACACTTGGAACATGGTCTCACTGGTTGAGGATGGGGAAGGGGTAGGACAGTCCCTGCTTAGCTGCACTCCCTAGATTTTGTTTTCCTAAACCTGACTTATATATCGAAATGCACCTGACTGATGAGAAGTGTGTTGACTGCTTTGGAAGTAACAATTTGTTCATACTGGCAAAATTATCAGCTTGTACCAAGGCAGCACCAGGGAGTTGCAGACACACCTGGGTGAGCCGGAAAAAGGACCAAATTGAACACTGTAGAGTTGAATTCAAGAAGCTTTGGGTAAGGTTCAGCTCACCTGGGGTCAGATGCTGACAGTGCAGGGCTCAGTCTGAGCAGAAGGTCTAACACCTTGTCCATGCTGTGCCTGAAGGGTTTGGCTACCAGACCACACATTGTTCTGGATGTCCTCAGGGGAAGCTGCATGAGATGGTGTGAGCTCAGCTAACTACTGACAAAAGGAGGCGTCTACTTGCCACAACTTTTGTGCCTCTCCACCAAGGGCTGTGTACTCATACATGCCACCTGGAACCAGCTTGGTGCCCACAGAGCTCTCCATTGATCAGTTCAGCTCACTGATTACGCAGAAAAGGGCAAAAAAGAGCCTGTGCAAAATAGTGGTCAGGACTGCTATTGGGAGCAGATGGAAGATGGAGAAAAGAGGGGAAGAGCGATTCCTCTTTAGGCAGCAGTGAGCTGTTAGACTGGCTTAGTTCATAATTTATTAATGTCCTCAGATTCCTCTGTTGGAGCCCAGCAACTCCACAGGGATGCTTGAATATTAATTATGATCAACAGCTCTTCTCCATCCATCCAAGATACCTCCTTGGAGGCCTTTCTGAGCTCTTGACCTTTTCCTAGGACCTTAGCAAGACCAACTGTGTTTTGGCATGACTAGGGATGGGTGACATCCCCTCTGCTCTCCCGTTTCCTCCAGGTTGCAAAGACTACCTTGACCCTGCTCTTCTATCTTGAGCTGTGCAGTCTCTGCTGACCCATAATTTTGACTTTATGTGCTTCATTGTTGGACCTCAGTTTGACCAGCCTTCCTGGCTGGCCTATCTCAGTATTTTAACTGAGTGAATAAGACCAAGATGACTCACTCCAAACTGGGTCTGAAGAACATCTGATCACTGCATCTCCTTGTCCTGGTTTGCTGCACAGACATAAAGCAGCAGGACTTTTCACAGCAAAAGAAGGTGGAAATCCAGGATTTCAGTTTATATCAGGCCCAGACTGGGACTTGGCTTGGAAAAGCCACATGGAATGGTGAAGGTGGGTGTGCTCACAGGGCAGTTCATAGCACCTCTCACACAGTTTCTTTTTGTAGTCAGAGGTAGACCCTGGTGAATATGTGCTTCAAGGCTGCAAGCCACCCTTCAGGTCCCTTAGAGACTTCTCCTGATGCTTCTTTTCTTCTCTAACCATCTCACCTGAAGGCCCACAGGGTCACTGGATTGCTTATCAGTGTCTCCCTGCCCTGCTCAAGCTTCTGCCCACGGCACAAGTGGGTGCCTGTGGCTGTCCACCGTCAAGGCTGCTTGTGGATCCAGCTACTGCTCCCTGGCCCCGTTGCCTCTCCAGACAAGGCTACGTTGGGAGGGGTCCACCAACTGCTTGAGTGCCCTCAGGGAGCAGTGGGCATTTCCAGAGGAGTTTCATCCGTTTCCTTCTGCCTTTCTTCTTTTCAAGTTTTGCATATTTCTGATCCTTTGACCTGTACCTTGCTTTAATTTTTACCGTCTTTGTAATTTGATTTTGTTTTTGATCTGTTTCCCAGTTTTCCCAGTTTTCTGTTTAGATTTTCAAATTTGGTTCATGCACAGCAGCGACACTGTGCAAAAAGCAAATTCCTTGGGAAAAGTACAAGAACAGAATGTGCACGTAGAAACTCTTCCCCTGAAAAATTTCCGAGACACCAAGAATTTGCAGCTCAGGGACTTCCCCAGCCCAAGGTAGTGTTGATGGTTTTAGTAACAGTGTTTTTTCTCTTCCATAAATCTACCTAGGTGCTCCTTAAACGGCAAGAAAAGATTTGGCTTCCATGACATGGTGTAGCCTGCAGCCCCACAGCTCCTGGTGACAATAACTCGGTTGTGTGAAGAACAGCATGCAGTGTTGGTAGTGTGGTTTTTTTGTTTGTGGTTTTTTGTTTGTTTTGGTTTGGTTTTTTGTTTCTTTGTTTTGTTTCATTTTGTTTTGTTTGTTTTTTGTTTTGGATTTGTTTGGTTTTGGTTTTGGTTTGGTTTTGGTTTGGTTTGGTTTTTTTTGTTTTAATGCCATCAGCTGGCTTGATTTGATACCCCAAAAATTGTAAGTTCTTGTTCACTCTCCATCAGCCACTTGATCTGGAAGACCTCTACTGTATCCCCATCAGTTGGCTCTTTTCTGAACTGAAGAATCTCAGACTACTCAGTAGCTCCTTCTAGAGATGCCCTTCTCTGTACTTGATCAGTGTTGCTGTAATTCTCTAAATCTTTCCTAGTTCTATTGCACCCCTATTTGAGAAGGAAAGGGGGCTGACCTACGCCCAAATCTCATCTTAAAGTGCCACAAAATCAGCCTGCTTACAGACAATAGTTGCTATTTCTTGCCGTTCCTGCTGGTATGAGCTAAGGGAGAACATAAGCCATCCAGATATATAATCAGTTGAGTGTTAGTAAAGCTGCAGAGCAGTGCTCAGGTCAAGAAGTACAGGAGCTCTAGAAGAGCTAGTCAGCTCTAGAAATCAGTGCTCCAGAAGATTACCTGTCATGAGCTGAGGATTTATTTACTCCTTAGATAATATCTGAGGGAAAAAGCATCATTTTCACAGGATAATGCAACACAATGGGACATGGTAGGAGAGAGCTGTCTGAGGAGAGGAGGATGTCTACAACATGATTGTCTGTACAACTGTACATCTGAGCTAATTCACCGCTTTCTCTCTATGGACAGCGGGTTTCCCACATACCACAGGTCACAGAATCACAGAATCCCAGAATGTCAGGGATCAGAAAGGGCCTTGAAAGCTCATCCAGTCCAATCCCCCCACCGGAGCAGGAACACCCAGATGAGGTTACACAGGAAGGTGTCCAGGCGGGTTGGAATGTCTGCAGAGAAGGAGACTCCACAACCTCCCTGGGCAGCCTGGTCCAGTGTTCTGTTACCCTCACCGTAAAGAAGTTTCTTCTCAAATTTAAGTGGAACCTCCTGTGTTCCAGTTTGTACCCATACAGGTGCTTAATTAAGCACAGCCATCTATAAAAATATCACCTCAAATCTCCTGGATGGTCATCATGGAGAACAGAACATCACGAATCACAGCTAGAGACCCAGACAGGAAACATATCTGGGATGCTTGTTATTTTGCTCTCCTCATTGACAATGGTGATCCAGGAGAATCAGAGGAGGTACTGGGAAACGTGATGAAGACAATCAAAGGCACCAAATGATGGTATCACTAAAGGAGGGTTAGGACTCTTCAGCTGGAAGACATGGGGTCTGTCAAAAAGATGAATGCAACTCCTGCTTGGGCAGTGGTGAAGCTGCCTGTGTTTGTAATTCTTAACAACACGGAAAAGAATACTCGCAACTTGGGCAGTCCAGACACACAGTACACCCCATGGCCTGGATTTAGGATGTTTGGCACACTCCAAGTATGTCATTGCTGTGAGAGAGGAGGAGATCAGCAGAAGCAAGAGAATAATTCAAAGGTACACCAGGAGAAGTCTTTTAAGGGCAGGCACACCACATGACACCCCAAACTCAGAGGATGTCAGGATATCAGCTCACATGCCTCATTCCTAATTTTTGTCTTTTGTTGCAGTAAACATCTTGCCTCGTCCCTGTAAAATGCAGTGGGCAAGCCAGAGTTATTGGCATTAACTGTGCTGTTCAGAAGAAGATTATGAAGTCTTGCAGAAGTTCTGACCTGTCTCTTGGGATGAATGAACTTCCTATGAGCATGACAGAAAGATGAAACATCACTTAGGTCTTGAGGATAAGACATGTTAACTCTGTGCTCCACAGAAGCCAATAGAACATTGCATCTGAATTAGAGGAGATGGCTTGATGGTGGTCCCACTTCCCCATCCATCTCCTCTTCTTTGGTGTCATTACGCAGCCCCAGCAAGCTCCTTGAAAGCATTTGTGGTGGCCCATCTTAAAGCTTTCTTTTGCTGAGAAAAGAAGAATCTTTTGTTTGGTGGACTAAGACATGTGCACAAGCCGTGGTCATTTCATGGGGTCCTGGACACCCTCTCCAAAGCATGGGACCTGCTGCCAGGGTCTCTGATCAGGATAGGGTTGGATGGACTAATTTACAACTTAGGAGAAGAGTGGGGTGGGTTTTGCAAAGCCCCTGTGTGGGAAAGTGTGAGTATTGTTTTTGCCAATACACGTGATCAATATCTGAGTATCAGAAATTCCTATGAAGCCAAACTCCAACAAATAGAAACCTTGAGTAAGGATTTTTCCTTTGCTCTCGTGAATACCTTAAAATACCCTTTCTGCAAAACCTTACAATGTGTGCCTCTTTCTTGTGAATCAAGTAAAGTGGCAACTGAAATTCAATTAAAAGCTCCTTGAAATTCTATTCCAGCTAAAAACTGTAGGTATGAAATAAATACTCATATAGACACTTGCTCAGATGGCTATAGGACAACAAATAGAGCAACAAGCTGTTGGCTCAGAAAACTATCAGGTTTAGAAAATATATGACCATTGTGCCTTGGCAAATGTCCCTAAAACAGCTTTGGAAACAGAACAGATAAAATCAGCTCTGAAATAAAATAATTTAACTGAAGAGAGATCTACAATGACAAATCCTGAAGCATCCCTACCAGGAACTGGGATAGACCAACGTGCCAGGGCAGAAAACAGCTGTTTTTCTTTTTCCAGTCTTTTATCTGTTTTACTGACTTACTACCTCCATGACAAAACCTGAACCTTGCACTGTGCAGTGGAATGAGTGGAGCAGGTAGAACAGTCTTCTTATCCGTACAGACGGACCCTCTCAGATACCCTAGCTGGCTCCTATTTTCCCCAGTTTTCCTTCTCCTGACGTCTTGTGCCCTTTTCTTCCCAAGCCCTCAGCACATCTGAGCCTCATCCTTGCCTCTGGCGAAGGCTTTTCCATTCCTGCTGTCAGCACAAAGTATCACTTGGCCCATGTGCTAAGCCACCCATATCCCTACTGTTGGGCTTTCTTCATGCCCACCTCCACCACCAACTTGTCCTCCTCCAGGTCTGCCCAGTGTGTCTCCTGACATCTTCTCTGCTTCAAACACCAACTTGTTGTTCACTTTATCCTCTCTCTGACCCAGCTCTTCACTGATCAGCCGAATCCCTCTAGGTTCACTGCATTTTTCCCCAAGAGCATCTCTACAAATGGACTCCTCACCCCTTGCATGAGGCACCTTCCCTCCCTAGGCTTGGGTCTCTCACACCTCATGCCCTCGGCAGAAATTATGGGAAGGGACCCTGCTACAGTGGCTCCCCAATAAGCCAAGATGGAAGAGAGGTCTGGGGACAAGGCAACCTCTCATGCTGTCCCCCATGCTGTCCCTTTGACACCCCCTGCTGAAGACTTAATCTTCAGTTGTCCTGTCACTGTGGTTTGGGATGAGAAAAGCAATAGTTGCAGCTAGAGTTGTCCTTCCTTAGCCCATTGCCTCTCAGGTTTCCCTTTGCTGGCAGAAGGGAGCCGGACCAAGAGGACAGGGTGCCTGCCTGCAAGACCCCCTCCAGGGCATCAGAGCATGTTCAGCTTTCCCAGAACCTTGACTCCCGAGAGGTCTTCACTGTGGACATTGTCTCAGCATGACTGTAACGTGCACAGTTAGCTGTGAATTTATAGCCCCAGCTCTAACACCATGAAGCATGGCTGTTCCCTCCATCTGTCCTATAGTTCCCATCTCCTCCCCAGGTGCCCACATACCATTTGAAATTCCCCCATTCACACCAGCCAGAAGGCAAAATGTCTTCTGCCTACCGTAACCCTCCCAATATAAATAGATACTGTCGAAGATGTAAAACTCTGGCTGTAGTTGTTGCCTCCAAACTATATGGAAAGGTGCCTGCCTCACATCAGTGACACTTTCCAAGAGGCACAAGAGAGGTGTTTGTGTCCTCTTCCCCACCACTTCTTGTTTACCTCCCTTGGCAGCCCTCAGTCTTTCCTTATGTATTCTCTGTCTGGGGTTGAAAGATTTATTACATTAGCATGTAACAGTCTTCTGCTGGCACTTCATTGCCTGCATCCTGGCCTGTGCTTTTCATCCTTCCTCAGCAGGTCCCTGTGGAGTTGCATAGTCCTATGGGGTCTATGCCTCTTTGGTTCCTCTGCTAGGCTTCCTGGCATGCCCGGCATGTCCACATGTGTTGGGCAGAGCACTACTGGACTTCCAAGAACCGCTAGAACTACTTGAAGCACCTCATCTGCCACAGCTTTTTCCAGGAGCCACCACCCCTCCCATCCCCTCTAATCTCTTGGCAGAGGTTCTGCATGACCTGCTCTGCTCACCGGTGTTCACAAAGTGGACTTCCCTAAGCCAGCTCACTCAGACTGAAGCAGGACAGGAACAAACATCCAGGCAGCTCCTCCGATACACTGAAGGCTACAGGCAGTGCCGGGCACCTAGGGGTGGCTTGATGGTATCACAGCTTCCCCAAGAGTCTGGGAGAAGACACCTCAGCTGCTTTAGAAGTCAAGCTTTTGGCCCTTTGGTGCACCAGAGCACCCGGATTTGGAGGAGGACAACAGAGGCTGCACTGTAGCTTTCTTTGCCAAGGATATCAAGACTTGATTGTGACATTGGTGAGCATGGCGTGGTGTTCTCCATGTGTTCCCACTCTCAGATTTGGAGGCAAGTGGCTGCCTTCTTCCTCAGCTGCACCCTGTCTGGTGGTGCCTGGCTGGGGACACCTTGGCACTGTGGCTGAAGACTGTATCTGAAGAATATTCCCAGACGTAGAATGGCACTCTCTGATGTGCTCTCAGCAAATACTAATATCCATGCTTCCTTGATGCCCAGGCTTGTATCTTCTGAATGTTGTCATGGTAGCAAGAAGTGAGTCAAGTCATTCCCATACAATTTGGTGAAAAGTAGCATCCAAAGACATTCTTATGCAAACACCCCTAATCAGGGGTAAGAAAATCAGCAGGTCTCTGCATAGCACCCAATGAGCCCTGCCAAGAGCAGAAGAGAAAAGCTTCTCAGAGGGGTAGACAAAATGGAACTTTCCTGCTCCTTGAACATTTGGGCAACAAGGTTAAGATTTGACGCTGCAGCAGAGCAGGTTTGAAGGGAAGGTGATGAGGAGGCAGTAGTGTCCTAGAACGGTGCTGTGTGTTGGGCAGCTCTGTAAGGGGTGAAGACAGCTGGGTTGCCCTTCTTCACATTTTTCATTGTATCTGAGCCTCCTGTCTTACCCCCTTCATGAAGACACAGACTTTTCTGACATTCAGCCACATACCTTCCTCTACTTCCCTTCCCAAACAACCATGTTCAACCTCCTGTGTCTCCATGGCTCAAGACAGAGCACAGAGGGAGATCAGGGTCTTCTTACTGTAGTAGGACTGGTGTGAGATGGTGACTGTGAATGTTGACCCTGCTTACCTTAGTACACCTCAAAACACCAGTCCTTGCAGCAGGGTTGTGCAGGCAGGAGGTGGGACAGCCTGTTTTTTACAGTTAAGGTGGTGAGAGCCTGGCCCAGGTGGCCCAGAGAGTTGGTGGATGAACCATCCCTGGAGACATCCCAGGCCAGGCTGGACAGGGCTCTGAGCAACCTGAGCTGGGTGAAGATGTCCCTGCTCATGGCAGGGGGTTGACTAGATGAGCTTTGAAGGTCCCTTCAACCCAAACCGTTCTGTGATTCTATCTCTGTCATCCGGGCAGAGGCAAGTTATAGAGATCCTCTGCCCTGGCAATCTGCCATGAGCCCCTGTGTAGGAAAACAAAAAGAAACAGCCCAAGTACATACTAGAGAACACCACTGGTCTCAGTAGTAGAGAAGAGGTCTCAGTACTACTCTCCCCATCATGAGATGTTCGAGGATACTGCTGCAGGGATGGGAATAACTACAGATTCAGCTGGAGTTCTTTAAGTTTTGGACATTAGGAAGAGGTTCTTCAATGAGAGAGTGATTGGTCACAACAGGCTCCCCAAGGAAGTGGTTACGGTACCAAGCCTGGCAGAGTTCAAGGAGCATCTGGACAACGCTCTTAGTCATACGGTTTAGTGTTGGGTAGTGCTGGAAGGAGGAGGGAGTTGGACTCGATGATTCTTATGGGTCCCTTCTAATTTAAGATATTATTTTTTTCTAAGTTTCTATATTCTAAGATTCTAAATTTCACTAGGAACTGCTCCTGTTCACAACCTTGCATGCACCTTTACACGGTTTACAAAGCAAACTTCCCAGACACACAACCTGATGTAGGAGTGTGTGAAATGCAGCAGTGCATCACCAGCCTGGCAAAGTTGCCATTCTCATTTATTGGCTGGGTAGGTCGGTTTCAGACCACTGCATCTGGCTATGTGCCTATCTCGAGCCCTATCATGTATGTGTCTCCACAGTCCTGTGATGTTATGGGAACACTTCCAGAGCGTGGGGGTTGCACCTCGCTAACATCTGTCCTGGTGGCGAATCTTGGGTTCTGGAAATTTGTTACTGAATTCCTCTATGACAGTTTGTGTAATTGTACTAGGGAGGATCAGGCTGGATGTTAAACAATCCTTCCCCTTGACGGTTGTGCATCCATAGCACAAGTGCCCAGAGAGGTGTGGGAATCTGCATCCTTGGAAGGCTGCAGGACTTGGCTGGACGGGGTCACGGACATTCTCATCTAAATTTGACAACAACCTGTCTCAGGACGGGAGATTGGTCTGGAGACCTCCAAAGGGTCCTTCCCACCAACATTTCTGTGAGATGTCTGTTTGTGCAATGTTTGGTTATTGGTGTCTGTGGAATTGTGCTTCAGGCCATGCCTTGAGGTCTACCTGTCATGTCCATGAGCATCAGAGCCATGGGCAGTGCGTCCAAGCAGAAGGGAAGTGCTGGGTGAACGCTGGGTGCCTGGCACAGCAGGTTCTTCATCTTTTCCTTGATCCATCAGTTCACCTTCCTGCACGAACAACTGCCCGCAGCCGTGCTGCACCTCCAAAGGCAGCAGTAAGGCTTGGAGGCGGGATGTTCCCCTGCTACATCCACCGTAATTATTCTATATGGTACCGTCGAGCATCCCGGAGCCTGGTATGGAGACCGCGGCTGCCCCGCCGTGCTCTGCGAACCCGGAGAGCCCCAGGGGCTGCAGAGATGGAGACACCTGGTGGGACGCGACCCGGCACGGAATACTCGAGGGGCCGGCGGGTCCCCAGGGAGCCCCGGGGGTGCCCGGCGCCGTCTGCCGCGGCGTCGCCGGCGGCTGTGGGACGGGACGGGCCGGGACGGGCCGGGACGGGAGGAGGGGGCTGTCCCGCCTCCCGCTTAAAGAGCCGCGGCGCCGGGCGGCCGCGCAGCGACCTGCGGAGCGGCACCGCCCGGCACCATGCGCTCCGCCGCCGCCCTCTGCCGCATCCTCCTCCTCCTCATCCTCCTCCTCCTCCTGCCGCCGCCGCCGCCCGCCGCCGCCTACTTCGGGTCAGCGCCGCCCGCGGGGCTCGGCCCCTGGCGCCGCCTCCGCGCCGGGGCAGCGCGGGGAGGGAGCGCGCAATGTCCGCGGGGCAGCGATGGGGAACCCCAGGAGGGAGGTCGCATGGTCACTCCGGGAGGGACCGCGCAATGTCCGGGAAGCCCGGGAGGGAGCGCGGATTCTCCGCGAGTGTTCTGCTGGCAGGAGGCGCGGAGGCTCCGCGGTGTCTCTCGGCCCTTGGGCAGGTCCTGGCCGGAGTGCAGGGACCCGGTGCTTCCCGGAGCCCGGGGCGGTGCGGGCGGTGCCGGCGCGGCCGCGCACCTGCAGCCCCCGGCGCATCCCCGCAGCCTTCGGGCCGCGTTGGCACCGCGGAGGCGGCCCCGGGCGCTGCGGCCGGCGGGGAGTTGTGGGGGAGAAGGGTGGGAGGAAGGAGCGAGGGTGCTGGTGCTGCTCCCGGACACCGCGGAGAAAAGGGACGGGAAAGGATCAACTTGTGCGAGAGGGGAACGGAGAAACGGGATGGAAGATGCTGCTAGCTGGGAGCAATAGGGAGAAAACCCGGCTTTCTTATCCTCCTTGAATTGTGCTCTGTTTCTGTTCGGGGTGTGACATCAGCCCCGGACAGTTGCTGGCTTTGATACCTCTCTCCAGGCTGTGTTGGTGGGAGGAGGGGGCTGGCAGAGGTCTGGGTGACATGTGGGTGCTGCAGAGCTCCACGGGGTGACAGGGGCTTAAAGCCAGCCCAGGGACAGCGGGTGCGCTTGGGCACAGAGGGGCAGAACTGATGCTTCAGTCTGGGATACTGTGCAGGATCCCTTGGGTGCAATTGTCTTGGGTGTGTGTCCTCCCCTTGCGTTTTTGTTTTCTTGGGTTAAAAGCAAAAGTGGACTTTTAAAAGGTTGGGTCAATGCAGAATTTGCCATGAGGAAATGTTTTGGTTTGTTTTCTGAGTAAGCTGCTTTTCAGGCAGGTTTTCAGATTCCCTTACGGTAATATATGTTTGTGCATATATCACAGTGAGTGTAGGAGAGACACAGACATTAATACATCCAGACACTGCTGTGAGGGATCGTAATGGTCAGGACAGAGCTGTAATACTGAGGCTGGTGAAGGGTCTTGGTCCCTCTCTATTGATCCTCCCGCCACATACGCCTCTTCCTACACCTGCTTGCAAGTGTCTGCTCGTAGGACAATGATTGGTATTTAATTTCTATTGGAAAGCTTCCTTAAAGCAGCTGGATTTTAAGTTTATTGGTTTCATCATTTAGCCTAACTCATATCTAAGTGTTTGCTGACAGGGAGGACTCTATCTTTCTTGGTTGTTTGCGGTGTGTATTTACACGTACTCTCTGAAGGAGCTGAGTTGCAGCAAGTATTTGATTTTTCAGTTACAGGGGCACATTGTTGTACTCAGAGGAAGTCAATGTGTTTGTGCTCCCCTTTCAGATAACTTACACAAAACAGTGACCATTGCTCAAGCTGGACTCTGTTGTTAAAGCAACCTGAATGATTCTTCATTTTGTGACAATGACCTGTTTGGTGTAAGCTGCTTTCTGGGCATACGAAATCTAGATGTGCTGCCTTTTGACGATGCATAGCTTAGGATCTCAGGCTGTAGTTTCACTTTTTAAGTTTTTTTTCCTCGAGTGGTTTGACACAGGCGTGTCCTGCGTATTCTCACCGCTTCATTTAAAAGTCACAAGAAGGAATATAAGAAGGAAACTGAAGTCTAACAACTCAGTGTTTGTTGGTGATCACTAATGCAATACATACGTGCTTTCAAATACAATTTGGAGTTGATAGACTAGAGAGGAACTTGAGTATTTTAGAAGTCCCTATGTGAATGTTTGATATGGCTCAGTTTGGGAGAAAAACAATCTCACATCCAAATTACTACTGAATTGTAGGGAACCTTAGACCCTGGTTCAGTGGTCTACATCCAAGTTTTGCCAAATAAGAGAGTCCTAAGCAGACAAGGCAGATTTTTGCTTTCCAAACACTTAATTGAGAAAATCTTGCAAAGATGTGATAAAAAATGAAGGAAGCTTTTGGGTGGCTATCTTCAGAGAGAGGACCTGAGCCCTTTCTGCTGTGTACAGTGGATTTGGCAAAAGTGAAGTATTGCTGGTTGACGGTGGTGAAAAAAAAGTTTGATTCCATCAGGACAAAGGTGAGGCAAGAAATGCACACAGTAGTCCCACAAAAATAGTCTAAGGGCCTGGGAAAGAAGAAGATCTCTTATAAATATACAAAGTGAAGTCTTGCCAGAGTGAGCACAGCCTTACAATGGAGAAATAATGGCAGCTGTGGGCAGATCTCAGAGGGCCATGTTCCCAATATCTGGGGTTGTTTGGCCGTCTGGTGTCAGTGCATTTGCCACACTTGAACAGACCTTGAGCTGCCCGTGCTGGGTCCAGAGAGATGTAAATTATAGTCTGCTTTTAAGAGGAGGAGGAGAAAATAATCTCTGTATGAAATGTGGTCTGACTGTTGTTCAGGTTACGTCAGGCTTGCCTGGGTCATTAGATGCAGGAATCCAGGAGTGGCCATCTCCCCTGCATACAGACAGCGTACATGTCTGAACTTCCTTCATGCTTCTTTTGTCTTCACTTTACTACAAACTCCCCCATGCTGCAGCCTCCTGGAAGGTATTCCCTCCTTGTCTTAGCCATACTGCTTCTTTCAGGATGTACAACTCCTTGGGTGGGTGGGAGTCTCTCTAGACTTCACTAAAAGGTCTCAGCCTCCTGTTGCCCTTTTAGGGACTGCGTTTCACAAAGTAAGAAGTAGTTTTGGAGTTGTTGGAAGGCAAATAGCTCCTCGCAGAGCCTAAAAAGGCAGCAGTTGCACTCCTCCTATAATAAAATTAGGTCAGGGCAGAATTCAGAAGAGACCCACCTCAGGTAGGATGTTGTGGAGTAGGCAGAAATAACAAACTTGTTCAAAGTCTTCTCCTGGGGAGACCTCCAGAGAGCAGGCTGCAACACGTCTCATTCATGGGCCACTTTGGCCTGTGCTCTGTGGGCAGCTGCATCTGCTGGAGTGTTTCTTTATAACTCATCCTGAAATACCTGTGGTAGATATAGAGGTGCCGGGCGTCCTGGAATCTCACATGATGTGCTGTCTTGATTTGCAGCTCCTCTTAACTCAGCCTACCTGTGTCCTCCGTACTTACCCTTAGTTCTGCTCCCATCAAAATCTGTGTCACAACTGTTGCTTATTTCATGATGGAAGAATTATTTGGGGGCCCTTAGAGAGAAGAAACATGTGACTTGAAGGACTATTGGAAATAGCACAGAATGTCAAATGACATCTTAATGTAAATGTGAGTACCTATATCTTTCTAGAGATCATAGAATCACAGATTCATAGAATACCAGGTTGGAAGGATCATCTAATCAGCTTTGGTTTTCATCCAGTTAGCCCGGTTACCTACATTCCTATGTTTTCTTTGGTAACTGTTGCAGCCTTTCCTCTGATGAATTGAGTGGACCAGATCTACTACAAACAGGGACTCTGCTGTCCAGTTCTGAGAGCTCCTGGAAAGATTTCTGGAGATGTTTCTCTTCCTGTTGAGTTGATAAATTAAATGCTTACTTACTTACAGGCTGCATAATAATTCCTCAAAGTACTCTATATCAGGAGGGTTTGTTACAGCATTTTTTTTTGCATTGTCAGCCACACAGAATACTGGGATATTTTAAAAGAGCATATTAGCAGAAAGAGAGCAGGAACAGAGAGGGAAGCCAACTTTCAGCTGAAACTTGAAGAGGTCTAGTCTGTAGATACAGTCTGTAGTGACTGCAGAGATGATGTGGGACTACAGATGCATTGGATAGGTAAGGGCTTTTCACGGATGCTCTTTGATGATCTTCAGCTCCCATATTCTCTTTAGTTGCTATATCAGGATATCATATTTTCTAAAACATCTTCCCACTGGGTGTTGAGTGTTTCATGTAGGGAACGCTCCAGGGAACGCGGGCAGTCCAGAGTTAGACTGAAAACCTGACCTCCCACATAATGATTGACCGGAGTGCTGGCCTGGGTTGGATGGTCAGCAGCAGGGACCACACTGCCCCCAAAATCATGGAGATTTTTCATATGATTGAGTTGAGAGGTGGAAGGATTTAAACCAAGTGTGTCCAGACCGTGGGAGCCCAGAGCAGATCTGAATGACCTGAGTCAATCAGTGCATAGGCACTAATTGCAACAATTCCCAGCTAAATCCTCACACCGTCACACATACCTCTCATCCCAAACCAGCCAGCTCTTCCGATGTAAGATTTTTATGGGCTGTTCCCTGTGGAGAATTCTTTTTAAAAACCAAGTCTGTATCTGGACAAATAACCTGTTGGTCTTCCCAAAAAGAGTTGGCAGCAAGCAGAAAAGCCCATTTCCAAGGACTCCAACTCAAAATCTCCCTTAAACCTCACCTGAGTTTTTAATTCAAGATCTTTTTCTTTGTGAGGAGCAGAAAGCTTGACAGGAAACCCAGAGAATAACAGGTATAAAAACATTTGCCAGAGTGTCTGAAATGACAACTCTGATGGACAAGAGTAAAAAACCTTTGAGATCAATTTTTTATCCCAAGATGCTGCTTTGGGGATTTCTGCCACCTTCTCTGTAGACAGTGGGTGGTACAGAGCATGGGAGACCGTCCCATTTAGTCAAGGCTGCTGCTGGCCATCCATTTGTCCAGGGACAAATATTGAGGATTAAATAGTGTTTCTTCACTATTAAACTTATTAAAACTCTATTCCACGGAGGTGCCAGGGAGAGAGGAAAGCTGGGGGCCCATTGTGGACCGTAGTGGCCTTGATTTGATCTGCCATTGTCCCATATTCTTTTAGCCTTTCCCGGATGCTTGTTGCAGCTATCTGTGGGGTGTAGATATTTCTGTGGAACATGAAAGGCCCATGAAATCAGATATGGAATATTGTCGTGGCTCTCTTTGATTTTTCTCTTTTCTTGGGAGAGATAGAAAAGGTGTATTTTTAGGGGTTTTTGAGACCTTTCAGATCCAGAGGACATTGGGCACCACACAGGAACCGGCTCTCATTAAAAGTCTCTTAAGCAGCTGGAATGTGGCTGGAAGGAGATTAAAGGAAATAGATGAATTTAGCAAAGTGCTTAGGCAGAAAAGTAGAGAGAAATAAAAGTTTGAGATCATTATTGTTCTTTCAGATTGCTAGCAGGTGTGCATTAATTCAAAGGCTTTTTTTTTTTACTGTATGATCTGTAGATAATAAACTCTAAATAATCTAAAAATGACGTGCAGTTTGCCTAACTGCAAATATCTGCATATTTTATATTTAATCTTGTAAGAGTGATCTCTTACTGTGATCTTGATCTGACCAAGTGTTAGTTTTACCCTAATAAAACACAGTTATAGTTAATATAATCAGAGCCTGCAAACCTCTACTAATACAGGTAATTTTAGCTGTGTCTGTTATGACCCTGAGAGCGGCCTTTGCTCCCAGCTGTGCCACTGGTCACCTGCATGGCCTTGGGCCTAACTTGGGCCTGCATGGCCTAACCTAACTCCTTTAGTTTCTCTGCCTGCTTATCTAAATTGAAATTTGGGAGACACTCATTTTGAGAGCTGTGTCTGTGCACTAATCTTGTGCAATGAATCCCGATCTCTGTAGGAGCCTCCAAGCACGGTGTTGTAATTTTTTCATGCTGACATTCACATGTCTTAAGTAAGGAGTGTAAGAGTTCACATGAGAAAGACTTTCACAGAAAGGTATAATCCAGGTAGCTTTAGTTACATGTTTTATATTAACCAATTAAGTGCTTATTTTGTTTACTTCTCAATGCAATACTTCCATCCTTCATTTCTAGAGTTATGCTGTGTGTCGCAACTTCAGGAATCCACAAATAATAATTAAAAAAAGAAGCATTAAATTAGTTTGTCTGGTCAATCAGCTATCTATGTAGGATGCTGTATTACCTCTGTCAGAATTTAAAGCATTGCTGGGTCCAATTTTAGAAAGTGTTTTTCCCATTAAGCCTTTGCTTTGCATAGTGTAAAAGATTAATCGGACTTGGTATCTTTGCTCTGTGTGTAGTCCCAGGCTGTTGTGCACTATTGAGATCTCTATGAAAATGGAATCAAATTCCTCAAAGGTTGTTTTCATGATGCCTATCATTATCTTCTTTGAGTTTTCCACAAATATTAACATCCAACATCCTTCAGGATCTGGAGAATGGCAATACCTTCCTTTTACACTTACAGAGTTTCAAGCAATAGCTTTTGCACCAAGTTTTCCTTCCCGAGTCAGCACTCTGATGGGAACACTTAGACATCCAGTGGGCTACAGAAGAGCACACAATCTTGACTTTACAGTTGCTACTTAAGGAAACACGTCAAAGGCTCTGACAAACTTGAGGGAGCTCAATAGCCCTTAGTCAAATCGTGTCTGCTTAAGGTCTGATTTTCTGGCTTTAGCTTCCCCATCCCATGGGTCTTGCTTTGCTCTTTACCACTAGACTAAAACACTGTCTGCTATGACTTTTCCCCATGAGAAGGAATTAATGGATTTGAGGCAAATATCCTAGCCCCTTGGGATGAGCATGTATAATGACAAGAACAAAAAGCGATCACTTATCTTTGCAACTGTCTGTTTTATCCCCAGTTGAGGTCATATTATTGGACTCCTTTGGAAACAGAGCCGCCAAGCCTCTACCCTAGAGCTCTTGCTGTTTCTGAAACCCCCATGGAACTGAAGGGCTGAGAGCTGATCACAACTTTCATAGGAAGGAAATGACAAGTCTAAAATGTCAGGGAAGCTACTACTGCTGTCTCAAAAATACCTGACAAGGGATGAATGCTGGTTTAGCTGGGATGGAGGACACCAAAATGCAGATGGAGATGGCAGGAGGGGAGCTCTCTTTGTTCTGAGATGGGATTTTGGGGAGTTAGGATGCTTGGCATGGGTGGTAGTTCTGTTGGTATGTGGACAATCAGTAGCTTGGTATCCAGGAGTTTACTAAAATTACATATGTGGCTTTCCAGCAGTGAGCAATTTCAGTGTTTTCATATGAGGCTCTTAAACTCTTCTTTCCAGTGTCTGTTCCCTTTTTGTTATTTCTCCTCTCTGTACCATGAACTTGGGAAACTTTGTTGCATGGGAGCACAGATACTGTATGGCAAATGGAGAATAACTTCACCTCACATTTAACTTATTGATGGGTGCGCTCTCCTGGGATGTGAGTGCTGGATTTCCAGGTAGGTACAGCCAGAACGTCCCTAAAAAGACAGACTTTTGCTGACATCTAAGCCTTTCCCTGACCATGCTGGAGTTGGCATATCTTGATCTTCTTGATCTTCAGAGCTTTTGCAGACCATGTACTTAGGCACCTGGGGAAATATAACTGCTATGAACATGTTTTTAATCACCACAGTGAGTCAGGCAAAGCAGTTAAGCTTGCTCATCCTGTGTTGGTCTCACTTGCCTGGGTCAGTCTCACCACAGTTTCTCCAGCTCACAGCTGCCATGTCCCTTGTGCACCAGCTGTGGCTGCCCTCTCTGTCCAGTGTTTGGTGCAAGCTAGGGCTTTGAACTCTGCAGTCTGATTTGCTCTCTGAAGCTCATCAAGCTGGTTTAATTCCAGTTTCTTTGGCTGAAACTGGCTCCAAATATCTGTTTCCAGTATCGCCTGTTTATCTCCTGGCTCTTACTGGGACACCTCTTGTTTCTGTCCCCAAGTTCAGTGGTGACAACTGGATTAAAAGTCTTCTTACACACTTGGTTTCTAAAGTTTAATATTTGCTTTGTGATTCACAATGATTCCTTGGGTCTTGGTTAGTTTGCAGGTTTCTGGGTGATTTCCATGTATTAGCTAATTGCACTTGTTCCTGATAATGGACATGTGAGTGCATCTGTAGACTACTGCGAGAAAGAATGCAGGAGTGCTGCAGGGTTAGGTCAGCTGAATTGTACTATAACTCCCATGCCTGGATTGACTGGATTGACTACAGAGAGATCTAGACAACTAATTCAGAAATAAATGTCTATAAAGTATGTGAAGGACTAAAATTGCAGCTGCAGTGCTTGAATTGCATCCTCCATAATGAAGATTATATCCCTTATAAGAGTATGGTCTTATTTGAGCACCTGAGTATTAGAAATGTCTGTCTTTTGTGGAGCCAGGTAAGTCCCATCTTGGTCACCTCCATTGGTTAAAATCCTTTACTTGTAAATGGGAGTGTGGTAAGCAATGCGGACGCTTGTCACATTCACTGGTGCAGACTTTCCTCTTCTCTGTCTGCCAGCACAGACCGGCATTTGCTGCGCAGAAACGAACACCTGGAAACATGACCAGTCAGACCTGGTCAGATAACTCAGCTGCAAAAGAGTCATGCTTTTCCAAGGAACCTGATAATGGTGCAGAGGTGAAGAATCTCAGTTTACACACTCCTGTGGGGAATTGCTTGTTTGGCATTTTACCGATCACCAGTTGGTGTCCATCTCCATCTGGCTCAGTTTGCTCAACTGCTGAGCTGTGCAGGGGCCGCACCTTGAATCCTGAGGTCAATTTTGGGCCCCTCACACCAAGAAAGCCCTTGAGGTGCTGGAGCGAGTTGAGAGAAGGGAACGGAGCTGGTGAGGGGCTGGAGCACAAGTGTGATGGGAGCGGCTGAGGGAGCTGGGGGTTCAGCTGGAGAACAGGAGCTGAGGGGAGACCTTCTGATCTCTGAGCTGCCTGAAAGGAGCTTGGAGCCAGGGGGGGTCGGGCTCTGCTCCCCAGGAACAAGCGCCAGGACCAGAGGAAACGGCCTCAAGTTGCGCCAGGGGAGGTTGAGGTTGGATTTAGGAACAATTTCTTCCCCAAAGGGCTGTGGGGCATTGGAACAGGCTGCCCAGGGCAGTGCTGGAGTCACCATCCCTGGAGGGGTTGGACAGACGGACATGAGGTTCTCAGGGACATGGGGCAGTGCCAGGGCTGGGGAAACGGTTGAACTTGGTGATCTTAAAGGTCTCTTCCATCCAAAATGATTCTATTATTCCATGATTCTATGAAGATGATGGAGTGTCACTGCACTGCTGGTGTGGTTGCCAGCAGCTAGATGGTCTCTGTGGATACACTTCAGAGGTTGCTCCTGATCATGTCCCTCCCTAATCAACTTTGCTTGTCTGACTCCACACTCAATTTGTGGATAGTCCAGTTTGCTGACTGGCAGAGCAAAATGGAAACCAACTGGCTCATCTCTTTGTCCATGCTGAACTATATGTTGGACTACATGTTGGATTTACCAAGAAAATGAGAGGGTTTGGGGGAGGGGAGCCATAGTCTGTGAATGATAATGTTGGGGCTGAAATGTGTCCAAATGTAAAGGTTTAGGGGGTTTCCATTGATCTGTCTGGTTTTGGTATTTTTGGGGGAGGGTGAGGGCTGATGCATTCTGTGATTCTTACCTGTTTGGTAATTAGGAGCGACACTCCTGGTCAGTGTTGTGCAAACACATGACTCTCCCCAGTTTGTTTGCAGCCCTTTAATCTTGCATCAGCGTAAAATAATTCTTATGTGTTTCCAAGCATCCTAAAGACAATAAGGGAGATTTTTTTTTTCCAACAAAAATATTGTCTTGCCATGAAAAGTGAAGCCATTTGTCTCAAAAAATTTGTGACGTTTTTAAGCTAAATTTCATATAAACACATATAAATGCATTGCCATTACATTTGGCAATACATTTTTAGTTGAACTTTATTTTTTCAGCAAGAAAATGTTTTTCAGCAAAAGTCGTGCTTGCTTTAAAAAGGTGTTCATTGATAATATCTCCCTATTGGTCTTTCCTAACTATGTCTAGTGGTTTGGCACCAGCGTACGGAAAACCCTGAAATGACGCGGTTAATCAGATTGGACATTAGGAAAAAATTCTTTCCGGAAAGGGCTGTGGGGCATTGGAACAGGCTGCCCAGGGCAGTGCTGGAGTCACCATCCCTGGAGGGGTTTAGAAGACTTACAGATAAGGATCTTAAGGACATGGTTTAGTACTAGATTTATGTTATGGTTGGACTCAATGATCTTGAGGGTCTCTTCCAACCGGAATGATTCTATGATTCTATGCTTTACGGAGTTAGGACAGAGTTGTGACATACAGCGACCTGCAGCACCATTGAGTGAAACAAGTCTCTGTATGTGAAGGTGAATGTATTGTGAAGGAATCAAAACTGGAGGGAAGCAAACCTCTCCTCTTCGTGGAGTCAAGAAAACTTCCCACCTGAAGTTGCTGGTGACAGTACACACGTGTTTTTTCTCTCTCCTCACAGCGTTAGTTTGCTAATTTGCCTTGGTGTGTGGTGGAGACGGGATACTAGATCTAATCAATCTGTACTGATTAATCTTCTGAGCTGGTAAAGTACCCTGACCGGCAGCTTTCTGAATGCCCTTCCCTCCGATCACCTTTTCTCTCCCATGACTGCCATCTTCCATAACTCTCCACTTTTTCTGCTTTCTTTCAGCTTGACCGGGAAAGAAGCTCTGACCCACTTCCCAGCCCTGGGACCCTCCACAAGCTCTGCCCAGGGCAAGGTCCACGTGAAGCAGTGTGACTTGCTGAAGCTGTCCCGCAAGCAGAAGAGGCTTTGCCGGCGGGAGCCCGGCTTGGCGGAGACCCTGCGGGACGCCATCCGGCTGGGGATCATGGAGTGCCAGTACCAGTTCCGCAGCGAGCGCTGGAACTGCAGCCTGGAGGGACGGACCAGCCTGCTGAAGCGAGGTACAAGGTAGTCTTTTGTTTGCAGTATTGACTCTCGCTTGGTGCTGGAGCACTTGGAAATTACATCTAAAATTAAGCAAGGTGGGGCAGTAACCAGGGAATGCCGAGATCATCTGTTTCGCCTAAGAATGGGAGCCTTGCGATTTGGGCCCTTTTGGGTCACTCAGCACTGGTGAGGCCCCACCTCGAATCCTGGGGGCAGTTCTGGGCCCCTCACGCCAAGAAAGGCCTTGAGGTGCTGGAGCGAGTTGAGAGAAGGGAACGGAGCTGGTGAGGGGCTGGAGCACAAGTGTGATGGGAGCGGCTGAGGGAGCTGGGGGTTCAGCTGGAGAACAGGAGCTGAGGGGAGACCTTCTGATCTCTGAGCTGCCTGAAAGGAGCTTGGAGCCAGGGGGGGTCGGGCTCTGCTCCCCAGGAACAAGCGCCAGGACCAGAGGAAACGGCCTCAAGTTGCGCCAGGGGAGGTTGAGGTTGGATCTGGGGAACAATTTCTTCCCCAAAGGGCTGTGGGGCATTGGAACAGGCTGCCCAGGGCAGTGCTGGAGTCACCATCCCTGGAGGGGTTGGACAGACGGAGATGAGGTTCTCAGGACATGGGGCAGTGCCAGGGGTGGGGAACGGTTGGACTCGATGAGCTTTAGGGTCTTTTCCAACCAAAATGATTCTGTGATTCTATGATTCTAAAATATGCCTTATCCTCATCTTTCCTGCATGGTTTGTCACACATTGAAAAGTAGAAGGAAGCTCATGCCTTTGACTTGTGGATATTTCTCCAACAGCAGAGTTTTCTCGGCTGACCATCTTCCTTTTTTGGCAATCTGGGATGATGCCGTGAAAAATAAAGGTTAATGTGTTATGTCAATGGACATTTTAAGTAAAGACTCTTTTTAGCTCTTTGGATATTTTTGTATGTAAATCCCTGTTGTTCTCAGATACAGAATTTAATCCTAATTTACTGTTTGAAACCACTATTTATCCTCATTAAGGCGTTTCAGTGCATGTTTGCAAATATCTCCTAAGATTATTACACATATATTTGGAGTCCCTGCAGAAGTTTGGACAGAGTGGACCCACTGGCTTCTGTTTTACAGAATGCTTTAGAGGAAGAAAATAGTCTGTAAATTCTATATTTGAGGTAGGCGGGAGGATAATAAATCCTTCAAATTATAAGAATTTGAGAAATATAGAATGAAAATAGACTCTGAAACTATTTCATAATAAAAGTTCCCAGAGCTTGCACATACACGCTGCTGAACATGTCCTCATCCAATGCCTGACTGCCTATTACTGAGTTTCAGCTCTTCAATAACGTTTACTAGCATTTACTGAGTTTTAATCTTCAGTATTATTGAGTTTCAGTCCTTTGACAATGTGTAGTAAGGTAATGTCTTAAATAAAAGGGGCTGGATGAGCCAATATTAACTTTGATGAAATTAAAATGTTAATTTTAATTAGCATTTGGATTGAAGTTTTTTGACATTTTCATTTAAAATGTTCAAATTTTACTAAACTAAATATTAAGTTAATATTTTAGTAAACCAGCACATAAAAGATCAGATTTACCTCATTGTAAGACTACTGTGAATTTTTTAGCACACTATGGAAGAAGCTGTTTGTGATCATTTTGAGTGACTTTCTGACATCTGTACCTTCATCAACCTCAAAGAACTTGAAAATGACAATTGAATAATCCTCATCTTCAAATAGCTTGAAAACATTTAATTATCTTGTGGTGGCATGCCTCAACATTTCCTTGGACTCCTGACTGACAAAATAAAATATCACCTATAATTTAAAACCTGTTTTAGCAGATGAGGATAACTGTCTGAAAACTTTTATTACACAATCTTAAGGATCAAATGATGATTTAATACACAAAAGTATGCCAGATACCTCTCCTATATGAAAGGACAGTTCGCTGGAAGCATTTATTAGTTCTTATTTTCCTCTAAATTGCAAATAGGTTAGTTGCTTCCACAAAGAACATGAACACTTTCAGCTGCCACTTTTGATCTGTTTCTCACATATTCCTACTGCTGTTTTGTTGCTGCTGTGGAAATTGTTGGTCAGAGAATGGTGTAAGTTCCTTTCACCCAAGTAGTGATGAAGACTTTTAGAAATTATTAAATCATTCTGTATTGCCACAGTCCTAGAGAAACTGTAAAGAAAAACACACACTTTTTAATAGTCTTTAATGGTCTTATGAATGCAAGAGGAGAAAAAAGATCATGTCTCCACCAATTTTTTTCCTGTATTTGCATGCTTCTGGTAAGTTTTTGGAATGCCAGATTTATTTTCACAGTCTGCACCATTTCTTTTACACTGACACTCCTCTGGATACAACAGGGAAACTCTTTTTGCATAACCTACAAGCCTTCTGTGACTACTGCAGTCACTTGTGGTGGCTATAGCTTTTCACTGATCCATGCAAAATCCTTCTATATTACTTCTCCACTTCTTTAAAAATC
Source organism: Caloenas nicobarica (assembly GCF_036013445.1). Classification (NCBI taxonomy): domain Eukaryota; kingdom Metazoa; phylum Chordata; class Aves; order Columbiformes; family Columbidae; genus Caloenas; species Caloenas nicobarica. Next base: position 1,272,152 of record NC_088268.1, on the reverse strand, counting down.
TGTGAATAGAGGCAGATTTAGAATTATTCTGGACAGATATTTCAAGCCATCTTGTTGCACAGTGGCAGTTGTTGTCTTTCTAAAAGCTTGTAAAGCAATGATGATCTTTTGGTTTCCAAGGTGTGCCACAGAGGCATTCAACTGCTGCTGGAGGTCAAGTAAGCAGTATTTAATCTCAAACAACATGGTGATTTGTGGAAAATAAATACCTATAGCAAAGACAGCACAGATCCAGCCACTTTGAAAAATCCTTCTTGAGAAATGACTGCTCTACAATAATCCTTCCCTCCATCAATCCATTTCTTTGCTTCATGTTTGTCAGATTCTTTGACCTTGGAGCAGTGGTTTCGCTGGTGTTATGAGAAACCTAGGAATGGAACTGCATAGGACGAGTGGCCCAGAGATGCAGAATTTCCATCACTGGAGGTTTTGAGAACTCAGCTGGACAAAGCCCTGAGCTACTTTGTCTGGCACTGGAGTTAGCCCTGCTTTGAGCAGGAGATTGAACTAAAGACCTTGAGAAGTCCTTCCATCCTAAACCTTTCTACAGTTCTACAGCTTTCTGGTCTGCTCTATATTTTTTTGTTTCCCCGGAGAGATGTGTCTTCCACTTGCTCTGAAATGCTTGCACTCTCTTTACTGTAACATTGAAAAATCTTTGACCTTGAGCATCTTTCCTTTGGCAGAATCACCATATTGCTAAACTCCTCCTGTTATAGTTTTCCTTGTGGTCTAGAGTACACCATACCACAGAATGATGTCTTGCCATTGCAGCAAACTTTTTTCTGTATTTATAGGCTGCTGAGCTAGAGAAACAGTTCCAAAGAGCTCAGGGGAAGACTTGGACATGTGCAAGGTCCTACCAGAGTAGAGCTGGCTTGCTTCAGCATCTTGAAATTCAGTTCTGTGCTGGATGTTTGCAATCAAACTGACAAGCAAATGTATCTGCATTTAGATGTTCCCCGTTGCATTGAGTGCTTAAAATTTCATTATAATCACTGGCAACTCAGTCAATGAGGTCAAGAGAGTGACTCATCCCCAAACCAGATCCTGACAGCCCAGGCATTGGTTCCAAGCTCCACTGGCTGTGGTGACAAGAGCTCCATTGATGTAGTGGGAGGATAGATATGCAGGACACATGGAGAAACCTCCACTTAGATCTTCTCAAATCATGCTGTTGGAGATGATTGCTGCTCATTTGTGCTGTGTCCTACTGAAAATCCAGCATCAACAGCTGCTCTGTTGCTCATTGTTATTCTACAAAGGCTTCAGGACCACTCAGTTTTTCCTTTACTCATGGGATTAAACAATTAAATGGTGGTAAGTCCCTTATGACAAAGTAGAAGGAATCATCTTAGACTTTTCAGACAAACATTTGGCAGCCTGCTGACCTTGAACTTTTGCCATAAAAGGAGGTGGGAGGTGCAGAGGAGAAGGAGCTGATGTGAAAGTGTGCTCGTTATCTTCAGTTACTGCTGTCTGCAGTGGCCTGACCACAAGCAATGGTCTCTGATTTCAAGTGGCTTGAAATCTGGCCAGCACTTACGTGGAGTGCCACAGAAGAAACCAAACCATCACTGGTCAGAAATAGCAGAAGCAGTGTGGCATTCCACAAAGTCAGATTTAGCAGGGTATGTGGAGCTGACTGGTACTGCTGGCTTTATATGGTGTGGGAAAGTGCTTCTAAAATGCTCTCCTCTCTTCTGGTGTCAGTATGTCGGATAGGATATTGGGAATCTGGTAAGCAATTGGAGACAGGCTACTGGAATATTTTTTTCAGATTTAGGATGTCAAATACATCTTATCCTCTCTTAGATTCTTCTTTTGGGTTAGCCACTGTTCGAAAATGCGTGAGCATCATGTTGCTAACCATAACCTGTATTGACCATGTTCCATATCAGGTTTTCCAAAACTTTTGATGGATTTGGTGATGTTTCTTTATTACTCTTTCAGTACTCTGGAAGATTTTACAGAGCATCATCAACCAGAAAGCTTAGTTGCAAGTTACTTGTCCCAGTGATACAGCAACTAAAACAGTGAGGTAGGAAGCAGTTTGTTGATTGATCTCCTTGACCTCCTCCACATTGTCTTGACTCTCTCATCTCTGTCCATACCATTGCTAGATCTTTCATCTAAAATTCTGGAATTCCAATGAACTCCTGTGAAGTATGTACTGAAGTTGCTAATGCAGCCTTTCCATTATGTTCATGATTCGTCAAATTTTCATTCTTTTCACTGAGAGCTATCAGAAGAACTCTTTGTCCTGTTGTCTGGTCGGATTTATAGTGACTTCACCCGGATCTCTGCAGTCAGTGGTCTGATCTATTATTACAGCTGGATGGGAGTTCTTTGAGGGAACAAAATAATGGAAAGATTTGAGGTCGGACTGGATGAATTCTAGAGGTCCCTTCCAACCTCTGCTCAAATCAGGGTTATCTGCAAGACTAGATCAGGTCTCTGTGGTTCTCCCTCTCTCTTCCATTTTTGGGGAGAACAGATTTGTTTCCTTCTGATGTGGAAGGAAATTCAGCATTTTCCAATGTGCAGTGTTGGTTTGCTTCAATGTGTTTCTTTCCATGTGGAAGTGTTTTATTTTTCATAAACCAAAACATTTTTGTTTTGGCCAATCTTATCCATTCCTGTACTCTGAGCTATTGATCAGTCAATTGCCTTTCTCTTTCTTGCTCTGCTTCCAAAACTGTGGACTTGTTAAGCAATTTCTTATTAACAGTTTGATATACTGTGAATAAACTCTGCAGGAAATGTTAAGATTTTCCCCTGGATTAAATAGGAGAGGAAGTAAAAAATCACAGAATCACAGAATCACAGAATGTTAGGGATTGGAAGGGACCTCAAAAGATCACCCAGTCCAATCCCCCCACCGGAGCAGGAACACCCAGATGAGGTTACACAGGAAGGTGTCCAGGCGGGTTGGAATGTCTGCAGAGAAGGAGACTCCACAACCTCCCTGGGCAGCCTGGTCCAGTGTTCCGTCACCCTCACTGAGAGGAAGTTTCTTCTCATATTTAAGTGGAACCTCCTGTGTTCCAGTTTGCACCCATTGCCCCTTGTCCTATCACTGGTTGTCACCCAGAAGAGCCTGGCTCCATCCTCCTGACACTCCCCTTTTCCATATTGATCCCCATGAATGAGTCACCCCTCAGTCTCCTCTTCTCCAGCTCAGAGCCCCAGCTCCTCAGCCTTTCCTCACACGGGAGATGCTCCACTCCCTTCAGCATCTTCGTGGCTGCGCTGGACTCTCTCCAGCAGTTCCCTGTCCTTCTGGAACTGAGGGGCCCACAGCTGGACACAATATTCCAGATGTGGTCTCACCAGGGCAGAGCAGAGGGGCAGGAGAACCTCTCTGACCTACTGACCACCCCCTTCTCATCCCCCCCAGGTCCCATTGCCCTTCCTGGCCACAAGGGCCCAGTGCTGGCTCATGGTCACCCTGCTGTCCCCAGCACCCCCAGCTCCCTTTCCCCTACACTGCTCTCCAACAGCTCGTTCCCCAACTTGTACTGGAACCTGGGGTTGTTCCTGCCCAGATGTAAGACTCCGCACTTTCCCTTTTATATTTCATGTTATATTCCATATTATATTTTATTGTCCTTCTTACACTGGGGAGCCCAGCACTGGACCCAGTTCTGCAGACGTGGCCTCCCCAGGGCAGAGCAGAGGGGGAGGATTCACCTCCCTGCCCTGCTGCCCACACTCTTCCTCACACACCCCAGGTCCCGTTGGCCTCTTGGCCACACGGGCACATCGGTGACTCATGGTCACCCTGTTGTCCCCAGAACTCCCAGGTCCTCTGTGCAGAGCTGCTTTCCAGCAGGTCCCCCCCACCCTGTGCTGGTCCCGGGGGTTGTTCCTCCCCAGGTGCAGGACCCTGCGCTTGTCCTTGTTGAACTTCATCAGGTTCTTCTTCACCCAGTCCAGCCTGTCCAGGTCTCACTGAATGGCAGCGCAGCCTTTTACTGTATCAACATAACCCATTCCTATCTGATCCCATGTCTTCAGACTGAATTTCTATTCAGGTACTGTACTTCCTTTCCTGGTTAAAATGTCATGGTGTGTCATGGTCACATACCTCAGGGCAAATGTAGCCAAGCTGGAAAGCCTGCTTTAGAAAGGAGAATAGCTTCAGAAAGCATCACCACAGTCATTTGGAGTAGGTAATTTACAGGGAAATCAGAAAATCCAGTCATATGTGGGAGAGTTTGTCCTTCTTGCCCAAGATGCCCTTTGACATAAAACCTTTCCCAATCAAACCACCTGTGATCTTTCCATATCAAACACGACTATATTGTGCCAACACAGTCCCAGATAAAAACATTTTAAAATAATGGGTCAGATTTAAAAAATATTTTTTCATTCTCTACTAAATATTTCCTGAATTTAAGCCACAACATGATTTCAGTGATGGTCTATTCACACCTACCAGTGGTGAGGATAAGAACAAATGGAGTTTCATGACTGTTGGTTTTTTCAGTTGAATACTTTCCCAGGACTGTTTGGCTGTTGTCACCCATCCCTTGATTCACGAGTGGTCTCCTGGAGTGTTACCACACCAGTTACTTCACTCATGATATTCAGTTTCTCTGCCAGGAGTGGTCTGCAAGTAATTGAAGAGTTTCATCTCTTTGTATTTTTAAGAATTGTGCTTGGTTTTAGTTCACAGACAGTCGGGAGAGCCAGTGAGGTGGATGAACACCTTGTTCTGCCTTTCCTGCTCCTACCCTCTCCTAATCCTTCTCTTGTGCAGGTTTTAAGGAAACCGCCTTCCTCTACGCCGTGTCCTCCGCAGCTCTCACGCACTCCCTGGCTCGCGCGTGCAGCGCTGGGCGCATGGAGCGTTGCACCTGCGACGACTCCCCGGACCTGGAGAACCGCAAGGCCTGGCAGTGGGGTGTTTGTGGAGACAACCTCAAATACAGCACCAAGTTCCTGAAGAAATTCCTGGGTCAGAAGAGGATTGGCAAAGACCTGCGGGCCAAGGTGGACATCCACAACACCAATGTTGGCATCAAGGTGAGGAGCTGTGTCTGCAGACCTAGAAAGAAGTTAAGGCTCAGTGCAAGTCTTCTAACCCATCCTTAGCCAAGGCTGTTTGTGACAGGGGTATCCAGTGCCGCTACTGACAAATCAGACATTTACCTGTGGGTTGTGGATCGTATGGTACTGAGAGCTCCCTGGAAAGTCTCCTGAACTCTGGCGTGAGGAGCTGCATGTTTGGAAGGGCAGAGTAGCATCCTGTGTCCTCTGCTGGTGTCAGGGACTGAGTGAGAGCAATCAGCAGCCCAGTAGCAGCTGTAAAATTCCCTGGCTGAATTACTCCTTGGGTTATGCCACAGCCACAGGGAGTTCTGAGAACAGCAAGAGCTTCAGAGCTGGTGTGACATGTGAAGCAGATTAAGGTTTGACTCTCTTGAGATCAATTATGAGTCTGCTGGCGATTTACTTAAGGAACTGGTTGTGTTCCAAGTTTTGGTCAGGGAGACCATTAGATCAAGCATTTTGGCCTGTATGTTACAGGCTACTGACCTATCGTTGTTTTCCATTTACTGAGTCCGATTACTTGTTTGATTATAGCACTATCTTGATTTGAATATACCAAAGAGAATCCATCATGCTGGAGATAGTTTCAAGGCTGACTATTCCTCCTATTCCAAATAGGCTTAGTAAAAAGTTATTCAATATTCAGTATTTGGCCATTCATCCTCATTCAGCCTCCCAACTCTCTGGCTCACCAGTCAATTCTGTAGCCATTCCCCTGTGTGTTTTTTTTTTTTGTTTGTTTGGTTTTTTTTTTGAATTACAGTTTCTCCTCCATAAAATAGGGATAATACCGATAAAACCGAAGGACTTCCAGGCTATCTGCAATCTGAGGTGTTACCTCTACCCAGGAGGGTAGGCTCGTGGTCCTGGCAGATAATGACTACCACTTCTCTTCCTCATCAGGCTGTGAAAAACGGTCTCAAAACCACATGCAAGTGCCACGGTGTCTCTGGCTCATGTGCTGTCCGGACATGCTGGAAGCAGCTTTCGCCTTTCCACGAGATTGGACGACTGCTGAAGCTCCGCTACGATGATGCCGTCAAGGTCTTCAGCACCACCAATGATGCCGTGGGACACTCGGAGCTGGCTGGCCCGCAGAGACACAGCCACTCCCCCAAGCACCCCGCTTCGCCCCGCTCTACGGACCTGGTGTATGTGGAAGACTCCCCCAGTTTCTGTCGTCCCAGTAAATACTCCTTGGGAACTGCTGGGAGGACCTGCTCACGGGAAGGCAACTGTGACAGCATGTGCTGTGGACGAGGCTACAACACCCAGAGCCGGCTGGTTACCTTCTCTTGCCACTGCCAAGTGCAGTGGTGTTGCTATGTTGAGTGCCAAAAGTGCATGCAGGAGGAGGTGGTCTACAGCTGCAAGCAGTAAAGTCAGGGCTGGAGGGTCAAGAAAAGTCCTAGACTACAAGAAAGCAGCAGGACATGATTCTCTGCTGTGGGGTGAGGGCAAGAACCAAAGATGTCCAGTGCTCCTATTATCTCAATGTTGAGATCTTCCAATCTGGGGAGAGCCCCTGTACGAGGGGTGAAAACCAGAGGTTTTGTCAGGTATCAGATCAGGAAAGAGGGACGGAGAGCGGAGGTAACGTGGGGACAGCAGAAACACTGAAACAGTCAAAAATACTTCTCTTGAGCTGAAACTTGTGCTCTTGTCTGCAGGAATAACCCCCTTCTCCATCCCTCACTTGCACTCATGTAAATACGTCAGGGTGGTGACACTGAAATACTGAGGGCTTGTGCCTTGGTTCCTGGAGAGAAGAGAATTAAGGGACTGGGGAAGCCCCTAAGCAGAGACTGGATCCTGGTGGAGCAGGGACAACTGTGTTCCTGCACTGAGGCAGAAGGACTCTGACAACAGGGGATTTTCAGTGCTGTTCTCTGGGAGCTGGTTGGATCCTTTCTGCCTTCAGCTCAAAGATGCGCTGCTGAGTAGTCCCACCTTGAAGCAAGAATTGTGCCTCAGAAATCCAGTTTACAAACAAATGGATCTCATGTTCGTCATCTCCCACATCTGTAGTTTGGACATTATGCTCCAACTCCATTTGAACCGCGTTTTAACCTTGCTGTACACAAGAGATCTGGAATTGCCCCTCTTACGGTGTATGTATCACAGGAACTCAGCCGAGGTCTGTGAAATTGCCACTCTGCAGCTTGCTGCCTTGCAGGAGGTCATTTTATCATGGTGGATCGAGGGTGATGGTGCCAATTATGCATCTCTCTTCCCTCTCCCCCAGTCAAACTATCGGTCACCTTTTTGTCTTATGCCCTGACTCCTGAGGTGCGCCACATGCCACAGGTTTGCCCTGTGCTAATGACAGATAAAATTTCTGAAATGGAATTAGGAACCACAGGAACTTGAGCATCTTAAAAATTTGCAAGTCGTGAGTGACAATCTCTGCACCGAGAAGTTGAATATTTCTAGACAGTGCAGGCATCTGACAAGGCAGAAGGTGGCCTGGGGGAAAGTGCACAGCCCTAGAGTTGTGATCCCTTGACTTTGAGTCATGTTCTCCTAGTTAACTTTAAGTTCAACACAACAGAAACAGCCTGTTTTGTTTCTCTGGTTGTGTCTTAGAGACCAGCTTTGGGAATGGCAGTGAGGATGTCCCCGACCTGGCCATCAGCTTCATGTAGAGGGTGTAGCACAACCTGTTTGGGTGTTGAGCTGTGTTATGGAGCTTGGCAGTGTATTTCCCCATGCCAGGGCTCTTTCTGGTTAGTCCTGCAGCAGCAGTTAGAGCATTTGTCCTGTGAGCAGCTCTGGAGAGTCCCTGAGGTAACGAAGCTGCTGCATTTACTCAGTCTCGGTAATGGCTATAAACCAGAAAGTGAGCTGACTGTGTGGAGATGGGCTGGTGCTGGAAAGAATACTGAAATCCTTAAGCTCAGACCAAAATTCATTTGCAATGTAATGAATGAAGATGCTGGTTTGGGTTGTTTAGATGATCCATAGGCTGGATTGGGCAGGATTTCAATGGGATCGAGTTCTCCCGACAAGTGTTGAGATCTCACCTGTGTGCTCTGGCTCTCGAGTACAGATGTGCTGCAGTCGGGCAGCTCATCCGTTCATTTATACGTGCTTTGAACAACTGCTTCACAGTGATGAGTGTGCACTCGCACTCTCTTTATCTTGACCTTTTTGCCCTTCTCTTATTTACAAATATTTTTGATTTCTGTTTCAAAAAAGGATGGAAGAGAACTGTCTCAGAGCAGATCTAGCCCTAGCTGGCTGTTTAGAGGCCACTAACACCTTCCCTCTGACTAGCTACAGGTCTTTTAATGGGCTTATTCTTTTTTATCCTTTTTCTGGCTCAAGTTGACTTGAACTGAATTCAAGTGCTTATGACAGACATAATACTGCAAATTGGGTTAATTGGCCTTCTTCTTTTACCTCCTAAATATCCAAGAACTTAACATTGAGCAGACCATTATTTACATTTTGCTTTTCATCTTTTTGGAGTAGAAATCTTCCCACGAGTCTCAATGTTGAGCACTCAATGAAAACACATCCAAATGAGTTAAAATTGTCATCATAGGTGAAGTGTCAAAGGAGCTAGCTCTGCTCTACACTATTGATCTCAAGCCACCTGCCCCACTGACCTCCGGGCTTGTCCAGCATTGTAGAGGAAGAGAATACCACATCATAGCAGGTTGTTTGGGGGTCACATGCCCTTGCATGGAGAATTCTCATTTAAACAGGGATTAGGACCATGGAAGGAGAGGGGAAGCACAACTGGATCCCATTCTTTGGGAAGCAAGTGGAGGAGACATCAGTCTTTCCTCTTGCTTTTATCAAAGTCGCATTTCTCAGTTGCCCACTGGCCAGTAATTTTTAGACATGCACTCTCCACCACCACATGTCATAATTGGAGCACAGCTAGGATGCTCCTAGGTAGTGGAAAGTGCTCTTGATGATGTTGGTTTTTTTATTCCCTCTTTGGGCTAATGTTGATGAACTAAGGGGGTTCCAGCAGACACATCACTGCAGGTTGGGATTCACACACTGCGCAGATCAGGCAACAGGACTTGCCTAAGGTGGCTGCAGGCAAGAACTTGGGATAGAACTGATTTTTGATAGCTTAGTAAGTTCTGTCTCCGGCTTTGCCATGAAGTTTTTTGAAGAAGAAAAAGCACTTCTGTAACCAGCTAGTAATGTCATCTGGGCCAGTGCCACCTGCTTACAGCTGCGTCCAGTGAGGGGTTATGAATCTGTTCTCTCATTTCTTAAAAGACCAGGCTGTTTATATTACTTTGAGTATTAGGTCTTCTCTTAAGGGCTTTGTGTTCGCTGAACTCCGAGTCACCCTGCTGAGCACCATTGTGTTCGACTCTTGCAGTAGGAACTGTCAGGCTGCACATTGAGAGCAGGTCTATGAAGTTCTGGTGTGCTCCTGCCCTCCAGACCCAACTTGGAGCTGTTGGAAAGGATCTACCACCTCACACATAACTGAAAATCTGTTTTCTCCCCTTCCCAGTGACCCCAGTAAAGGTTGGAGCTTGTCTGAGGTGGCTGAACAGGAGCCTCCCCAGACCTGGCTGGTCTTCGTAGGGTCCTTGGGGTACCCTCCAGGTATCTGCAGAGTGCACTTATTTCAAAGTGAAGCTCTTTGTCTTGCTCAGACTCACCCTCCTGTGCTACTCTTGTAAAAACGAGAGGAGAAAACCACACAAGAACAGACATGTAGATAAGACTTTGAGTCTTCTGCAATGAACTGGTCTTGCTCTGCAGCAATGTGGAAGGAAATACATGTTACTAACTGCTTTCATTCTGCTATCAAAAGCATTTAAAATGTGTAAACTAGTTCTCCTATCCCAAAGGCAAGCCTGACTTCCACATGGCGAAAAGCATTATTTTAATAAAATCCTTTATCTGGCTCAAATTTGGCAATGCTTTGAGCAGTAGGTGAATGCACTTCAGAGACATGTTATGTGCTTTGCACGACATACACAAAAACAAGACCAGAAGGATGGTAAGATGATTATTTAGGCAGAGACAAATATGGTCAGACTAGTAGAACTTGCGAATTTGGTTATTCGTGTTCTTTGCAGCTGAAACACTGATGTCAGTGGGAACTGAAGGACAAGTTTATAGCAAGCAGACTAGACACCTTTATTTAGGCAACTAGATGAAGCTCCTTCAGTATGGATATTTTGGGCTGAATTGGTCGTTTGGCACTCTTTCAGGCAAAGAAGACACATTTAAGGCAGAATTCGATACTGCTTTACAGCACTTGAAAAATATATTGTTTTTTGTGTGCATCGCCCATATTGTATGGTCATTCATACTTCTGAGGTGGTGTCACCAAGTCCCTTGCCACTGAAAACACTGGTATCTGTGAAATGTGCAGGGATTACCTCTAGGAATGGATGTTTTCAGTAGTGACCTGTGTTACCGTCTGAGCTGTATCTGTTAAAACTGGCAGGATCTATGCCACACCATGTTTTAGTTCAGTCTTACTACCAGCAGCTATGAGGTGGAGCTGCCCTTTGCCTTGAGTGTTGGGTTAGCACAGTCCCATGGGGATCTCACAAGAACTTCATTGAAGTTGAAGAATAACATGAACAAAATAAATTGAAAGGTGACATTGTGCCTGAAAGCCCTGAGACCACACAAGAATTGTTGAATAAGAACTGGTCAAAAAGATATTTCAGGGGAAAATGAAGTACATTTTTTTTTCCTGTACCATGGGGAATTTTGCATCTGCAGGTCCTTGCCCTGCAGTGATTGGAGCTGCTTGAGAAATGGTGAATATGGAGAAGAACTGAGTAAGAGATGGTTCATTCTCTGGTATCCCTGGGGTGAGTGGAATACTGAGGTTTGGCATTTGACTGAAGTAAATTTTGGTTCTAAGTCGTTAAGCCAAGACTGGATAAGGAAGTCTGATCTGCTCTGACTTTGCTCTGCAAACTTATCTCAAAGCCTGTTTGAACCCCTCCCTGTCACAGCTGAAAAGCTTTCCGTTCAACCCCTGCCAGTCAGAACAGACAGCCTCTCTCAGTCTGGAAACCAAGCGATGAAAATTGATGGGAAATAAATAATTTTTAATGCCCCATATGAGGTCTGGGAAAAAGACCTGCATATATTTTGAGCTCGAGGCAATGCTGATATCACTCCTTTTGGTATCCTTCAACACTAAGCCTTTTAGAAATGGTGTTACAGATAAGAGAGTGAAAAAGTTTGCTTCAGGCAAATAGCTTTTTTTTTCTTTCCACATTCAGTTATCCAGGGCTGTTTTATCACCCAACCATGGGGTAAATTGGGTTGATATTCAGAAATGTGATTTACTTCAACTGACAGCAATGGGAGACTTTGTGTGACCAGGAAGCAAAACTTGGCTCTGTTTGTGTTCGGTATTCTTAGGCTTTAATGGCATTTTCTTCAAGAATCAAGACCGAGCATAATCTTGAGCAAAGCTCTTCCGCCACCTCCTGGAGATATGGGATGTGAAGACCTGGGCCTCCATTTGATCTGTTTGTGAGCTTTTTTGTTATGCTGCACACCTTATGATGTACTACAAGACCAGTGGATGTGCTACTTCTTTGGTTGTAAGTGCAAAGAAGTTACTGGAATGACAGGCTGGAGATATAAGGCGATCACACTTAAGTCTTCATGGAAATCTTTTCAACAGCGAAGGTGAAAACTCATGCCCTGGCTATAAAATTCCTTTCCCAATCACAAATGTACTTCACTGTGACTATTGATGGTAAAAATCTGAGCTGCTCATACTTTCCTGTGTAGTTTTTTTGATTCAAGATGAATCATTTCCTCTGTACCTAAGATCCAAGTAAGCTGAGAACAGTGGTAGGTCTCATAGAACTGGCTGGCTGGGGTCCTCACTGCCCACACGAGGGCCACTCTGCAGATACAGGTGACTCCCTGTCCCTGTGTGTATGTCCTAGTCCAGTTTTTATTGCCTGTCCTGGTGTGTGGTGGTGCTGGGTTTGGTGGTAGTGGATCCAGCATGAGGGAAATAACAACCCATTGGAAAAGTTTTACTGGAGTGTATAAAGCTCTGGTGTGGATGGACCCCACCATCCCCAAGTGAAGAGCTGAACCTGCTTGGGAAGGGATCATGTACCTGAATGCTGCCCCATAAAACGATTAGACATGAGTAATTTCTTGAGACTTAACCAGGGATGCATGCAGCAGTGCTGCTGTGATGGAAGGGCAGTGCAATGCTGTGGTCACATCAATAAATAGCGTCGTGTAAGCCAAAAAACACTAACGAGCAGAGTAACAAAACCCACTTGTACAACAGACACTTCTACACCTTCAGGCCTTGTGTAAGACTGGAAGGCCTCTTTGCGACAATATTATATGTCATGTGGAAAAAAAAAGGCTGTGCTTTAAAGGGAACAAACCATTTGTCTACCTCAAGATGTACAATTTTTGTTACAAGAAGTATGGATGTTATTTATATTTCTTATGTATCCTCTAGAAAGAAAATGGTGCTATGGGTTTTAAGTTGCATTACAGTCCTGCTTGTACCTTGTCCTAATTTTATATAATCCCTTCATTATAACATGCATATTTGTGTAGCTGGCTGTGTTGTCCAGTATTGCACTAGTGTCTGCACTGCTGGTGTTCTTGTCAATCAATAAATACCAGTTGTTTTCTAAGAATGTACATTTCTGCCTTTCAAGGATCATCTCCAAGAAATAGCTTTGAATAACTCCATTCCTCCATTGTCACATTGACGTTATTCCTTTAGTTCTCCTTTACCTGCACCCACTCCAGAAGATGGTAACTAGAAATGTCCATTTCTGCCCACCTAACAGTCAGGGTTGCCCAGGTGGGCTGAGCTCAGGTATGTTTGTGTTAAGGAGGTGTGACTGTGACACTGCTGAGCCAAATCTCATCAATAACATGTCACAGGCTTATTTCCTGTAGCAGCAAAACAAACTGGATGCTCATGTACCTAGGTGCTCTGTTCTGCTGCTGGTGTCTCTGTATCAGACGTTTGGATGTGACTGTTTGTGGAACTTGGCAACTGAGTTGATGCAACTGCTCAGCCTGAAAGCCTGTGGGTGCCCCGTGTTCCTCAGACTCTCCCGGGAGAGACAAGGGCAGTTCATAGAATCACAGAATAGTTTGTGCTGAAGGGACCTTCCCAGCTCCCCCAGTGCCGCCCCTGCCATGAGCAGGGACATCTGCACCAGCTCAGGTTGCTCAGAGCCCCGTCCAGCCTGGCCTGGGATGTCTCCAGGGATGGTTCAGCCACCACCTCTCTGGCCAACCTGGCTGTCTAAGGGAAGCCTGCAGACATGTTGAGGAACATCAGATCAACCGTTTTGCAGGGAGAGATGATGGGAATGGCCTTGTGCTGCAGTGATCATACCAGACTAGCGTCTCTTCTTGCCCTTCAGCTTGGGCACATGGGAGCTGCTACCTCTAGTGGTCCTGAGCAACGGCTGAGAATGGGTTTACCAGGTGATCCCAAATAGCTCCCCAAGACCTTGGTCTGGCACTGGGCCACCAGAGCATGGTGGCACCTCATCACATTGTGGTGCTCAACAGTGACCACACAAGGCCTGAGGGGGGCCAAGGCTGTGTCTGATGCAATATGCCAAGCTAAGCCCTATGGGAAGTGTGGTTAACTGTGGTGTCCAAGGCTCAGCACAGCGCATAGCCAATGTGTGCAACTGCCCAGGCCCAGCATGACCCAGAGCTGCCAATCGTGGGCCACAACAGAGCCACTTCACACTGTGGTTTGCTTTCTGGTCGGGATCTTGTTGCCTCAACCCTCTTTCCCTGCCACCAGCTCCCTCCTCTGCCCTTGCACATAACTTCTGAGTTTCAATTCTGGCCAGTTACTAGGGACCGTGGTGTTGTCCAGCCCCAAAGGTTCACACAAAGCTGTCCAGCTCCTTGGCATGTACTGAGCTGAAAGTGTGTCAGAAATACCGTTCAGAGTAGTTGGGTTCGCCGAGGTAAAGCATTTCAGTGCACTGAGGATGATAAATAAATCAAGACACTCATGGATCCTCTCTCAACCCTCTGCCCTAATCTACCCTTCTAGCAGTCCCTGTTATCTCCTATGGTCCGCCTAGCTTGTCAACCGGTGTAGTGCAGTCCATGCAAAATCTTCTTTCCAAGAGAGATACAGCAAGGAATACATCTCTATGGACCGCCTCCACAAGGTCAGTGGCATTTTCTTGGGGACAGGATGAGGCAAGGGGGAACAGGTCTAGCACCAGCCTCATGCTATGAATGTCTGTCTGTCATAAGCACCAGCATGCCTCAGGGCTTGGGTCAGCTCAGTGTCCCCAGGAATGCTCCCCCCACCCCCAAACAGAACTACTGAAGTGGGGTAACCACCATTTCTGGAAGTTTAAGGAGAGCCACACAGCTCCCATGTATCAGCCTCTTTAGGTTCTTCATTGATGAGCTTCATGTGGCTTCTTGTGGAGAAGCCTGTCAGCCTTTCTTGGGTCTTGTTTTGCAGCCACAGCTGCCACCAGCTAATGCCTCCCTTGCCCCAGTGAGGCAGTGGTATCTACTTAGCATCCTTTGCAGTGGATGAAGAGTGCTAGCTGGGATTTTTGGGGGCACACTGTGTCAGGGTGTGTTAAGAGTTGCTGCCCAACGTGGCTCTGCTGTCTTATGAACAGTCAGTGTCTACCATGCTCTTCTGGATACTCAGCAGCTCGGCAGGGAGACAAGAAGAAATCAGCCCTCGGATCAGGAAGAGATGCTGAGGAGGGGCAGACTTTGCCTGTGTGCGGATTTGAATCATTTGCAGGCTGAATCTGTCTCAGTACGTTGCCTTAGTTATATCCTAACAAGCTACTTTTGCCTGTCATCTGTTTCACAGCACCAAAAGGCAGCAAGGCTGTTAAATGCAGGGTCAGGGACTAAACAAAAACCTCAGATATTGTTGTGAGAGGAAACAGTCCTAGAAGAAAAGGAGCGTTAGTGGAGAACTGGGTGGCAGAACGTGGTGAGATATGCCATTGTCCCTCAGCAGTGTCAGGCAGCACAAAGCCTGGGCACACCTGGGGCCAACCAAACCTTAGCAGGCAGGTAGTTTTTCTGAGATCATCTGTTCCTGGGCTAATTGTGATCTGAGGTTTTCATTTTCTCAGTCCCACTGAGCGTACACAGAGGGGAGAGGGGCTATGTGAGCACTGGGTGGGTGCAATGAAACCTCCTCGTGCTGCTTGTTCCTGTCGCAGTGGGATTAAAATGTCATGGGAAAGAGCTTCTGGCAAATGAGGATGCCTGCTCATTTGTGCGACCATGCTGAAAATCCCCTGCCTTGCTGGATGGAGAAAAGCTGGACCATTTGGGCTAGGCAGTCCTCCTGTCTTTTTTTGGGGAGATGTGCTGGGTTTGGGGCAGACACGCTGTGATGGCTCCCAGGCAGCCCTTCCATCACCCTCCCAGGCAGTGGAGACCTCCAGCAGGGTCTTTGAAGTCACAGCTCTCACTGGGCAAGAGAGCAGTGGGAGCCCCAGACACAGGGTAGTTTGCAGGTCACATCTTAGATATGGAAAATGCTGGAAATACCTTTTCTTGACAGATTAGTGTCTTCTAGGCCATATTGCTTCTCTAAGCAGCATCATGGATGGTCAATGTTCCATTGCTTTCGGGGAGCATGCAGCTCAATGGAAGCATATCACAAATAGCACAAATCATATTCCTGTTTCATGCCAAGGGTGTTACCATCACTGGGTACCTCTGGCAATTCCCAGCCAAGCATTTTTCCCTCTTATCCACATATCCACAATTGCATCTAAACGGGCAAATCAAATATCCCCTACAGTGACAGCTGCGAAGCGTGAACCATGCGTCCTCAACATGGCTTTGCCACTGCTCACATTATCAAACTGGATGCTGAAATACCGCTCAATACTCTGTCTTCTGCACTGTGAGCATTTGCTCTGACATGTGGAGTGCTGGGAGCAACCCCATGGCTGGAGATCAACCTGTCTACACCCACTTAGAGAGCCTTTGCTGACCTGTGCTACTTCTGCAAAACGTCTTTTTGTGCTCTGGTTTCTGTAACGGCAAAGCCAGGACTCAAGACGTGCTTGCACATATGCTTGTATGTGCCTTAGATTCTAGTCTTCTAAAACTGAATGCTTTAGGGATTTCTGACCTAACCTTAGACGTCTGAAAGCTTAAGCTGCAAATATGAGTCAGTCAATGGAAAGAAACAGGCACCTCCCAGAGCAGGCTGTCTGTATTAAAAATTTAGGGCAAATGAACTCTGCTAGATTTTTCCCAGCTTATGCTAGTTGTAAATCCCATAACTGTGCCTGGGACAACAGCCTCTGCAACCTGTGACATGTTTTCTAATGCCTTTCATCTGCAATTGTCTGAAAGCCTTTGTGAAAAGTTTCTGCCAGGACTAATTTTCTAAATGTAAAAGGCATGATACCTTCTGCAGGCTTTGCTGGACCTAGTGTGACTCTCTTACCTCCAGCACCCATGTTGGGCTAAGGCTTTGATTAGAAACCTGAGTTGACAGTTTTGAATGGTATCATCTGTGTCAGCTCCTTGCCGAACTACCCATTCCTATCAACATCTCATGTTATACAGCACATTTTATATATTAATGGCAATAGATAAGACATTTGGGCAGCCATACCACATAGAGACTACTCATCAAAATATAAATTTCTTGAAAGTTTTGTATCCCTTTAGTCTGTGGGTAGAGGCATGTCACTATTTTTCTGTACTTACTGATACTCCTAATTTCCTGTCAAGGTGCATATTTCTCCTCCTTAGCTTACATATCTCTGCTGTTTTTTAACCCAGTGTCACAAATGTTTTCCAGAGCATTTTGGAGATTCTTCTCCTTTTTGTGTCAGTAGAACATCAGGTCTGCAAATGTCAATTCCTCAGATCTATCAGATATTGTTGATATCTGTTGGTAAAACATTTTGGATGCAGAAATAAGTCCCAAGTCTATATGGGAAAGGTCCCTTTCAAATGGCATGTTAAAACTGCTCAGCTGCTAGCCCTGTTTTAGAGACTTTGCAGAACCAAGATATACTACCTACAGGGATGCTTTTAACTGAATGTTCAACAGGGCACTTAGGTTTTGTCACCTTTGCTCTATCTGCTGCCAACTGCTTTCCTGTATCACCACGGGCAGCTGGGAAGAGATATTAGATGTTAGATCCAAGGCCCAGCATGTGTCGAGCTATAAGACATTTGCTTTAGTGCCAGGTGCAGCACCATTTGTAGAGGCACGTGTGTTCTCACATTACAACTGCTTTGCGCCTCGATAGACCCCTGCTTATGTAGAGAAATTTTAGATGTCTGTGCAAAACTCTGCTTAATAGCTTTGTTGCATTTCCCTCTGCTCCATGTCACCTCCACAGGTCCCCAGCTACACACGCTGCTCCAGGTGCTTGTTCTCGGGAGTTTTGCAGGTCTCCTGTCTGACCCTGATAGGTCTGGTGACACAACTCTGTCTATGGATGGGCTGAAGAAGCTGACCAACACTATGTGCTGCTGAAACACCCCCAGAAGGAGGTTTTCTTGGATTCAGCTCTTACTATTAAATCAGTTATTCTTCTGAGTCACCTATTGGCCCTTGGAAGGGCTCTGCTGTGAATCTAAGCTTGCCTTGATCCTGTTTTAGAGATACAAATCCGTGCCCTGGAGTTGCCTCTATACCACCTTCTTGACTGCTGCCTGACCCGATTTGCTGGCTTTCCTCCAATGTCCCTTACGTCACTTTCCCTTTTATCCAGTTTCTGTTCCCTCCTCCATCCCTGATTCAACCCAGATTCTTTATGCTTCTCTCTGCGCTGCTCTTGCCAAAACCCACCCACCTCTTCCATTTCTCCATCACCTCTTGCTTTCTGTAGGGAAGCTATTCATGGCATTGCACTGCCTCAGGCAAGCTCCAGTGCAAAAATACCTCAGGAGCATGGGGGCATGGCTGGGGTTAGCAGGGGAACCAGGGCCAAATCCAAACATACCTTGTGAGCAGGTGGCTCAGCCATGCAGGTGAAAGACATGTGGAAAGGGAGAACAGTTGTTGGTCTCCCAGCTCTCTGTGTGGCTACAGCTGTGGTTTATGCTCATCTGAAGGGCACTTCTCTCCAGTTTTGGGGAATCATGCTTGTTTTGAGAAGAGCTGTCAGCAGGATGTGAGCTGGAGTGCTCATACAGCCATTTGAATTCCCATCAGAAAGTCATCTGTTTTCAGAGCTAGAAGATGTAAAAAGGTACTTGTCCCCTTTCATGTATCTCAGTTACAGTCCAAAATCAGGGTTTGTTTTGATTTTCCTCTCCTTCTTCTAATTTTGGGGCAAATTCTCCTGGTGTTTACTCCTTTTACCCCTCCCTGAATTCAGCAGGTAGAGTGTTGGAGAGAAAGAAATGAAGGAAAGGAAAAAGAGCAGCAAGAATAGGACTAAGAAACCGTAGTGTCACCCAGCTATGGGCACAAGTGACCCACAGGGAGAGCAGAAGCTGAGAGACAAGTACAGATGAAGTGGGAAGCCTGTTCCCAACCATGTTTGCCAGCAGATATTTGCCTGTTTGCATGGACAAGCCCAGCAGCATGGATGACAGAGAAACAAAGACCAACAACTTGTCCAGATCCAGGTTGTGACAGTTGTGTTACTGACTTGGGAGAGAGGGAGAACGGTTCCCTGTCTCCTACCCCAAACCACCCTGAGGTCACCTGAAACCATCACACTTTTATTAAAAAGAAAAAAAAAATCTCCTTAAGCATGTTTTCCCCTCCTCTGTGCTGAGCTGCTCTCCGGCTCACCCTGCGTGCCCGGAGGCTCCGAGCGACGCAGCCCGCGCAGGTGTTGTGGAGGATGGAGAGGGCTCTTCTCCCACCCCGGCTCTGGAGGGGATGGGGCAATGGCTGGAGGGGGAAGGTGACACACATCAGGAACCAGAGCTGCCAGCGTCACGTCTCACGTTTCCTCCCGCTCGGGCTGTGGAAAGAGCTGGGTCAGGTTTGAACAGGAGATTTAGTCTGTGGCTCGTAGCCCAAGGTCAAATGAGATTTCTGCAAGACAGACAGCAGCATGTCATATTAGGTTGTTTTTACAGCGATAACCTCCCTAACCCTCAGCCCCCGGTATCCAAGCAAAGGTTTTCGGGGGGATGGAGCGGCATGGTCATCCCCTCCTCTGATGTGGGACTTCAACATTGTCTTCCCAGCTCTGTTGCTGATGTTCCTGTGATGGTGGGCAACTCCCCATGCCCTCAACTATGATGTTTTGGGCAGCACAGTACAGAGATGCCAAGGCTGATACTACGCCTCCAGATGTTAACATAACACAAGTATTAATTGCCATTAACATTAGTAAGTAAGGCCATGCACAACCCTGTGAAAGTTTTGGAGTCTGAATTCCAGACAAAGGAGTGATGTTGTCCCAGTCTACCTCGGTGTGGAGGTAGAATTCACTTTGACCTAAGAGCACCCTGTGGCTTGGGAAGAGAAAGGAACAGCATAGGAACATTTATTCCTGGGCTATCTTCCATCACCATTGAGCTTTTTTAATAATTTCAGTAAGAATTCATGTAAATTGCCAAAAAGCTCAGCTTCCAGAGTGACTGAAGAGATGTTGATTGGGAAAGAAGACCACCTTGAGAGCATCACCCACATGCTGTCACTCTGCTGTGAGCCAACTCCCCACCCTGTGAATGAGACACAATTTTCCAAACTCATCTCCCTTGAAAATTTAACTCTGGCTCGACTGGCTTGGCTGCAGGGCCCACCATATCATCTGCTTACGATCCTGCAAGACAAACCCTGAGCAGATAGAGCCTGTCACACAGTCACAAACTTGTGGCTGGTCAGGTTAGTATCCTGACTGCGTTACACGTTAGTAAACCTGACTGCATTACTAATGCCAAGAGATTAATTTGGTTGTTTAAAAAGCCAAAAAAAAAGTATAGGAAAAGAAAGATCTAGATTCTAATGCATGAGACCACAGAGGTTTGGAGTGACTGAAGGTTATTCCTTAATTCTCCTCTACTTCAATTTCTGCTTCTTTGATATGAAGAGAAGTGAATGAATACTGACTTCTAGACTGAAATTCTCTCTTAGATTGAAATTATTTACTAATACTTCAAAATACAGCCATTCTACAGCCCCCTTAGAGGCCAGAGTTGCAGACCAGTGATGAGATGATGCAGTTATGTTCAACTGCAACAATCAGCTCCTTCCTATTCCTTTGGTTTCTACACAAGATTTTATGTCATTTTATAGTGACTGGGTCAAAAGTGAAGTTAAAAGGAATTGGCCGTAAAGCCTGGAGTCATTAGCAATGATGTTTAACAAATCCTGCGTTACTGCAGAAGGTATGGGGAGGAGGGGAAGAGGTCCTCTTGAATTGTGGGCTGGTTTCATTGATGCCCAGAAAATGATGGAAAAGCTGACATGAGATGTAATATAAATCTGCCTAGCTTCAGCTGCAATCTGCCAACTCACATTGTCCATTACCTATTAGAATAAGCAGATATCTGTTCTTGGAAGTCTGTTCCTTCCATGCCTGCTGTTTATCTCCCTCTTTGATAAATTAAGTAGGAAATGTTTCTCTTTTCCAGGTATGAAGGATACTTTTTGTATCTAAAGCACATTTGTTTGATGCAGTAAGAGAATATGTTGTGTTTCAAAAATCCAAAGTAATTATTTCCCATTCTGAATCAATATAAATAAGACTGATGAAGCAATTGCAAAGGAATTATTCTCTATAGGGATGTTCATAGAGGAGTTTATTCCTTACATAGCCACCTTCAAAACATGCGAGGGATTGGACTAGGGTAAATTATTATCAGCAAATGTTGCAGGAGACCTAAATAATCTTGTGTGACTAAAACCAGAAGCCAGGTTTAAAGAATACTCTGCATTACTTTGCAACCAATCTTACTTAAACAGCATGGCTGGGACTCATCCACTTCGTGCAAACACTGTGCAGACTCTTGACTATGAGCTCCTTGTCTAGGTCCCCAGCAGAGCAGAAGACACCTCTTGAACTCAATTCCCTTGTTTTCCCATCAACTGTAAGAAGCATTTAAAAGTGGGTTTTATCGAAGTGCATGGGTGTGTAGAGGGGAATCCATCTCCAGCTGCGGTGTTGCAGTGTTTATCCCCTCTCTCACTGCGGTGTGCACCGTGCAGGAATCTGGCTCGGCGTATCTCAGCTCCTCTTCTAGCTGAACCAGGACCTACTCGATACAGTGATGGCACAACCTGCTACTGCAAACGGCAAGACACAGATCCTAAAACTGCATCCAGGCAGCGCTGTTAGGAATAGAGCCCTGTACCAGTGAAAAACCTTACTAAGATATTTTGAAAAAGGTGCCTGCCCTGTTTTTTCCCCAGTGAGCTGATAAAAGCACTAGCATTCAGACCAGGCTCTGAAGAAAAGCAGACACTGGGAATGGATGTGCTTCAACCCTGGGTGGTCTTATCTCTCTATTCCTCCTGTTGCCTTTGGGGACTGATGTGGTGTCCTCCAGGCGAAAGGCTCTGCAGCCCATCCAGTGTCCAGAACTACCTGGGACCCCCTCCTAGCACGATGCCATTTCTCAGATCTCTGAGCAATCTGCTCAGCCTCTTCCTCCCTGATTAATAATGTTGCTGTCACTTTGGATTATAGCCCTTTACTTTATTTGTCTCAGCTTAAAATACTTGTGGTTTCATATTCTGTCAGAAGAGATATATAAGAGAAGGGCTTTGCTTAAAGTGCAGATGATGATGGAAAAGGAATGTGTTGCTACAAATTCCTGCAGGAGTCTTTATTGGATTCCTTGGGACTTATTGAAAGGCAAAAATATAGGGAGGGAGTGAGCAGGATGAGGGGAATGGAGAGCTCATAGGAGGTGTCTATTGTGGCATTGTGGGAAAGATAAGACAAGCCTGTGGCTTGAACAGAGATAAAAGTGAAAGGATTTCTGCAGTTATCTAGGCAATTTCTTTCATTGCTTCACTATTTGTGCTGTTAGGGAAAAAAACAACCAACCAACCAACCTAACAAATAAAACAACAACCAAAAAAAAGCCCAAAGCCTGACTGCAGTTGCTTTTATGAAAATGTAAGTCCCTTGCTTCTTACTGCATTTGTGACAGGAAGAAATTTCCTGTGACTGGTTGACTGGACACGGTCCCTCCCATCCCACACAGATCCCAATTAACTTCTGCTAGATGAACACCTTTTACCCTGACTTCACAATATCAGCTGTCTCTGCAACTCCTGCAGCTCAGCAAAACTATTTCCAAAAAACTTAAGATCCACAAACTTGTCTGTACTTGGAGGCAGAACCAGTTCCTTGTAAAACATACATCTTAAAAAGCACCCACTCCACATATATCTCATGGGATCTATATCTTCCAGCCTTCTCAAGGGAGTCAACACAGATGTACTAGCCTCTCTCTTTTTTTTTTAATATTCCTCAGTCTCTCAGACACATTTTCATATCAAGAATTTAATATTATTTTCACTATGTCTGCTATCTGTTTAGACCTCTGTTCCCTGTAAATGCGGGAGGCCAGTCTTAGCTCCATTTCAGCTTGCCTTGCTAACTGAAACAGTGGTTGTGGCACTTATCAATCCAAGACTTTGATGTTGGCTGAGACTGGTCACCCATGTCTTGCATAGCAAAACCACCCCTGATTTAAGCTAAGATCTCTGTATTTACTCTATTGCATCCTCTATGAATCACAGAATCACAGAATGTCAGGGGTTGGAAGACACCTCGAAAGCTCATCCAGTCCAATCCCCCCGCTGGAGCAGGAACACCCAGATGAGGTTACACAGAAGGTGTCCAGGCGGGTTGGAATGTCTGCAGAGAAGGAGACTCCACAACCTCCCTGGGCAGCCTGGTCCAGGCTCTGGCACCCTCACCAGGAAGAAGTTTCTTCTCATATTTAAGTGGAACCTCCTGTGTTCCAGTTTGAACACATTGCTCCTTGTCCTATCATGGTTGTCACCGAGAAGAGCCCGGCTCCATCCTCCAGACACTCACCCTTTCCATATTGATCCCCATGAATGAGCTCCCCCCTCAGTCTCCTCTTCTCCAGCTCCAGAGCCCCAGCTCCTCAGCCTTTCCTCACACGGGAGATGCTCCACTCCCTTCAGCATCTTCGTGGCTGTGCTGGACTCTCTCCAGCAGTTCCCTGTCCTTCTGGAACTGAGGGGCCCACAACTGGACACAATATTCCAGATGAGGTCTCACCAGGGCAGAGCAGAGGGGCAGGAGAACCTCTCTGACCTACTGACCACCCCACTTCTAATCCCCCCAGGTCCCATTGCCCTTCCTGGCCACAAGGGCCCAGTGCTGGCTCATGGTCACCCTGCTGTCCCCAGGACCCCCAGCTCCCTTTCCCCTACACTGCTCTCCAACAGCTTGTTCCCCAACCTATACTAGAACCTGGGGTTGTTCCTGCCCAGATGTAAGACTCCGCACTTTCCCTTGTTATATTTCATTAAATTTTTCCCCACCCAACTCTCCAGCCTGTCAAGGTCTCTGGATGGCAGCACAGCCTTCCACTGTTAGCCACTCCTCCCAGTTTGGTGCCATCAGCAAACTTGTTGATAGTGCACTCTATTCCCTCATCCAAGTCATTGAAGAATATATTGAATAATACTGGTCCCAGTACTGACCCTTGAGGGACTCCACTACGTACAGGCCTCCAACTGGACTCTGCTCCATTGACCACAACTCTCTGGCTTCTTTCCAGACAGTTCCCAGTCCACCTCACTACTCGATGGTCCAGTCCACACTTCCTCAGTTTAGCAGCAAAGATGCTGTGGGACACTGTGTCAAATGCTTTGCTGAAGTCAAGCTAGACCACATCCACCGCTTTGCCATCATCTAGCCACCTGGTTATGTCCTCATAAAAGGCTATGAGGTTGGACAAGCACGACTTCCTCTTGGTGAAGCCATGTTGACTGCTCCTAATGACACCCTTATCCTTGATATGCCTTGAGATGGCACCAAGGATAAGTCGTTCCATCACTTTCCCAGGGATGGAGGTGAGGCTGACTGGTCTATAGTTACCTGGGTCCTCCTTGAAATGGAGATTAACTTCTAACTGGTAAATATTTGATGATGTGATAATTATTCAAAGAAGATTAACTAAATAGAAAAGTATTGAATATTCTAGGAATGAAATATGAGACGTGGATTTGAGGCTGACAAAAACCATAGTGGGGCATGGAATTATCCATCACTCTCCTATGCAATGCTGGGATGGATTGAAGATGCTCCTACCAAAGTAGGGCATACCCAAAGAGAAATGGAGGTGGTGATAAACAGAATTCTTCCCAGTTTTGGGAAGAAGGGTAAGTCATGACCATAAAATCAAAATCTACAGCTAATTTCAAAGTTGATGATATGAGAATGGTTTTTGATATTCCACCTGCAGGGTGCATTTATTAAAAACAATCTCTTACTTCTTTTGAGCTAAAGACTAGTGTGACTTACACAAATGTCAAACCAAGAAACGAAAGGGAAAGTTGGGAGATTCTTATGTGAACTCCATGGTTGGAAGAGACGGTCAGATAAAGGAGGATAAAGCAATGGACAAGTTGCATCACCTGGGCAAGCAAGTGGAGAGGAAAAGTAAGAAAATTTCTGTATGGGGGACAGCATGGTGCCATGGACAATATGGATAATGAAGTATCATCCCCTCAACCTTCTTTCAGGTAGAGCTGAACCCCTGCCTTACTTGCTCCTCCTCACTCCCTTATCTGCATTATCCACATCCAGGAAGATGTTTATGCAGTGCTGGTCATCCAAAATCACGCTAAATCTGGGTGGTTATATCACACCACCATTGAGTCCTTAAACTGTCTTGCATGCCTTGAAAGAAGCAGTGCCTCGGAATAAAGAGGGAGAGGGAAAAAAGTAATGTGAGTGGCTGTAGTTTTGTATATTTGATTTCAGCATTAAGCAAAGGATTTTGATGGAACATGTAATTGAAGAAGTGGAATTGACTAAAACACTGGTTTATCAGAAGATAATTGGGATAGACTAGTCAAACAGCTTGGTAAGGCAACTGTTCTCCTAAAAATACCCAGAAAGCTGAACTCATTTGAATTGAGTTCTTACCTTGTCTTTTAACATGCAGGAAGACCTTGCTTGATTGCCATTATCTATAGGTTTAACAAAGGCATTCCTTATTCCAGTGTCCTAATCATTAACTAATACAAATTCTCATAATACCAGAACCAGGACTGAAGTGGGGACCCTGCATGAAGTTTCATAATGAAACTTTATAATCACTTCCTGAAACACCTTACTGTTGTTGGAGGTAACCTAGGCTTTTCTAACCTACTCCAGTGACTCAAGATATGAATACGCTTGCTTCTTTCTTAGCCACCAGGATATGACCCTCACACTGGAGCTGAGCTACTTTGGTGTGATCTCTTCTTGAAAATCCATGTCAGTTTTGTCTGACACAGCACAAAGCTGGGAGGCACTGCCAAGAAAGAAGTAATAGTGATATCCTGGGGCATGTATCTACATCCCAGACAATGTGTAATAGAAAACGGATGTAATTCAAGAGTATAGAATGGAAAGATGTACATTTACAAACTCCTAACAGCACCTTCTGCTGCAAATTTGGAATTTGCCTCTGTAAAGCATCAAGGGAGATGAAAAGCTTATGATTCAACCACTGAATGGATCTGAAACTTCATATGATGTAGCCATGAAAATCAGAAGTGCAACATTCAGAGAGTGGGAAGAGGAATTGGGTAAGAAGAGGGGAATCACACAAACATAGAAGGTGTGTTGCGATCAGGTAACTTCAGTCTGGTAGTGGGTAGTGTTTAAAAATTTTGACACCCATCATGGTGAGATTGAGGAGGATAATGTCTTATGTGTGGCTACTGCTCTCTGGTACAAGGAGATGACTATAACCCTGCAAGAAATTTTCTGAGCATACTGATTCTTGCTTGTCAGAAATTACAAAGAACAGACCTAAGTATTTTTAATCCAGTATGGTTGACTTTCTGGGCACTGATTGCTCTTCTGTGTTGCTGGATGACAAATAAGGGCACAGCCACCAACAACCACCCTTTCCCCTATGGAAGAACAGAGGAGCAGATGAGAAATTCATCTGTGACCAATAGCTAGTGTGGAGAACCTAAAGATTATGGAGCAAATTAGAGAATATGCCCTGCATATCCTCAGGGCCGTCAGTGACTGCTGCTGGAATAGGCACTAGCCTCATAGCGAGGTCTGACATATGTTGAATATGTCTACCTCCCCATCCCAAGCTTGACTGCCTAAGGCTGCTTTGAGCGTCATGATTTCCAGGTATTCAATTAATTGATTCAAGTGTTACTGATATTGGTACTACCATGCATGACTTCAGTAAGTCTCTCTCAACAAAGTTCTAGTTACTGCAGGCTCTTGCACTGGTGTCTTGAATGATAGTTTCAATCTGGTAATTTCTGCTTGCCACATAAATCTGTTCTTGTACCACCACTGAAGCTTCATTCAGACACAGAGCAGTGCCCACCAGATGGACCCTAGAGAGAACCTGGACAAAACACACTTCCAGTATTGCTTAACCAGTTTCTTTCCCTTATAAAAATTAGAAAATATGGGGAATTTATCTTTATTCTAGTCTCTAGGAAGCCTTTGCACTGTTGGTGTATGGCCCACGGCACATAATAGCAATGGAGCAATCCAGCTATCTTCCAAGCTTCCTCATCTCTTGATTTTATTTCTGCTTTCTTCTTCCACAGTTTGGTTCTCATCCCTTCTTTTGTTCTCCCCAAATGCTCTTTTAATTCATTGGTCAGACAGAATATCCCTTATTTCATGTGTTGACCACAAAATCCTTTTCTTTGGCTATTTTCCGTTGTCTTTTCTGGTCTGAATTCTCACAATGTTGGTAATACTTGGAGGTTGGCAACCCCATCTTTTGTCTTACATGAGTTAGATCTTGGATTGCTCCAGCTTTGAGAAGTTTCTCTTTGGTGGGAGCCAGTGACTCTCTGATCCTTTTCCCCCTCTGTGTGTATTTCCACTCTAGCACAGTCTTTCGCCAAAATGGAACATCAACTTTAGGGGTTGGGTAAGCAGTGAAATGCAGTTGTTTCCAGATTTGCACCTGGACTTTCTGAGGTTTTTTTGTTAGTGCCTGAACAGACGTTGGGGCTGTAGACAGGCTGTAGATAGGACAGTTGTCCTGTTAGTGCAAGAGCTGGTTTCCTGTGGCACAGGATGGGCATCACAGGAAGAAAGATCTAGGCAGGCACCAAAGGGGCTACGCACAGGGCACACTTGTTCATCCCTCCCCCATTCCTTCTTACACCGGATACCTAAGAACAGCCAAACCGAGAGTCAGCGAAGCAAGAACAGGTAGGACAGGTCTGCTGTGCCTCTGGCTTTTTCATGAGCCTCCACCCAGGAGAATGAGAGGCATTGCATGCCCCTCCATCATAAGCTGCTGCTAATGATTCCTTCTGCCCGGAGGACACGGTCGGGATCGATGGAGGGTCAGCCATTAGACATACATTTCCCAATGCCCAGCATAGCACACGGGGTCAGGGAGCTAATCATCGCTCCTATCTCGCCTGCCTTGCTGCGGTGTCCAGCCTGGGGCAATTGGAGGTGCATTAAAGATTAAACAAGAGGTGGGGGGGTCTGGTGAGTGTGTTGGAATAATTCCAGGGTGGGTGGGCAGTGGTTGGCCCAAGAAAGTGGATTTCTGCTACAGCGGCCTCTACTTTAGATCTTTCAGCCGAACAAACCGGCGGCATCTCTGTTGAGACAAAAAATGCCTCTAGCTAAAATTCCACTAGCTGACCTCAGAAGGGCTCCAGCTGTTTCTGCCACCAACATAGCAGCTAGAAGAAGAGTTTTAAAAAGGTTGGCCATGCTGAAACAGAAACCCACTTCCTCAAAAGACCTGGCAGGACAGAGCCTTCCTCCTCCTTGCACAGCCCTTTCACCATAAGAGCAAACGCAGTGTGGCCTGAGTATTGGCTAATCCTAGAAATACTCTTTGATTCTATTCTTAAATGAGTGTCTGTCACTTGCCATCACCATGCCATGTAGATTTATTGCAGGACCTTGACACCTCTTCTAAGGTGGGAGGACTAAATGATCACCTTGCTTGACATCTTAATTCCTAATGCCTCCAATCTCCAAAACCAGTGCATTGCAACTCATGTTCCTGTTGAAGCAAAAACATTTTCACAGGAACAGGAAAACACCTTCCATTTGAGGTGTGTTAGTGGGACAGCGGCTCATCCCATGGCTCTGAACACATCAGTGTCAGTCTCGGAGATGATTTATACAGGCAATCCACGCACTTTTTTCCTCTGTGAGGCTAATGAGCATGTTGATTGTTAGATTCTAGTGTTAACATGTCTATTCTGACTCCAGTGGTCACGGGACTGCATTCATATCTGGCTCGGGTACCTGTGAGTTCTCACTGGTAGATGTGCCTTTAGAGGATGACTGCAAAGCTTGGCACTTAATGGAGAGAGGAAAATGACCTGTCTGGTGCTTAACAATATTGTCTGGAGCTGTGTGGGCTCAGGAACTGACAGTGGCTGATCGGCACCCTGCAGACCCTGCCCTTTGGTTCCCCAGATCCACGGGGGTTTTTTGAGCCTCAAATTCACAACCATAGAATCATAGAATCATTTCAGTGGGAAGAGACCCTCAGGGTCATTGAGTCCAACCATAACCCAACTCTAGCACTAGACCATGTCCCTAAGAACTTTGTCTAAGCGACTTTTAAACCCCTCCAGGGATGGTGACTCCACCGCTTCCCTGGGCAGCCTGTTCCAACACCTGACAACCCTTTCCAGGAATAATTTTTTTCCTAATATCCAATCTAAACGTCCCCTGGTGCAACTTGAGGCCATTTCCTCTCATCCTATCACTTGCTACTTGGGAGAAGAGACCAACACCATGCTACAGCCTCCTTTCAGGTAGTTGTAGACAGCAATAAGGTCTCCCTTCAGCCTCCTTTTCTCCAGGCTAAACAGCCCCAGCTCCCTCAACTGCTCCTCAGCAGACTTGTGCTCCAGGTCCCTCATGGTGTACTTAGCAGAAGAAGAGTAGAGGAAGAGATTCAACAAGAGAAATGTGCGGAGACAAAGTTACAGCCACGAGGAAGCAGCAGGACTCTCCACTCCTTCTGGTAAGCATTAAAACCCGTCCAGCTCAGGGATAATCTCTTTCAAGGCTTACCATCTTGTCAAAGATCCTTCCTAAGGAGTCCTGACACGGTGAGGGCTCTTTGCCAGAGCTTCCTCAACTTCTGTGTCCCCATCTGAGCTAGTTACTCTGTGCTCCCTTTATGGTCAGTGGAAGAATCATGCCCTCAAAGGATGAATGCTCTCTGAGAAGGGCCAGATGAATTGTCCTGAGCCTTTTTTCTTCGTCGAGTATGAACAGAGCCTAAAGTAACCGGCTCACACTTGACATCTCACTTTCCAGCTCCAGAACTGAGAAGAATCCCATCTACGAGGTCTCAGGCCCTGGACACCCACGTGCATGCTCCTCTTGCTGGTCGGGGGTGATGTTTTCAGTGGCATTAGATGACATGAACTGAAACAATTTTTAGCTGTGATTATCATCTAGGATTGTTTTTGATCATGGGGCTTCATGCTCATCAGCCAAACTCAACTGTAAAGTGTTCTCTCAACAGGTTCCCATCCAGGTTTGCCATTGCCAGAAGAATTCAGAACATGGGCTGCAGTTGCTGTTCTTATGAACCAAGCATTATGTATTTCATATGATACAAGGGAAGTGTTATTCATTTACTGGAATTATCCTTTTATCAAGTCAGTTTCCTATTGCATTTCACCCTTCATTGCACTGGCAGTTCATTCTTTTAACAAGGCTGTTTCTATTCTTGAAAGTATATTTAAGAGGTTTTGCAATTGTATTGTGAAATACAGATTTTCCTTTTTTTTCCTTTTTTAAATTGAGTTCCAAGCATCCTTAAATTCTGGAGAACTCAGAGCAATAATGAACAAACCTATCACGGAATTAAAAGATAACAAACAGGGCCTCATGAGAACTTTCTCTAAATTGTCTTTGAAGACAATCTGTTATTGTACTTTAATTTAAGCACTTTCTACTGTCAGATTTTGTTCTCTGTTTCCTGTTGCAGTGTTTGTTTCCCAAGTCCTGACTTGTGCTGGAAATCTGCTCCTGGGTCCTTTTGTAAACTTTTGGTTAGACTCACGAGATGGATTCAAGCGGTGGTGACCAAACTCCGCAAGGAATGATTTGGGGTGTTTAGTCATGCACAATCCCAAGCTGGTGAGGACTGGATTGCTACAAAGCAGGATAGCATGGGGTAGCTAATTAGGCTACAGGCAATGGTAGAGCAAAGAATTGAGGCTTAATCCCACCTCTCCGGGGTCACAAGCAGACCATGGGGACAGCACTCAAGTCATGAGCCAGGCCAGGCCAGGAATCGTGAACTGAGGTTGAAAGCCAAGAGTAAAATCAAAAATTGTCTTGTAACTTCCCAGTAGCTCATAGCGAATTAGCAGCAGAAATGCCCCTGCTGTGGGTGTTTGTTAATCAAGCATGGAGATAAAGTTGCAGGAAGAGCAGATTTGTCCCTGGTAAGAGTGAGGCCTCAGTAGTTCTGCTGGGTCCCTCTGAGTGGGCTCAGAGTGAAGAATGGGCACACATGTGGAAAGAATTCTTTACCACAACTGCATCATGACTAGTTCATAGAGGTTTGTATGTCCACTTTTTGAGTCTTAGCTCTTACATGCTGGTCAATTGGAGATTGTAATTCCTATCAATGGGTACAAAAATTGGGGCAATCCCAAGCACAAATACAGGTGAATGGACTGAGAACAGCCCTGAGGAGAAGGACTTGGGAGTGTTGGTTGATGAGAAGCTCAACATGAGCTGGCAACGTGCACTCGCAGCCCAGAAAGCCAAACGTATCCAGGGCTGCACCAAAAGCAGCATGGCCAGCAGGTTGAAGGAGGTGACACCTTTACTTTGCTCTCATGAGACCCCACCTGGGGCTCTGCATTCAGCTCTGGGGTCCCCAACATAAGACAGACATGGACATGTTGGAGCAAGTCTGGAGGAGGGCCATGAAGATGGTCACAGGGCTGGACCACCTCCCCTATGAGTACAGGCTGAGAGAGTTGGGCTTGTTCAGCCGGGAGAAGGGAAGGGTCCAGAGAGACCTTATTGTGGCCTTTCAATGTATATGAAGGGGGCTCATAAGAAAGTTGGAGAGACACTTTTTACCAGGGCCTGCAGTGGCAGGATAAGAGGCAATGGTTCTAAACTGACAGAGGGCAGGTTTAGATTAGATATAAGGAAGAAATTCTTCACATTGAGGATGGTAAGACATGGAAGAGGTTGCCCAGAGAAGCTGTGGATGCCCCATCCCTGGAAATGTTCAACATAAGGTTGGAACTGGCTTTGAGCAGCCTGGTCTGGTGGAAGGTGTTCCTGCCCATGTCAGGGAGGGTTGGAACTAGATGATCTTTCAGGTCCCTTCCAACCCACACCATTCTATGATTCCATGACTCAGTAAGATTTTTTTTAAGATCAGTCAAAAAATCTCTTCCAGAGCTCAACCAGTTAGCAGTCTGAGGTGGGTGAGTCAGTTTTGTGGGAAAAAGCTTATCAAAGGATGTTTTAAGAAGACAGGGGAAGTTACGTACATCTTCATGAAGACAAAGGGAAGAGGGTCTTTTTTAAGCTAAGATTGTAAAATTATACCAACATAGTGGAGAGCAGCATGTTGGAGATTTTGTGGGAGAGCTTCAGTTCTGGCAGCCAAGCCATAGTGGTAAATACATCCTGTATTTTTTTACAATTCTTCTTGGCCCATGTCTTGAGTTCACCCTAGCCTCTTCAAACATTGTATCATATAAGCAGAAGACAAAAAACCAAACCAAACCAAACCAAAACCACCACCACCACCAAAAACAACAAAAAAAGAGGTGCCTTCAGAATATTTGAAGCCATAGGTGAGAATTACACTTGAAATAAAAACCTAGTTTGCTGCACAGAGGAATAGTTGTAAGCAAATTCAGCTAGAACTCAGCTGAGAATTCAATCTATGACTTTCTTCTAAACTCAACCTAATCCAATAATGCTATTTGGATGGGATAATGAGATGCCGTCAAATTTGCTCCCAAGGACTAGAAATAACCTGCACGTGTGTCTGTCAGAATAAGCCCTGTAAGTAAACAAAGCAGACGGAAGAAACTTCTTCAGTAAACATTAAAAATTGATCACTTTAGTCAAAATATCAGACATGGGCAGGAAGAGTGAAATTGCCTGTGAAAGCTGACATTTAGAACTAAATTAATCATTTGCAGCAGTTTGTGTGGTTGTGGAGAATGGCAAAGTGGAGATGGCTCGTAGCAAGTTGAGGAACCGCCACGCTGCACTTGTAGAAGTAGAGCAAGCAATGTGTCACCCCTGGGTCATTGGAAGTTGTGAGTCAGGCTGTTGATGAGACTGAAATGTTCAATTAGGGGACTCATGACACAATGGGCTCCTAGCTTGGTTCTTGAGGTGGCACCTGCCAGATTAGTTTCTTATCATGGACTTCCGCCATACTGAGGTACCTTACCAAGAGAGATGTCTCAGGAGTGGACAGGCCACCAAAGCTGGATAGTTCTCTCTTGAAATAACCACATGAAAGATATGGGAGCTTCTTATAAAATACCAACAGGAAGTTTAACCTCAGTGCAACCAGCCAGCTCTCACTGTGTTAATCAAATAGGACTGTACTCTCATGGTGTGAAAGGATTGTGCAGAGTGCACCATGGGGTACATCACTTGGCCAGACAGTGTGATGTTGCCTCCATAACATTGGGATTGCCAGTTCTTCTGTGTAGGTATTTTGTGAGGGATGAGGTCCTGTCACCAGGGACAGGTAGATCTCTGCTGGCACATGGGTGTCCCTGTTCAGTGTTGGTCCTTTCTCAAATACAGATTCACTACATTTATGGGGGTCCCAGACTCCCAGGTACCTCCTGCTATGAAGTGACCTGGTGCTTCACTGCATTGGCTTCATTCTCTTTTTCCTGATGACCTTCCTCAGAGATTTCTCCTGGCCACAGCCAGCAACACAGCACTGAGCTAAGATAATCCGGGGCTTGATTCAGATTTGACAATCCTATGTCCACATGTCTTAACCAGGAGGGCTTTGTACAGTCTGTTCTTCTCTCAGCTATGCTTAGATAGACTGTTCACACTTCATGTAGTTCTGGGAAGAAATAAGCAGCTGTCTTGCTGCTAAGGTGTTGAATAAGAATGGCTTATAAAAATATATAATTCGTGATGTAGTTCAGCAAACATGGGAGTGAATGGCTCGTTGGCAATGAAAGTGAAAGACAAGAGAAGAGCCCTTCTACTGAATTGCATCAGAAATTAAGAGCTAAAGAGAAAGTAGGTTCTTAGACGGGAAGACAAATTGAAGATCTCACATCTACATTTCAAAGACTTCATTGTCCCAAGGCAAGACAAACAAAATAGTATTTGCATATTCACTGACAATTGGAACAGTATTGAAAGGCACCAGCCAAATGGAAGAAACTGAGAAAAGGGAGGCGAAATTAGCTTACAATATATTTCCTCAAATTGAAAAATGAGATGGAAGGAGTAGGAGGGGAAGATCCTAAAATCGTCCTTTGATGCTTGTTTTTTCCCAAAAGGAATGAGTCCATGGGGAAACTGTGATTTAAACCTGCAGTTCAGTGACAGGCTAAATCTAACTTGAGGGCTTTTAGTGCTACAGCAGAAATACCAGAGCCTTACAACTCAATATGCTGATCTGGAATAAACTTTTTGTGCCAGTTGAGATTTGTTCAAATACGGCTGTTTGGTTAAACTTTGTGCCGGCGTATTTCACATCAGGGATGCCATCTGCACCTGAAGTACTGTTTTGTTGGACCTCTCTTGGCTCATCTGTAGGCCTTTTCATCAATCCCCTCTTGCTGTCTTCCCACCCATGTCATTTTCAAGTCACTGCCTCCAGGCATCGCCTGGTTTAGTACCCTCCACAAGCTGGATTCCCATCCCCAGCAATAGCGAGATGCTCTGCAGACAATACGTCCTCCTTTTACCTTCTGCAGACATATTTCTGTTCACTACAGTTCTGAAAACACCCAGGCACAGTCTCATGTAGGATGGCTGCTGTGCTGCAGGACTGGAAAAGTGCAGGACCGAGGTCAAAGCCCTGGAAGGCCAAGGATACTGGTGGTCTCTCATTACTGAAGAGAAATTCTGGCTGTACAAGGATCTTAGCTGGAATTTCTAACAGGGCAGAGACCTTGTGTGGAGTGTATGGGAAAATCTTGCAAAAGTAGCTCCTTCATGAAAGAGTAGCAACCTGAAGATGAGTGTACCTCCATGGCAAAGCAACTCTCAAAGAAATTGAACCACAGGAATCACAACAGTCCTGGTGGAAAGAGATTCTTGGAAGCCTCCAGCCCAGGCTTCCCTGGACTAGGATTAGATCAGGATAACCAGGTCTCTGTACAACTGAACCCTGTAAATACTGAAGGATAAAGACAGTCTTGGCATTTGGACCAAGGCTGTGTCACTCTCCTGGAGAGTGTTTCCTAATGCCTAACCTGAACCTCCTAAGCTCCAGTTCATGTTTGTTGACCATTGCTATGTTGTCTGGTGAGAAGAGTTTGGCTCTGCTGTCCTTGTAACGACCCTTCAAAATTTTATAGACTGTTTTTAGACACTGTTCAGTCTCCTTTCACCCAGCAGAAGAGGTGCAGACTTCTCACCACCTCTGTGCTAAAGCAGCTCTGCTCCCTTTACATCTCCTGGCAGACCTTATGCCCCAGGCCTTGACCATCTTGGTTGCCTTGGCTGGCCCCTCACCAGTTTCTCCACATTGTTTCTGAACTGGGAGCTCAAAACTGAATGCAGTATTCCAGGTGCAGCCTTCCCAGCGTGGAGCAGAGGGACAAAAACTTCCTTCTATTTTCTGGCTACACTCATATATGCTATGATAACCATGTATAGTCCAGCAAGCAGCTTGTCTTATTTGCAATGAGAGCGAGTGCAAGCTCATATTCACCTTGGCATCCACCATCACCACTGGTATTTGGCAGCAGGACTGTTGCTTAGCCAGTTTGCTCACAGTTCATAGCACGGCAGGGGATAACACTGATCCTGGTGCAGAGTGAGTGAAAAGAAGAGTAAGAGGTAACAGACGGTATAATAGTAGTTGACTCTTCCTCTGTTAACTTTATGAGGTTTTTGCTTGGCCCAGGCATGAAGTTTAAGGTCCTTCTGCACTGAGGTTTGGCTATTCAGCTTGTCAAAAATGCTCCTCCCCTGGCCCCCCACCTCTAATTTAGCATCATCCAGAAAGATGCTGGAAGTTTAAAGTCTGGCGCAACCTGGTCTGATCTCATAGCTGGTGCTGCTTTGAGCTGGATGTTGAATGAACGTAAATGATCCTGTGATTCTAGATGAGTCCATATCACAGTAGAAGTCACTGGTAATGATCTTGATCCATATGGGCCCATGTATCAACCCCTGAGGAGTGACTCCAGCACTGGCAGCCACCAGCTAGATGTCTTGTCATTGATGACCATCCTCTGAGTCCAGCAGTTGAGCTGAATTGTCTGCTTTTCCAGCCTATATATTCTCAGCCTGCCAGCGAGACTGCTGTGCGTGATGGTGCAAAAGCCTCTATAGTTTGCCATGGCTAAATCATGGAATCACTTAGGTTGGAAAAGACCTTTAAGATCATCAAGTCCAACTGTTAACCTGACACTGCCAAGTCTGCCACTAAACCATGTCCTGAAGCAACACATCTACGTCTTTTAAACACCTCCAGGGATATTAAACACCTCTATGAACGCCCTGGGCAGTCTGTTCCAATGCCCAACAGCCCTTTCTGGGAAGAAATTGTTCCCCAGATCCAACCTCAACCTCCCCTGGCGCAACTTGAGGCCGTTTCCTCTGGTCCTGGTGCTTGTTCCTGGGGAGCAGAGCCCGACCCCCCTGGCTCCAAGCTCCTTTCAGGCAGCTCAGAGATCAGAAGGTCTCCCCTCAGCTCCTGTTCTCCAGGCCGAATCCCCAGCTCCCTCAGCCGCTCCCATCACACTTGTGCTCCAGCCTTTTCACCAGCTCCATCGAATTCTCCTTTGATATCTGTGGCTGGACTCTACAGGATACAGACGAACTGTCCCAGTGTGGATGCACAATCTGTAGTGGCAACATGTGAAAAGTAAGGAAGAAGCTAGTTGTAATGGTGAGTGAAAAGGAACATATGTACTTCTGGAAAAAGTGTAGCATTTCAGAGATGCATGAATCAGCTTCAGCTTGGCCTCTGACTGTGAGACAGTCTGAAGCATAACATATGGCATATCTTCCATAGGACTTATCACCTAATGTCTTCCCAGCATCTCATGTTCCTCCTGCAGTCTGATCTGGGTTGGATTCATGAAGCAAAGTCAGGCAACATGAAGCTCTGTACATTCATTACAGTGACTGTTGTAGAGTGACCCTTCAAAAACTCTTCTATGCTCTCCAGTCAACTTCTTCACATCACTAGCTTTGGTTCTAGCACTTCAATGCCAGTAAATGCTTCAGTCTTCATGTGAATTGAGATTATTTCTGTAGCTGAGATGTTGAAAGTCACAAGGATTTAGTTGGCAGAACCCGTAGGGTTGATCCAGGGGTCTGCAAGGGAAAATACCACCTGCCAATAAGAAATGTAGCAAAATTGGGAGTTTATTGTTTCCGTCCAATCTGGAAAATGTCAGGTTATAGCAAGCATCCATCTGGGATTCTCTGTAAATTAATCATGTTGATTTACCTTCCTGATTCTCAAAGCAGTGACATCCAACCACAGCTTGTGTAGTTACTGGTAGTTTCAGGTGACCTCCCTGGCCCTAATCCAACCTCTTCCACTAATTGCTCGTTTTGCTCCCATTCTCATGTGCAGGCAAACACTGTTGGGGAAAGAAAAGGATGGTCAACCTCAAATCTGACACTGAAGGTCTTCCATCCCTACTTTAGATCACCCCGCACACTGCACAGCCATGCAGAGCATCTGAGTTGACATTTAAGGAGATCCAAGGGACTGGTAGGCAGGATGACTGGTGTTGAAAGAAGCATGGTGGATCCATTGATCTAGGTGGGCTTAACAACGGTTGCTACTGGCATCACGCCCCATGTGTAAGGCTCAGTGACACCCTCATGTTACTTGATCTCAACACCAGGCACTCTGAAGAGCTCTGAGATATTTACTAAGCTGAAATATTGCTGATTTGTTCTGCAGTTTGGTGGCACTACAGAAGACTTTCAGAGGCTTCAAGCTTCCCAAGGCAATGGACTAACAATAGGATCATGAAACCACATGCTGATCCTGTAACCACAGGGACAGGGCAAAGCCAGTATTTGCTTCAGGGAATCTCCTGATGAACTGACTCCAGGCCTGGAGCCTTTTCTCTGCTATTTCCTATTCATTTAAACCAAGTTTCCTCCATGATACCTCATTATGGAATATGGTGCATTCTTTCCTACTCATGAGCCATTCACAATTCCTTTTCTGTTAAACAATTTGTCCTGAAATTCCTAGTAGAAGATACTGAACAGAAAGACATGGAGGCTCCTGTCCTGCCAGTCCTCAGAGAAGAGCAGCCATGGGCATTATAGATGGAGACATCATTGCTCTATGGGCAGCTTGTAGCAGTAGGAATGAAGACTCATTTTGTGTCACCGGCTTTGCCTAAGGTTATCAGAATGATTTTTTGCACACTTGAAGGTCTCTTGAAAGTGTTTAAATCTTTAAAGAGGGAAAAATTTAAATGTTTGACATGGAAGACTAGTGAAGGAGGCTCTGAAGTATGGCTACAGTGAGCAATATTTACTTGGGGGCTCCAGGAGTTTCCAGTCTGACAAAACCTGCTTGTGCAAATTCCTACAGTGAACATTTTCAGGGAATCAGCACAAATGTCTATGCTGAATGTCCTCAAGTGTGAGATTCTTGTGGGAATTTGAGCCCAATGGTATATGCTAAGAACATGGAAAGCAAATTGTCTCCTTTCATGGCTTCCACAGAAATACCAAGACAGGATCCACGTCCCAGACAATTGATCGCTTTCTTATTTTTGCCAGGAGCAGATGAAACTACTGACAATGACCAGGGAGGAAACAAGTTTGGCTCCTTTGAAAAATCAGGAAAAAAACATTTTTGGAGGCATCAAAGGTATTCTTGCATCTTCTCCAACTCAACATAGTGCTCTGGACCACTTTGATGGTTGTACAGAACAAGTGCGATCCAAAGCCAGGCCTAACCCCCTCAATACCTGCTCAGTTACCACCTGACAAGCAGGAGAGCTTGCTGGGGGTTAAGCATCAAGGTTTGACAGTTATTGTCCTCTAAAGCGAACAGCCAAGCCTTATGTCGTGGTTGAGACGGACAAACGACAGCCTAATGCACGGTCATTCATTACGGACTTTCTGAATGGTCAGCTGCAGTATTAGAGGTGGTCAAAGGTCTCTCCAAACATTTACCATCCATTAAAAGCTAACCTTTCTGTGTGTATGTTTGAGCTTTGAGTTCTCGAATAGCTGCGGGCGATGCATAAGACTCGGCACTTCTCTGGGGGTCTATTACACTGTCAGACGCAGCTCAGCCTTGCTAAACGCCCCAGCAGCATTCCTCAAGTGGACTCTCCCTCCCTGCCACCCATCACTCCTCCCGGAGCCTGAAAGCCGTGAACAGCTTGCTGGCAGCTGGACATTCCTTATGGGCACTGTCAAGTTTGCTGGTCTTCTCCCTCTGAAAATAAACAGCAAAATGTATTTGAGATCAGAGCTTAGGAGAAAATGTGTGGGGTTTTTTTCCTTCCCAGGGCTAGTTTTAAAACATTTGGAATTTTTCCCATTATATACTGTGATCAAAGCGAAAATTGTGGAGTCTCAGAGTGAGCTGACAGTCTGATTTTTCAATGTGGTCAATCAGATTTGTCATTTTGGGAACATTTTAAATGGAATGACGAGAGTTATTTATTTTCAATACCCGGAGAGATGCTAGTTTAGGGACAGTGACTTTATCAAAGCTTGTGCTTTCTATGCACTCAGATGACACTTGGCTATTGATGCTGTGTGCCAGGAAATCCCCTACTTTTCTCCAAGTCCAAAGTTTACTGTGAAAAATCCAGCAGCCTCAGGTTCACCTCTCTCTCGCACTCAGCTTTGCATTGTTTTATTAAACCCGGTGTCAAAAGGCACGCTGTCCACTTCTACTTTGCAAATAGCGTTTCTTATGTCTTTCCCTTCCTTCCATTTTTGGTCTATTTTCTAGTTTTGTCTCAATCACCTCTTTCCTACCTCAAGGTTTTAGAGATGCTTCTGGCAAACAGATAACTCACCTTACTTTGCAGGCAGCCTTGTATCACCTGTGATTTCATGGCTTCTAGTTTGGAACTAGCTTGGATTTGGCAATTTTAGCTTGAAGCGTTGGCATAATGATCCAGCTTTTGCCTGAAAAGAAAGCATAACATATCTTTAGGAGTTCTTACATGTGAGAAACCAGATTTTTTTTCCTGGCACTTAGGAGTGCTCAAATTATGGCTACCTTTAGAGGGACAAGGATACTGTGAATTCACACACTATCTGGTGTGCAAAAATTTTCTTATCTAGATAGTCCTCAGACCCCTGAAACTGGTGGGTTTGGGTCTGAGTCTTTGAGCTGATTCTTTTTTTCTGTCTTTCAAAAATTTTGGACTTAAAATAAAGCCCTTACATCTATAAACAGTCTCATAGAGTGGTTTGGGTTGAAGGCACCTTAAAGCCCCCCCAGTGCCACCCCTGCCATGAGCAGGGACATCTGCACCAGCTCAGGTTGCTCAGAGCCCCGTCCAGCCTGGCCTGGGATGTCTCCAGGGATGGTTCAGCCACCACCTCTCTGGCCAACCTGGGCCAGTAAGAACAGGTACAGAAACACAAATATACTGTTCCAGTATAAATAGGTACAGAAGGAATGTGTTTGAGTTTCAAATATGCTGAAGGACTGCTCCTCACACTGTCGCTACTGGATTTATCCTCACAAAGGAAGTAGACAAATATGTCTACCAAATTCTTTGCACAGCCTTATGTTGATATTGCTCTAGATGAAGTGAGTTTAAAAGGGGAAGAACATTTTTGCACCTGGGAAAATGGAAACTGAGAGGAACAGAAAGATTTTCCCTGTTGAGGAAGGTGCTTCCAGGGGACTAGTACCTCCCTGAACAAAGGAGGCATCAACCAGCACTAGCGTCTATCCAAGGTCTGGCCAGGAGAGATCAGCAGAGTTCAACTGCAGGGACAACTGAGACCAGCACAGCATTAAATCAGACTCACAAAATGAGTAGAAAGTATCTCAGAATGTCCCCATCAAAGCCTAATTATCTGCTGACTTC
This sequence comes from Caloenas nicobarica, assembly GCF_036013445.1. Classification (NCBI taxonomy): domain Eukaryota; kingdom Metazoa; phylum Chordata; class Aves; order Columbiformes; family Columbidae; genus Caloenas; species Caloenas nicobarica. The sequence continues at coordinate 1,231,735 of NC_088268.1, read as the reverse complement.
TTAGACGTGAGAGAATTCTCTTTGTCTATTTAATTTCATGCTTATCATCAAACGAGTCATTAAATAGCTGAGTATTAGGGGAAAAATTCAAGGCTTTCTGGTCTGTCTTGTTTAATCCTTCAGTCCCTCCCTTCCCTCCTCCCTGTCCCACTTTCTCTCTGGCACAGCCAGGCCAGGGAAAGCAGGCAGGGTTGTGCTGGGCAGTGTGGCACAATCTCTGTGCTCTGGTCTCAGAAGGGACAGGATGTGAGGGTGCGTAATCTCAGGTACAGGAAAATCATCCGGTGCCACATCAGAGCTCAGCAGCGCAGCTCTGACTGCAGCAGGAACTTTGCATCCCATGGGATGCGGCAGAATTGCAGAGACCTCTAAGAGTGGGGTGAGACCCAAAGGTTTGATCATTTTAAGGAAAATTAACTGTCCGGGAGCCAGATAGATGGTTAAAAACATAATCAAAATTATTAAATGGCAAATGATACGGAGCTTTCCTGTCTCATAACATATCACTCAGGGATATTACATGAAATTGGAAAATGAAAAAGATTTTCAGCCACTGAAAGACTTTTGTATGTAGGATGAATCAAGGATGCAGAAGTGCTGCCTTGGGCTATCTTTGAAACTGGGAACATAGAAACATTTAAGTAGAAATCAGCTATTTAAGCTGATGACAACACCATCCTGTTAGAATGAATTACTGGTTTAGGTCTCCGCTTCTCTTCAGTTGGTCTGTATGGAGGCAATGGAGGCAGGAGAGGCTACTTGCAGCCTTGTTTTAAAAACCTTTTTCTGGCTGTGGCAGACTTAGCTAGACCAGGACCCATCCAGTCAGGCAGTTCGTAGGTTCACAAGTGTTTGTGGCAATGTTCTGCTTGCTCCTCCAGTGCGATGCGTTTCCTTCTCAGGGGACATCACTGCAACACTCACTGTCCAACAGGACTGTACAGTGCGACAGTCCCATCAAAAGGATCCTTGATGAAGTATTTTGCCTTGATGCCAACTACTGCTGCTTTCTGCAGTTTGGTTTCTAACATCCAGGAGGAACCATTTCCCCAGCAGCAGCCTCCAAGCCTTAAACTTTTGACCTGAGCTAATTACTGAATTCACTTTATAGAAGTAATGAGGTTCTGAGCCTCTGCAATGCCTTGGAGGCTCTAGAGAGTTCGAGCCAAAACCTGAGCTCCCTAATCAGTTCTGACTCTGTTTTTTTTATTCATTGACTGGGTGCCCTGAGGCGCTGCTGCTCCTTGAGATCTCTGGCAGGAGCTGCAGTGCTGCTTGTCCCCAGTCTGCAACTGGTCAAAACATCCCAGTTCAGGGCTGCAGGTACACTCAGCACCTTAGTGATAAGAGGAGAAGATACCAGTGGGGACCAGTGGTCAGAGCAGCAGGGACAAGAAGGTCATGCTCTGCTCTTTCCTCAAGTCTGCAATTAGAAAACTCAGGTCTCCTCCTTCTGCCTCAAATTCTCCAACAAAAAAACATTAGCACTTTGATATCTGTGGGTAGTATAATGATGAAGGAAGGTGAGGTGTTGCTGTACAGGACCATACATGGACACTGGCAGCAAGACCTCAGCCAGGAACAGGCTCCCACACAGCAGAAATGTGTTCCTGTGCTCTGGCCAGCTTGTGCAGCCACCACGTTCCTCCTTTTGCTGAGTTCTTCCCACCCAGTATAGATGCCTTAACCAGCACTCCAAAACGGAGCCCATCCTGGGAATATCTAGGAGATGTCAGCAGCCGAAGAAGGGCTGGAGACATGCGCTGAGCCCCTCAGTCTCCAGGTCCATCACCGGTCTCTAGTTGCTCACAGAGCCACTGGCCCTGGCTTCCCCTCTCAAAGGATTTCTCTTGTACTTATGCTGTTTCTCCCTCCAACTCTTACATGCAGCAGCACTCACCAGGCTGAAACCTGGCTGAGGGGCAGGAGAAGGTGACTGTGGCACCCAGGTAAGGATGCTGCTGGCCAAGTTCTAGCCTCAGCCCTCAGCTCAAGCAAGCAACCTCCTGCTCTGGGGCACTGTGGCCAAAAGAGCATCCCCACTTCCCAAGAAGGTGATGGAGAGAGGAAGGCATGGTGTCGCTGACTACCCTCATGACCATTTTGAGGGAAGAAATAGGCAGTGGTTCTGTGGGCCAATGTGACCTCCTGGTGCTGAGTCAGCTGTATTGCTATGGTGGTCTCCTGCGGAGCCTCAGTGAGTCTCATCAATGGGCAGCATGGGACCCCATGCCAAGACACGCTCCATGTAGGGAGGTGTTGGACTGCATGCTGAAGCACCCACGGCTACGTCCCTTCTGCTCATGGCAGAGCACAGGCAGACAGAGCTTGTGTCTGCCTGACAAATGCAGTGTTGGCTGGAGCACACGCAAGGCAGGACTCCCACATCACACCTGCCAGGATGCAGGAATGGACCTGGTGCTGCCATAGACACAAATAACACAATTCTGGTGAGGAGGAGGGAAAGAGATTTACACTGCAAATGTGTACAAGGTTGAGCGTCAGGCACTCAGGGCCAGTGCAGAGTCATTAATGTGGTGTTGGCAAACACAGCTCCCCTTGCTAAGAGTGATGTGTCTGGTAATTACATAATGATGCCACTTTTTTTTTTTTGTGCTTTTCCTCTGTCTCACTTCAGATGGATGGTTAGTGATTCAGAGAAAAAGTGGAGACTTTGTGAGCATCCTTATGTTCAGCCTTACAACTGAAATAATGTTATGTTAACAGGCAGCTTTGGGAGATCACCTTGCCTGACACAGGCCAGAGGAATTAACCTCAGCATCTGTAATAAAAATAATAAGGTATTTTTCTTTCTGGTATAAAGATTCCCTAAAAAATACATGTAATATTTCTAGTTTTTACTCATAATCATGGAAATGAAGCTTGTCACATCTGAAATGCTCGAAAAGCAGGTGTTTTAGAACAGCTGCAGCAGAGCAGTGAAGTGGGCCTGGGGAAGCACGAGTGGTTCTCCCAACCAGCTTGTGATACAGACACCAAGGAGAAGAGTATTGGCAGGTGGAAATGCACCAAAGCTTTTTGCTGTCATTGGAGTTGGGCTGATTTTGCATCACTTGCTGCAAACAAAGAACTTTTCTGGTTTGGAGGCTGCAGGGAAGTCATGCAGAAAGATTCGTGGCTGGACAGGTAGAGATAAGCTGTGAATGCCTGTTACCAGCACAGTTTAATCATATTCTGTAGTTCTATAATTATATCGTTGTAGAATATTGTATAATTCATACAATTCATCAAATAATCCAGCAGGAGTTAAAACTATATTTTAAGAAATTCAGATCCACAAGGATAGTAAGCAACCACCGAGTCAGTGAAGGATATGGCCAACAGAAAATTATCCTGAATTTCAGGTACTTTACCAAAAACAGGAAGAAAAAAATGACAAAATCCATGTTAAGAAAATATTCTCTTAATAATACATTGGTTTCCTTTTCCTCGGGTCACCTTTCATATTGAGCCCTCCCTCTTTCTCCATAGATTCCCCACCTTTCACTGGCACTTTGTGTCCAGTTTATCTTGCTGGGCGCATTGCTCTTGTCAGCAGAGCCGCCCTGGCCAGAGGCAGCATGACCAGGGAGGTAGGCACCCCTGACTAGTCTCAGGAGACATTGGTTTACCAGAGACTAAAGTAATTATGGATTCATCCCAACATGGGCAACCTAAAATCACTGGAAGACTCAATGAATCCTGGAGCTCTTGACCCAGCGTGTGCTACCCAGCACAGCCCCAGCAGCTGCACTGTGATGCTTGGGTCATGCGAACAGTATTGGAAAACTTGAACGAGCCATAAAATAAATACATTTCATTAAAACAGGGAATACTGGTAGATATAACTTTGCAGATCTCATTTGTTGTTAAATAAACCTGCCTTGTACTTGGGCATATAAGCCCCTGCTGCTGGTGCAGTCAATGACTGGAGTGGGCAAATGCAACTGAACCTGGAAGGAGACTGAATTGTAACAAAAGAGGTGCAAGGTTGGTTGCTGGACGTAATTTTTTTTTTGCAATTAGACCATCTAGTCTGGTCAGAAAAAGCAGATAAGCTTTAGGAAAAACAAGCCCTTGTTTGAATTTGAAATAGAAGTAGCAAATTGACAGATGGCTCAGGATAGTGAGCAGAGCAGGACAGCGGGGCCAAGCTAATCACTGGAGATAAGATCTCCAAGGCCAACAGCTCCTGCCGTCGCACCTTCCCTCTCCCCGCAAACACCATGGCAAGCGGGTAAACGCCACCGCACCAGTGGAGTGACCTCACGTCCCAGAGGACATCTGCAGCTCCAGCTGTACCTGGTCCACTCCTGCTGTCCAGGAGGCTGAACCAAACTGGTGCAAATGAGGCTTCTCTGCCTGTGCTCTGTACCTCTCTCTTAAAGAATATAAAAGCTAATGAGATACAATCTGCTTCTCCATCCCTTTTCAGGTACTTTCCAGGCTCAAATACAATTTAAGTTACTTACAGGTACCAAAACCGTCTTGTGAGAAGACATCAAAATTAAATTCCCACGGAGAAAGTCTGCAAAAGCAACAGAAAGATCGGTGTTAGGGCTGGATTTTCTATATAGTGGAGTGTGTTGGATGATGAGTGCAGATTTGATGAGAAAAAAAAACAACCTCTGAAGAGATTGCTGTCAGAAGCCTATGCTATACCTTCCTGAATGCCACTAGAGTCCATAGTTTACTGGACAATAAGAAACTCCTGGGACCATCTAAGCGAAACATTAGTCTCACCTGGGAACTGGAAAATGGCCTGAGAAGCACCAGACTGTCGTAAACATGCACCAGGTAACCCCAGTTAAACAGACTACTATGGACCCTTCGTCACCAGAACCACCAGACCGGACTGATGGGCAAACTCCATCTTTTATATCTGCATTCAGTCCTCACACTTTCTCCTGGCCTCTGTTAATGGCAAAAGACTTGGTGAGATTTTGTTCAGATTTTTGGAACAGGCTGCCCCGGGCAGTGGTGGAGTCACCATCCCTGGAGGGGTTGAACAGATGGAGATGAGGTTCTCAGGGACAGGGGGCAGTGCCAGGGGTGGGTTATGGTTGGACTCCATGATCTTGAGGGTCTTTTCCAACCAAAACGATTCTGTGATTCTATGGTTCTATGATTACTGGAGAAGGTTTTAGGAAAATTCCTCTGTGACATTCTTTAGAGGACTCTCCCTGCCTTCCCGTCGCCCGTACAGACAATCCTGTTTTCCCTCGTGGGGGAGTCCAGCTGGATTGACAGAAGAAGACATCTCTCCTGTGGGTGCACGCAGCTCCCGGGGCCTCTTTGTGTCAGGCTGTTTTAACAACAAACGTTTCACAGCCCCTGGAGCATCCAGTCCAGTGTGTGAGAAGCTCAGCATGTCCATCTATTTATGCCCGGATTACTCAGTTGATGAAACTTGGATGAAAACAATTTTTACTTTTTTTTTTTAATTTTGAGATCACCCATATTGACAAAATGTGAGCGTGAGGCAGATTGACTTTGGGAGGCAAATTTGACTTGGGGAGCAATTCAGAATCAACATATTAAACAACTGAACAAAGCAGGGTACTTATCTGGATCGGTTTGCCAAAATTAGACCGAGCAAAGGGGTGTTTATTTAGTGGAAAAGAGTAGCACATAAAAGAACTGCATCTAAAATTTCC